>NC_069501.1:955511244-956146244 GCF_027579735.1 Bombina bombina | reverse complement strand
GACTCTGAGGAGCTCACGGTCTCACCGTGCCCCTGCGGCCCCCCCTCAGTCTGTGTGTGAACTTGAAGCTTTAACTTACCTTCCACTCCATTCTTCTTCACTCGGTAGTCACTGGCTGTGACACTGCTGCTGCCAGTCTGCCGTGCTTTCCAGAGTCTCCCACTGGACCCAGGGCTTTCCACAGACCACTCCACGTCTGACTCTAGTCTACTCTGCTGAGCTGCTCTGAGACACGTGACCGCACGCAGAAGGATCTATTTAATTCCCGCCCGGCACTCAGAGACAGCCAGCCCCAGTCAGATTCAGACGAGTTCTGAATTCTGAATCTGATTGGCTGAGAGTCAGACTAGTAGTGAGACGTGAGAGGCGGCCAGGACGGAGGCTAGCCTCCTGTGGAAGCGTATGGGGCGCATTGGAGAGCACTGCATTAGCACCTTTTCTCCTCTGGTGGCAGTCTCTCAGCGTCCCATACACTTCCACAGTAGTCAATGCATTCATATTGCGCAATGCAAGGACAGCCGGCTGTCCTTGTCTTGCGCAATATGAATGTATTGATGTATAAACAAACAGTGAGTCGGTTTTAATAAAATTTACACACAGAATCATGATTTTGGTGGAGGGGTGGGGGGGTAGGGGGGTCACCTTATTTTATAAAAAAAAAATATGAAGAAAAAAAATAATATTTTTTTTTATTTTTTAATCTTAAATAAATGCTGCCTGTAATTACATAGATTGGCCAGGGGAGGCGGTGCCTCACCTGCCTCCTGTGACTGCACGTCACTGGCTAGGAGTGAGTCATGAGCATAACCAACAATCTCTTCTCTGAGAACTTCAGGTATATACAGTAGACTCTCATGGTAGTACAAACCATCCGGATGTTTGCTTAAACCCAGTTGCTGTAAAGAAGAGTCCTGTGACAGATGTTGTTTTAAGGTGGTTTTGAAGCCTGTAGTCAAACAGATTATTCTATCTGAGGGTATGATAGATTCTGGTGTTTCTATATGCAAAGGTTTCGGATCCTTTCGAGAAAGAGAGTCTGCCTTGAGATTTTTGGAGCCGGGTCTATATGTTATGATATAATCAAATCGTGAAAAGAATAGACTCCACCTGACTTGACGTGAAGTCAAGGTTTTGTTGGATCTCAAAAATTCAAGATTCCGGTGGTCAGTGTATATCAGAATAGGGTGTTGTGTTCCTTCCAGAAGATGTCTCCAGAACTCTAGAGCGGATTTGATAGCAAGAAGCTCCTTATCACCAATACCATAATTCATTTCTGCAGAGGTCATTACTCTGGAGTAGTAAGATATTGGGTGAAGAGGTTCCGTAGAAGACTTTCTTTGAGAAAGGATTGCCCCAAGAGCATACTCGGAAGCATCAACCTCCAGGGTATATTGACAACTGGGATCTGGGAACTGTAGAATCGGAGCTGTAATAAATTTCTGTTTAAGACTAATGAAAGAATCTTCTGCTGACTGATTCCAAACAAATTTTATATGTTTACGTGTTAAGTAAGTCAATGGTTGAACAATATGTGAAAACCCTTTAATGAATTTGCGATAAAAGTTTGCAAACCCTAAAAATCTCTGGATTTCTTTCTTATTACGGGGAACAGGCCAATTGGTTACAGCGTCCACCTTGTTAGATTCCATGGAGATACCTAAAGGTGATATGTTGTATCCTAAAAAGGAAATCGTATCTGTGTTGAATATACACTTTTCAAGCTTAGCGAAAAGACGGTGAACTCTTAATCGTAATAAAACCTGCTTCACATGAGACACATGTTTTTCGTATGACTCTGAGAATATAAGAATGTCGTCCAGATAGATGACAATACAAACATCTAAGAGGTCATGAAACACATCATTTATGAAACACTGAAATGTCGCCGGAGCGTTGCATAAGCCAAACGGCATCACAGTGTATTCATAAAGGCCGTAACGTGTACGGAAGGCTGTTAACCACTCATCCCCTGCTCTCATTCTAATCAAATTGTAGGCACCTCTAAGATCCAGTTTCGTATAAATAACAGCACCACGTAACCGTTCAATTAGTTCAGGAATGAGAGGCAGGGGGTATCTGTTTTTTTTTTGTACATTTGTTAAGTTGCCTATAGTCAATGATTGGACGAAGGCTACCATCCTTATTCTTAACAAAAAACATAGATGCTCCAACGGAGGATGTGGAGGGTCTAATGAAGCCTTTTTTCAAGTTATCATCCAGATAGTCTTTCAAATGAGCTAATTCTGGCTCTGAAAGCGGATATATATGACCAATAGGTATGGTACTGTCTGGTATGAGATCTATAGGACAATCATAAGACCTGTGTGGTGGTAGTTTGTCTGCCTCAACCTTATCAAAAACGTCACTAAATTCTTTATAACAATCAGGTAGGCTATGGACAGATAAATGGTATAAAGAGTGTTTAGTAAAACATGAATGTTTACAAAATGCAGAATCAAAGATCACAGAACCTTCACACCAAGAGATAGTGGGGTTATGTCTTATTAACCAGTTTAAGCCAAGTATCATAGGATAAACTGAAGTGGGAAGTACATCGAAAGACAACTGCTCAATATGACCAGACTTTGTTATCACAGTAATGGGAATGGTGTGATGTGTTATGGGACCTGAACTGAATAGAGAGCCATCAACCAAACGTATAGCAAGTGAAACACTCTTTTTTATTAGTGGGATCTTATTTTTAACAACAAACGAAATATCTACAAAATTCCCAGATGCGCCAGAGTCAACTACGGCCTGTACGTCTATCTTCCGATGATGCCACTGTAGGGAAAGAGGAAGGGACAAATGAGAATTGAAATCATGTACCATATTGATTATATGATAACTAGAAGGTGTCTTACCCTTCTTTTGGCGAAGAAGTAACGGACAATCCTTAACAGTATGATCTTTATCAGCACAGTATAGACAAAGGTTCAGTAATTTACGCCTAGCTTTTTCTTCGGGTTTTAGAGGACCACGAATCACTGCTACATCCATAGGTTCATCAGAGGACCTTGTTGGTAAGGTTGAAGGTGTAGCATGATAAGTGGATATTCTTCTGTAGCTTGCATCAGTAAAGGATCTTTCAGATTTTCTTTCCCTTAACCTTCGGTCTATACCTATGCTGAGTGCCATGAGAGCTTCTAAATCATCAGGAATGATACCACGTGCAAGCTCATCTTTTATTGCTTCACTGAGACCTAACCGGTATTGATTCCTTAAGGCTGGAGTGTTCCACTGAGTGTCCGGTGCCCAACGTTTGAAATCCGTGATATATTCTTCCACGACTCTTTTCCCTTGACGTAAGGACCTGATAGCTGTTTCTGCTGTGTTCTGTTTATTGTGATCCTCATAAAGCAGAGACATAGCAGAAAAGAATGCATCGAGAGAATTTAAGATGGGATCATCATTCTCATAAAAGGCATTAGCCCAAGACCTGGCCTCACCACGTAAGAATGAGATAACTGTTAATACCCTGACCCTATCTGTTGGGTATGATTTAGGTTTCAGAGTTAACATCAGTGTACAAGAGTTCTTGAAATCCCTAAACAAAGCTCTCTCCCCAGAGAATTTTTCAGGAGGGCTAATTACAGGTTCAGTTGAGGTTTCAGCTACGGGAGGCTTACTGGCAAGATGGTCATTAATGAATTTTCTGATGTTCTGGTTCTCCAATTGTATCTCCCTTAGTCCCTGTATCATGTGATCCATACTTTGAGCTAGGGAGCCAACCCTATTGTAAAGCTCTGTTATATCCATTTAACAAGGTACTAGTTATTTTTTATAAGGCTTGGTAATATGTTATGTTTAAGTATGAATTAGTACCCTTGTTTTTATGCAGGACCACTCAGTCTCACACCTTACCTCGGGTTCACTAAGATCTAACTTGTGGAACCCTGTTATGCTCATAGATCTGAGGGTCACTACTGTAGGATACAGTGTGAAGATGGTATACAAGAGAAATGGAATGAGCAAAATCACAATATAGTATGTAATGTAGGATAACTCCAATTCCAAAGTTTAGAGAGATTCAAAAACTTATTCACTTTCCAAAATAGTTGCAGACTCGCATCACGGACATATAAAATATTTACATAGCTTGCACACACACACACACTCTTTAGTTATAGTTGTGCAAGGTAAGTTCACAGGTCATTTACAGCCGGATATAAGATTTGCAGTAATAAGTAGTTGCTGAGTTAAAGTCAGTTTAAGCACATAAAGTACATCAGTGGTTAATGCTAGAGGGAGCAGTACCTTGAAGCATAATGTTAGATTTGCAGAAGTCACTATGCAAGTAAATGTAATGAACCACAAACGGAAGAAATGATTTCAAAGTTAGTACATGAAATAAGCTGGTTAATAGCTTGGTATGGCAGGTAAACTTGATTACTTGAGGCAAAGCAGAAACAATTGACATGAGAGGCAAGATATCCTTATTTGTACATTGGTAATACAGACCGGTAAATCCTGATGGTAGAATATACAAACCGGCTTCCCAATTAGTATCCTCAGCGTGGAGCAGAGCGGTATTACCGAAGAGGCAACGCAGACAGCGTGTGCTGAGATTCAGTGAGTGTGTGTGGCAGCTGCGGTTTCACACAGAGACAAGTCGGGTGTGACGTCACACGCCAACGGAACAGCATGCGAGTGTACAGGATGCAAGCAGCAGCGTGAGAGACAGGATCAGAGGTGAGGTGCTGCAATTCCACAAGTCTTGAGAAACTGGAAATTAGTATCAGTAGAAGGAAATCCCAACTTAGACAGGAGGGAATAGCTAGGTGTGTAGCGTTCAGGAACAGTGAGCAAATTACCAAGCAACGTTCAACACTAGGTGGAGCCTTAAATAGCAGTATGGTAATTAGAAGTTAAAGGTACAGAATGGTAAAACCCTGACAGGTAGGCAACTTCATCAAGGGAATGCAATGTGACATTTTAGAAAATCGGTCAACCACCATAAGGATAACAGTATTGCCATTGGAAACAGGGAGCTCAACAATGAAGTCCATGGAAAGATGTGTCCAAGGACGCTCACCATTAGCAATAGGTTGAAGAAGACCCACAGGAAGACGTTGAGGAGTCTTATTCTGTGCACAAACTGAGCAGGAGGCAACATACGCAGCAACATCAGAACGAAGACTTGGCCACCAGAATTGTCGAGTGACAGACCAAATCATTTGGTTCTTGCCTGGGTGACCTGCGGCTTTAGGATAGTGGTAAGTGTGCAAAAGTTTAGTTCGAAGATTCTCAGGAACAAAACACTTACCACTAGGTTTCTCAGGAGGTGCATTGGTTTGTGCAGCCAGGATCTCCTCCCCCAAGGGAGAAGCCAAATTAGTACGTATGGTAGCTAAAATATGGTCAGGCTCTCACTTCCCCTGCAAACTTTAGGCCCATTTCGTTATTAAACATAGACATTAAAATCCATTAGAATAGACATTAGAAGCGCGAGAAAACACCAACAAAGTGCTCCAGATACTAAACCACGCCCAAGTTGAGGGAGTGCCTATGGCTCTCTTTTCTACAGACGCAGAGAAGGCCTTCGGCCGCGTCGACTGGCTTTTTCTGCGTCAGGTTATGAAAGCAATGAACTTTGGGCAAGCCTTTATTAATATGACTTTTGCATTATATTCAGCCCCTAACGCACGCGTTAGACTAAATGGAATATTATCAGACAAATTCACTATATCAAATAGAACTCGGCAGGAATGCCCCCTGTCCCCACTTCTTTTTGCTCTCTCAATAGAAGCGCTAACGCAGAAGGTTAGAAAAAACCCAAACATCAATGGGATACAAGTTGGGAATGAAGAGCACAAACAGGCTTTATACGCCGATGATATCCTCTACACCCTTACGAATATTGATACCTCAATCCCCGAGCTTTTGAAGGAAATAGAAGAGTATGGCGCGCTGTCTAACTTTCATCTAAATTTATCAAAATCAGAACTTCTCAATATAAATGCCCCCATTGAACACATTCAGCTCTTAGCAACGAATTATAAGGTGCCCATAGCTGTTTCCAAACTGAAATATCTAGGTATATTCTTATCTGCAAACCCCTCAGACTTCTTTAAAAATAATTACTTAACCTTGCGGAAAGAGATAATTAATGATCTGTCCTCTTGGAGGAATAAGTCATTGTCTTGGTTGGGGAAGATAGGCCTAATCAAGATGAATATTTTACCACGTATATTGCACGTAATGCAAACAGTCCCAATTCATTTACCGACAGACTTTCTGCCCCACTTACAGAGAACCATAGAACAATTTATCTGGACAGGCACAAGGCCAAGAATACCTAAAAAGACGTTGTACCTTCATCGAGATAGGGGAGGCCTGGGCTTTCCAGACTTAGCATTATACAGAAGGGCCATTCTTTTACAGAGACTAGTTGAATGGTCTCATAACACCACACAAAAGCAATGGGTTAGAATAGACGGACAGATCCTTCAGTTAAATAATGTCGGAACCCTGGTGTGGATCCCTGCATCAAAACGTTCCAAACTAATCCAAAAATATCATCTTACACTCGAGACCCTACATGTATGGGACAGACTAATAGCCACGAGCACACATATATCATCCACTTTCTCACCAATGCTTCCTATCATAGAAAACCCCGAGACACCATATTACGAGCTAGGCAAACGCATGTGCACACCTTATAGTTTGAGAGCAGGAATTTTACACTTTGCACAGGAGGAGGGAAGGCTTCGATCACAACAAAAATTGCAGGAACAATTTGGGATCATTTTTTCCTCATGGTAAAGGTACCATCAGCTTTCACATTTCTTGATGTCCCATAAACAAAAGAACAAATTTATTAGAGACCTAACACCTTTTGAGACATTGTGCACAGGGACCATTCCGCCAAGGAGACTGATCTTGAAGGTGTATAAACTTCTTCTCACACCACCCGACACACAGTTACCTTCATACACTAGGGCATGGAATAGGGACCTTAGTAATACAATAGACGAAGATGAATGGCTCAAATCTTTCGGGCTGATTAAGCGTTCTTCTGTGTCAGCCAAAGTACAGGAAATACAGCTCAAGCTAGTGACCGGGTGGTACTATACACCTACCAGACTACACCAGTTATTTCCATCAGCCAATGCCGCATGCTGGAGACGGTGCAGAGAGTTGGGCACGCTCATACATATCTGGTGGGCTTGCCCCAGATTGACCAACTTTTGGGCGACAGTCTTAGGGGAAATGTCAGCTAAACTGAACACAATTATACCAAATACACCTGAAACCCTGTTGTTCCTACATCTTCCTAACATTAAAACTAACCACAACCGGGCCCTCCTTTTGTTAATGCTCACAGGAGCTAAGAAACTCATCCCAAAGATGTGGAAATCTAGGGAGGTCCCCACGCTGGCAGATTGGCGCTCCTCGGTAGAGGAGCTATTAATTATGGAAAAATTACATTACTTCAGGAGCAGCCAATTGGCTACATATGAATTGATGATGTCCGTTTGGAACCCTGCCCCTGTGTGTCGCCTGTAAATTACAATCCTTACCCATGAAACCACTCCCATAGGCCTGCAACCTTTCCATCCCCCTTTTTTTCTCTCTCTCTCTTCCTTTCCCCTCTCTCTTAACTAAAATGCAACCTTTCTTTTTCCTTCCCCGGTGTACTTTAAAACTTAATGAATGTAATATTTGTCTGTATAGGTTCGTATAATTATTGTTGAAAAATGTTAAAATGCCAAGCTTTTTCTCACTGTACTCTGAAACTGGTATGTGGGGATGCGCTGCGCACGCCATTACATTTATACTTTGTAAACTTTTATATGAACAGTGACTCAGTATTTCTGACTGATTTGTTGAATAAAGCTTGTTTAAACACAAAAAACAAAAAAATGGTCAGGAGGTATAACAGGAGTAGGTACAGACTCCTCCTTGGACAGAGGCGAAAATTGTCAAGAGAGGGCATCAGCCCTAACATTCTTACTACCAGGCAGGTAGGAGACCACATAATTAAACCGAGACAAAAATAGCACCCATCTTGCCTGTCGGGGCGACAAACATTTTGCTTCAGATAGATAAGTTAAATTCTTGTGGTCAGTAAGAATGAGCACTGGCACGCTAGTACCCTCGAGAAGATGCCTCCATTCCTTGAGTGCCAAAATTATGGCCAGTAATAACCTACTCCAGTCTCAGACGCATCGACCTCAAGAACGAAAGGCAGGACAGGGTAAGGATGAGCCAGAACTGGAGCGGCAGCAAAGGCAGTCTTAAGACTATCAAAGGCATTAATGGCAGTAGGTGACCAATGGAGTGGATCATTCTCTTTACGGGTCATGTCTGTGATAGGTTTGACCAAGGAAGAAAATAATAAACTTTCTATAGTAATTGGCGAACCCCAAAAAACGTTGAATAGACTGAAGACCAACTGGGCGAGGCCACTGCAGAACTGCAGATAACTTGTCAGGATCCATGGAGAACCCTGCAACGGAGATAACATAACCTAGGAAGGTTACTTGAGTCTGATGGAACTCACATTTCTCAAGTTTACAAAACAGACCGTTCTCACGTAGTCTCTGAAGAACCCGTGTAACATCAGAACGATGAGCCTCAAGTGTTGGTGAGTGTATGAGGATGTCGTCTAAGTACACCACAACACACTGTTGCAACATATCTCGTAGGACATCATTAATAAATTCCTGGAAAACAGCAGGAGCATTACATAGGCCAAAGGGCATTACAAGATACTCATAATGCCCGCTCCTGGTGTTAAACGCTGTTTTCCATTCGTGGCCCTCCTTGATCTTAACGAGATTGTACGCTCCTCTCAAATCAAGTTTAGTAAAGACCGTAGCTCCCTTGAGGCGGTCAAAGAGTTCCGTAATGAGCAGAATAGGGTAAGCATTCTTAATGGTAAGACGATTAAGACCCCTATAATCGATGCATGGTCTTAACTCACCACTCTTTTTCTTCACAAAGAAGAAGCCAGCCCCTGCAGGAGAGCAGGATTTGCGGATGATCCCCCGCGACAGAGCATCGGCAACATACTCCTCCATAGCACAATTCTCTGCAACAGACAGAGGGTAAACCCGGCCCTGAGGAGGAATGGCTCCGGGATGCAGGTCTATGGCACAATCGTAAGACCGGTAAGGAGGCAACGTACCGGCACGCACCTTGTCAAAAACGTCTAGGAACTCTCGGCACTCCTCTGGCAATTGAGATACGGAAGAAGTGCACAAGACTTTAACTGGTTTCTGAAGACAAGTGGAAATACATTGCGGGGACCACGACAAAATTTCGGACTTGCACCAGTCGAGACTGGGATTGTGCTTTTGGAGCCAGGGATAACCCAGAACAACCAGAAAATGCGGAGAGTTTATCACCTGGAACTGGAGGGTTTCAAAATGGAGAGCCCCAACAGCCATGGACAACGGAGCAGTTTCGTGAGCAACGAGTGCAGGCTGAAGGGGCCTGCCATCAATGGCCTCAATAGCAAGCAGAACGGACTGAGGCAAAACAGGAATGGAGTGCTTTGACACAAAAGCACTGTCAATAAAATAGCCCGCAGCACCGGAGTCAACAAGAGCCTGGGTGACTATGGAGGAGTCCACCCAGGAAAGGACAACCGTGACCAAAGGTTTCTCCTTAAGCGGTTCCGGGGACGAGGATAAACCACCCAAGGTCTGCCCCCGACAGGACCTTAGGTGTGAGCCTTTCCCGGCCGTGTAGGACAAGACTTCAAAAGGTGGCCCTGTAGCCCACAATAGAGGCAGAGCCCCTCCCTCCTCCTAAAGGCCCTCTCCGCTGCGGAGAGACGCATGAATCCCAACTGCATCGGCTCAGCAGCACCTGGTGACCCGGGACCAGTAGGCATGGGAGGAGAGGGAGGCATGGGTGGGAACGAACAAGTAGGAGACAACGGAACAGGAGGCTTTCACAAGTGCTCCTTGAAAGAGGGCCTCTCTCTTAGTCTGATGTCAATTAGGATAAAAAAAGACACCAATGCCTCGAGATCCTCTGGTAAATCTCTGGCAGCAACTTCGTCTTTAATCGCATCAGAGAGCCCATGAAAGAACGCGGCAACAAGGGCTTTATTGATCCAACCAACCACTGCGGCAAGCGTATGGAACTCAATAGCATACTGAGCAACAGATCTTGTACCTTGCTGAATGGACATGAGTCATTTAGCAGCAGAGGAGGAGCGAGCCGGAACATCAAATACCCTTCGAAAGGAGGCCACAAATTCAAGGTAATTTAAAATCACAGGTTTATTAGTCTCCCACAAGGGATTAGCCCAGGCAAGAGCTGTGTCAGAGAGTAACGAGATGAGAAATCCCACCTTAGCTCTGTCAGAGGGAAATGCCTGAAGAAACATCTCAAAGTAAATGGCCCCCTTGTTCAAAAACCCTCTGCACTGAATAGGATCGCCTCCATATCGCTGAGGTAGAGGTGCAGAACCGGACATGCTCCTGGTAGGACTAGGTGCAGCAGCGGAAACAGGAGCAGCCATAACTTGTGGGACACTTTGGTCCAAATGTGCAGTGCGAGTCAGCAGGGTTTGCAGGGCTAGTGCAAATTGATCCAAGCGGTGATCCTGTTCATCCATCCTGGAAATGATGGCAGGTAAAGGTGGATTATTAGCACCATCAGGATTCATGGCCTTTGCGTAATGTCAGGGTGCCAGGAATCAGACTGAGACGAGATGTGCAAAAATAATCACACCTTTATTAATAACAAAAAAATAATAAAAAGTCCACAATTCAAATAACAAGCCAGGAGTCAAAACCAGAGCTGGTAGTCAGACGAGCCGAGTCAGGAGCCAAAGCGAATAATCAGACGAGCCGGAATCAGGAACAAGGAAAACAGCAGAGTCAGGAACAAGCCAGGGATCAGGAACCATGAAGGACGTCAGACAGCCAGGTATTACACAGGAACTCTCACAAACAGGTCTGAAACAATGCAAAGGCAAAGCATACTGAACAGAGGCCCTTTAAATAATAAGTGATGACATCACAATTCTGAGACTGCATCCTGTCTCACACAGATGATGCACACAGTCTGGCCATAAAAGGAAGTGCAGGAAATGAGCAGCATTCCCCACAATGCACCATAGTCAGCAAGAGAGGTGAGTAAAATGGCTGCCAGCAGCACATGGCAAACAAAATAGGGAAAAAAACCCTGACAGGTACCTTCTTTTTAATTATGAAGAACTGTAACTCAAAAGACATTATGAAATAATAAAACAGTTTTATTTGTTACAAAGTTCACAGAACATGTTTATAAATAAAAATATTACAATAAAATATATTAATAATAACAACAATAAATAACAAATATAAAATCACAACCAACCAAAAGTGCAATACAGTAAAAAATATAACAGTGCACTGTTTAATCATGAGGTACAACACTATGGGCTAGATTACATTTGACTGGTAATCTTTACCAATGCTCTCATTACATGTACAACCACATTAAAGTCTATGGAGTTGGAAATGTGAACAGAGAATTGGTAAAGCTTACCAATCAAATGTAATCTAAATCTAGTCCTATAATTGCAGGATAAGTGTTCATTGGAATTAACTTACTTTTTCCTATGAGTACTCTTCCTGCAATTATATAAGCTAAGTACAGGGCCGGATTGGCCTATGAGGATACCATTAGATTTCCTGGTGGGCTGCAGCAGTTGGGGCTGGAAAGCTACAATTTAAAGGGGTGATGCAATTGGGTTGTAGGGCTGTTATATAACATCAATCAGACATTTGTATTTATTACAAAGTAATATAATTTAATTCTAAAAAAAATATTGGGGAAGGAGTGTCCCAGTAAACCCCTTTGAGAAAAATGGGACATGTGCATTCTACCGACTTAACGGAAAATAGGGCTGGTCTTCATATTTTTCCAGGGCTGCTTTTTAATCCAAGTCCAGCCTTGGCTATGGATGTTCCTCAGAGTACAGAATGTTTTGAACATAATTGTGCAAGATGAGAACTAGCAGTATAACAGGCAATCTAGCAATTAGAATATTTTTTTTAAAGTTAGTGGCAAGTTCTTTTTAAGGAACAGAAGCATCTCTGCATGTTTAGCTATAATTCTGTTTTTGCTATTAGTAAGGTTCGACTCTAAGTTTCCATTATTGAGCTGGAAATCTCAGTTTATTAACTGTCCAGTACTCCATTGGTTTGTCTGAATGAAGTAAAGTAATCTCTCCTACAATAATACAAATAACAGCAATTTGTATTGGCAGAACAGTAGTAAACAATTTTTAGTTTAGTCTCCAATCCAGCTTAAAATGAAATGGGAACATGCAGTTTGAAAAAACGCCACAAGATAGCATATGGGTAGGAAGTGGAGGTATCGGTTTAAGTATTAGTGCATTTGCACGAGTACAAGTACTCATGCAAATACTTGGTATCGATACCGATACTAGTATCGGTGCAACCCTAGTATTTGTTAACTGTTCTAAATAATTATTTTTGTGAAATCTTTCCTAATTGCCAATGTGAATGTTTCGTTTGTTTATAAGTGTGTAATTTGTTGTTCTTGTTCTTTTCTACAGTGATGCAGATCCAAACGTATTTTTTGAATCCTCGTTTTGTGTAAATGTTATGTAGTATTTGTTGCAAATAATTGTGATTGTTGAATGTGAATCTGCTATGTTGTGTGAGCGATTGTTGTTTGTACATTTGACATGATTATTATTGGTGTTATTAAGTTGTGTGTAATGTGACAGAGCTATGTGTAGTTCTCGCAATATCGAGTATTAGATGAAAAATCTGTTTATTTTTCCATCGATCTCTATGGGGGAATCCATTACATGGCCGTGAATACGCAAGTGAAATAAACGCGGTATTCGTGTTAACGCGATGCATGACGACATTCTTTTAAGACTTGTAATACCTATGTTACGAAGAGTGCGCAATAAACATTACGCATAACACAAAACTAGTAATCTAGGCGAAAGTTTATGTTACATAATGTTTAGCTGTAATTTCTTCCAAACCTACTCCAACCCACTCCCGATGCTTACCGGGCGCTGGACAGGTCCGGCTAAAACTTACCGGGCCTTGAGGTCACTTAGGTTGAGAACCACTGACATAGACTACCCTTTGTGGATATACTTTACTTATGATCTTGACTACAATTTGAAAGTTCTGTGAAGACTTTGTTAAAAGGATAACTAAACACAGTAGAATAGCTTAATCAGTAAATACATAATAAAAAGACAGTGCAAAAGCACTTAGTTTGAATTTTAAACGAGTAGTAGATTTATTGCTGACAAATTTTAAAGTTAGTTTTATTTTCACTCCCACTGAATCATGTGATAGCCATAAGCCAATCACAAAATGAAAAAGGGTGGCTACTTTCTTCTATGGGATATTAATATCCTGTACACAAAATCTTCATCCTAAAAAGAAAAGAACACTCCAAAAGTTAAAAACATGTTTATTTAAATCACAAAAATAATTTAAAATACATATCATAGTATTTAACAGTATGACACATATACATAACACAGTGCATACACATGTACAATATACCCATAATCCCCAGCTCCTACAGGGTTATTATTTATATCCTATTTTCGCTATTGTTTGGCAACAAAAGAAGTTCAGTTCCGGCTGACATAAATTGTGTTGTCATTCAATACTCATTTACATTACACCTTCACTGCAGGTGGCGATGCTGCGTTTTAAAATTCCACCAGAGGCAGAGAAGCAGAGAGGTATAGTAAAACACCTCTTGATTAACCCCTTAACGACCGACTACGTATGCCATACGTCCTCAAAAAAAAAGCACTTAACGACCGAGGACGTATGGCATACGTCGTCGGTTTAACAGAGCACTGGAAGCGATCGAAATCGCTTCCAGCTGCTCTAACAGTATTGCAGGCTTGCCTTGAGGTCTAGGCATCCTGCAATACTGTTCCCGAGTGCCGGGACCGGATTGATCACTCCCCCACGAGTGATCACTTCCGGTTTCGCTCCACGTGGAGCCCGGCAGTGTTTCAGAGCATCGGAAGCGATCGGACACGCTTCCGATGCTCTGCTTGTGTGCTAAGTGCCTCGGTGGGTCGAGGCACTTAGTTAGTTGTAAAATAAAAGTTAAAAATAAAAAATAAAAAAACGAATAAAATAAAAAAAAAAGCCCTAAATAGCCCCCCCCTCCCCCTTCACTAGGCATCCAAGATGGCGATGCCCAGTGCATCATGGGGCCTCTGGGGGTGTCCCTAGCCTGCATCATCATAGGGGCAAGCTAGGGTCACCCAATCTGAGCCTCCCACCCTAAAAAAAAAAATAATAATAAAATACCCCATTTGTCTGATCATGTCAATATTTGTAAATATTGACTATGATCAGTGTGGATCTCCCTCCCTCTCCTCACTTGCCATTTTGTTGGAGAGAGAGAGAGACCTGTATTTAGCAGAGAGAGAGATTTATTTCTTTTATTTGTTAAAAAATATAGAACCAAAGGCTCTTTTCAGAGCCATTTTGCTGTCTGTGCGTTTTTTTAGGGGTTAATTTTGTTGTTGTAATTTTTTAAAAACCCAAAGGCTCTTTTCAGAAACATTTAGTTAATTTAATTTAATTTTCAGAGCCATTAACCCCTAGCTTGCCAGTGATCGCTATATATCACTGGCAGTAGCAAAGGTGCACTTTTTTTTTTGCTGCATTTTGCTGTCTGTGCATTTTTTTAGGGGTTAATTTTGTTGTTGTAATTTTTTAAAAACCCAAAGGCTCTTTTCAGAAACATTTAGTTAATTTAATTTTCAGAGCCATTAACCCCTAGCTTGCCAGTGATCGCTATAAATCACTGGCAGTTGCATAGCTGTACTTTTTTGCTGTCTGTGCATTTTTTTAGGGGTTAATTTTGTTGTTGTAATTTTTTAAAAACCCAAAGGCTCTTTTCAGAAACATTTAGTTAATTTAATTTAATTTTCAGAGCCATTAACCCCTAGCTTGCCAGTGATCGCTATATATCACTGGCAGTAGCAAAGGTGCACTTTTTTTTTTGCTGCATTTTGCTGTCTGTGCATTTTTTTAGGGGTTAATTTTGTTGTTGTAATTTTTTAAAAACCAAAAGGCTCTTTTCAGAAACATTTAGTTAATTTAATTTTCAGAGCCATTAACCCCTAGCTTGCCAGTGATCGCTATAAATCACTGGCAGTAGCATAGCTGTACTTTTTTGCTAGTTAATTTAGTTAATTAATTTAGGCCTAGATTTGGAGTTCGGCGGTAAAAGGGCTGTTAACGCTCCGCGGGCTTTTTTCTGGCCGCACCATAAAATTAACTCTGGTATCGAGAGTTCAAACAAATGCTGCGTTAGGCTCCAAAAAAGGAGCGTAGAGCATTTTTACCGCAAATGCAACTCTCGATACCAGAGTTGCTTACGGACGCGGCCGGCCTCAAAAACGTGCTCGTGCACGATTCCCCCATAGGAAACAATGGGGCTGTTTGAGCTGAAAAAAAAACTAACACCTGCAAAAAAGCAGCGTTCAGCTCCTAACGCAGCCCCATTGTTTCCTATGGGGAAACACTTCCTACGTCTGCACCTAACACTCTAACATGTACCCCGAGTATAAACACCCCTAACCTTACACTTATTAACCCCTAATCTGCCGCCCCCGCTATCGCTGACCCCTGCATATTTTTTTAAACCCCTAATCTGCCGCTCCGTAAACCGCCGCCACCTACGTTATCCCTATGTACCCCTAATCTGCTACCCCTAACACCGCCGACCCCTATATTATATTTATTAACCCCTAACCTGCCCCCCACAACGTCGCCGACACCTGCCTACACTTATTAACCCCTAATCTGCCGAGCGGACCTGAGCGCTACTATAATAAATGTATTAACCCCTAATCCGCCTCACTAACCCTATCATAAATAGTATTAACCCCTAATCTGCCCTCCCTAACATCGCCGACACCTAACTTCAATTATTAACCCCTAATCTGCCGACCGGAGCTCACCGCTATTCTAATAAATGTATTAACCCCTAAAGCTAAGTCTAACCCTAACACTAACACCCCCCTAAGTTAAATATAATTTAAATCTAACGAAATAAATTAACTCTTATTAAATAAATTATTCCTATTTAAAGCTAAATACTTACCTGTAAAATAAATCCTAATATAGCTACAATATAAATTATAATTATATTATAGCTATTTTAGGATTAATATTTATTTTACAGGCAACTTTGTAATTATTTTAACCAGGTACAATAGCTATTAAATAGTTAAGAACTATTTAATAGTTACCTAGTTAAAATAATAACAAATTTACCTGTAAAATAAATCCTAACCTAAGTTATAATTAAACCTAACACTACCCTATCAATAAAATAATTAAATAAACTACCTACAATTACCTACAATTAACCTAACACTACACTATCAATAAATTAATTAAACACAATTCCTACAAATAAATACAATTAAATAAACTAGCTAAAGTACAAAAAATAAAAAAGAACTAAGTTACAGAAAATAAAAAAATATTTACAAACATAAGAAAAATATTACAACAATTTTAAACTAATTACACCTACTCTAAGCTCCCTAATAAAATAACAAAGCCCCCCAAAATAAAAAATTCCCTACCCTATTCTAAATTAAAAAAGTTACAAGCTCTTTTACCTTACCAGCCCTGAACAGGGCCCTTTGCGGGGCATGCCCCAAGAATTTCAGCTCTTTTGCCTGTAAAAAAAAACATACAATACCCCCCCCCCCAACATTACAACCCACCACCCACATACCCCTAATCTAACCCAAACCCCCTTAAAGAAACCTAACACTAAGCCCCTGAAGATCTTCCTACCTTGTCTTCACCATACCAGGTTCACCGATCCGTCCTGGCTCCAACATCTTCATCCAACCCAAGCGGGGGTTGGCGATCCATAATCCGGTCCAGAAGAGGCTCCAAAGTCTTCCTCCTATCCGGCAAGAAGAGGACATCCGGACCGGCAAACATCTTCTCCAAGCGGCATCTTCGATCTTCTTCCATCCGGAGCGAAGCGGCAGGATCCTGAAGACATCCAGCGCGGAACATCCATCCGGACCGACGACTGAACGACGAATGACTGTTCCTTTAAGGGACGTCATCCAAGATGGCGTCCCTCGAATTCCGATTGGCTGATAGGATTCTATCAGCCAATCGGAATTAAGGTAGGAATTTTCTGATTGGCTGATGGAATCCTATCAGCCAATCGGAATTCGAGGGACGCCATCTTGGATGACGTCCTTTAAAGGAACAGTCATTCGTCGTTCAGTCGTCGGTCCGGATGGATGTTCCGTGCTGGATGTCTTCAGGATCCTGCCGCTTCGCTCCGGATGGAAGAAGATCGAAGATGCCGCTTGGAGAAGATGTTTGCCGGTCCGGATGTCCTCTTCTTGCCGGATAGGAGGAAGACTTTGGAGCCTCTTCTGGACCGGATTATGGATCGCCAACCCCCGCTTGGGTTGGATGAAGATGTTGGAGCCAGGACGGATCGGTGAACCTGGTATGGTGAAGACAAGGTAGGAAGATCTTCAGGGGCTTAGTGTTAGGTTTCTTTAAGGGGGTTTGGGTTAGATTAGGGGTATGTGGGTGGTGGGTTGTAATGTTGGGGGGGGGTATTGTATGTTTTTTTTTACAGGCAAAAGAGCTGAAATTCTTGGGGCATGCCCCGCAAAGGGCCCTGTTCAGGGCTGGTAAGGTAAAAGAGCTTGTAACTTTTTTAATTTAGAATAGGGTAGGGAATTTTTTATTTTGGGGGGCTTTGTTATTTTATTAGGGGGCTTAGAGTAGGTGTAATTAGTTTAAAATTGTTGTAATATTTTTCTTATGTTTGTAAATATTTTTTTATTTTCTGTAACTTAGTTCTTTTTTATTTTTTGTACTTTAGCTAGTTTATTTAATTGTATTTATTTGTAGGAATTGTGTTTAATTAATTTATTGATAGTGTAGTGTTAGGTTAATTGTAGGTAATTGTAGGTAGTTTATTTAATTATTTTATTGATAGGGTAGTGTTAGGTTTAATTATAACTTAGGTTAGGATTTATTTTACAGGTAAATTTGTTATTATTTTAACTAGGTAACTATTAAATAGTTCTTAACTATTTAATAGCTATTGTACCTGGTTAAAATAATTACAAAGTTGCCTGTAAAATAAATATTAATCCTAAAATAGCTATAATATAATTATAATTTATATTGTAGCTATATTAGGATTTATTTTACAGGTAAGTATTTAGCTTTAAATAGGAATAATTTATTTAATAAGAGTTAATTTATTTCGTTAGATTTAAATTATATTTAACTTAGGGGGGTGTTAGTGTTAGGGTTAGACTTAGCTTTAGGGGTTAATACATTTATTAGAATAGCGGTGAGCTCCGGTCGGCAGATTAGGGGTTAATAATTGAAGTTAGGTGTCGGCGATGTTAGGGAGGGCAGATTAGGGGTTAATACTATTTATGATAGGGTTAGTGAGGCGGGTTAGGGGTTAATAACTTTATTATAGTAGCGCTCAGGTCCGCTCGGCAGATTAGAGGTTAATAAGTGTAGGCAGGTGTCGGCGACGTTGAGGGGGGCAGATTAGGGGTTAATAAATATAATATAGGGGTCGGCGATGTTAGGGGTAGCAGATTAGGGGTACATAGGGATAACGTAGGTGGCGGCGATTTGCGGTCGGAAGATTAGGAGTTAATTATTTTAAGTAGCTTGCGGCGACGTTGTGGGGGGCAAGTTTGTGGTTAAGAAATATAATATAGGGGTCGGCGGGGTTAGGGGCAGCAGATTAGGGGTACATAAGTATAACGTAGGTGGCGGTCGGCAGATTAGGGGTTAAAAATTTAAATAGAGTGGCGGCGATGTGGGGGGACCTCGGTTTAGGGGTACATAGGTAGTTTATGGGTGTTAGTGTACTTTAGGGTACAGTAGTTAAGAGCTTTATAAACCGGCGTTAGCCAGAAAGCTCTTAACTCCTGCTATTTTCAGGCGGCTGGAATCTTGTCGTTAGAGCTCTAACGCTCACTTCAGAAACGACTCTAAATACCGGCGTTAGAAAGATCCCATTGAAAAGATAGGCTACGCAAATGGCGTAGGGGGATCTGCGGTATGGAAAAGTCGCGGCTGAAAAGTGAGCGTTAGACCCTTTCATCACTGACTCCAAATACCAGCGGGCGGCCAAAACCAGCGTTAGGAGCCTCTAACGCTGGTTTTGACGGCTACCGCCGAACTCTAAATCTAGGCCTTAGTTAATTTAATTTAATTTTCAGAGCCATTAACCCCTAGCTTGCCAGTGATCGCTATAAATCACTGGCAGTTGCATAGCTGTACTTTTTTGCTGTCTGTGCATTTTTTTAGGGGTTAATTTTGTTGTAATTTTTTAAAAACCCAAAGGCTCTTTTCAGAAACATTTAGTTAATTTAATTTAATTTTCAGAGCCATTAACCTCTAGCTTGCCAGTGATCGCTATAAATCACTGGCAGTAGCATAGCTGTACTTTTTTGCTAGTTAATTTAGTTAATTAATTTAGTTAATTTAATTTTTTTTAGTAATTGTTTTCTGTGATACAAAAATGTCACAGAAAAGATATAGTGCTGAGGAGGCGTATGCCATCCTTGCGTCAGAGTCAGATGCCTCTATTTCTGACTCAGACCCCAATTTTGACCCTGCCATGTGCTCAGATACATCACTAGATGCAGTCTCAACTGATAGTGATGTATCTGTGGCTGCTAGCCCCCCTGCCAGCCCCCCTGCCAGAAGGAGGCGTGTTGCTGCCATTGCTGCTGAAGAGTGGGTAACGCCTCATCTCCAGAGGCCAGATATCCCACCCTTCACAGCAAATGCTGGCATAAATATAGATGTGGCAGGTTTTAGCCCCCAGCAGTTTCTGGAAGTGTTTCTGGGCGATGATATATTGGGGAACATTGTCGCCCAAACTAATTTATATGCCCATCAGTTCCGTGCTGCAAAGCCTGGAACATATTTGGCAAAGCAGCAATGGGCCCCCATCAATGTGCCAGAATTCAAAAAATTCTGGGCATTGACTATGCTGATGGGCATCATAAAGAAACCCTCCATTCGCTCCTACTGGAGTACTAGCCCCATCTGCTCTACCCCCATTTTCTCCCAGACTATGTCGAGGAAGAGGTATGAAATGATTCTGCATTTCATGCACTTCAGCGACAACAGCCTGTGCCCCCCTAGGGAGCATCCCCAATTTGACAGGCTGTATAAAATCCGCCCCCTGATAACCCACTTTTCTGCCAGGTTTGCAGAGGCTTATACACCTGGAAGGAATATATGCGTTGATGAATCCCTAATGAAGTATAAGGGAAGGCTGGGATTCAAGCAGTATATTCCTTCCAAACGCTCCAGATATGGGGTAAAGGTGTATAAGCTCTGTGACAGCGAGACTGGGTATACTCAGGCCTTCCGGGTGTATGAGGGAAAGGATAGCCACCTTGACCCTCCAGGTTGCCCAGAACATATGGGAACCACTGGCAAGATTGTCTGGGACCTGATATTACCCCTAATGAACAAAGGGTATCACTTGTACTTAGACAATTTTTATACAAGTGTCCTTTTGTTCAAGCTACTGTATTGCTTTGATACAGTAGCTTGCGGTACAATTAAAAAGAACCGCGCAGGTTTCCCAGGACAGCTTGTACGCACCCGGCTACGAAGGGGGGAGACCTCAGCTCTGCGCCAAGAGGAGCTGTTGGCACTGAAGTACAGAGACAAGAAGGATGTATACCTTCTTACCACCATCCACACAGAGAGGACGGTGGCGGTTTCTGTACGTGGCAGAGCTGAGATCATAAGGAAGCCAGTGTGCATCAAGTCTTATAACCGGCATATGGGTGGGGTTGATCTGGCTGATCAGCTGCTGCAGCCCTACCTAATTATGCGGAAGACAAGGGCCTGGTACAAAAAGGTTGCAATTTACCTAATGCAGATTGCAACCCACAACGCTTTTTTGTTGTTCAAAAAAGCAAACCCCAGAGTTAAAAAGACTTTTTTACAGTTTCAGCTCCAGATTATTACGGGGATTTTGTACCATGATGCACCTTCTCCCCGGGCGGTGATGGGAGAGAGCAGAGTTGGGGCTACCCATTTTATTTTTAAAATCCCCCCTACTGCGACAAAGCAGAAACCACAAAAAAAATGCAGAGTCTGTACCAAGAGGGGGAAGAGAAGGGACACCATATATTACTGTCCTGATTGCCCTGGACAGCCTGCACTCTGCATTGGGGACTGCTTCAAGCGGTACCATACAATGGTCAATTTTTAAAAAAATAAATACATTTGCTGTTACATATATATATATATTTTTTGGTTATGTTTACAGTTAGATGTTTTTTTGTTTTTTTTACTTTTACTGTGCCAGATTTTTACATTTCACTACTCTATTTTTTTCTAAAATTGGGCCTGTTTTTTTTTTAACCAAAACCCCTGTCAAACCTATGCATGGGGGACATAGGTGTTCTCAGGGTGCCTTGCAGAAAACAACCTGAAGTATGTTTTTGTAATAACTTACAACAGTCTCTTCTAAATTATAGTCAAAAAGCAATGTGTCTGTAAAAATGAAAATTGAAAAATTACCACCATACACTTTCTCCAATTTTTTGGGCTAAAACGGTTGCTTCAAAGGCATCAAAGCACACCATATACAATACCTTGGGGTGTCAACATTTAAAAAATATACACTTTGAATGCAATAAATAAAAGTGGGGTATGCGATAGGCCCCAAACTAAAGATAGGCCTATCAGAAGAAATACTCTCATTTTTAATAACTAAAATCACAAGTCATAAAATTGTAACATAACCTTCCCAAAATCCTGGCAAACCTATGCATGGGGGGCATAGGTGTACTCAGGGTGCCTTGCAGAAAACAACCTGAAGTATTCTTTTGCAATAACTTACAACAATCTCTCCTAAATCATAGTCAAAAAGCAATGTGTCTGTAAAAATGAAAATTGAAAAATTACCACCATATACTTTCTCCAATTTTTTGGGCTAAAACGGTTGCTTCAAAGGCATCAAAGCACACCATATACAATACCTTGGGGTGTCAACATTTAAAAAATATACACTTTGAATGCAATAAATAAAAGTGGGGTATGTGATAGGCCCCAAACTAAAGATAGGCCTATCAGAAGAAATACTCTCATTTTTAATAACTAAAATCATGTAACATAACCTTCCCAAAATCCTGGCAAACCTATGCATGGGGGGCATAGGTGTACTCAGGGTGCCTTGCAGAAAACAACCTGAAGTATTCTTTTGCAATAACTTACAACAGTCTCTCCTAAATCATAGTAAAAAAGCAATGTGTCTGTAACAATGAAAATTGAAAAATTACCACCATATACTTTCTCCAATTTTTTGGGCTAAAACGGTTGCTTCAAAGGCATCAAAGCACACCATATACAATACCTTGGGGTGTCAACATTTAAAAAATATACACTTTGAATGTAATAAATAAAAGTGGGGTATGTGATAGGCCCCAAACTAAAGATAGGCCTATCAGAAGAAATACTCTCATTTTTAATAACTAAAATCACAAGTCATAAAATTGTAACATAACCTTCCCAAAATCCTGGCAAACCTATGCATGGGGGGCATAGGTGTACTCAGGGTGCCTTGCAGAAAACAACCTGAAGTATTCTTTTGCAATAACTTACAACAATCTCTCCTAAATCATAGTCAAAAAGCAATGTGTCTGTAAAAATGAAAATTGAAAAATTACCACCATATACTTTCTCCAATTTTTTGGGCTAAAACGGTTGCTTCAAAGGCATCAAAGCACACCATATACAATACCTTGGGGTGTCAAAATTTAAAAAATATACACTTTGAATGCAATAAATAAAAGTGGGGTATGTGATAGGCCCCAAACTAAAGATAGGCCTATCAGAAGAAATACTCTCATTTTTAATAACTAAAATCATGTAACATAACCTTCCCAAAATCCTGGCAAACCTATGCATGGGGGGCATAGGTGTACTCAGGGTGCCTTGCAGAAAACAACCTAAAGTATTCTTTTGCAATAACTTACAACAGTCTCTCCTAAATCATAGTAAAAAAGCAATGTGTCTGTAACAATGAAAATTGAAAAATTACCACCATATACTTTCTCCAATTTTTTGGGCTAAAACGGTTGCATCAAAGTCATCAAACCACTCCATGTATAATACCTTGGGGGGTCAACTTTTTAAATATAATCACATTTATGGAAAACAAATAAATTGGGGTATGTTAAAAGACCCCCAAAAAAAGACGATAGGCAAAGAAAATATGTTAAATGTGAAAAAAAATCACAAACACATGTCAGACATTTGGCATTGCACCGCCCAAACAAGCCACCAAACCTATGCATAGGTGGTATCACTGAACTCAGGAGATGTTGGTGACCACATATTGGTGTCTTCTTTGGTAGTAACACATAACAGGAGCTGTGAATCCATGTCTAAAGTACAATGTATGTGAAAAATAACACAAAGAAATGAATGCCCAATAGTTTGACAAAGACTAGTGGTTGAATTAGTGTATGGAAAGTGTTAAAACACCTGCATTTGAAATACCCTAGGATGTCTACTTTTCAAAAATATATGGTTTTATGGGGGTAAATTACATTGGCCGGCTTCAGAAATGTCTTAAATAGAACATGGGTGCATGGGATGTGAAAATGGGAAGTGTAAAAAATGGAATGCGCTTCCTAAAAATAAGGCCTTCTAGCCCCCAGAGAACCCAACACACCTATACATGGGTGGTATCACTGTACTCAGGAGATGTTGTTGAACACATATTGAGGTGTTTTTTGGCAGTAAACACATAACAGGAACTGAGAATCCATGCCTAAAGTACAATGTGTGTGAAAAATAACACAAAAAAATGACTACCCAAAAGTTTGACAAAGACTGGTGGTTAAATAAGTTCATGGAAAGTGTGAAAATACCAGCATTTCAAATACCCTAGGGTGTCTACTTCTCAAAAATATATGGTTTTATGGGGGTAAATTTCATTGACCGGCTTCAGAAATGTCCCAAATAGGACATGGGTGCATGATGACCGATGTGAAAATTCCAAGTTGAAAAACTGGAATGCGCTTCCTAAAAATAAGGCCTTCTAGCCCCCAGAGAACCCAACACACCTATACATGGGTGGTATCACTGTACTCAGGAGATGTTGTTGAACACATATTGAGGTGTTTTTTGGCAGTAAACACATAACAGGAACTGAGAATCCATGCCTAAAGTACAATGTGTGTGAAAAATAACACAAAAAAATGACTACCCAAAAGTTTGACAAAGACTGGTGGTTAAATAAGTTCATGGAAAGTGTGAAAATACCAGCATTTCAAATACCCTAGGGGGTCTACTTCTCAAAAATATATGGTTTTATGGGGGTAAATTTCATTGACCGGCTTCAGAAATGTCCCAAATAGGACATGGGTGCATGATGACCGATGTGAAAATTCCAAGTTGAAAAACTGGAATGCGCTTCCTAAAAATAAGGCCTTCTAGCCCCCAGAGAACCCAACACACCTATACATGGGTGGTATCACTGTACTCAGGAGATGTTGTTGAACACATATTGAGGTGTTTTTTGGCAGTAACACATAAAAGGAACTGAGAATCCATGCCTAAAGTACAATGTGTGTGAAAAATAACACAAAAAAATGACTACCCAAAAGTTTGACAAAGACTGGTGGTTGAATTAGTGCATGGAAAGTGTTAAAATACAAGCATTTGAAATACCCTAGGGTGTCTACTTTTCAAAAATATATGGTTTGATGGGGGTAAATTCCATTGACCAGCTTCAGAAATGTCCCAAATAGGACATGGGTGCATGATGACCGATGTGAAAATTCCAAGTTGAAAAACTGGAATGCGCTTCCTAAAATTAAGGCCTTTTAGCCCCCAGAGAACCCGACACACCTATACATGGGTGGTATCACTGTACTCAGGAGATGTTGTTGAACACATATTGAGGTTTTTTTTGGCAGTAACACATAACAGGAACTGAGAATCCATGCCTAAAGTACAATGTGTGTGAAAAATAACACAAAATAATGACTACCCAAAAGTTTGACAAAGACTGGTGGTTGAATTAGTGCATGGAAAGTGTTAAAATACAAGCATTTGAAATACCCTAGGGTGTCTACTTTTCAAAAATATATGGTTTGATGGGGGTAAATTCCATTGACCAGCTTCAGAAATGTCCCAAATAGGACATGGGTGCATGATGACCGATGTGAAAATTCCAAGTTGAAAAACTGGAATGCGCTTCCTAAAATTAAGGCCTTTTAGCCCCCAGAGAACCTGACACACCTATACATGGGTGGTATCACTGTACTCAGGAGATGTTGTTGAACACATATTGAGGTTTTTTTTGGCAGTAACACATAACAGGAACTGAGAATCCATGCCTAAAGTACAATGTGTGTGAAAAAATAACACAAAATAATGACTACCCAAAAGTTTGACAAAGACTGGTGGTTGAATTAGTGCATGGAAAGTGTTAAAATACAAGCATTTGAAATACCCTAGGGTGTCTACTTTTCAAAAATATATGGTTTGATGGGGGTAAATTCCATTGACCAGCTTCAGAAATGTCCCAAATAGGACATGGGTGCATGATGACCGATGTGAAAATTCCAAGTTGAAAAACTGGAATGCGCTTCCTAAAATTAAGGCCTTTTAGCCCCCAGAGAACCCGACACACCTATACATGGGTGGTATCACTGTACTCAGGAGATGTTGTTGAACACATATTGAGGTTTTTTTGGCAGTAACACATAACAGGAACTGAGAATCCATGCCTAAAGTACAATGTGTGTGAAAAATAACACAAAATAATGACTACCCAAATGTTTGACAAAGACTGGTGGTTGAATTAGTGCATGGAAAGTGTTAAAATACAAGCATTTGAAATACCCTAGGGTGTCTACTTTTCAAAAATATATGGTTTGATGGGGGTAAATTCCATTGACCAGCTTCAGAAATGTCCCAAATAGGACATGGGTGCATGATGACCGATGTGAAAATTCCAAGTTGAAAAACTGGAATGCGCTTCCTAAAATTAAGGCCTTTTAGCCCCCAGAGAACCCGACACACCTATACATGGGTGGTATCACTGTACTCAGGAGATGTTGTTGAACACATATTGAGGGTTTTTTTGGTAGTAACACATAACAGGAACTGAGAATCCATGCCTAAAGTACAATGTGTGTGAAAAATAACACAAAATAATGACTACCCAAAAGTTTGACAAAGACTGGTGGTTGAATTAGTGCATGGAAAGTGTTAAAATACAAGCATTTGAAATACCCTAGGGTGTCTACTTTTCAAAAATATATGGTTTGATGGGGGTAAATTCCATTGACCAGCTTCAGAAATGTCCCAAATAGGACATGGGTGCATGATGACCGATGTGAAAATTCCAAGTTGAAAAACTGGAATGCGCTTCCTAAAAATAAGGCCTTCTAGCCCCCAGAGAACCCAACACACCTATACATAGGTGGTATCGCTGTACTCAGGAGATGTTGTTGAACACATATTGAGGTGCTTTTTGGCAGTAACACATAACAGGAACTGAGAATCCATGCCTAAAATACGTGTGTGAAAAATAACACAAAAAAATGACTACCCAAAAGTTTGACAAAGACTGGTGGTTGAATTAGTGCATGGAAAGTGTTAAAATACCAGCATTTGAAATACCCTAGGGTGTCTACTTTTCAAAAATATATGGTTTGATGGGGGTAAATTCCATTGGCCAGCTTCAGAAATGTCCCAAATAGGACATGGGTGCATGATGACCGATGTGAAAATTCCAAGTTGAAAAACTGGAATGCGCTTCCTAAAATTAAGGCCTTTTAGCCCCCAGAGAACCTGACACACCTATACATGGGTGGTATCACTGTACTCAGGAGATGTTGTTGAACACATATTGAGGTTTTTTTTGGCAGTAACACATAACAGGAACTGAGAATCCATGCCTAAAGTACAATGTGTGTGAAAAATAACACAAAATAATGACTATCCAAAAGTTTGACAAAGACTGGTGGTTGAATTAGTGCATGGAAAGTGTTAAAATACAAGCATTTGAAATACCCTAGGGTGTCTACTTTTCAAAAATATATGGTTTGATGGGGGTAAATTCCATTGACCAGCTTCAGAAATGTCCCAAATAGGACATGGGTGCATGATGACCGATGTGAAAATTCCAAGTTGAAAAACTGGAATGCGCTCCCTAAAAATAAGAGCTTTTAGCCCCCCGAGAACCCGACACACCTATACATGGGTGGTATCACTGTACCCAGGAGATGCTGCTGAAGACATATGAGGGTGTTATTTGGCAGTAACCCTTAATATTATCAGTAAATGTATTCTTAAATTGCTATTTTGTCAAAAAATCAAATTATTTTTTTTTCCCCCCCAAACTTTGGCATAGATTGGTGGTAAAATGGTTGCATGAAAAAAGTCAAAATACCCCAAGTTTAATACCTTAGGTTGTCTTCTTTTAAAAAATATATACATTTGAAGGGTTATTCAGGGATTCATGACAGATATTGGTGTTACAATGTAACTATCGCCAATTTTGAAAAAACATGGTTTTGAAATAGCAAAGTGCTACTTGTACTTATTGCCCTATAACTTGCAAAAAAAGCAAAGAACATGTAAACATTGGGTATTTATAAACTCAGGACAAAATTTAGAAACTGTTTAGCATTGGTATTTTATGGTGGTTGTAGATGTGTAAGAGATTTTGGGGCTCAAAGTTAGAAAAAGTGCATTTTTTTTCATTTTTTCCTCATATTTTATATTTTTTTTTATAGTAAATTATAAGATATGATGAAAAAAATGGTATCTTTAGAAAGTCCATTTAATGGCGAGAAAAACAGTATATAATATGTGTGGGTACAGTAAATGAGTAAGAGGAAAATTACAGTTAAATACAAACATCGCAGAAATGCAAAAATAGCCTTGGTCCCAGATGGTCAACAAATTGAAAAGTGGTCTGGTCACTAAGGGGTTAAGCCGCCTTCAAATAATGATTTCAGCTCTTTATAAAAATTTTACAGCCAATCTTGATTGCAAAACAGATAAACGGGTGTACCCACCGGCTCATATTATACATTATTCATATTACTGGCATTTATCCAAATAGTGCAATACTGTAACAAAAGGTACTTTGGTTTCTCAGAATCTTTGAAAAAAAGATATTATGTATCCCACAGCAAGTTAATAGTTTATTAAATGTAATTGTTGTTCTCTTAAAGGGACATAATACTCAAAATACAAATATGGCTATGTGTCCGAAGCATTGCTTTTAAAACAGAACTATACATATTTGCAGTATAATGTTTCTTTTTTTTTCCAAAGTTCACTAATGTGTTACATGAATTGGCTCAAATCTCCATGTATATTTTATTTTAATCTAAAAGTGGTTCAACTGACGATTCCCCCTTAAACTGCATTTCTGAGGCTTGTAATGAAATAGGTGGATTTAGTTTTTGGTCGTACTGAAAAAGAGGACACTTCATTTTGTAACCCACACCCAGTCACAGGCACACCTCTTATGTATCATAGCATATATAAATATGAGCCAATTTCCTTGGGGCTAAACTGATTAATATTAAACTATAATATCAAACAATTTTTGATCTAATTTAGAAAAATAAGACTGTAATTATTATTGACTTCACGTCTTTCTGCACTGTGGGTAGGTACAGTAAAGTCAATATTAAACTTTGGTGATTCAGATAGAGTATATAGGTTTAAATGGACATTGTACACTTGATTTTTATTTGCATAAATGTTTTGTAGATGATACATTTATATAGCTTATCTGGGAGTGTTTTTGTAAAAATCTATAGTTTTGTTTATTTTTAAATAACATTGTGCTGATTTTCAGACTCCTAACCAAGCCCCAAAGTTTTAGATGTATACTGATGTCTACAGACTCCTGCTTGTGTAATGGGTCTTTTCATATATAGGGGAGTGGGAAGTTTCTGCTCTTCCTACTTTATCTACCCCTTTCAGTGGGTGTCCCAGGCTAATCTCATCAACAGTGCTAAACTGGGAGCTTATAAGTAAGTTTTTAAAAGTTTTATACTGGATTTTTAGATCAGTATCTGTGCATATTCTTCTTTATAGTAGTGTCTATTAAATGCAGTTAAATGAAAAATGGTGTATACTGTCCCTTTAACCCTTTAAGGACACAGCTTTCAGTTTGCTCAATTGTTTTATGACGGAAAAATTCCATCATATGTCCTTAAGAGGTTAAGCAAGTTTCCATTTACTTATGTTATCTAATTTGTTTCTTTTTCTTGGTATCTATTGTTGAAAACCATACCTAGGTAGGTTCAGAGCAGCACTTGTAGGAGCCATCTGCTGATTGCACATATATGCCTCTTTTCATTGGCTCACAAGATGTGTTCAGCTAGCTCCCAGATCAATGGTTCCAAAAGAATAAAGCAAATTTGATAAAAAAGTGAATTGGAAAGTTGTTTACAACTGTAAGCTCTATCATGATAAGAAACATTTTGGATTGCATATCTCTTTAACAAGTATAATTGCTCAAATATAAAATGCAAGCATTAGAGACTGCTCTGATCGGATAACACTGTATGTCAGCAGTAGAATTAAAAACGAAATCGCTATGCAAACATACGGCTAGATTACGAATATTTCGTTTTGAGTTGTGCGGTGCTAACAAGCAGTTTTTTCTCACCGCTCACTTACCTGCAGCGCTGGTATTACAGGTTTTTACAAACCCGACGTTAAAAGGCAAGAAGTGAGCATTGAGCAAAATTTTGCTCATTACCGCACTCCAATACCAGCGCTGCTTAACCCCTTAATGACCACAGCACTTTTCCATTTTCTGTCCGTTTGGGACCAAGGCTATTTTTACCTTTTTGAGGTGTTTGTGTTTAGCTGTAATTTTCCTCTTACTCATTTACTGTACCCACACATATTATATACCGTTTTTCTCGCCACTAAATGGACTTTCTAAAGATACCATTATTTTCATCATATCTTATAATTTACTATAAAAAAAAATATAAAATATGAGGAAAAATTGAAAAAAACACACTTTTTCTAACTTTGACCCCCAAAATCTGTTACATATCTACAATCACCAAAAAACACCCATGCTAAATAGTTTAAAAATTTTGTCCTGAGTTTAGAAATACCCAATGTTTACATGTTCTTTGCTTTTTGTGCAAGTTATAGGGCCATAAATACAAGTAGCACTTTGCTATTTCCAAGCCACTTTTTTCCAAAATTAGCGCTAGTTACATTAGAACACTAATATCTTTCAGGAATCCCTGAATATCCCTTGACATGTATATATTTTTTTTTAGTAGACATCCCAAAGTATTGATCTAGGACAATTTTGGTATATTTCATACCACCATTTCACCGCCAAATGCGATCAAATACAAAAAATCGTTCACTTTTTCACAAATTGTTTCACAAACTTTTGGTTTCTCACTGAAATTATTTACAAACAACTTGTGCAATTATGGCATAAATGGTTGTAAATTCTTCTCTGGGATCCCCTTTGTTCAGAAATAGCAGACATATATGGCTTTGGCGTTGCTTTTTGGTAATTAGAAGGCCGCTAAATGCCACTGCGCACCACAAGTGTATTATGCCCAGCAGTTAAGGGGTTAATTAGGGAGCTTTTAGGGAGCTTGTAGGGTTAATTTTAGCTTTAGTGTAGTATAGTAGACAACCCCAAGTATTGATCTAGGCACATTTTGGTATATTTCATGCCACCATTTCACCGCCAAATGCGATCAAATTGAAAAAAAAGTTAAATTTTTCACAATTTTAGGTTTCTCACTGAAATAATTTACAAACAGCTTGTGCAATTATGGCACAAATGGTTGTAAATACTTGTCTGGGATCCCCTTTGTTCAGAAATAGCAGACATATATGACTTTGGCGTTGCTTTCTGGTAATTAGAAGGCCGCTAAATCCTGCTGCGCCTCACACGTGTATTATGGCTAGCAGTGAAGGGGTTAATTAGGGAGTTTGTAGGGAGCTTGCAGGGTTAATTTTAGCTTTAGTGTAGAGATCAGCCTCCCACCTGACACATCCCACCCCCTGATCCCTCCCAAACAGCTCCCTTCCCTCCCCCACCCCACAATTGTCCCCGCCATCTTAAGTACTGGCAGAAAGTCTGCCAGTACTAAAATAAAAGGGTTTTTTAAAAAAAATAAAAATTTTTTTAGCATATTTACATATGCTAGGGTGTAGGATCCCCCCCCTTAGCCCCCAACCTCCCTGATCCCCCCCAAAACCGCTCTCTAACCCTCCCCTCTGCCTCATTGGGGGCCATCTTGGGTACTGGCAGCTGTCTGCCAGTACCCAGTTTGCAAAAAAAAGTGCTTTTTTTATTTTTTTTGGCTTTTTTCTGTAGTGTAGCTTCCCCCCCCACACAGACAATCCCCCACCACCTTGCTGATCTTTTTTTTTTTAAATTTATTATTATTATTTAGAAATTTATACATTTTTTATTAATTCATTTTCTGTAGTGTAGCGGTTCCCACCCGCTCCCTCCCCGTGCACCTGCCCGCCCCCGCTCGTCCCCGCCCACGATCCCGCCCCCCCTGCACATAACCAGGGCCATCGATGGCCGCCACCCGCCTCCCGGTCCGGCTCCCACCCAACAAAGCAGGGAGCCACCGATCTCCGGTGCAGAGAGGGCCACAGAGTGGCTCTCTCTGCACCGGATGGCTACCAAAGGTTATTGCAGGATGCCTCCATATCGAGGCATCACTGCAATAACCGGAAAGCAGCTGGAAGCGAGCAGGATCGCTTCCAGCTGCTTTCCACACCGAGGACGTGCAGGGTACGTTCTCAGGCATTAACTGCCTTTTTTTTGAGGACGTACCCTGCACGTCCTCGGTCGTTAAGGGGTTAAGTCAGTGGTGAGCTGGTCGTACGTGCTCGTGCACGATTTCCCCATAGCAATCAACGGGGAGAGCCGGCTGAGAAAAAGTCTAACACCTGCAAAAAAGCAGCGTAAAACTCAGTAACGCAGCCCCATTGATTCCTATGGGGAAACTAAAGTTTTGTTTACACCTAACACCCTAACATGAACCCCGAGTCTAAACACCCCTAATCTTACACTTAATAACCCTAATCTGCCGCCCCAACATCGCCGACACCATATTTATTAACCACTAATCTGCCGCTCAGGACACCGCCGCCACCTACATTATACTTATGAACTCCTAATCTGCTGCCCCCAACATCACCGACACCTACATAATATTTATTAACGCCTAATCTGCCGCCCCCAACATCGCCGACACCTACCTACATTTATTAACCCCTAATCTGCTGCCCCCAACATCGCCGCCACTATAATAAACATATTAACCCCTAAACCGCCGCACTCCCGCCTCGCAAGCATTAGTTAAATATTATTAACCTCTAATCTGCCGTCCCTAACTTTGAAGCCACCAACCTACATTTATTAACCCCCTAATCTGCCGCCCCCAACGTCGCCGCCACTATACTAAATGTATTAACCCCGAAACCTAAGTCTAACCCTAACACCCCCTAACTTAAATATAATTAAAATAAATGTAACTAAATATTCCTATCATTAACTAAATTATTCATATTAAAAACTAAATACTTGCCTATAAAATAAACCCTAAGCTAGCTACAATATAACTAATAGTTACATTGTAGCTATCTTAGGGTTTATTTTTATTTTACAGGCAAGTTTGTATTTATTTTAACTAGGTAAAATAGTTATTAAATAGTAATTAACTATTTAATAACTACCTGGCTAAAATAAATACAAAAATACCTGTAAAATAAAATCTAACCTAAGTTACAATATCACCTAACACTACACTATAATTAAATAAATTAACTAAATTAACAACAATTAAATAAATTAAAGGGACAGTCTACACCAGAATTGTTATTGTTTTAAAAGATAGATAATCCCTTGTTTACCCATTCCCTAGTTTTGCATAACCAACACAGTTATATTTATATATTTTTTACCTCTGTGATTATCTTGTATCTAAGCCTCTGCAGACTGCCCCTTTATTTCAGTTCTTTTGACAGACTTGCAAGTTTAGCCAATCAGTGATGGCTCCCAGGTAACTTCACGTGCACGAGCACAGAGTTATCTATATGAAAAACATGAACTAACACCCTCTAGTGGTGAAAAACCTGTTAAAATGCATTCTTAAGAGGCGGTCTTCAAGGTCTAAGAAATTAGCATATGAACCAACTAAGAATACCAAGAGAACAAAGAAAACTTGGTGATAAAAGTAAATTGGAAAATTGTTTAAAATGACATGCCCTATCTGAATCATGAACGTTTTTTTTTGGACTAGACTGTCCCTTTAAATTAAATTAGCTAAAGTACAAAAAAACAAAAACACAAAATTACAGAAAATAATAAACAAATTACAAGATATTTAAACTAATTACACCGAATCGAATAGCCCTATCAAAATACAAAAAGCCCCCCCAAAATAAAAAAAAACCCTAGCCTAAAATAGACTACCAATAGCCCTTAAAAGGGCCTTTTGCAGAAAACCCGTATCAGTAAAAGAGTTCTCATGAAACCACTGGGAAAGGGGGGGTTGGGGGTACCTTTAATCTCTCAATATTACAAAGCTGTAGTATTACAAAGGGTATTAGAATGGCATGAAAACAAGTATACCAAAGCTCGGACATTCATAGATGCACACCTGTTGGGTTTTCCGATGAACGGTCCGTTATGTTGAATTAAACACACAGGTAGACCCATTTTGGCTAAGACATCCCAGTTATATGCCCACTTTTTCCGCACATGGGACACAATGAGGCTTAAGACTAAGGGGATCACTACATTCATCTCCCCCATGATACCTGTTCCAATAAATGCAGAATTCAACAAGGGAATCATCCATACTGAGTCGTGTTCCCTAGATACGGGCCCGACAATTCCGTTTGCATGTCTAACAGAGGGAGGGAAATTGAAATTGAGATCTCAGCTTACAGAGCTTGCTGGCGGAGTTTTCTCGCAGTGGTTAAAACACGCTCAGTTAACACATTTAATAGGATCCTCACCCCATAAGCGAAATCTTTTGAGGAGCTTGACAAAGTTTGAGCGCCTTTGCTACGGGGGGGGGGGGGGGGGGGGGTTGGGGGTGGTACCCAGGGGGTCCTTGTCCATAACAAAAAAAATATTAGATGACACTCTCACTTTACCGCCATCCTCATATGACTCACATTGGCAATCTGAACTGGGCCTATCCATATCCAGAGAACAATGGGACAATATTTGCTATCACTCTTCTAAGTCATCCTCCTCCCCCAGGATCCTGGAATTGAATCACAAACCTCTGTTTCGGTGGTATCTTACCCCAGACAGGATTAAACGCATATACCCTAACTCCAACGCATCCTGTTGGAGGGGTTGTGGGTCGCCTGGTACTATAGCCCATATATGGTGGCACTGCCCGAAGTTGCTCCAATTTTGGGGAGAGATCACCAATCGCCTGAAGTCTGTCATGGGGGAGCAATTTGAGCTGCCCCCTGTCACGGCTCTCCTTAGTTATAAACCAAATAAGACATGCAAAATTAAATGGAAGCTCCTACAATATAGCTTAAACAGTGCTAGACTACTCATTGCCCGTAAATGGAAATCGCCTTTTGCCCCTACCCTACAGGAATGGTTACATAACACATCAGAGCTCCTTGAGGTGGAAGAATACTCTCATTTCATAAATGGCAGTCTTCCCCTATTCCATAATATACAGTTTTACTGGCAAACGCTCTTTAAAGGACCAGTAAACACAGCAGATTTGCATAATCAACAAATGCAAGATAACAAGACAATACAATAGCATTTGCTCTGAATTTCAGATGAGTAGTAGATTATTTTCTAACACATTTCAAAGTTATGTATATTTCCACTCCCCCTGTACCATGTGATAGCAATCAGCCAATCACAAATGCATATACGTATAGTCTGAGTTCTTGCACATGCTCAGTATCGCGCCATTAAACTGAATGTGCTCGCTCCTGCTTGGGTATGGTAGCGAGAGCGAGCTACATTCAGTTTAATGGCGCGATCGGGCGTGCTGTGACTAGACAGCGTGCCCGATGCGCTTAGGTAAAAAACAGACCCGCTCAGTAGAGCCAGGAGCGGCGTTCTGAAAAATAGATTATCGTAGGTAAATATCTTTGCTATACTCTGCTTTAGAAACGTGGCACTAGGCTAATGTTATATAATTCTGCACTGTGTGCATTATTATATAACCTTATTTGGTGGGGTTACTGGCCCTTTAAGGGTGTATTGGGTAGGTTTTATTTTTAGGTTAGGGCCGCAAAAGAGCTAACTGCCCTTTTAAGGGCAATGCCCATTCAAATGCCCTTTTCAGAGCAATGGGGAGCTTAGGTTTTTTTAGATAGTATTTTATTTGGGGGGTTGGTTGTGTGGGTGGTGGGTTTTACTGTTGGGGGGGTTGTTTGTATTTTTTTTTACAGGTAAAAGAGCTGATTACTTTGGGGCAATGCCCCGCAAAAGGCCCATTTAAGGGCTATTGGTAGTTTAGTTTAGGCTGTTTTTTTTATTGGGGGGGGGGCTTTTTTTATTTTGATAGGGCTATTAGATTAGGTGTAATTAGTTTAAATAGCTTGTAATTTATTTATTATTTTCTGTAATTTTGTGGGGGGGGGTTTGTACTTTAGCTAATTTATTTGTATTTATTTTAGCTAGGTAGTTATTAAATAGTTAATTACTATTTAATAACTATTTTACCTAGTTAAAATAAATACAAACTTGCCTGTAAAATGTAAAATAAAAATAAACCCTAAGATAGCTACAATAGGAATAATTTAGTTAATGATAGTAATATTTAGTAAGATTTATTTTAATTATATTTAAGTTAGGGGGTGTTAGGGTTAGACTTAGGTTTAGGGGGTTAATACATTTAGTATAGTGGCGGCAACAGATTAGGGGTTAATAAGTGTAGGTAGGTGGCGGTGATGTTAGGAACGGCAGATTAGGGGTTAATAATATTTAACTAATGTTTGTGAGGCGGGAGTGCGGCGGTTTAGGGGTTAATATGTTTATTATAGTGACGGCAACGTTGGGCGCGGCAGATTAGGGGTTAATAAGTGTAGGTAGATTGCAGCGACATTGAGGGTGGCAGATTAGGGGTTCATAAATATAATATAGGTGGCGGCAGTGTCCGGAGCGGCGGATTAGGGGTTAAAAATTGTATTTTAGTATTTGCGATGCGGGAGGGCCTCGGTTTAGGGGTCAATAGGTAGTTTATGGGTGTTAGTGTACTTTTTAGCACTTTAGTTATGAGTTTTATGTTACGGCGTTGTACCATAAAACTCTTAACTACTGACTTTTAAATGCGTTAGGACTCTTGACGGGGTAGGGTGTACCGCTCACTTTTTGGCCTCCCAGGACAGACTCGTAATACCGGCGCTATGGAAGTCCCATTGAAAAAAGACTTTACGAAGTTTATGTAAGTCGTTTTGCGGTAAGGCCAAAGAAGTGTGCGGTACACCTATACCTGCAAGACTCGTAATACCAGCGGGCATAAAAAAGCAGCGTTAGGACCTAACGCTGCTTTTTTACCCTAACGCACAACTCATAATCTAGCCGATTGTTTTGCCATTTATAATACCAAACGTGTTAAAAAGAAAAATTATAAAACATGTACATCTCACGTCAGAATATGAAACGTTAAAAAAAACTTGTATGAGAAAGTATGTACACGTTAGAAAACAGTTATAGTATTTTTTTTAATACTTTACAATGCATTTTACTTACTAAAAACTGATGTCTAAACACACAACTCTTAAACTCTGTGAAAGTGCACAGCTAAGTAAAATGTCAAGTAACTTCATTCTATTGCTATAGTAGTATCCCATTTTGCAGCGCAATTAAAAACATCAAACGATCTTCACCGAGTTGCTACGGTGAAGCTGTGTATTTATTACATGTTGTACACTTTATGATCTATAAGGAAGAAAAGCACACTCCGACCAAAGAGGGCGTTGCAGTCGCTTGTTGTGAAGAGACGTATTTGTAGTTGATACCACCCAGTTACTGACCACAGTGGTCACACTTCCAATCCTCCCCCCTTTCACTAGCGTTGCAAGCCCGGGGCTTCCCTTGTGTCTGCGCAGGGGTAATGACGTCACTGTGACCGCGCCGCGTCTATATGAGCAGAGTGAGGCGCTGACTCGTTCCTTTTTCTCTGCCCACCATCTGTCGGCGCTGAGCACAGAACAGACTGCTCCGGGGTCCCCGACACTTAAACCGCCAAAATGATCATCTACAAGGACATTCTCACCAGTAAGTAGAACTTATCTGTGAAGGTGGAAGCGCTGTTCGCGTATAAAATGTATAGATAAAGTAAAATGAATATACTCAGTTTATAGTTGGCTAATGTGGCGTCTCGTTGCAGTAGACGGAAGTGTATTGTGTGTAATATATATATTACTTAGAATTTACACTGATCGGATGGTCGGCCTCACGCCATAGTTTTCTTGCCTGTGCGAGCTTCTGGAAAGTTCTCGTGCAGGTTGCGGAGGTATGTGCCATTTTAGCTGGTGAGGGTGTACAAAAGGCTGCATGGCGGAAGGGGTGAGGTTGAATAGTCTGATGGGGCCTTCCTGAGCGAAATTATTATTAACCCTCTAACTGCCAGAGCAGCTGCAAGTTTCGGCAGTGTAATCTTCTGTCCAAGCGATATCTTATACTGTCTGCTACAAGGGTTTTTCTAAGAGTTGTGCAATGCGTTACTGACCAATTACACCGGTTTTAGAGCTATTGTGACGTCAAGTTTCCCGCACCCTGTTAATGCGTCACCACCGGAACTAGAGAAGGGCGTTTGGGTGGAGACTCTCGTGCTTTCATATTTTTTTTTATTATAGCGATTTAACCCCTCACCTCCCGGAATACTCAGCCTTGTATGCATTGAATTGCTATTGCTGTCATAGTTAAATTTAGCATTTCAGTCCATTGGATGTGAAAATAACTTGCGTTCCTGAAAAATGTTCACCTATCAGCATAGCAGTATTTTCTTTTGTATAACTTTTATATTACCGCTCTAAAGTGATTGTATCCTTTAAGCTAACCGGAAGTACGATTCTAAAATTGTGTGTGTGTGTGTATGTATATATATATATATATATATATATATATATATATATATATATATATATATATATATATATATATATATATATATATATATATATATATATATAAAAATCCATTTTAGATGGAACAAAATTGACTATTACATTCAAATTTGTATTGGCAATTTCCTGATCAAAACTTAAACAATTAAGACTTTTTTTTTTTCCTTTCTATACACACACATTAAATCCAGACCGTTCATTTTGCTTTTAAATTGTCAGCATACACAAATTTTCGTTTAACTGCATGTAATAAACACTACTATAAAGAATATGCACAGATACTGATATAAGAATCCAGTATATAACCTTTTTGTTTAAAAAAAAAATAAACTTCCAATTATTCACTGTTAAGGTAAATCTGGGATACTCACTGAAAGGGGCCGGTAGTAGACCCTCCCCCCTGCATATGAAAAGATCCATTATACAAACAAGTGATCTAATGTGTCTATACATCTAAAGCTTTGTGGCTTGGTTAGGAGTCTGAAAATAAGCACAATGTTATTTAAAAATAAGCAAAACTAAATTTTTACAAAAACAAGGCCAAATGGGCTTTATAAATAGATCTACAAAACATTTGTGCAAAGTCTTGTGTACAATGTCCCTTTAAGCAGGATATGTATGTACTGTTCATTGATGGCTGAGAACTTCACAGCTCTTTTGGTGGCTAATGTGTGTATCTATACTAAAATAATTAAAATGGCACTTTAAAGGTGCAACAGTACATTTCCATTCTCTTTAAAGTGAATGTAAATTTTCACGAATGAAAGCCCTGTTTTTAAAAACACTATTAAAAACAGGGGCATTTTATTTAAAGAGACAGTCTAGTATAAATTATTAATATAATATAGTATATTAATATAACTGTTAGTTGTGCAAAACTGGGGAATGGGTAATAAAGGGATTATATGTCTTTTTAAAACCATAACAATTCTATGGTAGACTGTCCCTTTAATGAAAATTTACATTGCAGCCATTAAAAAAAAAAATACCTTTTATTCCTTTCGAGCTTGGGACACCAGAGCAGCAATTCCCTTAGGTCAGAAATGACAAATCTAGCTTCCTCCAATAACGGCTTCTCCGCAAACATTACCCAAGGCTAAACCGTGATTGGAGGAAGCCGGATTCATAATTTCTGACGAGACGAACTGGGTGCGTGGGAATCGCTGCTCCGATGTTCCAAGCTTGAAAGGAATAAAAGGGATGTATTTAAAGGGACAGTCTAATCCAAAACAAACTTTCATTATTCAGATAGAGAATGTAATTTTAGCAAATTTCCCAATTTACTACTTTCACCAATTTTTCTTTATTCCTTTGGTATTCTTAGTTGAAAGCTAAATCTAGGAGGGGTTCGTATACTAATTTCTAAGCCCTTGAGGGCTGCCTCTTAGCTCAGGGCATTTTGAAAGATTTTCACCACTAGAGGTTGTTAGTTCATGTGTTTTCATATAGATAACACTGCTCATGCACGTGGAGTTACCTAGGAGCCCGCACTGATTGGCTAAAATGCAAGTCTGTCAAAAGAACTGAAATAAGGGGCAGTTTGCAGAGGTTTACATACAAGGTAATCACAGAGGTAAAACATGTATTATAACTGTTGGTTATGCAACACTAGGGAATGGGTAATAAAGGGATTATCTATCTTTTAAAACAATAAATTTTCTGGTGTAGACTGCAGCTGTTTTTTTTGAAGGTACAATGTAAACTTTCATGAATGAAACTGCCCCTGTTTTTAATAGTATTTTTAGAAACTGCTTTCGTTCGTGAAAATTTACATTCACTTTAATGTTACTATTTTGTATAATTAAAGCTTTTTTTTTTTTTTAATAATCTTGTACTCGGTCCGCATTGTCTCTCTTTAAATGCTTTTGCTCCTCAATATTTCTCTTAGCTGCCTGTGGAAGTCCATGTATGTAAAATATATATTTTTTTATTCTTAGACGATGAAATGTTCTCCGACATTTATAAAATCAAAGAAAGCTGTGGTGGGTTGTGTTTCGAAGTTGATGGCAAGGTGAGTCGCCTTTTTATTTATTTATTTATTTATTTATATATATATATATATATATATATATATATATATATATATATATATATATTCCAATATTTTTACATACTGGAGTGTAGTATTGATTCTTTACTTTATAATTTGCAACAGGTATTTCCTATTGTAACTTAAAGGTCCATTAAATACAATATAATTGCATAATTTAAAAGTGCATAATAAAACCATGCAATAACTTGGTTTGAATTTCAAACAAGCAGTAGATTATTTTGTTTTGACAGATTTTTCTTTTCGCTGGCACATTGTGTACTGTGACAACCTTCAGCTAATCAGAATAGTATACAAATTAACATGTGTACATGCTTTGTAGGAGCTGGTTTCTCTGAAAATGTGCAGAGAAATAGTGCTCAAAATTTGATAATGGAAGTTAATTAGAAAGTCTCTTAAATTTGCTCTATCTGAATCATAAACGTTCCATTTTTAATCTAGTGTCCCTTTAATTACTGGTTACAGACTCTCTTTAGATACAATAATGCTCCCAGTTGGTGCTTGTGACAGGCACTATAATGTTAGTTTTCCATTGCTCTATCTGGTGACTTCGGTAAATTGACAGAAAAGCAGGTCTGATTTCCCTGCTAGCTCAACCCATTTAATGGGTTGTGGTTCCAATTGGCAGTAACATATTTTTTTTTTTTTTTCATATACAAAACTATACCTAAAGATGAAATTTCCCTAAGTTTTAAAACTTGTAGCTGATGTAACAAGTAATTGTAAAGATATTACGTTGAAAGGGACAGTACTGTTTAAAAAAAAAAAAAAAAAAAAAAAAAACTAAGTCAGGATGAAAGTTAATTGGTACCTCTTTTATTTAGATGGTTACCAGAACAGAAGGCGAAATTGACGCTGCCCTTATTGGTGGAAATGCATCTTCCGAGACCCCAGATGAAGGGACGGACTCAACAACAGTCACTGGCGTTGACATAGTGTTGAACCACAAGCTTGTGGAAACTGGCTTCACCAAGGAATCTTACAAACGATATATTAAGGGCTACATGAAAGCGTAAGTAGACCATTTAAGTTTTGTAACCCCAGATATGCAAGTCCAGGCAGTGTTCACCACCACAGTGTAACTTGGCTCAGAGACCGATCAACCACTATTCAACAGTTTGGCTTCATTTTAAGGAACAAGTGTTAAATAGCTTGTTAGGTTTTAGCTTTTGTCCTCTGTCAAAGAAGCTAAAATGCAAATTTATTTGTTGGATACTGTAAAGAAAGCATATCTGTTCAGTGTTTGCAGACATTGCGGCTATTGCAATGCCTCACAATTGAATTTTTACTAATTTTTAAAGGGAAATAACATCCACAATTATAATTCACATTGAAGCATTTTTTGATAGCTTTTATTAGACGCATTGTTGCTAATACAGAACTATCTGTTTCAAAAGCATGCATTGTGCACTTGCTCAGAGCCTAATTTGAATCCTCTGGTAATTACTCAATTTAATAGTCATGATACATGCACCACTGCCTCTCTGAGCAGCCGCAGTATTTAAAATGCTGGTTCTCTGAGAATATTTAGCTATACCTTACATGCACGTGCAGAGAAAAATTAACTCTAAGGGATACCTTTTTACAAGAAGCATTTTTGCCGATACATGTATATTGCACATTTTTTCTATTCAAAGGTGTAATTCATACATGTGCATTTAAATTTTGACCAGAATGTCCCTTTAAGAAGACAAACTCAATGGTGTGGTGCTCTAAAACAGAACTGTGCAATGCCAATTTAATAAACTAGTATATGCCTTATAAGATTGAACATTTTGAAAAACTGTCAGATGTTAAATCCTGTCTGAACTACTTAGAAAGTTCTGTAACACATACACTGATTTTCTTTAGCATCAAAGACAAACTTGAAGAATCTAATCCAGAGAGAGTAAAACCCTTCATGTCAGGAGCTGCAGAGAAAATAAAGGCCATCCTTGGCAACTTCACTAACTATCAGGTAACTTGTTGATATTCTTACTCTAGTTAAAATAACAGTTGTTTGCAACACTTTATAAATAGTGATGCAAACTCCTTTAGAAATTACTAGTCCTTTGACTAGATGCCTTGTAGTAAACACTAATTGTTGTAAAGAATCTACATAGGCTTGTATTCTTCATCCATTATTGATTAATCAAACTGAGTTCTTGAAAATATAACTTGTATCTCCCCTGTTTCCAGTTTTATATGAGTGAGAGCATGAACCCAGATGGTATGGTGGCTTTGCTAGACTTCCGTGAGGATGGAGTTACTCCCTACTTAACATTCTTCAAGGATGGCTTGGAAATTGAAAAATGTGTAAGTTGGTTTTGGTGTATCACTTTATATAATTTTTTTTTTTTTTTTTAAATATAAAGCTGATATTTTATAATGAATAGACATGAGGGAAATTTCCCGCAGAGTATTTTTTTTTGCCATATTTGTAACAATGTACTTTTATTTTTTTTATTTTTTTACTATTGTTTCCATCTGTACTTGTCTAAGCGCACAAGTATTCAGAGATAATGGGGTTCAAAATTTGCCAACTTTGCTATTCAATAAAGCTGCCCATAGTGTCTAGCAATGGCTAGCGTAGAATTTTTTTTTATTTTTTTTTTTTTTAAATTTTATACCCCCCTTACTACATGCAGTTTCATAAGCATCTACTGATAGACCATAAGCTCCCATGGTTGCTTCTTGGTTTGCACTCAGATGCAAAAGAGAAATTTCTTGTGCTTTCTGTCAGTCTCGTTCAGTGACTTTCCAGATTGAACTGAGAAAGACAAATCCTTCCCAACAAAACTTGAGTTCTTAAGGCTAACTTTTTTTTTTCTTATTTTTCTTATTTTTCTTTGCAGTAACCAACCTTGGAATCGCCATTTATAGCAGATTTCTTCCGCTTTTCATCCATAAAACAGCAGGATTGGGCAAAGTTTCAAAGACACTGCATCTGGACTGACTCCATTGGGCTTCATTCGTTTGTTTTTTGGCTCCTAAATAATTGCAATGGGGACATTTTTTAAATTTATGTACCCACTTGTCATTGTGAAATAAAATTCATTGTAACCCACTGAAAGGCAGTGCCTCTTGGTTTGGTGTCTCCTGGGAATGTTAATTCTAAGGGTATAACCTGGGTTTAAGTTGGTTTGCACATAAATACCCTGCTCATTATGACTGTACTAAACGTGCACAAGGATGTGGACCTTCTGTTATGGACAACCTTCACATATATAAAGGAAATAACCCCTGGATTTTCAATTACTACACTCTTACAATTTGCCTTCTCAGCAGCCAGTTCTAGCTGTTCCATGTACTTCTCGCTTTTGGAGGGGGATCATGCTGTTAGCGCCAACTGATAGAGGATTAAAATGACTGTTGCCTGCTCAAACAGGTTTTTCCCCCTCATCATGAAGGGATCTTTCTTTTAAAGAGAAATATGACCCTCTAAAATAAAATCTCAAAACTCTTCTGTTGTGCAATGTGTTTTTTTTTTTTCCCCCCCTCCCTTGCAGCTTAATTGGAAACCCTGTGTACTTGGTTGCAAGGACGTTAAGGTGTCATGAAACCCACTTTTTTTCTTTTTTTTTTCTTTCATGATTCAGAAACAGCTTGTGTTTTTAAACAACTTTTCCTGTCTATGTAAATTTGTTTTGTTCTTTTGGTATCCTTTGTTGAAAGGATACCTAGGTACTCAGGAGCTGCTGATTGTTGGCTGCACATATATGCTTCATGTTCTTGGCTTGCCCAGTGTGTTAACTAGCTCCCAATCATGCATTGTTGCTTCTTCAACAAAGGATGCCACTAAAATTAAGTAAATTAGATAATATAAGTGAATTGGAAAGTTGTTTAAAATTGCATGTGCCATCTGAATTTTGACTTGAGTGTTTAATATTCTAATCACTTGTTCTGCTGGCTTACACTTAAAGGGACAATCTCTAAACTTTCATGGGGGAGTAGCATTAATAAATCTGCTTGCACTTATCACATGGAAGTGATTTGATGTCTGATATATCTACCAAAAACTTTCAAAGGGTTGAGAAATGCTAATACAATGGCTTTTAGTAACTAATTTGGAAGCTGTAGTGGACTCATTCTTAATAATTGGGGCACCCTGGAAACGACATCCTTAGAATAATGGAAAGTAATATGAATTGTAGAGGTTATTGAATAGTAGAATCTGTTTTGTGACTTCCACACACATTTTTACATTTAAATCACTATTCAGTAGATGTATTTGAATCCTTCCTTCAGATTCGAAGGTGGCTGATCTTAGCATTTGGCTCTTTGGAGCCAGATTTTTTTTGTGTGGAAGTTCTGGTTCCTGGTGTTGCACTTTCAATAGAATAAATCGGGCTCAAGAGCGAATGCCACGAGTTGCTGCCTTCATCTTTGGATCCTAACAGAGTATTCTGAATGCACACGTTTACTATTCAGTAAGACTAACTCATGGCTTTTTAAAAAAAGTTAGAATTTTAGAATAACTTCAGAATATGTAACTTTTTTTTTTTTTTTTTTTGTGATAGAAAACTTGACACTTGATTTTTCAGTGTTCATTGTGTGCGGACAGTCTAATTTATGTAAATCCCTGTATAGTGATTGATCACCAGATAAAACCATATTAAAGTATTACAGGAATTGCACTCATGCTTTTACCAGCACTGGCATCGTTGCTTCTACTGTCTGGAGTATATGATATAATTTTATTAAATGCCCATGACCTTTTAATTTATATTGGTGAAGCGTTTAGAGGATAACATTACAAATCAAATATCAGATGCAAAATTGAGATCCCGGTCTCTAACTTTCTATCAGCAGGAAACTATTGGCCAATTAAGATTTCAAGTGCCCTAAAAGAGGGTGGAGATGGAGAACACCTTTTCAAAAGTCAGCAGTGTACTGGATTTATTAACTTGGGCCAATGGTTTCTAAAGATTGTAACAATGATTTTGATCTATCTTTTTTACTTATACATGGAAATGTTGGATTACAGAATTTTTTATTTTTTTTTTAAATTTAAAAATTCTTTTAGCCATAATAGTTTTTAATTAACCCCTTAAGGACCAGCGACGTACCCTGTATGTCACTGGCCTTTTTTTGGGACTTGATTATTTTATAGCGCGGTCTTGCCACCAGCGTTGAGACTGCTCTATTCCACAGAGCCTGCTAGAGGGAGGGCATTAATAGCGTGTTCTTGCTAGACTTGTGCTATTATGTCCTGAAAAAACCCTTAACGACCAGTGACATACAGGGTACATTGTGGTCATTAAGGGGTTAAGTTTTTATACATACACATTTTAATAAAGGATGTCATTTAGAAAACATCCTAATGGTGATCTGTTGATAGTGGAGTACACCTAGCGCCTACTAAATAAGACATCTGGCTTTGATAATTTGACACCTAGTTGTCAAAATGGAAAGATGAAACTAATAAGGTATACCAAAGCGCCAACTATTCGAAGGCTGGGTCTGGACCTAATGCAATATTATCAAACTATTACAATAAACAATTTGAGTACACAATAAGTTAAAAACATGGATCCATGTATAAACAATCAAATTTATACAACAATAATAGCTAAATGAATAGTTAAAACAAATAGTTATGTAACAGATATAGCATTTAAAATTGTGCAAACATTGCTCTTAAAAATATTCCTAAAAAATTCAAAATTTAGTATAAGGCTCACAACAGAAATTCAACTTTGTGTTTACCACATACACAAATTTATACAGCAATAATAGCTAAATGAATAGTTAAAACAAATAGTTAAATAGCAGATATGGCATTTAAAATTGTGCAAACATTGTCTTAAAAAATATTCCTAAAAAAAATCAAAATTAAGTATAAGGCTCACAACAAAAATTCAACTTTGTGTCAACCACATACACATAATAGGTGAAATATATTAGTTATATAATATCTAACAATAATGTTCTCGATTCTATGCAATGCTCCTAAATATTGCCAATAGTGACTAATGTGTAAGGCTCAGAGTAAGACCTTTAACGGTGTGTTTAACACATACGCATTGTCAAGTAAATATTGTGACAGCAATAAGCCAATGTAAAAAATGTGTATCAAAAAAGTTGTGTACAAAAATTATTAATGGTCAAAAAAAATAGGTTGATCTTCAAACGTGAATTAAGAACAAAGATTATGAAAAACCAAAAATTTACAAAAACATTGATGTGTTCAAATAGTAACTTATATAAATGTAAATAATAGTCCAACAGTGAAAACTTAATAGAAAAAATAATCCAACAATAAATTATAAGTTGTGTCTCTTTAGGAAAAAACAATAATCCTTAAAGGGACAGTAAACCTAAACATTTTTATATAATTCTGCACATAGTGCAGAATTATATAACAGCCTTTTTTTCCCTTTTAATATTTAAAAAATATGCCGCTTTTACAGACCCGCTCTCTGCTGAGCGGGTCTGTTTTTTTAAGTCAGCGCATCGGGCCAGCTGTATAGTCACAGCCCGGCCCGACCGTGCCATAAAGTTATTATTTGAACACACCACAATGTTTTTGTAAATTTTTGGTTTTTCATTTTTCACAATCTTTGTTCTTAATTCATGTTTTTTTGAAGATCAACCTATTTTTTGACCATTAATAATTTTTGTACACAACTTTTTTGATACACATTTTTAACATTGGCTTATTGCGGTCACAATATTTTTTAATTGACAATGCGTATGTGTTAAACACACAGTTAAAGGTCTTACTCTGAGCCTTACACATTAGTCACTATTGGCAATATTTAGGAGCATTGCATAGAATCGAGAACATTATTGGTTAGATAATATTATATAACTGATTAATATATTTCACTTATTGTGTGTATGTGGTAAACACAAAGTTGAATTTTTGTTGTGAGCCTTATACTTAATTTGGAATTTTTTAGGAATATTTTTTAAGAGCAATGTTTGCACAATTTTAAATGCCATATCTGTTACATAACTATTTGTTTTAACTATTCATTTAGCTATTATTGTTGAATAAATTTGATTGTTTATACATGGATCCATGTTTTTAACTTATTGTGTACTCAATAAATTGTTTATTGTAATCGTTTGATAATATTGCATTAGGTCCAGACCCAGCCTTCGTATAGTTGGCGCTTTGGTATACCTTATTAGTCTAATGGTGATCTGTCACAGGAAGTAGAATTTCTGTACCTGTTTAGGGTATAAAAGACAACAAAGTTTGTATAGGTGCTGGCATGATTGTAGGACTGAAACGTCATGGGCTCTGCCATGAATTATTAATAATTTGTAGGCTGGAACTCCCCTTTGCTGGTATGATTTGGAGTTGGCAGCACAAAACCTACAATACATTACTGCCAGGAGGCATTAACAAAGTTTCTCTTTTATTCTATTCACGCTGTTTTGTACTTGCCAAGTATTTCTGCAACAGTCATTTGTACTTGGAGTCTTACTGTAATATGACAATGAGCAACGACAAAGTGACCTGAGCCGTAGTGGTTAGTGCCAAAAAGGGGCATACCCAAAAAAGTGAATGAGAGAAAAAGAATAAAGGGATGGGCAGGTGGGAGAAACGTAAAGAAAACATAAATGAGGTGAAAGACATAAGCAATGGCCAGCCTTCTTACTTGAACTCAGAGCCTTACTGTATTGTAACGATGTGCAACAAGAAATTGACCTGAGGTGTGCTGTAATCACATGGTCAGTATGCCTAAAAGGGTGCAAAAAGAGACAAAGTAGGATGAAGGTAAATGTTTATTCAATATTACAACAGAGTTAACTAAAAAAGAGAAGACATTTCAACTTGTGGATCAGGACAACATTTTGCAAAACAAGATGAATTCCATGTCCTAACCTCTTGCTTATGTGAACAGGGACCCCATGTCAAAAAGCTGCTGATGCAGCTCCTATTCTAAAGGAATGGCGAAGGTTAGGACCTAGATTTACTAAAAGTATGCAACAATCTTTAAAGGGACACTGAACCCAATTTTTTTTATTTTGTGATTCAGATAGAGCAATGCAATTTTCTAATTTACTCCTATTAATTTTTCTTCTCTTGCTATCTTTATTTGAAAAAGAAGGCATCTAAGCTAATGAGCCAGCCGATTTTTGGCTCAGTACCCTTGTCAGCACTTGTTTATTGGTGGGGGAATTTATCCACCAATCGGCAAAATGGGCCAGCATCTAAACTTAAACTTTGCAAATAAAGATACCAAGAGAATGAAGAAAATTTGATAATAGGAGTAAATTAGAAAGTTGCTTAAAATTGCATGCTCTATCTCATCACGAAAGAAAAAAATTGGGTTCAGTGTCCCTTTAATAAACTGAGTTGACGTAAAGGGAGCATAAGGTAAGAGTGGGCCATCCCTAGGTCTACCTGACAGCTGAAACATGAGCTGGTCCAAGGCAGCTATCGAGCACCAAGAGTTATTGGTCTTAAAATATGAACGTCAATGCAAGCCCCTGTCTGATGCGTCTTACAGGAATCCAGATGCAGACCCTAATGGTCAGGGAATCTGTCTGAGGACCACACAGGACTTATTACCAGTATACGTGAATTTACCTGGTCTCAAAAAAAACATAAAAGACCAATGGCCGCTTTTAGAGACTAAGTAACAAACCAAAAGGAGATTTGGACAATAGACCAGATAAGTTACGGAAAATCTCTCCAGTAATTGGAAGCCTTATAGGGGAGCTACTTTTCTGAATTCCTTTTTAAAATAGCTTTGATAGAATGCGCTATAAACAAGGAGGGTCTATCAGGGTACAACAAAGCTAGGAAATGTTGAATACCTGCTAAATACAGTTTAACGGTATTCTGAGAAAGTTTTAACTGAGTGGCAGTAGGCCACAAAAAACAACATATATTGAATATTACTATAGTCTAAATTAGGATATGAAGTCTAGAACAACTTGAAAATATTCCAAGCCGTATTATCTCTTCATAGTGTTAGATGACAAGGAATCATTTGTTAAAGTGACTGCGTGATGCCAGTAAGTATTTAGTCCATAGTTAACAAGTGATGAGGGACAGAAGTGGCTCTGTCATCTGCATCTCGAATCTGCTGAAAGAACAAGGGGAAATTAAATAGAGACAAAGCATCAGCAGCTGTGTTATCAATTGTACTGGAGGGACAACCAAATGAGCCTACGTAGAAAGGACATAAGTAATGAACTGGACCTACCCTTGTTAATAATGTCAGAAGTATCCTGATTGTCTGTAGAGTACACTATGGTATGGCCAGTCCACTGATGACCCCAAACCTGAGCAGCAGCAACTATGAGATAAATCTCAAAAAATTAAGAAGTCTGAGAAAACCTGTGTATTAACAGTACATCATCTGGCCAAGGCCCTGCCAGCCAATGAGTGCCAAAAATAGCAGTATAGCCTGTGGGGGCTGCAGCATCCGTAATTACTTTTGGAGAAGCATTCGAAACTGCCGGAATGAACATGGATATGCCATTTCAACATTGGAGAAACTTGTCCCACATATGTAAATCAGATAAGGCAGCAGAATCAAGTTTGGCACAAGAATCAGAGTCAAGGGCCAAAGGAAGCAGAGTCAAGAGCCTTGAAATGAAAGACCTCCCTTGGGGAATAATTCTCATAGCAAAATTAAAGGGACACTGAACCCAAATTTTTTCTTTCGTGATTCAGATAGAGCATGACATTTTAATCAACTTTCTAATTTACTCATATTATCAATTTTTTTTATTCTCTTGGTATCTTTATTTGAAATGTAAGTTTAGATGCCGGCCCATTTTTGGTTAACAACCTGGGTTGTCCTTGCTGATTGGTGGATAAATTCATCCACCAATAAAAAGGTGCTGTCCATTGTCTTGAACAAAAAAAATTGATAATAGGAGTAAATTAGAAAGTTGCTTAAAATTGCATGCTCTATCTGAATCATGAAAGAAAAACATTGGGTTCAGTGTCCCTTTAAGCATACCCAACAGTGACTGAAGCTGTTTCCTGGTACAAACTTGAGAGGCCATAAATTCATGAATATGATCTCTAATCCTAACTTCTCGGATGACAAAATAGCCTGCATGGACTGTTAGACTAACCTAATACCTAGAAAAGTATTGTAGCGGAACCCTCAACTTTATTGGCTGCTACTGGAACCTTGAGATCAGAAAAAACTAACAAAAGTTTCCATAGATCAGCAGGAAGCCTGAGAAGCACTTTCAATAAGTAGAAAATCATGAGTGTCTGACAGTGAATCATATAACTAAGAATTCAAAGAGGTGCCTGAGCAAAAATATCAAACAACCAAGGGCTACTTTTGGAACCAAAAGTAAGTTTAGTATAAACCCCTTAAGGACAAGGCCATTTTTCAGTTTCTTTCCCTTAAGGACCACGGCTATTTTTACATTTCTGCGGTGTTTGCGTTTAGCTGTAATTTTCCTCTTACACATTTACTGTACCCACACATATTATATACCTAGGCTGACCATATTGCCGCTTTAAGAAGGGACACATATGAAAAATACATATGTCAGGGTTCTTATACAAAACATTTCTGTAAAGAGCCCTGAAAACAGCCCTGACACATGTATTTTTCATATGTGTCCCTTTTTAAAGCGGCAATATGGTCAGCCTATATATACCGTTTTTCTCGCCATTAAATGGACTTTCAAAAGATACCATTATTTTCATCATATCTTATGATTTACCATAATTTATTTTATAAAATATGAGGAAAAAATGGAAAAAAACACACCCAAACAGCTCTATAACCCTCGCCCACTACCTATTTGCTGCCATCTTGAGTACTGGCAGCTGTCTGCCAGTACCCAATTTGCCTCCCAAAAAAGTTTTTTTTTAATGTAATTTACATTTTTCTGTAGTGTAGCTGCCCCTCCTCAATACCCCCTCCCTCTCCCAGATCCCTTTGATTATTCATCTCCCACTCTGCACTCATTGATGGCAGTGGTTGTTGCACAATCGCGCGCACACACTCCCTGCAGGCCCCCCGCGCTCCCGGCACCTGGCGTGCACATTCAGGAACCGGATGCCGGGTAGCGATGGGCCGCCCACCCGCCTCCCTGCAGTTGCTCTCACCCACCAACGATCGAGCCCATCGCTACCGGTGCAGAGAGGGCCACAGAGTGGCTCTCTCTGCATCGGTCTTGGGGGAAAAAGGTATTGCAGAGATGCCTCAATATCGAGGCATCACGGCAATACCTTCAAAGCGTCTGGAAGCGATCAGGGTCGCTTCCAGACGCTTTAAACCCTAATGTCGCACAGGGAGGGTACGTCTCTGGTCTTTAAAGACCAGTTTGTGTGTGACGTACCCTGTACGACATGTGTCGTTAAGGGGTTAAAATAATAAAACCCTCTCCATCGAATACCATGCCATTGCCAGAAGTAAGGTAAGATGGGTAGAAATTTAAAAGCATCAGAAATATCAGCTTTAGAAAGCCAAGCACCTTCACCTGCACTGATAATATATTGGATAGCCTGATCAACTGAAGCATACCAAAGCAAGAATTCCTCTGAAGGAATCAAGGAGTTAAATCTAGACGTGATGAATGAGGCGCTGACAAATTGTAAATCAAACAAAGTTTTTTGTAAAATTTACCTTTAACCAATCCAACTGTATTGACCCTCCAGTAGTGAAAAGGTGGTACAGAAAAAAGCCCAATAATAAAACCTTTATCCAAACTTACTCAGTGTGGCTAATTCAAAAAGAATTCGACCAAACTTCGACTCGACCAGACCACCTTTGTTTCGATTTGACCACCTTCGATTCCATGCGGTCTTGTTCGAATCGAAACAACCAACTTCAAACCGCCAATGAAAACTGGAAACGGAAACCAGGAAATGTAAAGAAAACATAGACAAGGTGAATAAGGCATGAGCAAGAATATATAGGTTAAGACTCCTACAAATTCAGACTAGCCAATGGCCAGTCTTCCTTTATATCTTTTTATTTTTTCAACATCCGATACATTACTCTGTAAAATAGAGTTAATTTCTGCATCTAGTTTTTGTGTTGATGACTCCAGAATTTGTAACAGGCTGTGTTATAAGCTGTAAGTGCTCTATATCTTTACAAGTTACAAGATACATATGTTCACTGTATCACTATCATTGATGCCAAGTAAAGTGTTCATTCCAAGTAACTTGATCTAAACTTGTAAGTAAGTGAGTAGTGTCCTTTAAATATGATGGCAACTGGAAAATGATGGACTGCAGAAGGGACTCAACCCAGCCTGAAAGGTTCTCAAACAAAAAGCCAATCCCAGACACAATGGGTCTGCCTTTTACATCCTCCAAGTATTTATGATCCTTGGGGAGGTGATGGAAAATCGGGATAACTGGAGAAGATACATAAAGAAATTCAAAAGTGTCTTGGTCAATAATCCCATCCTGCAGCCCATCGTCCAACATATCCATCAATTGGAGTTTAAATTCATTGATGTGGTCCCCATGTAATTGGAGATAAACATCAGGATCAAAGATTGGTCTTTCTGCCTCCGCTATATATATGTTTCTCTGTCAAGTATCACAATACTGCCCCCCCTTATCTGCTTGCCTGATGACTGTCATCTCGTTTGCTAATGCAATCCAAGGCCTGTTTTTGGTCCACAGTCAGATTATGGGGGGACCCTCTTGTGATACATAGTCAATTGTATTAAATCCTCCTCTATCCTATGGTGAAAGGCCTCTAAAAAGGGGCCTTCCCCTTCGTAGACTGATTTGACTGATTTGGGTTTATACCCATCATGGGAGGATTTGGTGTATATAGAGGGGGAAGAGGATTCACAACCCAATTCATGTAAGGTAATCACACCCTTCTTTAAAATCCATTATATCAATCATTTTTGGAATATCATATCCCTCAATATCAAAAAATTCATTTTGCAATCCAGACTGGACATGGTCCGTGGCTTGGAAATCTTTGTCCCAAAAATATTTCTTGAGAGTCAGATCCCTGACTAAGCGATTAACATCAATGATAGTCTCAAAGAGATTAAAATAAGTTTTTGGGACAAAGCCCAGACCCAGGCTAAGGACAGCTGTATCATGGACATGGTCCGTGGCTTGGAAATCTTTTTCCCAAAAATATTTCTTGAGAGTCAGATCCCTGACTAAGCGATTAACATCAATGATAGTCTCAAAGAGATTAAAATAAGTTTTTGGGACAAAGCCCAGACCCAGGCTAAGGACAGCTGTATCATCATTTGTCAGCTTGGATTTGGACAGATTCATTATTTTTATATTTTGTATCTTTGTTGATTACCCTGGCTAAACCCAAGGTTTATAGCAAAACAGAGAAACAAAGTGTCACTCTCGATCTGTGCCCATAAAACGTCACCTTTATTGACAACATGTTAAAAATAGGTATAATTGAGAGGAATCAAGTTCAAGGAGTCAGTGGTGATAACCGGCTTATGCGTTTCTGCCCTCAGGCCGTAATCATAACCATATGGTCAATCTCTATTAAACCCAAGTTTCCCTATAATACAGCAGTAGCCCCTGAGCTTTCATTGCTTACTGGTCTTTATCCGCTCAGGACTGTGTGATGGAGCCATGCATACTCTACCTTTAAGGGATAGGCACTCTACTATGCCCAGCTTTGCCTATTTTTAGAAAGATACAAATAAAAGTCAACATCAACATTTTTTTTCATTACGGCCTGTTATCTGTCTATTGTACCTGCTGGTCCTGACAACTTACTAAGGGCTAGATTACAAGTGGGCTTTTTCACACGTCGGGTTGCGCTCGTATTATGAGTTGAAAGTAAACTTTTCACTCACTCGCTAACCCGATGCGTGTCAAAAGACGAACTTAGAATATTGCACGCGCAATAACCTATTTCCCAATAGAAGTCAATGGAGCAAAAAAAGAGGAAAAAAACTAACACCCTACTAGTGGCAAACCTGACCTGAAAATATGAATATTTCACATTCCAATGATCTTCACATAGCAAAATATGTTCTATTTATTTATAAATACACATTTCTAAATATATCTGAAGGTTTTTAGGTATAATATATTCTACATATATCTGAAGGTTTTTAGGTATAATATATACTTATACCTATATATATATATATATATATATATATACACACACACACATGATTCTATTTAGGTAAAGATTTATATAGGTAGGATGAAGGTAAATGTTTATTCAATATTACAACAGAGTTAACCAAAAAAGAGAAGACATTATTTTTTTACTCTTGCTTATGTGAACAGGGACCCCATGTCGAAAAGCTGCTGATGCAGCTCCTATTCTAAAGGAATGGCGAAGGTTAGGATCTAGATTCACTAAAAGTATGCAACAATCTTTAAAGGGACACTGAACCCAATTTTTTTATTTTGTGATTCAGATAGAGCAATGCAATTTTAAGCAATTTTCTAATTTACTCCTATTATCAATTTTTCTTCTCTTGCTATCTTTATTTGAAAAAGAAGGCATCTAAGCTAAGGAGCCAGCCGATTTTTGGCTCAGTACCCTGGTCAGCACTTGTTTATTTTTTGGGGGAATTTATCCACCAATCAGCAAAATGGGCCAGCATCTAAACTTAAGCTTTGCAAATAAAGATACCAAGAGAATGAAGAAAATTTGATAATAGGAGTAAATTAGAAAGTTGCTTAAAATTGCATGCTCTATCTCATCACGAAAGAAAAAAATTGGGTTCAGTGTCTCTTTAATAAACTGATTTGACGTAACGGGAGCATAAGGTAAAGGTAAGAGTGGGCCATCCCTAGGTCTACCTGACAGCTGAAACATAAGCTGGTCCAAGGCAGCTATCGGGCACCAAGAGTTATTGGTCTTAAAATATTAACGTCAATGCCAGCCCCTGTCTGATGCGTCTTACAGGAATCCAGATGCAGACACTAATGGTCAGGGAATCTGTCTGAGGACCACACAGGACTTATTACCAGTATACGTGAATTTACCTGGTCTCAAAAAAAACATAAAAGACCAATGGCCGCTTTTAGAGACTAAACAAACCAAAAGGAGATTTGGACAATAGACCAGATAAGTTACGGAAAATCTCTCCAGTAATTGGAAGCCTGATAGGGGAGCTACTTTTCTGAATTCCTTTTTAAAATAGCTTTGATAGAATGCGCTATAAACAAGGAGGGTCTATCAGGGTACAACAAAGCTAGGAAATATTGAATACCTGCTAAATACAGTTTAACGGTATTCTGAGAAAGTTTTAACTGAGTGGCAGTAGGCCACAAAAAACAACATATATTGAATATTACTATAGTCTAAATTAGGATATGAAGTCTGGAACAACTTGAAAATATTCCAAGCCGTATTATCTCTTCATAGTGTTAGATGACAAGGAATCATTCGTTAAAGTGACTGCGTGATGCCAGTAAGTATTTAGTCCATAGTAACGAATGATGAGGGACAGGAGTGGCTCTGTCATCTGCATCTCGAATCTGCTGAAAGAACAAGGGGAAATTAAATAGAGACAAAGCATCAGCAGCTGTGTTATCAATTGTACTAGAGGGACAACCAAATGAGCCTACGTAGAAAGGACATAAGTAATGAACTGGACCTACCCTTGTTAATAATGTCAGAAGTAGCCTGATTGTCTGTAGGAGTACACTATGGTATGGCCAGTCCACTGATGACCCCAAACCTGAGCAGCAGCAACTATGGGATAAATCTCAAAAAATTAAGAAGTCTGAGCAAACCTGGGTATTAACAGTACATCATCTGGCCAAGGCCCTGCCAGCCAATGAGTGCCAAAAATAGCAGTATAGCCTGTGTGGAGGCTGCAGCATCCGTAATTACTTGAGGAGAAGCATTCGAAACTGCCGGAATGAACATGGATATGCCGTTTCAACATTGGAGAAACTTGTCCCACATATGTAAATCAGATAAGGCAACAGAATCAAGTTTGACACAAGAATCAGAGTCAAGGGCCGAAGGTAGCAGAGCCAAGAGCTCTGAAGGAATCAAGGAGTTAAATCTAGACATGTGATGAATGAGGCGCTGACAAATTGTAAATCAAACAAAGTTTTTTGGAAAATTTACCTTTAACCAATCCAACTGTATTGACCCTCCAGTAGTGAAAACGTGGTACAGAAAAAAGCCCAATAATAAAACCTTTATCCAATCTTTTACTCAGTGTGGCTAATTCGAAAAGAATTCAACCAAACTTTGACTCGACCAGACCACCTTTGTTTCGATTTGACCACCTTCGACCCGACCAACTTCAATTCCATGCGGTCTTGTTCGAATCGAAACAACCAACTTCAAACCGCCAATGAAAACTGGAAACGGAAACCAGGAAATGTAAAGAAAACGTAGACAAGGTGAATAAGGCATGAGCAAGAATATATAGGTTAAGACTCCTCCTACAAATTCAGGCTAGCCAATGGCCAGCCTTCCTTTATATCTTTTTATTTTTTCAACATCCGATACATTACTCTGTAAAATAGAGTTAATTTCTGCATCTAGTTTTTGTGTTGATGACTCCAGAATTTGTAACAGGCTGTGTTATAAGCTGTAAGCGCTCTATATCTTTACTAGTTACAAGATACATATTTTCACTGTATCACTATCATTGATGCCAAGTAAAGTGTTCATTCCAAGTAACTTGATCTAAACTTGTAAGTAAGTGAGCAGTGTCCTTTAAATATGATGGCAACTGGAAAATGATGGACTGCAGAAGGGACTCAACCCAGCCTGAAAGGTTCTCAAAAAAAAAAGCCAATCCCAGACACAATGGGTCTGCCTTTTACATCCTCCAAGTATTTATGATCCTTGGGGAGGTGATGGAAAATCGGGATAACTGGAGAAGAGGCTTGTGATACATAGTCAATTGTATTAAATCCTCCTCTATCCTATGGTGAAAGGCCTCTAAAAAGGGGCCTTCCCCTTCGTAGACTGATTTGACTGATTTGGATTTATACCCATCATGGGAGGATTTGGTGTATATAGAGGGGGAAGAGGATTCACAACCCAATTCATGTAAGGTAATCACACCCTTCTTTAAAATCCATTATATCAATCATTTTTGGAATATCATATCCCTCAATATCAAAAAATTCATTTTGCAACCCAGACTGGATATGGTCCGTGGCTTGGAAATCTTTGTCCCAAAAATATTTCTTGAAAGTCAGATCCCTGACTAAGCAATTAACATCAATGATAGTCTCAAAGAGATTAAAATAAGTTTTTGGGACAAAGCCCAGACCCAGGCTAAGGACAGCTGTATCATGGACATGGTCCGTGGCTTGGAAATCTTTGTCCCAAAAATATTTCTTGAGAGTCAGATCCCTGACTAAGCAATTAACATCAATGATAGTCTCAAAGAGATTAAAATAAGTTTTTGGGACAAAGCCCAGACCCAGGCTAAGGACAGCTGTATCATCATTTGTCAGCTTGGATTTGGACAGATTCATTATTTTTATATTTTGTATCTTTGTTGATTACCCTGGCTAAACCCAAGGTTTATAGCAAAACAGAGAAACAAAGTGTCACTCTCGATCTGTGCCCATAAAACGTCACCTTTATTGACAACATGTTAAAAATAGATATAATTGAGATGAATCAAGTTCAAGGAGTCTGTGGTGATAACCGGCTTACGCGTTTCTGCCCTCAGGCCGTAATCATAACCATATGGTCAATCTCTATTAAACCCAAGTTTCCCTGTAATACAGCAGTAGCCCCTGAGCTTTCATTGCTTACTGCCCAGCTTTGCCTATTTTTAGAAAGATACAAATAAAAGTCAACATCAACATTTTTTTTCATTAGGGCCTGTTATCTGTCTATTGTACCTGCTGGTCCTGACAACTTACTAAGGGCTAGATTACAAGTGGTCTTTTTCACACGTCGGGTTGCGCTCGTATTATGAGTTGAAAGTAAACTTTTCACTCACTCGCTAACCCGATGCGTGTCAAAAGACGAACTTAGAATATTGCACGCGCAATAACCTATTTCCCAATAGAAGTCAATGGAGCAAAAAAAGAGGAAAAAAACTAACACCCTACTAGTGCGCAAACCTGACCTGAAAATATGAATATTTCACATTCCAATGATCTTCACATAGCAAAATATGTTCTATTTATTTATAAATACACATTTCTACATATATCTGAAGGTTTTTAGGTATAATATATACTTATACCTATATATATACACACAGTATATATATATATATATATATATATATATATATTTGATTCTATTTAGGTAAAGATTTATATTGAAATATCTATTTACAAATACTTAGAACATATTCTGCAATATGCAGAACATTGGAATGTGGACTATAACACCTAATTAAATATGAATATTGCATAAATATGTTTTTTCATGTGCAAAGTGCTCCAATGCACTCCTATATATGTCTATATACTGTATGTGTGCATATGTATTTATGTGTTTATATGTGTACAGGGAGTGCAGAATTATTAGGCAAGTTGTATTTTTGAGGATTAATTTTATTATTGAACAACAACCATGTTCTCAATGAACCCAAAAAACTCATTAATATCAAAGCTGAATAGTTTTGTAAGTAGTTTTTAGTTTGTTTTTAGTTATAGCTATTTTAGGGGGATATCTGTGTGTGCAGGTGACTATTACTGTGCATAATTATTAGGCAACTTAACAAAAAACAAATATATACCCATTTCAATTATTTATTTTTACCAGTGAAACCAATATAACATCTCAACATTCACAAATATACATTTCTGACATTCAAAAAACAAAACAAAAACAAATCAGTGACCAATATAGCCACCTTTCTTTGCAAGGACACTCAAAAGCCTGCCATCCATGGATTCTGTCAGTGTTTTGATCTGTTCACCATCAACATTGCGTGCAGCAGCAACCACAGCCTCCCAGACACTGTTCAGAGAGGTGTACTGTTTTCCCTCCTTGTAAATCTCACATTTGATAATGGACCACAGGTTCTCAATGGGGTTCAGATCAGGTGAACAAGGAGGCCATGTCATTAGATTTTCTTCTTTTATACCCTTTCTTGCCAGCCACGCTGTGGAGTACTTGGACGCGTGTGATGGAGCATTGTCCTGCATGAAAATCATGTTTTTCTTGAAGGATGCAGACTTCTTCCTGTACCACTGCTTGAAGAAGGTGTCTTCCAGAAACTGGCAGTAGGACTGGGAGTTGAGCTTGACTCCATCCTCAACCCGAAAAGGCCCCACAAGCTCATCTTTGATGATACCAGCCCAAACCAGTACTCCACCTCCACCTTGCTGGCGTCTGAGTCAGACTGGAGCTCTCTGCCCTTTACCAATCCAGCCACGGGCCCATCCATCTGGCCCATCAAGACTCACTCTCATTTCATCAGTCCATAAAACCTTAGAAAAATCAGTCTTGAGATATTTCTTGGCCCAGTCTTGACGTTTCAGCTTGTGTGTCTTGTTCAGTGGTGGTCGTCTTTCAGCCTTTCTTACCTTGGCCATGTCTCTGAGTATTGCACACCTTGTGCTTTTGGGCACTCCAGTGATGTTGCAGCTCTGAAATATGGCCAAACTGGTGGCAAGTGGCATCTTGGTAGCTGCACGCTTGACTTTTCTCAGTTCATGGGCAGTTATTTTGCGCCTTGGTTTTTCCACACGCTTCTTGCGACCCTGTTGACTATTTTGAATGAAACGCTTGATTGTTCGATGATCACGCTTCAGAAGCTTTGCAATTTTAAGAGTGCTGCATCCCTCTGCAAGATATCTCACTATTTTTGACTTTTCTGAGCCTGTCAAGTCCTTCTTTTGACCCATTTTGCCAAAGGAAAGGAAGTTGCCTAATAATTATGCACACCTGATATAGGGTGTTGATGTCATTAGACCACACCCCTTCTCATTACAGAGATGCACATCACCTAATATGCTTAATTGGTAGTAGGCTTTCGAGCCTATCCAGCTTGGAGTAAGACAACATGCATAAAGAGGATGATGTGGTCAAAATACTAATTTGCCTAATAATTCTGCACTCCCTGTATATATGTCTGTAAATACATATATACACATTACATACATATGTACACATACAGTATATATATATATATATATATATATATACACATACATACATACATACATAGACATCTTTAGACATGTATATGTATGTATCTCAATGTTAAAGCCCTTTGCCTGCCTTTTTTTTTAAACACGTGAGACCTCATATCTTTGAGCCTTTATAAGTTTTTTGTGCTATATTTTTTTATATATTTTTTATTAGATGGTGTTATGAGTGTAAGTGTACTTCGTAATGTATTTTTGATGTTTTGTGCAGCTTTTTTGTTTTGCGAAACAGTTAACCAGAGATCTGAGGTTGTGCTGACCCGACGTGCCTTAACTTCAATTGCACTAAAGCGATTGCATTTACTTTCAACTTGTAAAACTGGAATACATTTCTATAAACCTCTCCTACGTCAATGTTTAGTCTGAACTCTTCCATCAGATTGATCTTTCTAAACCATTTGTAGCTTCCTCTGTAGACCCTACATGGGTATCCATATTTGATTTTCAGTAGACTATTGTTGATTTTACTGACTTTATTGGCATTTCTTTCCTGTACTTTTAGTCCATAAGTTCTTGCTGTCCTTTTTGCAATGTTTCTTCCACAGACTACCCCAATGCTTATTATTATATTATATTATTGATCTGTGCCCCTCTTAGCCAGACCAGAAACTCATCCAGGCATTACCTTCTTCACTTTTCAGTCTCAACTAGTGGGAAAGAATATGAAACATAAATGTCTAAAATCATGGTTTTTTTTTACAAACAGCTTTAGACAGACATAGATCAGTGGTACACCCTGATAAAAGCTATAACAAGAGTAATATTTTCTATATATATAAGGTTTCATTAGTTCACTTGAAAAATATAATATCCTAGTTAGGGATGGTTAAAGCAGATAAAGGGGTAGATTTAACAAGCAGCGGATGCTGCAATCTACTCCCGTAGTTCGCTGGAAACATAAGTTAAGAAGGAGCGGTCGTAAGATTGCCCGCAAATCTGTAGGGGGCAGCACTGCACAAGAATTTCACTAGAAATGCTTGTGCAATGATAAATGCCGACAGCGTATTTAGCAATGTCGGACGGAGATGAACTGCTACAGTGGATCATGTCCATCCGACATTTAATAAATTGGCCCGAAGTGTTATCTTTCATATTCAGGCTGATTTTTGTTAAGTCTCACCGAATTTATCAATCTATAGGTCAAAAACTAACACAGCTTGCATTGCATCCCACTCACTTTTGTCCTCCTTTGGGCAAAGTCATCATTTAACCCCTTCAGCTCATGCAACCTTGCATTGTCCTGTGACCAGGACCAAGCAAAGCTTAAAGCGTATTTCACACTTGACTGAAAAAATGTATATATATAATATTAAAAAAATGGATATGAAATATGTAACCCATAAGCTTATAAATATAAGTTTAATTCCTTGTCACATGATTGATGCACTTTATGGCCAAAAGTATGTGAACAATTGAAACATCACATCTATATGAGCTCGTTGGACATCTCATTCCAAAACCATGGGCATTAATATGGAGCTGGCCCCCATTTCCAGCATACTAGCTGCAACTCTTCTGTGAAGACTTTCCACAAAATTGTGAAGTGTGTCTGTGGGAATTTGTGCCCATTCAGCCAAAAGAGCATTTGTGAGGTCAGACACTAAAGTTGGCCGAGGTCTTTTTTGGCGTTCAGGTTCATCCCAAAGCTGTTTAGTTTAAGGACAGGGCTGTGTGCAGGCCACTCAAGTTCTTTCACACAAACTCGTCAAACATGTGGAGTTATTTGCTGTTAGAGAGTCTCTAAAATTTTCTGATATAAAGGAACAACAATTAAAAGTTTGGGTAATGAAATTAACTTGGAGACTAATTATTGAGAATTTATGAAACAATGGAAGAATCACAAGTATTGGAAGAAAAACATACAATAGTCGTCTGAGTTACCCAAATATCACCACTGTATTTATTGCAAATGCTTGGGATCCTCCAGTTATTTAAAGGGACATGAAACCCATAATTGTTCTTTCATCATTCAGATAGAGAATGCAATTTTAAACAGTTTTCCAATTTACTATTATCTAATTTGTTGCATTCTCTTGGTATCCTTTGTTGAAGGAGCAGCAATGCATTTCTGGGAGATAGTTAATACATTGGGTTAGCCAATAAAATTAGGTATATATGTGCAGCCACCAATCGGCAGCTTCTGAGCCTACCTAGGTATCCTCTTCAACAAAAAATACCAAGAGAACAAAACAAATTAGATAATAGATGTAAATTAGAAAGTTGTTTAAAATCACATGCTCTATCTGAATCATGAAAGAAAAAAATTGGGTTTCATGTCCCTTAAACTGTACATATCTAACATGCAGTTTCTACTTGAGGTCATCAAACCCATCTTCGAAATTGCAAGATTCATAAGGGATTTGCAGAACAAATGCCTGTATGGATGATTATAGGAATAGGAAATTAGTTTTCAGACTTTGAACACTTGTAGCAAGAATGACAGAAAATCTCCTTAAAGGGACATTGTACACTAAATTTTTCTTTACATAAATGTTTTGTAGATGATCCATTTATATAGCCTATCTGGGAGTGTTTTTATAAAAATATATAGTTTTGGGGGGGACTTCCGGGCGGCGGACATCTTAGGTCGCATTATTTGGAACTGCTTAGGCTCTTCAGAGAAATTTCTTATAATTTACTCTTCTTGGACCTAACTATTGCTTGGACCCTGTGAATTCAGTTTGTAAAAAGGTCCTGCACTAAATGAGCCGTGTGTCAAATTATTTGATGGTCCAAATATACCGAAGATTTTTAAGGCCCGCTGTCACCCAGTTTTAAGAAGCAACTGCAAGGTTCGGCAACAGATTACTTGCCCCGTACTGGGTTTATTTCAGTCATGGAGACCTTGGTGGATATATTCCGGGAACTTATGGCCCAGCATGAGAGAAGAATCTCTGAGAGGATTGATCGGATTCTAGCTACGTCAGTATCAAAGGATAATCTACCCGGCAGAGTATTACATACCATGGAGGCGCCTGTTATGCTTACGGGCATGAAGAACTCCATGTACCTGGAAACTGAGCTGATACTTACCCCGCAATTGCCACAGTTATCGGGTGAGCCGGAAGGGGAAGTAAACCTGGGGCGAAGGTGGCAGAAGTCTCCATCAGAACCTCCCGTTCCGGAAACAAGGCAAAGAAATTTGGGCCACTTTAATTCTTTTAGCAATGACGACGGAGGACTCTGGCCTTTCCATTTTGGTGTGAGTGTGGCCATATTCTGTGGGCGACAGCGGAGCAGCGCTCGAAGATTGCGCCTGGGAGAGCGACCGTCTCCCGGGAATGCAACATGGGTGATATGATTGTTCTTCTAAAGCCTCCAGGAGGGATGTTGGCCCTACCCGCTTTTGATTTTGGAGATATTGCATTCTGGCATAAAGGTGAGGGGTAGATGTCAGCCAGGATAATCTAGCAAGCACTGTATAAATACATTTTCCTGTAACTAAACCCAGGGTTATAATGGCATTTCTTTCCCCCCTGGGGGAGCGAGACTTTATAGAACTATCTTTTGGCCCAGTTTACGGCAAGTTTAGCTCCTGCAGGAATGGTATTGAATTCATATGACTTTATAATCATACTCTGGATGAAGGCTTCTTAGCTGGATATAATTATGGAATGATCTGCAAAAAGTGGATGCTTCATTGGGACAGTAAAACGTGTACGATTATATGCAATGCTGTTTGTACTGTCTTGCTTTCCATTATATGATGTGTTGAACACTAAATGTGGGGCTCTTGCTAGTGAGGAGCTTTAATTTCCTCTATTTTCCATACGTTTATTTATACTGCTGTCTAGGTTAAGCAATGTGTGCAGGGTAATCTTCCTATGGCCACCTGGTATTTTGTATTATTTCTGTAATCCAGCTGTTCCTATATAGCCTAGTATACACTTAAGGGGTTTCATGAATGTGTCACCGCTTAGAGAATTATAGAAACCTAGAGTAGGTAGGGAGTATTCCTCAGACTGGTAAGTGAGATGTTATATTTATTTATATGCAGGGCAGGGGGAGGCCTGGGCCAGATAAAATATATTTGACAGAACATGCTGGTAGCTTTATAACGAGGGTAGCTATTGTTTATACTATTTATACATAGAATGTGTTATTAATTGTGTCAAGTCGATTATCTCCTAATTTAAATAAGTAATGCACAGGTTGCAGCTGCTTTTTCTCCTACGCAATCATTTAACGGATATGTTATGGCCCGTTAGTGACCTACAAGGTCCTGGTTTTTAAGTAGAGGGCATAGCCTGCCATGTTACGCTGCATATTATTTATTTCAACTAAGGCTTCACAGCTACAGCTGCCTCTTCAGAGGTTCACAGGTGCATTATGATCATCTCTCAGTCCAGGAGTGATACCACATATACAGCCTAGTTAAAAGCTCAGACACAGTAGGTCTCAGTTTCAGTTATCTTGCTATAGTGCCCTCCTCAACAAGTGTTTTGCAAGTGATGTTGACTTTGTCCTGAGTTTAGAAATACCCAATTTTTACATGTTCTTTGCTTTTTTTGCAAGTTATAGGGCAATAAGTACAAGTAGCACTTTGCTATTTGCAAACCATTTTTTTTTCTTCAAAATTAGCGAATGGTGGTGTGTCAAGCTTTAGCTTCAGCAATTTTATCTACAACTTATTGGTTTTATTCTGGAAAGGACATTCTCTGAACAGTCAAGATTTTTTTTATTCTGGAGCCACTAAGCTTTGAATTGATTCCTTTTTTTCTTGAGCCCATTATATAATCTCTGTGTATATATCCTCAATAGGCATTTGTAATAAATTAACTTTTTTAGCAGCTGTAAGTTTTACGGCTGCCAGTAGGCATCCTCCACATGGTAGAACAGTTGTTTAATATAAATGATTCTCCAGTTCTCTCTGTCATCCTGATCCTAGGTTTAGCTTGGCATAAGCTATATGACTCCTAGATTTGTTGTTCCCCCAGAGAGACCGCTGTTTAAAAACCCCTATTGGCTACACTAGGTATAATAAGTATAATATGAAGAAGACTGTAATGATGTGTTCACAAAGCTGCAAATTAATCTCCACCATTGTCCTCATGAGGTTGCCTTTCATTTTTCGCAAGGATTTTTGATTCCTGAGGGCAGAAGTGTATTGTTTTCTGAAAGTAGATGTATTAAAAACAAACTACTGCTAAGATTTTTCAGATTTTCCTATGCTTTGCAAATTACTACAGGGGATTTATAAGAAATATTTCAGGATAGTTTCTTTCCTCAGACTTTAATGATTTATGGTACTGTCTCAGTAGGATCCCACTACTGCCTTTTTTCTTTCTTCTGAATTACCCTCTAAAGAATGTCTATTAGGCTTTTAAGAAGGGGAGAAATTTGTTAAAACGTAACAAGCTTAAAAATAGTGTGATAATAAATAAATAATTGTCAGGGATATTATATAACACATTGTAGGATAAGGAGAAATGCATGGAATAGAGACACTATTATAAATCATTTTATCAATAATCAATAACTATTTTTCTCAACTCACCAATGAAAACATACATTCTTTTTGTCATTCTGAAACTCCCTATTATGTACTAATAGGGTGGATATATCATAATGTAAAGTTACAAACATTCTATATAGCTCCCTCCATGTATTTATAGTAGTTACAGACACCAAAGCATTGGATATACTATGAGTTGGAGATTAGGAATACTAAACAAGGGCTAGATTAACCAGTTAATTAGTGTTCATCCAGCTCTGGATTGGTATAGCCAGAGGCGTAACTAGAAACCACAGGGCACCGGTGCAAGAATCTAAGAAGCCCCCCACCCCGCCAAAAAAAAGGTGAATTTGATATATAGCTTTTTTTTTTTTACATTTAACACAGATAAAAAATGTAAATCAGATTACATGTCTGCAAAAGGAGGTACCCTGTGCCCACAGTCTGTGAGATGGTCTGACCCCCTATTACTGTACATAGTGACACTGTTTAACCCACCAGTACTGTATATAGTGAGTCAGTGACACAGTCTGTAATCTGCCAGTGAGATGGCTGGCCTTACCCTACCTGCCCCAGTACTTTATAAAGTGACCAAAGTAGTCAGTGACATGGTCCAGCCCCCCCATACTGTATATAGTGGTACTGTAGAGTGACACTGTTTACCCCCCGCCCCCCATGCTGTAGTAACAAGGTCTGTAATTTGCTTGTTCCACAAACATACACACACACAGTCACATACATACACACACACACATAAACACCAATGGGTAAAACAGAAACACTAACCCCTGTAGTCAGAGACACTAGTGAAGCAGCATTTCACACTCACATGATATCAGTACAGGCAGTGGCAAGTCAACGTTTTTTAAGCTGGGACCCCGCCCTCAGGAGCCCAGTCGCAGTTTTGACCTCTGCAGCCCCTGTAGTTCCTCCCTGGGTATAACTAATAAGGCTGCTCACTTAAATTACCATGGTTAAAATATGCTGCCGTGCCTGTCTGGTGGCAGAAGTATTACTGCTTATTCACCTACTGGGTTTACCCTCCACTGTTTGCTTCAATCTTTGTCTTGTGGGATTGTGTAGAAATTATCTGAGGAATCCACTTGCAGGTATTTAGCACTCCTTTACATATACCTCTTACAGGGAACCTAAAGTGAAACAGGTCTGCTAGAGAGGTAGTAGGCACAAGGGCTGGTAAAAGTGCCAGGGAAAATCTAAAGCCGAAATCAGGAGGCTGCTAAGGTCAAATTAGAGAATACATCTGGAGGTAGTACAAGGGAGAGGCAGCAGGCAATGTCAAAGAAAAGCCCAAGTCAGCAACAGTTAGACAGTCTTTCAGACAACAATACTACAGGAAGGAGACAAAGGAGGGTCAAGGTCCAGGCAGAGGTCACAACCAGGATAAGTCCAATTAGGCCTTAGACATCAGGGGGGAGAGAGCAAAATCAAAGCCAATATGGGAAGCCAGAGGTCAGGGAGCCAGATGACAGCAGGAGGCAGAGGGCTTGAAGCAGGTAGGGGGAAATTGAATAAACAGGAACACCAAGATGAGTAACTGGGAGCTGGGGTCACTAATGACTTGTCACTAGAATAACCATGCAAGGTCTGGGAAGTTTCAGAGGAATTTATAGGGGATGTGACTATGACATACTGGAGAACCACTTGTTTGGGTGTTAGACTTTGGCGCTCACACTAACCCACCATCATCACTTTTAAACATTAGCACAATTTAGCACGCCACTGAATACAGGAGTAGAGGATAGTGTGCCCAAAACAAACTTTGGCTTTAGAGCGGTCAAGTCCAACCTATGGTATAGTGTGTCTGAAACTGTATAGGATAGAACAGTAGGAGCAGCACCCGGAGTCAATAGCGCGGCAGGACTTGTCTTTGGGGATAACATGGTATGAGCAGCATCGGGAGTTTTTAGGGAGGTAACCCAGTGTCCGTGTAGGTGAGTAGAGGGAAAGGGCTAACTATTGTCTGTGTCTAGTGGTTTGAGAAAGCTTGATAGAATTTTTTTCCCACATCTAGGATGGATTTTACTAAAACCAAATCTCACCAGCAAGGAGATACACATTCAATTTAAATTTGCTTTAGAATAAAATTTAGTAGTGTAAATGCATTAAAACACTCTTATCTGTATTGACTTTCACCTAATTCCTTGCATACAGCACTTGCTTTGAGGTCACCTGGCTGAATGAATACTGACATAGCTTTGTGCAACTGCATTTTTGTTAAAAACACAAACTGTCACACTATTTGTTTAAACTAAATGCTTTTTTTTAGTCCAGATTAATTTTCAACATATGCACCGTTGTGCCAGATTATTACATAACACATGTAACTCTGTTTTGAACAGAGTTATATATTAGAAATGAAAGACCTTTTATCCCAACCTGTTTCTGTATTATGGACTCCTCCTCTGGAATTTCTGCTTCTGAATGATATATTTATACACACACACATTTAAATGTATTGGTGTATAGGGCTTTCACAGAACATACATTCTTTGCTTTAAAGCACAGTATGTCATAGCACTCTATATGGGCATATTGTGCATCTGTTCTGATATGAGTTTAAACATAGAGATAAAACGTTTTACCACCAAGTTTATAAAAGTTAAATATTTCATATATGTAATACGTGAGTAAACACATCACAAATATATGTACAGTTACACTCATAATAACACTGTCTGATAAAAATGATTTTGAAAAATTGCATTAAAAAAAGTTATAAGGGCTCAAAGATATGAGTTCTCAGGTGTCAGAGAAAAAAAAGCATGCAAAGGGCTGTAACAAACAGATACATACATGTCTAAATAACAATGTTTGTAGATATTATTGTGGTCGGGTTAGCACACATGGAAATTTAGTAATCTTAAAGGGACAGTCAGCACCAGAATTTTTGTTGTTTAAAAAGAAAGATAATGCCTTTATTACCCATTCCCCAGTTTTGCATAAACAACACTGTTATAGCAATACACTTTTTATCTCTGTGATTACATTGTATCTAAGCCTCTGCAAACTGCCCCCTTATTTCAGTTCTTTTGATAGACTTGCATTTTAGCCAATCAGTGCTCACTTCAGGGTAACAATGTGCATGAGCTCAATGTTATCTATATGAAACACATGAACTAATGCCCTCTAGTGGTCAAAATGCATTCAGATTAGAGACAGTCTTCAAGGTCTAAGAAATTAGCATATGTACCTCCTAGGTTTAGCTTTCAACTAAGAATACCAAAAGAAAAAAAACAAAATTGTTGGTAAAAATAAATTGGAAAGTTGTTTAAAATTGCATGACCTATTTTTAATCATGAATGCTTTTCTTTCATGTAATTAGCAAGAGTCCATGAGCTAGTGACGTATGGGATATACATTCCTACCAGGAGGGGCAAAGTTTCCCAAACCTTAAAATGCCTATAAATACACCCCTCACCACACCCACAATTCAGTTTTTACAAACTTTGCCTCCGATGGAGGTGGTGAAGTAAGTTTGTGCTAGATTCTACGTTGATATGCGCTCCGCAGCAAGTTGGAGCCCGGTTTTCCTCTCAGCGTGCAGTGAATGTCAGAGGGATGTGAGGAGAGTATTGCCTATTTGAATGCAGTGATCTCCTTCTACGTGGGTCTATTTCATAGGTTCTCTGTTATCGGTCGTAGAGATTCATCTCTTACCTCCCTTTTCAGATCGACGATATACTCTTATATATACCATTACCTCTGCTGATTCTCGTTTCAGTACTGGTTTGGCTTTCTACAAACATGTAGATGAGTGTCCTGGGGTAAGTAAATCTTATTTTCTGTGACACTCTAAGCTATGGTTGGGCACTTTGTTTATAAAGTTCTAAATATATGTATTCAAACATTTATTTGCCTTGACTCAGAATGTTCAACATTCCTTATTTTTCAGACAGTCAGTTTCATATTTGGGATAAATGCATTTGTTTCAATCATTTTTTCTTACCTTAAAAAATTTGACTTTTTCCCTGTGGGCTGTTAGGCTCGCGGGGGCAGAAAATGCTTCATTTTATTGCGTCATTCTTGGCGCGGACTTTTTTGGCGCAAAATTTTTTTTCTGTTTCCGGCGTCATACGTGTCGCCGGACGTTGCGTCATTTTTTGACGTTTTTTGCGTCAAAAATGTCGGCGTTCCGGATGTGGCGTCATTTTTGGCGCCAAAAGCATTTAGGCGCCAAATAATGTGGGCGTCTTTTTTGGCGCTAAAAAATATGGGCGTCACTTTTGTCTCCACATTATTTAAGTCACATTATTTATTGCTTCTGGTTGCTAGAAGCTTGTTCACTGGCATTTTTTTCCCATTCCTGAAACTGTCATTTAAGGAATTTGATCAATTTTGCTTTATATGTTGTTTTTTTCTTTTACATATTGCAAGATGTTCCACGTTGCAACTGAGTCAGAAGATACTTCAGGAAAATCACTGCCCAGTGCTGGAGCTACCAAGCTAAGTGTATCTGCTATAAACTTTTGGTATCTGTTTCTCCAGCTGTTGTTTGTATTGTATGTCATGTCAAACTTATTAATGCAGATAAAATTTCCTTTAGTACTGTTACATTACCTGTTGCTGTTCCGTCAACATCTAATTTTCAGAGTGTTCCTGATAACATAAGAGATTTTATTTTTTAAATCCATTAAGAAGGCTATGTCTGTTATTTCTCCTTCTAGTATACATAAAAGTCTTTTAAAACTTCTCTTTTTTCAGATGAATTTTTAAATGAACATCATCATTCTGATACTGATAATGGTTCTTCTGGTTCAGAGGTTTCTGTCTCAGAGGTTGATGCTGATAAATCTTTGTATTTGTTCAAGATGGAATTTATTCGTTCTTTACTTAAAGAAGTATTATTTGCATTAGAAATAGAGGATTCTGGTCCTCTTGATACTAAATGTAAACGTTTAAATAAGGTTTTTAAATCTCCTGTAGTTATTCCAGAAGTGTTATCTCCCTGATGCTATTTCTGAAGTAATTTCCAGGGAATGGAATAATTTGGGTAATTTATTTACTCCTTCTAGACGTTTAAGCAATTATATCCTGTGCCATCTGACAGATTAGAGTTTTTTGGGACAAAAATCCCTAAGGTTATGGGGCTGTCTCTACTCCTGCTAATGTACTACTATTCCTACGGCAGATAGTACTTCATTTAAGGATCCTTTAGATAGGAAAATTGAATCCTTTCTAAGAAAAGCTTACTTATGTTCAGGTAATCTTCTTAGACCTGCTATATTTTTAGCGGATGTTGCTGCAGCTTCAACTTTTTGGTTAGAAGCTTTAGCGCAACAAGTAACAGATCATAATTTTATAGCATTATTATTATTCTATAACATGCTAATAATTTTATTGGTGATACCATCTTTTGATATCATTAGAGTTGATGTCAGGTATATGTCTCTAGCTATTTTAGCTAGAAAAGCTTTATGGATTAAACTTGGAATGCTGATATATCTTCTAAGTCAACTTTGCTTTCCCTTTCTTTCCAGGGTAAATAATCATTTTCGTTCCTTTCCTCACAACAAGGAACAAAAGCCTGATCCTTCATCCTCAGGAGCGGTATCAGTTTGGAAACTATTTCCAGTTTGGAATATATCCAAGCCTTATAGAAACCTATAGCCAGCTCCTAAGTACCTATGAAGGTGCGGGCCTTATTCCAGCTCAGCTGGTATGGGGCAGATTACGTTTTCTTCAAAGAAATTTGGATCAATTCCGTTCTCAATCTCTGGTTTCAGAACATTGTTTCAGAAAGGTACAGAATTGGCTTCAAGTTAAGGCCTCCTGCTAAGAGATTTTTTTTTCTTTCCCGTGTCCCAGTTAACACAGCAAAGGCTCAGCATTTCTGAAATGTGTTTCAGATCTAGAGTTGGCTGGAGTATTTATGCCAGTTCCAGTTCTGGAACAGGGGCTGGGGTTTTATTTTATCTCTTCATTGTACCAAAGAAGGTCAATTCCTTCAGACCAGTTCCGGATCTATCATTATTGAATCGTTATGTTAGGATACCAACATTCAAGATGGTTACTGTAGGACTATCCTGCCTTTTTGTTTAGCAAGGGCATTATATGTCTACAATAGATTTACAGGATGTGTATCTGCATATTCCGATTCATCCAGATCACTTTTAGTGTCTGAGATTCTCTTTTTAGACAAGCATTACCAGTTTTTTGGCTCTACCGTTTGGCCTAGCCTCAGTTCCAAGAATTTTTTTCAAAGGTTCTCGGTGCCCTTCTTTCTGTAATCAGAGAACAGGGTTTTGGTATTTCCTTATTTGGACGATATCTTGGTACTTGCTCAGTCTTCTCATTTTCGAAGAATCTCATACGAATCGACTTGTGTTGTTTCTTCAAGTTCATGGTTGGAGGATCAATTTACCAATCAATTCATTGATTCCTCAGACAAGGGTTTCTAGATAGATTCAGTGTCTATGACTCTGTCCTTGTCAGACAAGAGAAGTTTAACATTGATATCAGCTTGTCAAAACCTTCAGTCACAATCATTCCCTTTGGTAGCCTTATGCATGGAAATGTTGGGTCTTAGGACTGCCGCATCAGATGCGATCTCCTTTGCTCGTTTTCACATGCGACCTCTTCAGTTCTGTATGCTGAACCAATGGTGCAGGGATTACTCAAAGATATCTCAATTAATATCTTTAAACCGATTTTACGACACTCTCTGACATGGTGGACAGATCACCATCGTTTAGTTCAGGGGGCTTCTTGTTCTTCCGACCTGGACTATAATCTCAACAGATGCAAGTCTTACAGGTTGGGGAGCTGTGTGGGGGTATCTGACGGCACAAGGGGTTTGGGAATCTCAGGAGGTGAGATTTCCGATCAATATTTTGGAACTCCGTGCAATTTTCAGAGCTCTTCAGTCTTGGCCTCTTCTGAAGAGAGAGTTGTTCATTTGTTTTCAGATAGACAATGTCACAACTGTGGCATACATCAATCATCAAGGAGGGACTCACAGTCCTCTGGCTATGAAAGAAGTATCTCGAATTTTGGTTTGGGCGGAATCCAGCTCCTGTCTAATCTCTGCGGTTCATATCCCAGGTATGGACAATTGGAAAGCGGATTATCTCAGTTGCCAAACGTTGCATCCGGGCGAATGGTCTCTTCACCCAGAGGTATTTCTTCAGATTATTCAAATGTGGGAACTTCCAGAAATAGATCTGATGGCTTCTCATCTAAACAAGAAACTTCCCAGGTATCTGTCCAGATCCCGGGATCCTCAGGCGGAGGCAGTGGATGCATTATCACTTCCTTGGAAGTATCATCCTGCCTATATCTTTCCGCCTCTAGTTCTTCTTCCAAGAGTAATCTCCAAGATTCTGAAGGAATGCTCGTTTGTTCTGCTGGTAGCTCCGGCATGGCCTCACAGGTTTTGGTATGCGGATCTTGTCCGGATGGCCTCTTGCCAACCGTGGACTCTTCCGTTAAGACCAGACCTTCTGTCTCAAGGTCCTTTTTTCCATCAGGATCTGAAATCCTTAAATTTAAAGGTATGGAGATTGAACGCTTGATTCTTGGTCAAAGAGGTTTCTCTGACTCTGTGATTAATACTATGTTTCAGGCTCGTAAATCTGTATCCAGAGAGATATATTATAGAGTCTGGAAGACTTATATTTCTTGGTGTCTTTCTCATCATTTTTCTTGGCATTCTTTTAGAATACCGAGAATATTACAGTTTCTTCAGGATGGTTTAGATAAGGGTTTGTCCGCAAGTTCCTTGAAAGGACAAATCTCTGCTCTTTCTGTTCTTTTTCACAGAAAGATTGCTATTCTTCCTGATATTCATTGTTTTGTACAAGCTTTGGTTCGTATAAAGCCTGTCATTAAGTCAATTTCTCCTCCTTGGAGTTTGAATTTGGTTCTGGGGGCTCTTCAAGCTCCTCCATTTGAACCTATGCATTCATTGGACATTAAATTACTTTCTTGGAAAGTTTTGTTCCTTTTGGCCATCTCTTCTGCCAGAAGAGTTTCTGAATTATCTGCTCTTTCTTGTGAGTCTCCTTTTCTGATTCTTCATCAGGATAAGGCGGTGTTGCAAACTTCTTTTGAATTTTTACCTAAGTTGTGAATTCCAACAACATTAGTAGAGACATTGTGGTTCCTTCATTATGTCCTAATCCTAAGAATTCTAAGGAGAAATCGTTGCATTCTTTGGATATTGTTAGAGCTTTGAAATATTATGTTGAAGCTACTAAGTCTTTCCGAAAGACTTCTAGTTTATTTGTTATCTTTTCCGGTTCTAGAAAGGCCAGAAAACTTCTGCCATTTCTTTGGCATCTTGGTTGAAATCTTTAATTCATCTTGCCTATGTTGAGTCGGGTAAAACTCCGCCTCAGAGGATTACAGCTCATTCTACTAGGTCAGTTTCTACTTCCTGGGCGTTTAGGAATGAAGCTTCGGTTGATCAGATTTGCAAAGCGGCAACTTGGTCCTCTTTGCATACTTTTACCAAATTCTACCATTTTGATGTATTTTCTTCTTCTGAAGCAGTTTTTGGTAGAAAAGTACTTCAGGCAGCGGTTTCAGTTTGAATCTTCTGCTTATGTTTTTCATTAAACTTTATTTTGGGTGTGGATTATTTTCAGCAGGAATTGGCTGTCTTTATTTTATCCCTCCCTCTCTAGTGACTCTTGTGTGGAAAGATCCACATCTTGGGTAGTCATTATCCCATACGTCACTAGCTCATGGACTCTTGCTAATTACATGAAAGAAAACATAATTTATGTAAGAACTTACCTGATAAATTCATTTCTTTCATATTAGCAAGAGTCCATGAGGCCCGCCCTTTTTTGTGGTGGTTATGATTTTTTTGTATAAAGCACAATTATTCCAATTCCTTATTTTATATGCTTTCGCACTTTTTTCTTATCACCCCACTTCTTGGCTATTCGTTAAACTGAATTGTGGGTGTGGTGAGGGGTGTATTTATAGGCATTTTAAGGTTTGGGAAACTTTGCCCCTCCTGGTAGGAATGTATATCCCATACGTCACTAGCTCATGGACTCTTGCTAATATGAAAGAAATGAATTTATCAGGTAAGTTCTTACATAAATTATGTTTTTTTGGACTTGACTGTCCCTTTAAACCAAGTTATTGAAATATTAAAATATAAAATATATAAAAACCAAATAATAAAAATTATTAAGAATTATTAAACATACTGTAAAATATTCTAAATAATCCATTGAATATATCTATTTATTTTACATTATGTTTATTCATTTTTAATAAGTTTTATTTTTATAAATATGTTAACGCAATAACGTAAATATTTCACATTACAATGTTATTCAAATAGGGGAATATGTTCTATGTATTTTTTAAATAGATATTACTATCAAACACCAAGATTACAAGTTTTGCACTATACTGGGTTCTTAAATAACGCAAAAAAATTAGCGTTATCGCACTTTCCATAGCGCTGCCATTACAAATTACTGAAAAACCTTCTCTGGTAGTGCGGTATGGTGCGATAAGCTCCATACCGCACAAAACCCAAGGCCTGACTTTACATGCTCATGCACACTTTCCTCTATAGACATCAATGGGGAGAAAGTATCAGATAAAAACTAAGACCTGCGATCGTGGAATGGCGATCGCCATAATGCAATCCCATCAATGTCTATTGGGAAAATAAATGTACGTTAAAACCTAACACCTTAACATAACCCCCTAGTCTAGACACCTCTAATCCGCCTCCCCCGACATTAATTAAAGTTATTAACCCCTAATGTGCCGACACTAAGTTATTAACCCCTAAAACCACCGCCCCCACATTGCTACTAATAAACTAAACCTATTAACCCCAAAACCACTGCCCCCCACATTGCTACTAATAAACTAAACCTATCAACCCCTAAACTGACAGCCCCCCACATCGCTACTAATAAGCTAAACCTATTAACCCCTAAACCGCCCCCACATCACAAATAATTAAATTAAACTATTAACCCCTAAACACCCCCTAACTTTACATTTAATTTACAATATAACTATCTTAAAATAAATAAAAACTTTCCTGTGAAATAAAAAAAACTAAGATTAAACTATAAATAAACCTAACATAACTATTTAAAAAAAAAAACTATAGGGGGCGTGTCCGAACAGCGACTCTGAGCAGTCGCACCATCTTAGAGCTCTAGCTGATTTTTCAATATACCGCTGATATTGGAACCATTTTACAGTGAACAACTTAGCAAATACCCGGTGCCAGAAAGATAGTTGAAGGATTAATATTTACTGTGTCTTTGACGCTAGAATTCAAGATCGGACGAATTAGGCCTGGAGAGGCGGCTCATAGCAGACAGCGCTACCCTCGGGAAACTGAGGTGATTTGCCTTCATCAGAATTATCGTCAATAACATCTGGACTGACAATAAGACTGCTGAATCATACCACCAAAAATTACAGAGAGTGGGGAAGTGATTGCGGCAACTTATTACTGCCCAATAAAGATGGCGACTGGGGAGAGAGAAGAACTACGCATCAGCATAGATCGCTGTAGGAACAGCTAGAGACCTTCTTGCTGAATCTTTTGAACAGAGCACCTTGGGACCATCAAATAAATGCACAAGCCACAAACCAGACTGCTGTGACTATCTCTGATGTTCCAAATGGATCCCCTCTGCGGGGGGAGGGGGCGGTGGAATTGAGCGTTCCCGTGGCTCCTCACTGTCAGAGGAGCCCTCTACAAAGAAATTTATCTTTAATACCGGAACAGCCTTATCACAAAAATACACACCAGACGAATATACTCATCCCTTTGGCCAACATGACACAGATAAGTGATCGCACTCCGCCGGATAACGGTAAAATAAGATGGCCCCATCTGCAGAAACATTACCATCAAAAGAGCTCATAAGTGAGGAATGTGGGAATCTGCAGATGGAAATGTATCCGACGCATGCAGTGTCCGTTCGGGGGCTTTGGGGGGCCCCCTGTGGAGACGAGGATGCCAAGCTGATATATCCTTTGACCAATGGCATTTTCCCGGCAAAGTACCTTAGGGTTAGCTCGCCGCAACATGACTGTTTTGTAATTGCAGAAGATGGGGTCCTTTATAGACATTTGAAGACCGGATTAGTTCTGTTATTGTATACTAGAGCACAGTGGCTCCCGAGGTTTGCGGCCTTTACAACACAGGTCCCTGCACTCCAACAGCATGTTTCTTTGCACATGTTTACCAATCATTCTAATTTAAAAGGTGCTGAACTCAGCAATCATACCCTTAACAGAAGAAGATGTTTCCCAACAACAGGAGAGGGTTGAACTTTATAAATAGAGAACTATCTACTGAGCTAGTATTGAGAAGGCTCAAAAAGGGTTAAAGAATTCTGATTTAGACTTTTGCATCTTGTTAACTCAAATGTATGTAACTTGTGTGCTAATTTTATATCTTTAGATGCATGCTCTACTTTTGTCTTATATAATCTTATAGGTCCAAAAGTGGCCTAATCTGATGAAATAAGGGGAAGGATAACAGAACACAAAAAAGGAAAAAAAGAGGACTATAACTATTCATCAATATCTCAGTTCAGATATGATATGAATATCTGATTTAATGTTTACCACTTGAGATTGTATGTAAGTAAATTATTTTTTCTTTCACCTCAATAAAAATATTTAAAAAAAAATAAAAAATAAACTATAAATAAAAAAAACTAAATTACAAGATTAAAATAACCTAACAATACGAAAAAAAAAATAAAAAAAAATACAAATGTAAAAAAAACCAAATAAATAAAATCTAACATTACCAACAAATAAAAACTAAAAGCTAAAATTACAGTAAATAAAAAACGCTAAGATTACAAAAAATAATAAACAAAATTATCAAAAATAATAAAAATTACACCTCATCTAATAGCCCTATAAAAACTAAAAAGCCACCCCAAAATAAAAACACCCCCTAACCTAACAATAAACTACCACTAGTCCTTAAAAGGGCTCTTTGTAGTGCATTGCCCTAAGTTAAACAGCTTTTACCTTAAAAAATTACTATGTCCACCCTAAAAGTAAAACCCCCCACCCAACCAACCCCCCAAAATAAAACAAAACTAACTCTAAAAAATCCTAAGATACCCATTGCCCCTAAAGGGGCATTTGTATGGGCATTGCCCTTAAAAGGCATTCAGCTCCTTTACTTATTTAAGCCCTAATCTAAAAAAAAAACACCCCAAAAAAACACTAACCTCAGGAAATCTACTCACAGTTCCTACAGACATCCATCTTGATCCAGGCGGCGAGAAGTCTTCATCCAGGCGGCGACATCTTCCTCCATCGCAGGGGCAACTTCTTTCTTCATCCCGGGTGGCGTGGAGCTGTGGCGGTGAGAAGCAGAGCAGTCCAGGACTGGTGGCGACATCCAGCACGTGACATCCTCTTCATGCGATCATCCGCCGCACACTGAAGCTTGAATGCAAGGTACCTCTTTTATATTGGGGTACCGTTGCAATCCTATTGGCTGAAAAATTAAAATCAGCCAATAGGTTGAGAGCTGCTTAAATCCTATTGGCTGTTTAAATCAGTCAATAGGATTAAAGCAGCTCTCATTTAGTGATTTGCAATGTGGGGGGCCGACAGTTTAGGGGTTAATAGGTTTAGTTTAGTATTAGCTATGTGGGGGGATGGCGGTTTAGGGGTTAATAGATTTATTATAGTAGTAGCGATGTGGGGGCCCGGCGGTTTAGGGGCTAATAGCTTTATATAGTGTTGGCTATGTGGGTGGGCAGCAGATTAGGGGTTAATAGGTAGTTTATGGGTGTTAGTGTAAATTTTAGTAGTTAGAATCCATAACTGCTGGTCTCAGATCGCGGAATGGATAGGCTATAAAGCAAGCATTTTAGCCGGGAACGCACAAACCGTAATACGGCACTATGAAAATCCTGCACTCAAAAGTAATTTTTTGAGTGTGGAATGGATTGTTGCGTTACAGGCTAAAATGCTTGCGTTATAGCTATACCACAGCGACTTGTAATACGGGAGACCTGCCATTCCACGTGCAATGGCCAATTTTTCAGCGGTATAGCCGTACCACACCGTAACGCTAAACTTGAAGAATTTAAATCTTGGTGTATATCTGTATATAGCTATACCTATATATATATATATATATACACATTATATGCACATACATACATATATATATGTGTATATATATATATATATATATATATATATATATATATATATATACACAGGTGGCCCTCGGTTTACGCCGGTTCAATTTGCGCCGTCTCAGAATAACAACCTTTTTTTTCAGTCATGTGACTGCTATTGAAAAGCTTTGGAAAGCAGTGCACTAATTAAAATAGCCTGTAGGTGGAGCTGTCTGCTTGTTTTGCAGCAAAGTTATGCAACTTAACAGACTGAAATTGATCTGTGTACACAGAGCAGACATTAGCTATCGAGCAACAAGATCTAGCAGGCACTTCCCTATTATCTTCCTGTCCAGCTGCTTGAGGTGAGGGTGCCTAACTGCTTATTAATCACTGCAGATTGAAATGCATAGAATAGGTGCAGACCCAATATTATCTAACATGCTAACAATGCAGAGAACTGATTGCTGAAAAATGCATTTTTGTAAATTAAACTTAGCTTGATGATGATGCAGTCTGTTGTGTGATTATTTAATTAGGTGCTGTTATCAAATGTTTTTGTTCATTAAACTTAGTTTGATGATGATACAATCTATATTATTAGGTTTATAATGCTGTTTAGCATTTAAAGTCTTCATTTCAAAGCTTTAAAAATAATGTATTAGGTGTTACTTATGACAATTTTGAGAGGGGCCTGGAACCTAACTCCCTCACTTCCCATTGACTTACATTATAAATTGGGTTTCAATTTACAATGGTTTCGATTTACAACCATTCCTCCTGGAACCTAACCCCTGCGTAAACTGAGGGCTACCTGTATATATATGTATATATATATATATAAAAACATAGTTACTAGAGAGAGACAAAAGGACATACATTACTGCACTTTAAAGAAAGGGGAAAAAAATACAGCACACAGGATACGTAAGTTTTATAACTATCAATTTATTACAATAATTGCTACTTCAATCAGGTTATGTTCACAGAGCTTCAATGAAATAAAACCTCTATCAGGACAAATAGGAACAAGAATGCATAATACACTTCACAGAAAAAGCAGACATCCGCTGTCAAGACTGTAAGTAAAGTCCTCTGAAACCAGTAAGCGACCGCAGTCAGAGCTGCACTCGCTGTCAAGACTGTAAGTAAAGTCCTCTGAAACCAGGAAGCGACCGCAGTCAGAGCTGCACTCAAGGTCAATTACTCACACAGTCACAGTAACATTATTTTCGCTTGCAAGCTAATCGGGAGGTATATCTCTTGGGTCAGAAAAGATCAAACGATCCACACGCCATTTCCCTTCTCTCTCCCGGAGCGTGCTGGTCAGATGGCGTGACTTGTCATGTGGGAGTGGTAGATCTTTGCTCACTCATCTGTGATTGGTCCAAACCCCATAGGTTGTTTCTCATAGGCTGACAGCATTTACAGCTGGTACATGTATGCTTTTCAAAACATACCAGCCTCCTCCAAAAGTGAACTTACTTAGGCATTCAGCTACTCCAGGGATGCACTCTTGCATAAGCACGCCACACAGGGGATAGTCCAAAACAAGACCCACTTTGCAGTAACACCGCTGCAGGGCATCACACAGGTGATTGGACAGTTCTCCAAAAAGGGCTGCTACAGCCTGGAAAGCTTAGATTAAAAAGTTCCCATATGCGTCCTTAGAGAATCACACTGGCGATGACCAACTCTCACCAGTATTAGGGTAACACACAAGTACCAACGCACATTTCACCCCCACAGCAGACGTGTTTCAGGGGCTTCATCAGGGCATATTCTGTTCACTAGAACCTCCTCTTTTATAGCACCTGTTCAGGCTCAGGTGATTAATTTCCATTCTCTTAAGGGGGACTTTACCACCTTAAAAGTTTAGCACTAAGCACTGCCCATAATTCAAGCAGTAAGTTTAAACATATGATGTAAACACAATTCCTCATACTTATATGTGAAACCTCTGCATATTTGTAATTTAATTTCTCAATTATATTCTACTTCATTTGAATAGCGTCCACTTTGAAAGTTTTATAATACACATTTTTTAAAAACACATACATTTATATATATATATATATATATATATATATATATATATATATATATATATATATATAACTTCCTTGTGTGTCTGCACTCACAATGCAATAGGGACATCAACCAGGGTGCCAAGTCAGGTATATCAATAATCCATTATAGAAGAGGACTGCACTCACTGGATTTGGTATATAAAATAAATTTTTTTATTAAGGTGACGTTTCGGGGTACGCAGACCCCTTCCTCAGACCAGGCAACAGTGCAAATGAACAGTGTGCAATATAAAGCAACATAGCCCCTCCCATCAAACAATTAGTGAAATTGCGCCAAAACCTATGTAACCATGACAACAGGTGAATCACCTAATTAACATTATTCCTACCTTTACTAATGTGATAGTTAAAAACAGTATAATTGTGCAAACCATATAAGTGTATCTTAAAACTATTCTCAAACAATAAATGACATGACATATGAGTAGCACCTAAAACACTCAAGGTGCACACAAAGAAATAAAATGTCCCCCTACAATGTGATGTGTGACCTACTGAAATAGCTACCACAAAGAAACAACTTAACATCGATAAAGGCAGTCTATAGGAAACAGCGCTCAATAAAAGATAGTTGCAGGACCTAGGCAGTATATCAGCATTTAAACATTAGTGTATCAGTATCTCTCAGTAAAACATACTACTCAGTAAACAAAGGACAAGTAGAGAACAAGGACAAGTAGAGAAAAAGGGCTCAATAAAAGATCGTTGCAGGACCTAGGCAGTATATCAGCATTTAAACATTAGTGCATCAGTATCTCTCAGTAAAACATACTTCTCAGTAAACAAAGGACAAGTAGAGAACAAGGACAAGTAGAGAAAAAGGGCTCAATAAAAGATAGTTGCAGGACCTAGGCAGTATATCAGCATTTAAACATTAGTGCATCAGTATCTCTCAGTAAAACATACTTCTCAGTAAACAAAGGACAAGTAGAGAACAAGGACAAATAGAGAAAAAGGGCTCAATAAAAGATAGTTGCAGGACCTAGGCAGTATATCAGCATTTAAACATTAGTGCATCAGTATCTCTCAGTAAAACATACTTCTCAGTAAACAAAGGACAAGTAGAGAAAAAGGACAAGTAGAGAAAAAGGGCTCATAGCCAGAAAAACACGTATGTCAAGATTTAGGCAAGCATGTAGATGTGTGTGTCAATTGTTGAACATCAGTAGGTATATCGTATAGCATCCATAGACTAATCTTAGAGAGAAAGAGGGTGTCATCACACCATCACCGACTACTGAGCCTAAGGGGTAATATAGATAATTTCAAAGCAGTGTGATTGCAATACATACAAAGAGTCAGCAACGTAAGATCGCTATTTATATCTCAAAGGGGAAAAAATATATATATCTCTACCAGCCAGCACTGTCTCTAGTTCAGGTAACTTACTTGGTATGAGATGTGATAGATACTGTCAAAGTGGTTGCAGCGTGTTGCAGAGAGGGAGCTGGAGACAAGATATGTCAGTTAGAAGTTTCAAAAACAGGCGCGGATCAACACAGTCCCGCGTCTGTGTCAACGGTGTCAGCAAGCATGGCTAATTTGCATAGCCGTCTGACATCATCAGGGGGGTGTGTATCAAGCAGTCAGAAAACATAGATGACAGCTAACCGATGTTAGCCGCAACTGCTGGGGCAAGCCAACAAATGATTGTACATACCTACACTTGTAGGAAAGGGGCGAATTGTCTAAACATCTGAGTATATATCACAAAAACAACAGCATAACATTCGTCTATATTGCTTGTATACTTCTATCATATCCCAAAAAGGCTAAGAGACGCCGTCAGACTTGCAGATAGTTGTATGGATCTGAGAGCCTTAGTCTGCCCAAAATGTTCTAATGTATGTTATGAGTACCATATCTATCCAGAGAGCCATATGTGTACGAAACAGTATAGGTATAGGGTTAGTAAATGTACTTAAAGAGAGCATAGTCTACCAGAATGTTGGTGCTAGAGCTAATCATGATACAAAATAAACAACCAAAAATCCTATACTGGTAAAACATATGCCAGAGTCTTGTGCCTGAGTAACATGTTACTCTTACAGTGGGATCTCAGTGTTACAATCATAGATCCCCTGTTACAATTGGCAATCAAGTGTGGTTATATGCAAAAGATAAAATCAGGGTTATATTAACAGCGAGCCATGGTATCCAGATAAATCAATAAAGCATATGCATAGTCAGTGGGCAAATTTTGGAAGTAAAAGTAAAACATCCTATCACTATGCAAACAGATATTGATGATATGGCCAATGTATGTTCTTGCCTAAATCAGGAAACCTTGCCATATAGGGTAAGGTATCATGCACAGTCCGAGGAAGGACCATTGCTGGTTACATAGATATTATAGGAAACAGTGCCAGTCATTGTACATATTAAGTCCCCTCGGGTATAGGGTGTCAAGTCTGTGTATCCACTTGGTCTCCCTCTGCAGGAGTATTCTATCCCGATTACCCCCCCGCCGTAGCGGTGGGACGTGGTCAATGAGGATAAAACGTATGTCTGTTACCTAATGCTTGGCCTGTAGGAAGTGTCTAGCCACTGGTTGGTCTGCTGTTCCCTTATCCAAAGCAGTACTAATTGCTGAACGGTGATTTGCCATTCTTATCCGTGCGTTGTCAGATGTTTTACCAACGTAATATTTTCCACAACAGCAGCTTAGAAGGTATACAACGTGACTTATTGTGCATGTGATAAAGTGCCTTATGGTGTACTTCTGTGTGGTATGTGGGTGTCGAAACACCTTGCAGGGGATCATGCCACTGCAGGTGGTGCACCCCAGGCATCTGAAGCAACCTGTTTTAGTGGATTTTAGCCACTTCTTTGTGTAGCTTTGCTCGGGGTCCGTCTGCATCAATAGATCCCTGAGGCTTCTGCCACGTCTGTATCCCATGATTGGTGGGTCCAAGTGTCTAAAGGGGAGCGTTTGGTCGGTGCCAAGGATTTCCCATCTGTTTTTGATAGAATCAGCCAAGACCTTTTTCCCTTTGTTATAGGTGGTTGTAAAAACCATTCTTGGTTTCTTGTCAGCAGGGTTTGTTCGTTCGTTTTCAGACATTAATTCTTGTCTTACTTCCTCTAACAGTTCAGGTGAGTAGCCCCTCTGCAGGAATTTGTTGGACATTTCATCCATTTGGGTTAACCTGTTGGTTGCCTCAGTATTGTTCCTCATTACCCTGATCATTTGGGATTTCACAATAGCCCTCCTGGTATGTGGCGGGTGGTTACTTGTTGCCTCAAGTAAAGAATTCCGATCTGTGGGTTTTGTGTATAAAGTTGTAGATAGTTTCCCTTCCTTCTTGTAGATTCTTAGATCCAGAAAATCTATCTGGTCTAGGTCAAATTTTCTTGGTGTGCACCTTGAGTGTTTTAGGTGCTACTCATATGTCATGTCATTTATTGTTTGAGAATAGTTTTAAGATACACTTATATGGTTTGCACAATTATACTGTTTTTAACTATCACATTAGTAAAGGTAGGAATAATGTTAATTAGGTGATTCACCTGTTGTCATGGTTACATAGGTTTTGGCGCAATTTCATTAATTGTTTGATGGGAGGGGCTATGTTGCTTTATATTGCACACTGTTCATTTGCACTGTTGCCTGGTCTGAGGAAGGGGTCTGCGTACCCCGAAACGTCACCTTAATAAAAATTTTTATTTTATATACCAAATCCAGTAAGTGCAGTCCTCTTCTATAATGGATTATTGATATACCTGACTTGGCACCCTGGTTGATGTCCCTATTGCATTGTGAGTGCAGACACACAAGGAAGTTATGGATTATTTTACTTGTCTGGCACCCAACCACTATTGACTTTATTAGCCTCCTGCCATCAGCGGGCTCCACACTGCTGGGGCCTTTTTTGTTCATATTGTGGGCCACATTTTGGGCCTAAAACTACCTGCACACGGGTGATCACTTCACCAAACTCTGCTTACTGGAATTCTACCAAATAACTACCGTTTGATACTGTGATTAAAGACTTATCCAGGAACATGGCGGAGGGCACAACAGACTCTGCCATACAGGAGGAAGAATATACTACTAAAACCTTTGCCTTTACATCTGAGGATGCACTTAGAATATTAGTGGACTCAGAACTAACGGATACTGCACAAACAGATACACCACTTACGATATACAACACCCTTATTAGACTTAAGAAAAGGGAAACGGATCTTGAACTACATACTGTGTACCTCTCTAAGTACTATAAAAACAACAAAATACCAAGAGGTTTCAGAGTCAGAAATCAGCCTACCATTGGTAGAAACAACAAAAGTTTTTGCCTACGCGGGTGTCAAATCTTGAACAAGTGCTCAATGGACCTAATCCTTCTGGTCATTGAGGAATGTACTAACATCCTAGCAACTGTGAGAGAGGAGCTGACTGAATTTAACAATAACAAACTACATATCCTGAGGGATGACTCCAGTGAGGCTTGGATGGAGAAACTCAGTAAACAAGTAAACGACTATAAGAAGGAGCTTATGGCATTTAAAAATCAGAAAATAATCACGGTGGACAATGACTACAAAGACAAGAGGATATATTCCTGGCTATATGATAGCAACCAACAGAGAGGCCCACAAAGACCACGACGCCAAAGGCAATATCGCTCTAGGTTCCTAAACACAGTGGACAGTAGTTCAGGATCCGATAACGAAGCTGGCTACCAAGAACAAAGACAGCTGGATCAAGCACCCACCACATCCAATACCCATTTTTTAGGGGTTACAACAAGATCAGCCAACACACGAGGCCGATGCCGCACCCGAGGAGGGGGCAAGAAGACCTCCATTACCACCAAGGTAATGAACCCAGACATTGTTTTTAATATCAGCAACAGGACATTCACAGAAGAAGAGATTAGCCTTCTCAATAAAGGCCTCACATTTATTCCAACCTTCAGCAATGATGACTTTGACACTTTTCTGGACACAGATTTCAGAGGAATCTAAAGCTCAAGGAACATTTTAGGGACTCAAACAGCACCCCAGAGATTAAAAGATTTAAACCTAAAAGCAAATTTGAGCCAAATACATGTGGAACAAGCATTAAAACCTTCACCAGGCTCATCTCAAATGATTCAGACAATGCTAAAATGGACAAACATCGCCCAAACCTCACAAAGGCAGAGAGAGTGGCTATAAAATCTCAAGCCTCTGATGCTGACATTGTCATACGTCCGGCCGACAAGGGTGGTGCCATTGTCATTATGGACTACGCCCAATATCGCACTGAAGTCCTGCGACAACTAAGTGACAACTTGACTTACAAAAAACTCACCTGGGACCCCACTACAACATTCAAGAAAGAAATTGATGTGACACTTAAAAATGCTGTACAACAGAAATGGATTGACCAAGATGAGTTTGACTTCCTGAGTTGCACTCACCCCATTCACCCTATACTGTATACTCTGCCTAAAATCCATAAGGATCAGCTTAATCCCCCTGGCAGGCCGATTGTATCTGCCAGGGGCTCGCTGCTACAACCTTTGGCCCAGTATGTAGACGCCATCCTGCAACCTATTGTGAGATCTATGGATTCCTACATTAAAGACTCTGGTGACCTCATTAGGATTCTGAATTCTGTGGAAGGTATCACAAGTGAGGACATACTTGTGACAATGGACGTGAGGAGTCTATACACAGTGATCCCGCACGACGAGGGAATAGATGCTATTTCTACAGCACTTGACAGATACCCCTATGTGGGCCCTCCAATGACCTTTATTCTTGACATTCTTGACAAGTGTTTGAAACTTAACTATTTTCGTTTTGAGAACATCTTCTACCAGCAATTAACCGGAACGGCGATGGGATCTAACGTAGCCCCGTCCTACGCGAATCTCTACATGGAGCAGTATGAAAGGGACACCATGAAGGTATATAACCATGAAATGGTTAAACACTACAGACGGTACATCGACGATGTCTTCCTAATATGGTGTGGCCCTGTTGATTTACTCACTGAATGGGTAACTAAACTTAATGCTCTAACTTTTCCCATCAAGTTCGAACTAAAATTTGACCTAGACCAGATAGATTTTCTGGATCTAAGAATCTACAAGAAGGAAGGGAAACTATCTACAACTTTATACACAAAACCCACAGATCAGAATTCTTTACTTGAGGCAACAAGTAACCACCCGCCACATACCAGGAGGGCTATTGTGAAATCCCAAATGATCAGGGTAATGAGGAACAATACTGAGGCAACCAACAGGTTAACCCAAATGGATGAAATGTCCAACAAATTCCTGCAGAGGGGCTACTCACCTGAACTGTTAGAGGAAGTAAGACAAGAATTAATGTCTGAAAACGAACAAACAAACCCTGCTGAAAAGAAACCAAGAATGGTTTTTACAACCACCTATAACAAAGGGAAAAAGGTCTTGGCTGATTCTATCAAAAACAGATGGGAAATCCTTGGCACCGACCAAACGCTCCCCTTTAGACACTTGGACCCACCAATCATGGGATACAGACGTGGCAGAAGCCTCAGGGATCTATTGATGCAGACGGACCCCGAGCAAAGCTACACAAAGAAGTGGCTAAAATCCACTAAAATAGGTTGCTTCAGATGCCTGGGGTGCACCACTTGCAGTGGCATGATCCCCTGCAAGGTGTTTCGACACCCACATACCACACAGAAGTACACCATAAGGCACTTTATCACATGCACAACAAGTCACGTTGTATACCTTCTAAGCTGCTGTTGTGGAAAATATTACGTTGGTAAAACATCTGACAACGCACGGATAAGAATGGCAAATCACCGTTCAGCAATTCGTACTGCTTTGGATAAGGGAACAGCAGACCAACCAGTGGCTAGACACTTCCTACAGGCCAAGCATAAGGTAACAGACATACGTTTTATCCTCATTGACCACGTCCCACCGCTACGGCGGGGGGGTAATCGGGATAGAATACTCCTGCAGAGGGAGACCAAGTGGATACACAGACTTGACACCCTATACCCGAGGGGACTTAATATGTACAATGACTGGCACTGTTTCCTATAATATCTATGTAACCAGCAATGGTCCTTCCTCGGACTGTGCATGATACCTTACCCTATATGGCAAGGTTTCCTGATTTAGGCAAGAACATACATTGGCCATATCATCAATATCTGTTTGCATAGTGATAGGATGTTTTACTTTTACTTCCAAAATTTGCCCACTGACTATGCATATGCTTTATTGATTTATCTGGATACCATGGCTCGCTGTTAATATAACCCTGATTTTATCTTTTGCATATAACCACACTTGATTGCCAATTGTAACAGGGGATCTATGATTGTAACACTGAGATCCCACTGTAAGAGTAACATGTTACTCAGGCACAAGACTCTGGCATATGTTTTACCAGTATAGGATTTTTGGTTGTTTATTTTGTATCATGATTAGCTCTAGCACCAACATTCTGGTAGACTATGCTCTCTTTAAGTACATTTACTAACGTATAGAAGTATTTTCTATAAGAAAAAACTAAGGGGACGCGCTGTAGTGTTGATAGAAATTGTGTTGATGTGAATGAAATTCCTCTGGTATCGTGTGAGTTGGACCGTGACAGATAAGTATGTGAGAGTAGAGGTGTATATGTGTATAAGATTGGGTGAAATCTTGTTAATCAAAGGAGAATGTGTGACTTGTTACAAACCGTAAGACTTTAAACAATTGTGATACATAAGCAAAAAATCATGAAACAATTGTGATACCTAAACAAAAAATCAGTTGGAATATTGCAAAAACCTAAAGACTTGCAACAAAATATGTGAACAGTTGAATTTGATTAAACTCAAAAAACTGAAAAGTCCAATATGTGATAAGTGTTCAGAGATAAAAAGTCCAAATTCAATGTAAAGGATATATAAAGAACAAAAGTTCAAAGGATCAAAACAAATGGCTTGCTCCGCTTGAATCCAAGGTGTGATGAATCAGGAAATCTAGGAGGATAGAAAAACAAGGGGCGCCAACATAGTGTGAATCAGTTTGGAAAACTGGAAAACAGTAGTTATAATAAAATCTACTCACAAGTAACTTGTGAGTAGATTTTATTATAACTACTGTTTTCCAGTTTTCCAAACTGATTCACACTATGTTGGCGCCCCTTGTTTTTCTATCCTCCTACATTTACTAACCCTATACCTATACTGTTTCGTACACATATGGCTCTCTGGATAGATATGGTACTCATAACATACATTAGAACATTTTGGGCAGACTAAGGCTCTCAGATCCATACAACTATCTGCAAGTCTGACGGCTTCTCTTAGCCTTTTTGGGATATGATAGAAGTATACAAGCAATATAGACGAATGTTATGCTGTTGTTTTTGTGATATATACTCAGATGTTTAGACAATTCGCCCCTTTCCTACAAGTGTAGGTATGTACAATCATTTGTTGGCTTGCCCCAGCAGTTGCGGCTAACATCGGTTAGCTGTCATCTATGTTTTCTGACTGCTTGATACACACCCCCCTGATGATGTCAGACGGCTATGCAAATTAGCCATGCTCGCTGACACCGTTGACACAGACGCGGGACTGTGTTGATCCGCACCTGTTTTTGAAACTTCTAACTGACATATCTTGTCTCCAGCTCCCTCTCTGCAACACGCTGCAACCACTTTGACAGTATCTATCACATCTCATGCCAAGTAAGTTACCTGAACTAGAGACAGTGCTGGCTGGTAGATATATATATATTTTTTCCCCTTTGAGATATAAATAGCGATCTTACGTTGCTGACTCTTTGTATGTATTGCAATCACACTGCTTTGAAATTATCTATATTACCCCTTAGGCTCAGTAGTCGGTGATGGTGTGATGACACCCTCTTTCTCTCTAAGATTAGTCTATGGATGCTATACGATATACCTACTGATGTTCAACAATTGACACACACATCTACATGCTTGCCTAAATCTTGACATACGTGTTTTTCTGGCTATGAGCCCTTTTTCTCTACTTGTCCTTTTTCTCTACTTGTCCTTTGTTTACTGAGAAGTATGTTTTACTAAGAGATACTGATGCACTAATGTTTAAATGCTGATATACTGCCTAGGTCCTGCAACTATCTTTTATTGAGCCCTTTTTCTCTATTTGTCCTTGTTCTCTACTTGTCCTTTGTTTACTGAGAAGTATGTTTTACTGAGAGATACTGATGCACTAATGTTTAAATGCTGATATACTGCCTAGGTCCTGCAACTATCTTTTATTGAGCCCTTTTTCTCTACTTGTCCTTGTTCTCTACTTGTCCTTTGTTTACTGAGAAGTATGTTTTACTGAGAGATACTGATGCACTAATGTTTAAATGCTGATATACTGCCTAGGTCCTGCAACTATCTTTTATTGAGCCCTTTTTCTCTACTTGTCCTTGTTCTCTACTTGTCCTTTGTTTACTGAGTAGTATGTTTTACTGAGAGATACTGATACACTAATGTTTAAATGCTGATATACTGCCTAGGTCCTGCTACTATCTTTTATTGAGCGCTGTTTCCTATAGACTGCCTTTATCGATGTTAAGTTGTTTCTTTGTGGTAGCTATTTCAGTAGGTCACACATCACATTGTAGGGGGACATTTTATTTCTTTGTGTGCACCTTGAGTGTTTTAGGTGCTACTCATATGTCATGTCATTTATTGTTTGAGAATAGTTTTAAGATACACTTATATGGTTTGCACAATTATACTGTTTTTAACTATCACATTAGTAAAGGTAGGAATAATGTTAATTAGGTGATTCACCTGTTGTCATGGTTACATATGTTTTGGCGCAATTTCACTAATTGTTTGATGGGAGGGGCTATGTTGCTTTATATTGCACACTGTTCATTTGCACTGTTGCCTGGTCTGAGGAAGGGGTCTGCGTACCCCGAAACGCCACCTTAATAAAATTTTTTATTTTATATACCAAATCCAGTGAGTGCAGTCCTCTTCTATAATGGATTATATATATATATATATATATATATATATATATATATATATATATATATATATATATATATATATACATTTTTGTACAGCAAATCATAAGAAAAAGCTAATTTCATAGATATTTTATAACAATGAGTCACAGAAAACAAAAATTTTCTAACTTATCATTTAGCCCAAAAGGAATTCTAGTTCCCAGCCTAAAAATCCACTTTGCTTCTTTTTGGAGTAGAACTCTGTTATCACCTCCTCTTCCAGAGGAAATACCATTGTCAATGACCACAAATTTCAGAGAATATACATCACTATTATGTGCTTGAGCGAAGTGCCTTGCCACATTAGTGTCCCTTAATTTAGTGATATCATCCCTGTGTTCCTGTTATCAGTCTTTTATGGCTCTTTTTGTTTTGCCAACGTAACAAACTGGACAGGAACACCGTAGGAGGTATATAACCCCTCTGAGTTGCAGTTAAAAAATAACCATATATCATATACTTTCAAATCATCAACAGAAAATGTCTTTGTGCTTTCCATATGTGTGCAAAATACGCAGTGGCCACATGGAAAACAAACTTTTATCACACTGCTTTGAAATTATCTATATTACCCCTTAGGCTCAGTAGTCGGTGATGGTGTGATGACACCCTCTTTCTCTCTAAGATTAGTCTACGGATGCTATACGATATACCTACTGATGTTCAACAATTGACACACACATCTACATGCTTGCCTAAATCTTGACATACGTGTTTTTCTGGCTATGAGCCCTTTTTCTCTACTTGTCCTTTTTCTCTACTTGTCCTTTGTTTACTGAGAAGTATGTTTTACTAAGAGATACTGATGCACTAATGTTTAAATGCTGATATACTGCCTAGGTCCTGCAACTATCTTTTATTGAGCCCTTTTTCTCTATTTGTCCTTGTTCTCTACTTGTCCTTTGTTTACTGAGAAGTATGTTTTACTGAGAGATACTGATGCACTAATGTTTAAATGCTGATATACTGCCTAGGTCCTGCAACTATCTTTTATTGAGCCCTTTTTCTCTACTTGTCCTTGTTCTCTACTTGTCCTTTGTTTACTGAGAAGTATGTTTTACTGAGAGATACTGATGCACTAATGTTTAAATGCTGATATACTGCCTAGGTCCTGCAACTATCTTTTATTGAGCCCTTTTTCTCTACTTGTCCTTGTTCTCTACTTGTCCTTTGTTTACTGAGTAGTATGTTTTACTGAGAGATACTGATACACTAATGTTTAAATGCTGATATACTGCCTAGGTCCTGCTACTATCTTTTATTGAGCGCTGTTTCCTATAGACTGCCTTTATCGATGTTAAGTTGTTTCTTTGTGGTAGCTATTTCAGTAGGTCACACATCACATTGTAGGGGGACATTTTATTTCTTTGTGTGCACCTTGAGTGTTTTAGGTGCTACTCATATGTCATGTCATTTATTGTTTGAGAATAGTTTTAAGATACACTTATATGGTTTGCACAATTATACTGTTTTTAACTATCACATTAGTAAAGGTAGGAATAATGTTAATTAGGTGATTCACCTGTTGTCATGGTTACATAGGTTTTGGCGCAATTTCACTAATTGTTTGATGGGAGGGGCTATGTTGCTTTATATTGCACACTGTTCATTTGCACTGTTGCCTGGTCTGAGGAAGGGGTCTGCGTACCCCGAAACGCCACCTTAATAAAATTTTTTATTTTATATACCAAATCCAGTGAGTGCAGTCCTCTTCTATAATGGATTATATATATATATATATATATATATATATATATATATATATATATATATATATACATTTTTGTACAGCAAATCATAAGAAAAAGCTAATTTCATAGATATTTTATAACAATGAGTCACAGAAAACAAACATTTTCTAACTTATCATTTAGCCCAAAAGGAATTCTAGTTCCCAGCCTAAAAATCCACTTTGCTTCTTTTTGGAGTAGAACTCTGTTATCACCTCCTCTTCCAGAGGAAATACCATTGTCAATGACCACAAATTTCAGAGAATATACATCACTATTATGTGCTTGAGCGAAGTGCCTTGCCACATTAGTGTCCCTTAATTTAGTGATATCATCCCTGTGTTCCTGTTATCAGTCTTTTATGGCTCTTTTTGTTTTGTGAACGTAACAAACTGGACAGGAACACCGTAGGAGGTATATAACCCCTCTGAGTTGCAGTTAAAAAATAACCATATATCATATACTTTCAAATCATCAACAGAAAATGTCTTTGTGCTTTCCATATGTGTGCAAAATACGCAGTGGCCACATGGAAAACAAACTTTTATTCCTTTATTTTTACATAATAATCAGTCAGAATCAGATGAAGATGAAGACTTCTCACCGCTTGGATGAAGATAGATGTCCGGATTTCAGGAACCGTGAGTAGATTTTCTGGGGTTAGTGTTAGGGTTTTTTTTTTTAGATTAGGGATGGGCAGTAAAAGAGCTAAATGCCCTTTTAAGGGCAATGCCCATTCAAATGCCCCCTTAGGAGCAATGGGTAATTTAGGATTTTTTTAGATTTAGGTTTTTTTATTTTGGGGAGTTGGTTGGGTGGGGGCTTTTACTTTTAGAGGGGACTTTGTGTCATTTTGTAATGTAAAAGAGCTGTTTAACTTAGGGCAATGCCCGACAAAATGCCCTTTTAAGGGCTATTGTTAGTTTATTGTAAGGTTATGGGGTGTTTTTTTTGGGGAGGCGTTTTTTTCTGTTTTTTATAGGGCTATTAGATTAGGTGTAATTTGTATTATTTTGAATAATTTCGTTTTTATTTTTGTAATCTTACAGCTAGATTACGAGTTGTGCGTTATGAGTGAAAAAGCATCGTTTGGCTATTTTTCACTACCGCTGGTATTACAGGTGTTGTAGGTACCACACACCTTTTTGGCCATAACGCAACGTAACTACCGCACCTTTCAAAAAGTCCTTTTTCAATGGAACTTCCATAGCGCCGGCATTACGAGTTTGCCTGTCCGGCCAAAAAGTGAGCGGTACAGCCTATAACTACAAGATCTGTACCGCCACCTGAAAGTCAGTAGTTATGAGTTTTATGCTACAAAGCTGTACCATAAAACTCATAACTAAAGTGTTACAAAGTACACTAACCCATAACCCATACCCATAAACTACCTATTAACCCCTAAACCGAGGACCTCCCGCATCACAAACACTAAAATAAAATTATTAACCCCTAATCTGCCGCTCCGGACATTGCCACCACTATAATAAACATATTAACCCCTAAACCGCCACACTCCCACATCGCAAACGCTAGTTAAATATTATTAACCCCTAATCTGCTGCCCCCAATGTCGTTGCCACCTACATATCCTTATTAACCCCTAATCTGCTGTCCCTAACATCGCCGCAACCTACATTACTGTTATTAACACCTAATCTGCTGCCCCCAAAATCGCCGCCACCTAACTACACTTAACCGCTAATCTGCTGCCCCCAATGTCGCCGCCACTATACTAAAGTTATTAACCCCTAAACCTAACCCTAAGTCTAACCCTAAGTCTAACCCTAACCCTAACACCCAATAACTTTAACCTAATTAAAATAATTCCAAATAAAAATTACAATTAATACCTAAATTATTCCTATTTAAAACTAAATACATACTTTCCTGTAAAATAAAACCTAAGCTGGCTACAATATTACTAATAGTTACATTGTAGCTAGCTTAGGTTTTATTTTTATTTCAGAGGTAAGTTTGTATTTATTTTAACTACGTTGATTAGTTAGTAAATAGTTATTAACTATTTACTAACTACCTAGTAAAAATAAATACAAATTTACCTGTAAAATAAAACCTAACCAGTCTTACAGATAAACCTAACATTACACTAAAATTAAATAAATTAAATTAAAAAAATACATTTATCTAAATTACAAAAAATAATAAACACTAAAATACACAAAATAAAAAAAGAAATTATCAAAAATAAAAACGAATTACTCCTAATCTAATAGCCCTATCAAAATAAAAAAAGCCCCCCAAAATAAAAAAAACCCTAGCCTACACTAAACTGCTAATAGCCCTTAAAAGGGCCTTTTGCGGGGCATTGTCCCAAAGAAATCAGTTCTTTTACCTGTAAAAAAAATACAAACAACCCCCCAACAGTAAAACCCACCACCCACACAACCAACCCCCCAAATAAAATCCTATCTAAATAAACCTAAGCTCCCCATTGCCCTGAAAAGGACATTTGGATGGGCATTGCCCTTAAAAGGGCATTTAGCTCTTTTACATTGCCCAAAACCGTAAGCTAAAAATAAAACCCATCCAATAAACCCTTAAAATAAACTAACACTAACCCCCAAAGATCCACTTACAGTTTATGAAGACCGGACATCCATCCTCATCCAGCCGGGAGAAGTCTTTATCCAAGCAGGAAGCAAGAATCGGAATTAAAGGGTAAAAAATCCTATAACCCTTTAATTCCGATTGGCTGATAGAATTCTATCAGCCAATCGGAATTCAAGGGACGCCATCTTGGATGACGTAGAATTCTATCAGCCAATCGGAATTCAAGGGACGCCATCTTGGATGACGTCCCTTAAAGGGAACCTTCAGTGTACGGTGGGGACCGTATGAAGAGGATGCTCTGCGCCGGATGTCTTGAAGATGGACCCGCTCCGTGCAGGAAGGATGAAGATAGACTTCTCCCGGCTGGATGAGGATGGATATCTGGTCTTTAAAAACTGTAAGTGGATCTTTGGGGGTTAGTGTTATGTTTTTTAAGGGTTTATTGGGTGGGTTTTATTTTCAGCTTAGGGTTTTGGGCCATGTAAAGGAGCTAAATGCCCTTTTAAGGGCAATGCCCATCCAAATGCCCTTTTCAGGGCAATGGGGAGCTTAGGTTTATTTAAAAAGGATTTTATTTGGGGTGTTGGTTGTGTGGGTGGTGGGTTTTACTGTTGGGGGGTTGTTTGCATTTTTTTTTTACAGGCAAAAGAGCTGATTTCTTTGGGGCAATGCCCCACAAAAGGCCCTTTTTAAGGGCTATTGGCAGTTTAGTTTAGGCTAGGGTTTTTTTTATTTTGGGGAGCTTTTTATTTTGATAGGGCTATTATTAGATTAGGAGCCATTTCCCTCTAGGCACACTAAGCAACGGGTCCACATCTGGACTCCCTAAGTGTGATGCGGGAATGCGGGGTGGTAACTAGCCATAGAACAAGCTATTATGCTATTGTTCGTTCTTAGGTTGAGTGCTTCTCTCTTTTTATTTATGCAAATTATGGCACTTAGGGGAGTCTCCCTAAGTGTGATGCGGGAATCCGGATGTGGACCCATTGCTCAGTGTGCCTAGAGGGATATGGCTGCACCTCACTGACGAGGCCCATAACAGGCCGAAACGTATGTCTGGGGTTTTGCTGTTTCTCTCGTTCAGAGAGGGATTGCCTGGTATTTTGGGGCTGGACTGTACTGTGAAGTCAGGATCAGACTGATATGCTTCAGGAAAGTTCTTCTCTGTAAAAGGCACATGTTGAGAAGAGGCTGCTTCTTGGGTGGTAACTAGCCATAGAACAAGCTATTATGCTATTGTTCGTTCTCAGGTTGAGCACTTCTCTCTTTTATGCAAATTATGACACTTAGGGAAGTCTCCCTAAGTGTGATGCGGGAATCGAGACGTGGACCCATTGCTCAGTGTGTCTAGAGGGATATGGCTGCACCTCACTGACGAGGCCCACAATAGGCCCGAAACGTACGTCTGGGGTTTTGCTGTTTCTCTCGTTCAGAGAGGGATTGCCTGGTATTTCGGGGCTGGACTGTACTGTGAAGTCAGGATCAGACTGATATGCTTCAGGAAAGTTCTTCTCTGTGAAGGGCACAGGTTGAGCAAAAAGAGGCTGCTTCTTGGGTGGTAACTAGCCATAGAACAAGCTATTATGCTATTGTTTGTTCTTAGGTTGAGCGCTTCTCTCTTTTTATTTATTCAATGAGCACAAAAGAAAGAATCACTGCAAACCACGATAGTCTTGCTTTTTAGTTGAAAGAGGGTTTATTTAATCTACTTAGACATGAGCAGACAAACACCTCTTTTTATTTAGGTATAATATAATATTTGCGATGTGGGAGGGTGGCTGTTTAGGGGTTAATAGGTAGTTTATGGGTGTTAGTCTACTTTGTAACATTTTAGTTATGAGTTTTGTGAAACATCTTTGTTTCACAAATTCCATAGCTACTGGTCTCAGATCGCGGAATGGATCATGTCGGTATAGGCTGTAATGCAAGCATTTTAGCCTGACCACACAACCTGTAATACGGTGCTATGAAAAATCCCGCACTCAAACGTCATTTTTTGAGTGCGGAATGGAGGGTTGCATTAAGGCTAAAATGATTGCGGTATAGCTATACCGCAGAGACTTATAATATGTGTTACCTACCATTCCAGGCGCACGTACTAAGTTACACCTGTGTAGATAGTTGTTTACGGAATTTTGCGAGCCATTCTCTAACATGTATTGTGGAATGAACGTTAAAATCTTTAAAACTTTAATCATCCAATAAAAATTATTTAAGTAAATCCTCCAAATATTTTTTTCTCAAATATCTGTTCTTTCTGAAATGTTTGTTTTACAATCGTATGTGTAAATTAGAGAACAAATAATACGCCCATTTAAAAATCCAAACTCTTTTACCACGAATAGGTTTTCAAAAGAAACCCCTACTCTTTAATAATGGGCACAATGCTTTAGCTGTTGGGATTCACATTGGACTGTATTTGGTTAATTACTGCAAATGGAGACCCCTCCTAACGGCCGCTTTCAAGTGTTGATGATGTGGAACAGATGTACAGAGGGATTGGTTCAAGCATTCATGTGATGAGTAGCAGACCTGATAAAGAACCTCTCTACATCCGACTACTCGTTTGAGGACTATATTTACAATGACAAGGAATTCCAGCAACAAGGTTTCGCTATTGATTTATAAGATCCACGTGACCTGAGCTTTTTTAGCTTTGGAAAATTAGAAATAGTAAAGATCTTATTGGTAGGTTTTTCTCTTGAAACCCTATTGGTGGTAAAATAATTTGGATTTCTTCAATGGTGGCATTATTTGTTATCTAAATTACACATAATATTTTAAGACAAACATTTCGGAATGAACAGTTATTAGATTTTTTTTTTAAGGATTTACTTAAATAATGTTTATTGGATGATTAAAGTTTTTAAGATTTTAACGTTCATCCTGCAATGCATATTAGAGAATGGCTACAGGTATAATTTAATAGGTGGTTGGTAGGCTGAGCCATTTGATATATATTCTTTGTCAAGAAGGTGTGTGTTTATAGCTTGCTGAAAAACTTTGTAATCATTCTTAAAAAAGGTAGTATATTCTTGGAAGCCGGTAGTGTTGTTTAATCTGTATTGAGCTTTTTTTATATTTGGTTTTATTAAACTGCAGATCTTTCGATGTTAAGAAGATTCTAGCAGTTTTTCTTAATAAAAGTGCATCTTTCACACACCTGCTTATATTTAGTTGTATTGCACTTGTTGGTTGTTTCTTTATTGAGGTTCCACTAACTGGAGACCTATACTGGAAAATCTGTAAAGGGGAACAGTCCCAAAGTCTGGAGAAAAATTGCACTGCCATTCTTGAGAAATTATAGTTACACATGGCATCAGAGACATCGGGGCAGGCTGCGCTCATCTGGACATACCAAAAGGGAAGTTTCTCCTTTTACTTTGAATTTTTAATTTAAATATTGTATCACATTGTTTCTGTGTCATATTGTTTGGTATATACCCTTGGAACATTTTACAGAAGAAACCTTTCCCGGGAAGGTATTGATTTGAAGTTTAATCTGTATCCCTGGGAGAAAAATGTTTTGAACCCAAAGATCTTGAACAGACTGACACCCCCTGAAAAAGGCACAATGTGTCCCTACCAGAAACTCTGGATTGAGGGCCATACCTTCATGCTGATTTAGTAGAGGAAGAAGGCTTTTTTGACTGTTAATTTAAATTACACTTCCAGGCGGATCTGGGAGAATCCTGCTTCTGTGAAGAATAGGAGGATTTTTGGTTCCTAGATGACAAAAGAAACAAAAACGGTTAGTAGCCCTGTTATTTTCCTTTCCTCCAGTAATAGTAGAAATAATGGTGTCAAGACAAGGCCCACACAAAATCTACCCCTGAAAAGGAAAATTAAAAGTCTAGACTTTGTAACCATGTTAGCTGACCATGATTTCAGCCACAAGGCCTTTCTGATCAAAACTGCAAACACCATATTTTTGGTGTTAATCTTAATAATGTCTACAATAGCATCACAAATAAAAGCATTAGCTGACCTCGGAAGTTTCAAGCAATGCAGAAAATCTTCACCAATATACTCATCTGAAAACTGCTCAGAAAAGCTGTCACACCAAAGAGTAGAAGCTGCTATAACACAAGTGATGCTATTAACTGTCCTGAAAAGAAAACCTGCTTGCTGAAATGCACTTCTATGAAAGGACTCCAATTCCCAATCCACAGGGTCCTTGAAAGAAGTACTATCTTGTAAAGGAATAGTAATGTATAGAAATATCACCATCCACCTTTAGAATAGTTTCCCAAAGTTCTATACTAGAAACAGGCAAATGAAACATCCTTTTAAATTTAAAAGTCAGATTAAAAGGAATAATGGGCTTAGACCACTCTTTAGATATTATTTCAGAAATAACTTCAGGAACGTATAAACACCTCTGGAGATTTAGCAGCATGTTTGAAAATCAAATCAAGTTGCTTAACATATTTTTCCTCAGAAACTGTAAGATCTTGGACAGCTAAAGTACATAAAATCTCCTTCAAAAGAGAAAGAAGATGTTTAAACATAAAAGAGGAGGAATCTGTGTTTGTTGGTCAGAAACAGACTCTTAGCCATCTGCAATTATGCAATTATCTCACCCTCAAAAGACAACTCGGAGGAGTCAGAGTCTGAAACATTAAGAAATGCTTAACAGATCTGATCTTATTTGAATCAGAAATGCTAGAGGGAAGGTTGCCAGAAACAAACCTCTTGCACTTACTTAGAGGAGGAAATCCTGGAGCAAAATCTGAAGAACTCCTGTGTCTAGAACAAACAAGAGCAAGTGCAGATTCATTTAGAGGTAAGAGCAGCCTTTGTCTGACTAGAATGCATAAGATGATTCACGCAAGAATTTCAAAGCTGAGCTGGGGGGAGTTACAGGAATTAGCTTGCAAAAAACACACTGAAAATGAGTTACTAAGTGGTCACTGGATCTACCCTCTAAAGGATCTAAGTTTAATTAAGTGGGAGAAGTTTAAGGCCTAGATTTGGAGTTCGGCGGTAAAAGGGCTGTTAACGCTCCGCAGGTTTTTTTCTGGCCGCACCATAAATTTAACTCTGGTATCGAGAGTTCAAACAAATGCTGCGTTAGGCTCCAAAAAAGGAGCGTAGAGCATATTTACCGCAAATGCAACTCTCGATACCAGAGTTGCTTACGGACGCGGCCGGCATCAAAAACGTGCTCGTGCACGATTCTCCCATAGGAAACAATGGGGCAGTTTGAGCTGAAAAAAAACCTAACACCTGCAAAAAAGCAGCGTTCAGCTCTTAACGCAGCCCCATTGTTTCCTATGGGGAAACACTTCCTACGTCTGCACCTAACACTCTAACATGTACCCCGAGTCTAAACACCCCTAACCTTACACTTATTAACCCCTAATCTGCCGCCCCCGCTATCGCTGACCCCTGCATTACACTTTTAACCCCTAATCTGCCGCTCCGTAAACCGCCGCCACCTACGTTATCCCTATGTACCCCTAATCTGCTGCCCTAACATCGCCGACCCCTATGTTATATTTATTAACCCCTAATCTGCCCCCCACAACGTCGCCGACACCTGCCTACACTTATTAACCCCTAATCTGCCGAGCGGACCTGAGCGCTACTATAATAAAGTTATTAACCCCTAATCCGCCTCACTAACCCTATCATAAATAGTATTAACCCCTAATCTGCCCTCCCTAACATCGCCGACACCTACCTTCAATTATTAACCCCTAATCTGCCGACCGGAGCTCACCGCTATTCTAATAAATGTATTAACCCCTAAAGCTAAGTCTAACCCTAACACTAACACCCCCCTAAGTTAAATATAATTTTTATCTAACGAAATAAATTAACTCTTATTAAATAAATGATTCCTATTTAAAGCTAAATACTTACCTGTAAAATAAATCCTAATATAGCTACAATATAAATTATAATTATATTATAGCTATTTTAGGATTAATATTTATTTTACAGGCAACTTTGTAATTATTTTAACCAGGTACAATAGCTATTAAATAGTTAAGAACTATTTAATAGTTACCTAGTTAAAATAATAACAAATTTACCTGTAAAATAAATCCTAACCTAAGATATAATTAAACCTAACACTACCCTATCAATAAAATAATTAAATAAACTACCTACAATTACCTACAATTAACCTAACACTACACTATCAATAAATTAATTAAACACAATTGCTACAAATAAATACAATTAAATAAACTATCTAAAGTACAAAAAATAAAAAAGAACTAAGTTACAGAAAATAATAAAATATTTACAAACATAAGAAAAATATTACAACAATTTTAAACTAATTACACCTACTCTAAGCCCCCTAATAAAATAACAAAGCCCCCCAAAATAAAAAAATCCCTACCCTATTCTAAAATACAAATATTACAAGCTCTTTTACCTTACCAGCCCTGAACAGGGCCCTTTGCGGGGCATGCCCCAAGAATTTCAGCTCTTTTGCCTGTAAAAAAAAACATACAATACCCCCCCCCCAACATTACAACCCACCACCCACATACCCCTAATCTAACCCAAACCCCCCTTAAATAAACCTAACACTACCCCCCTGATGATCTTCCTACCTTGTCTTCACCATGCCAGGTTCACCGATCCGTCCTGGCTCCAAGATCTTCATCCAACCCAAGCGGGGGCTAGACATCCACTGAAGAAGTCCAGAAGAGGGTCCAAAGTCTTCCTCCTATCCGGCAAGAAGAGGACATCCGGACCGGCAAACATCTTCTCCAAGCGGCATCTTCTATCTTCTTCCATCCGATGACGACCGGCTCCATCTTGAAGACCTCCAGCGCGGATCCATCCTCTTCTTCCGACGACTAGACGACGAATGACGGTTCCTTTAAGGGACGTCATCCAAGATGGCGTCCCTCGAATTCCGATTGGCTGATAGGATTCTATCAGCCAATCGGAATTAAGGTAGGAATTTTCTGATTGGCTGATGGAATCAGCCAATCAGAATATAGTTCAATCCGATTGGCTGATCCAATCAGCCAATCAGATTGAGCTCGCATTCTATTGGCTGTTCCGATCAGCCAATAGAATGCGAGCTCAATCTGATTGGCTGATTGGATCAGCCAATCGGATTGAACTATATTCTGATTGGCTGATTCCATCAGCCAATCAGAAAATTCCTACCTTAATTCCGATTGGCTGATAGAATCCTATCAGCCAATCGGAATTCGAGGGACGCCATCTTGGATGACGTCCCTTAAAGGAACCGTCATTCGTCGTCTAGTCGTCGGAAGAAGAGGATGGATCCGCGCTGGAGGTCTTCAAGATGGAGCCGGTCGTCATCGGATGGAAGAAGATAGAAGATGCCGCTTGGAGAAGATGTTTGCCGGTCCGGATGTCCTCTTCTTGCCGGATAGGAGGAAGACTTTGGAGCACCGGATTATGGATCGCCAACCCCCGCTTGGGTTGGATGAAGATCTTGGAGCCAGGACGGATCGGTGAACCTGGTATGGTGAAGACAAGGTAGGAAGATCTTCAGGGGATTAGTGTTAGGTTTATTTAAGGGGGGTTTGGGTTAGATTAGGGGTATGTGGGTGGTGGGTTGTAATGTTGGGGGGGGGTATTGTATGTTTTTTTTTACAGGCAAAAGAGCTGAAATTCTTGGGGCATGCCCCGCAAAGGGCCCTGTTCAGGGCTGGTAAGGTAAAAGAGCTTGTAATATTTGTATTTTAGAATAGGGTAGGGAATTTTTTATTTTGGGGGGCTTTGTTATTTTATTAGGGGGCTTAGAGTAGGTGTAATTAGTTTAAAATTGTTGTAATATTTTTCTTATGTTTGTAAATATTTTATTATTTTCTGTAACTTAGTTCTTTTTTATTTTTTGTACTTTAGATAGTTTATTTAATTGTATTTATTTGTAGCAATTGTGTTTAATTAATTTATTGATAGTGTAGTGTTAGGTTAATTGTAGGTAATTGTAGGTAGTTTATTTAATTATTTTATTGATAGGGTAGTGTTAGGTTTAATTATATCTTAGGTTAGGATTTATTTTACAGGTAAATTTGTTATTATTTTAACTAGGTAACTATTAAATAGTTCTTAACTATTTAATAGCTATTGTACCTGGTTAAAATAATTACAAAGTTGCCTGTAAAATAAATATTAATCCTAAAATAGCTATAATATAATTATAATTTATATTGTAGCTATATTAGGATGTATTTTACAGGTAAGTATTTAGCTTTAAATAGGAATTATTTATTTAATAAGAGTTAATTTATTTCGTTAGATAAAAATTATATTTAACTTAGGGGGGTGTTAGTGTTAGGGTTAGACTTAGCTTTAGGGGTTAATACATTTATTAGAATAGCGGTGAGCTCCGGTCGGCAGATTAGGGGTTAATAATTGAAGGTAGGTGTCGGCGATGTTAGGGAGGGCAGATTAGGGGTTAATACTATTTATGATAGGGTTAGTGAGGCGGATTAGGGGTTAATAACTTTATTATAGTAGCGCTCAGGTCCGCTCGGCAGATTAGGGGTTAATAAGTGTAGGTAGGTGTCGGCGACGTTGAGGGGGGCAGATTAGGGGTTAATAAATATAACATAGGGGTCGGCGATGTTAGGGGTAGCAGATTAGGGGTACATAGGGATAACGTAGGTGGCGGCGATTTGCGGTCGGAAGATTAGGGGTTAATTATTTTAAGTAGCTTGCGGCGACGTTGTGGGGGGCAAGTTAGGGGTTAATAGATATAATACAGGGGTCGGCGGTGTTAGGGGCAGCAGATTAGGGGTACATAAGTATAACGTAGGTGGCGGTCGGCAGATTAGGGGTTAAAAATTTGAATCGAGTGGCGGCGATGTGGGGGGACCTCGGTTTAGGGGTACATAGGTAGTTTATGGGTGTTAGTGTACTTTAGGGTACAGTAGTTAAGAGCTTTATAAACCGGCGTTAGCCAGAAAGCTCTTAACTCCTGCTATTTTCAGGCGGCTGGAATCTTGTCGTTAGAGCTCTAACGCTCACTGCAGAAACGACTCTAAATACCGGCGTTAGGAAGATCCCATTGAAAAGATAGGCTACGCAAATGGCGTAGGGGGATCTGCGGTATGGAAAAGTCGCGGCTGAAAAGTGAGCGTTAGACCCTTTAATCACTGACTCCAAATACCAGCGGGCGGCCAAAACCAGCGTTAGGAGCCTCTAACGCTGGTTTTGACGGCTACCGCCGAACTCTAAATCTAGGCCTAAGTATGCTCCATCATGCAGAAAACACAGACAAAATTATACCACAATAGATAATAAATGTGGGTAAACACAATACAGCACACACTGTCTGAGATTTAAACAGAAAAATCTGAGATACTGAATAAATGAGCAAAGTACAAACTGTACTAGAGACCCTCTAGCATATAAATATACACAAAATCAATACATCGGCTCTTGAAGTTAAGCAAATCTTACCCCCTCTACGAAGTGGCCAAACAAACACAAAGGAGCGTTAAGCAGCAAGCGAATGAACTAGCTTGTCAAGAAATATAAACTCCTGTGCTAACACGTAGTGATGTCGCGAACCTAAAATTTTCGGTTCGCGAACCGCGGACTCGAACTTCCGGTATTGTTCGCGAACGCGCGAACCGCGCGAACCGCCATTGAATTCAATAGGCAGGCGAACTTTAAAACCTACAAGGACTCTTTCTGGCCACAATAGTGATGGAAAAGTTGTTTCAAGGGTCCTAACACCTTTACTGTTGCATGCTGGAGGGGGATCCCTGGCAAAACTCCCATGGAAAATTACATAGTTGATGCAGAGTCTGCTTTTAAGCCATAATGGGTCTAAATCAACTAGCATTCCCAAAGTGGCTGTCTCAAAACATCCCGGACAGAAGATAGATTGATAGTGATAGATAGGATAGATAGATATACATAGATTGATAGTTAGATAGAATCAATAGAAGAGAAATAGATATATTTGTTAGATATATAATTACCCTAATAAATTCTAATAATCAAACATGCGTTCTTGGACCCAACTAGCTTGTGTCAATTAGTACTTTTCTTAGCACTTTAATCCCTCTTCCCCCCCCCCCCTATCGGGGGAGTTCTATATGGCCTGCCAGATTACCCTGAAAAATTATAATAATAAGACATGTGGTCTGCTACCTATTTTAACGAGGTTGTGTTTTAAGTACTACCATTCTTAGCACTTTAATCTCTGTAACTCCCCCTATTTGGTGAGGTCTATACTGCCTGGATGATTACCCATACAAAATATAATAATAAGACATCTGCTCTTGGTCTGCGACCCATGGTAACTATGTTGTGTTAATTAGTAATGTCCTTCGCATTTTAATAGCTGTTACTCATACTCACCCTATCGGTGGAGGTCTATATGGCCTGCATGATTACCCTTACAAAATATAACAACCAAGCATATGTTCTGGGACCCATGGTAAGTAGGTTGTGTTATGTAGTACTGTTCTTTGCATTTTCATACCTGTTACAACACCAAATGGTGGCAGGTCTATCTGTCCTTCATGATTAGCTGCACCCAAACCCCAAAAAAGCTGAGTGTTCTTAGACTAACGCCCGTGGCTAACTCTGTTGTTTCAATTAGTACTATTCTTAGCACTTTCATCCCTGTTACGGGCGGTCTACATGGCCATCATGATTAGCCGAACAAAATACTACAATCCAACCTTTGCTCAGTCTTCATAGGCCCTTCATTGTCTGTATTTTGATAGTACAGTTCTTATTATTTTTATAGCTGATACAACACCGAATGTTGTCAGCTCTATATGGCCTGCATGATTAGCTGCACCCAATACAAAAATAAATCCAAGCGGTCTTGGATTAACACCCATGGCTAACTCTGTTGTTTCAAGTAGTACTATTCTTAGCACTTTAATCTCATCATCCCTGTTACTTCCAGGACTCTCGGTGGTGGTGGTCTACATGGCCATCATGATTAGCCTAACCAAATACTACAATCCAACCTTGGCCCAGTCTTCCTAAGGCCCTTCATTGGCTGTATTTTGGTAGTACTGTTCTTATTAGTTTAATAGCTGATACGACACCGAATGTTGTCAGCTCTATATGGCCTGCATGAATAGCCGCACCCAAAGCCAAAAAAAAGCCAAGTGGTTTTGCACTAACACCCATGGCTAACTCTGTTGTTTCAAGTTCTACTATTCTTAGCTCTTTCATCTCATCATCCCTGTTACTTCCAGGACTCTCGGTGGTGGTGGTCTACATGGCCATCATGATTAGCCTAACCAAATACTACAATCCAACCTTGGCCCAGTCTTCCTAAGGCCCTTCATTGGCTGTATTTTGGTAGTACTGTTCTTATTAGTTTAATAGCTGATACGACACCGAATGTTGTCAGCTCTATATGGCCTGCATGAATAGCTGCACCCAAAGCCAAAAAAAAGCCAAGCGGTTTTGCACTAACACCCATGGCTAACTCTGTTGTTTCAAGTTCTACTATTCTTAGCTCTTTCATCTCATCATCCCTGTTACTTCCAGGACTCTCGGTGGTGGTGGTCTACATGGCCATCATGATTAGCCTAACCAAATACTACAATCCAACCTTGGCTCAGTCTTCATAAGGCCCTTCATTGGCTGTAATTTGGTAGTACTGTTCTTATTACTATGGTGGTCTACATGGCCATCATGATTAGCCTAACCAAATACTACAATCCAACCTTGGCTCAGTCTTCATAAGGCCCTTCATTGGCTGCATTTTGGTAGTACTGTCATCCTTTTGAATAAAAGATTACAGTAAAGGCATTGATTTTAGAAACCCACAGATCATTATTTGCAACCGTGAATTTAGAAAAAAAAATTGATTACACAGCCGTGACACTTATTTATGCTCAGGCCTTTTTAATACGAGGGTCCCGGAGCCTCAACCGAAACAACAGCATGAAAGAGGAGATATGTCATCCTTTTGAATAAAAGATTACAGGAAAGGCATTGATTTTAGAAAGCCACAGATCGTTATTTGCAACCGTGAATTTAGAAAAAAAAATTGATTACACACCCGTCACACTTATTTATGCTCAGGCCTTTTTAATACGAGGGTCCTGGAGCCTCAACCGAAACAACAGCATGAAAGAGGAGATATGTCATCCTTTTGAATAAAAGATTACAGGAAAGGCATTGATTTTAGAAACCCACAGATCATTATTTGCAACCGTGAATTTAGAAAAAAAAAATTGATTACACAGCCGTGACACTTATTTATGCTCAGGCCTTTTTAATACGAGGGTCCTGGAGCCTCAACCGAAACAACAGCATGAAAGAGGAGATATGTCATCCTTTTGAATAAAAGATTACAGGAAAGGCATTGATTTTAGAAATCCACAGATCATTATTTGCAACCGTGAAATTAGACAAAAACATTCATTAGACAGCCGTGACACTTATTTATGCTCAGGCCTTTTTAATACGAGGGTCCCAGAGCCTCAACCGAAACAACAGCATGAAAGAGGAGATATGTCATCCTTTTGAATAAAAGATTACAGGAAAGGCATTGATTTTAGAAAGCCACAGATCATTATTTGCAACCGTGAATTTAGAAAAAAAAATTGATTACACAGCCGTGACACTTATTTATGCTCAGGCCTTTTTAATACGAGGGTCCCGGAGCCTCAACCGAAACAACAGCATGAAAGAGGAGATATGTCATCCTTTTGAATAAAAGATTACAGGAAAGGCATTGATTTTAGAAAGCCACAGATCATTATTTGCAACCGTGAATTTAGAAAAAAAAATTGATTACACACCCGTCACACTTATTTATGCTCAGGCCTTTTTAATACGAGGGTCCTGGAGCCTCAACCGAAACAACAGCATGAAAGAGGAGATATGTCATCCTTTTGAATAAAAGATTACAGGAAAGGCATTGATTTTAGAAACCCACAGATCATTATTTGCAACCGTGAATTTAGAAAAAAAAATTGATTACACAGCCGTGACACTTATTTATGCTCAGGCCTTTTTAATACGAGGATCCCGGAGCCTCAACCGAAACAACAGCATGAAAGAGGAGATATGTCATCCTTTTGAATAAAAGATTACAGGAAAGGCATTGATTTTAGAAAGCCACAGATGATTATTTGCAACCGTGAAATTTGAAAAAAAAATTGATTACACAGCCGTGACACTTATTTATGCTCAGGCCTTTTTAATACGAGGGTCCCGGAGCCTCAACCGAAACAACAGCATGAAAGAAGAGATATGTCATCCTTTTGAATAAAAGATTACAGGAAAGGCATTGATTTTAGAAACCCACAGATCATTATTTGCAACCGTTAATTTAGAAAAAAAAATTGATTACACAGCCGTGACACTTATTTATGCTCAGGCCTTTTTAATACGAGGGTCCCGGAGCCTCAACCGAAACAACAGCATGAAAGAGGAGATATGTCATCCTTTTGAATAAAAGATTACAGGAAAGGCATTGATTTTAGAAAGCCACAGATCATTATTTGCAACCGTGAATTTAGAAAAAAAAATTGATTACACAGCCGTGACACTTATTTATGCTCAGGCCTTTTTAATACGAGGGTCCCGGAGCCTCAACCGAAACAACAGCATGAAAGAGGAGATATGTCATACTTTTGAATAAAAGATTACAGGAAAGGCATTGATTTTAGAAAGCCACAGATCATTATTTGCAACCGTGAAATTTGAAAAAAGAAATTGATTACACAGCCGTGACACTTATTTATGCTCAGGCCTTTTTAATACGAGGGTCCTGGAGCCTCAACCGAAACAACAGCATGAAAGAGGAGATATGTCATCCTTTTGAATAAAAGATTACAGGAAAGGCATTGATTTTAGAAAGCCACAGATCATTATTTGCAACCGTGAATTTAGAAAAAAAAATTGATTACACACCCGTCACACTTATTTATGCTCAGGCCTTTTTAATACGAGGGTCCTGGAGCCTCAACCGAAACAACAGCATGAAAGAGGAGATATGTCATCCTTTTGAATAAAAGATTACAGGAAAGGCATTGATTTTAGAAACCCACAGATCATTATTTGCAACCGTGAATTTAGAAAAAAAAATTGATTACACAGCCGTGACACTTATTTATGCTCAGGCCTTTTTAATACGAGGGTCCCGGAGCCTCAACCGAAACAACAGCATGAAAGAGGAGATATGTCATCCTTTTGAATAAAAGATTACAGGAAAGGCATTGATTTTAGAAATCCACAGATCATTATTTGCAACCATGAAATTAGACAAAAACATTGATTAGACAGCCGTGACACTTATTTATGCTCAGGCCTTTTTAATACGAGGGTCCCGGAGCCTCAACCGAAACAACAGCATGAAAGAGGAGATATGTCAACCTTTTGAATAAAAGATTACAGGAAAGGCATTGATTTTAGAAACCCACAGATCATTATTTGCAACCGTGAAATTAGAAAAAAAAATTGATTACACACCCGTGACACTTATTTATGCTCAGGCCTTTTTAATACGATGGTCCCGGAGCCTCAACCGAAACAACAGCATGAAAGAGGAGATATGTCATACTTTTGAATAAAAGATTACAGGAAAGGCATTGATTTTAGAAACCCACAGATCATTTATATGACCCTTGTAATAGAAAAAAACATTCATTAGACACCGGTTACACTTATTTATCCTCAGTCCTTGTTAATACGAGGGTCCCGGAGCCGCAACTGAAACAACAGCATGAAAGAGGACATATGTCAATCTTTTTGAATTATAGATTACAGGAAAGGCATTGATTTTAGAAACACTGAGATAATTACTTGCAACCGGGAAATAAAAAAAAAAATTGAACAGACGCCCAGTACACTTTATTATCCATAGGCCTTTTCAGCAGAGGCTCCAGGACCCTCAACAAAAACAAGAGCAGGGAGCTGGGCATAGGAGTACAATGGAGTGTGACAATAATAATCTGAAGGTGAAGATTGCATAGTTGTGGCATTTTAATTTTGTTATCGTGGGAACTTAGTACTTGCAATGACCTTGCTCTGGTGAATCCATATCGCAAATGTGTTATTTAAGGCACTGTTTGTCTATTTTTTTGAATATCAGCATTTGTTAAATGAAGCTCAACTTAGGCTGGTGAGAAACGACCTTTCTTCTGGCTGTTTGCAAATGTTGTGGCTCTGGACAAACATGTGAATAAGGGGCCATCAGCCATATTCTGCACGCAACCCCTTTGATGATTGACGATAAACATGTGTCACCTGCAAGCAGAGCTCGTTACTTCTGTCTAAATCATCTTCCTGGTATGGACAGGCCACTGTTTCCCACAGCAAGTACGAATTTTGAAATACAAGATTGTCTTGAGTATGGTAGGAAACCAAAGTTTATTTAATTCAGTACTATCTATCACCACAAAAAATGAACTTCTTGAAGCAACAAAAATGCCAGCAATTTCAAGTGCTTATGGATGACAAGGACGTCATGTCCTTTGGTGCACAGAGATGGAGACGATTTTGCCCTCCCTGTACACTACCCAGATGTCTCAAACATCACCAGAAACACAATACAGCCACTCTTGTGAAGTTCCTGGTGTTCCGGTAGCCATCTCTTTGCGCTCCTAAAGGAATACTTTATCAGTGTTTTTGTATACATCCGACAACAGTTTCGGAGACTGTGGTGACGCACATGTTATTTACTGTTGTTCCAGCTGTGGCAATATCAATTGGCATGAAAAAGTTAAGATTTGTGGGTTGTGGAGCCTATAGCTGTTAAGGTAGGACGTGTGTTTGAGGAGCTCCAGGTCTTACAAGTTACTTTGGAGTTAGTTTTCAACCTTAATTTAATTTTCTTTTTGGGATTCATAGTCACACTTTCTGGGGCTATCCAAGAGGAGCCTGGTAAAAGCAGTAGTAGTCACCCCTTATATCAACGGGTATGGAGACCTGTTTTTTGCGTTTCCAATATTGCGCCGTACCCCAAACTAATCCTGAATGAAAAAAATAAAATAACAATTTGGACTAGTGACGCACATTTTATGCACGCTGTGGCAATTTGCAATAAAAATAATCTGCTAACAACAACCACTACCTACGACCACACCTGACTCCTGAAGTCATGCTTCAGTTATTAAGTCAAGTTAAATTAATTTTTTTTTCTTTATTATGCGCAGCAGAGGCTCCAGGACCCTCGACAAAACCAGCAGCAGGAAAGAGGACATATGGCATCCTTTTGAAAAAAATGATTATAGGAAAGGCATTGATTTTAGAAACACAGAGATCATTAGTTGCAACCGTGAAATCACAAAAAACTTCGATTATACACCAAGTACACTTATTTATCCTTAGGCCTTTTTAGCAGAGGCTCCAGGACCCTCCACAAAACCAGCAGCATGAAAGAGGACATATGGCATCCTTTAGAAAATTAGATTACAGGAAAGGCATTGATTTTAGAAACACAGAAATCATTAGTTGCAACCGTGAAATCACAAAAAACTTCGATTATACACCAAGTACACTTATTTATCCTTAGGCCTTTTTAGCAGAGGCTCCAGGACCCTCAACAAAAACAAGAGCAGGGAGGTGGGCATAGGAGTACAATGGAGTGTGACAATAATAATGTGAAGGGGAAGATTGCGGAGTTGTGTCATTTTAATTTTGTTACTGTGGGAAATACTAGCAATGACCTTGCTCTGCTGAATCCATATTGCAAATGTGTTTTTTAAGGCACTGTTTGTCTATTTATTGAATATCAGCATTTGGTAATTGAAGCTCAACTTAAGGCTGGTGAGAACCGACCTCTCTTCTGGCTGTTTGCAAATGTTGTTGCTCTGGACAAACATGTGAATAAGGGGCCATCAGCCATATTCTGCACGCAACCCCTTTGATGATTGACGATAAACATGTGTCACCTGCAAGCAGAGCCCATTACTTCTGTCTAAATCATCTTCCTGCTATGGACAGCCCACTGTTTCCAACAGCAAGTCCGAAGCTTGAACTACAAGATTGTCTTGAGTATGGTAGGAAACCAAAGTTTATTTAATTCAGTACTATCTATCACCACAAAAAATGAACTTCTTGAAGCAACAAAAATGCCAGCAATTTCATGTGCTTATGGATGACAAGGACGTCCTGTCCTGTGGTGCACAGAGATGGAGAGGATTTTTGCCCTCCCTGTACACTACCCAGATGTCTACAACATCACCAGAAACACAAGACAGCCACTTTTGTGAAGTTCCTGGAGTGTTCCGGTAGCCATCTCTTTGCGCCCCAAAAGGAATTCTTTATTGTTGTTTTTGTATACATCCGACAATAGATTCGGAGACTGTGGTGACGCACATGTTAGTTACTGTTATTCCAGCTGTGACAATATCAATTGGCATTAAAAAGGTAAGATTTGGGTGGGCGGAGCCTATACCTGTTGCGGTAGGACGTGTGTTTGAGGAGCTCCTGGTCTTACAATTTACTTAGGAGTAATTTTTCAACCTTAATTTAATTTTTTTTGGGGGATTTATACTCACACTTTCTGGGGCTATCCAAGAGGAGCCTGGTGAAAGCACTAGTAGTCACCCCTTATATCAACGGGTTCCGAGACCTGTTTTTTGCCTTTCCAAAATTGCGCCGTACCCCAAACTAATCATGAATGAAAAAAAAAAACTTAAAATTTGGACTAGTGACGCACATTTTATGCACGCTGTGGCAATTGCAATTTGCAATAAAAATAATCTGCTAACAACAACCACTACCTAAGACCACACCTGACTCCTGAAGTCATGCTTCAGTTATTATGTCAAGTAAAATTAATTTTTTTTTTCTTTATTATGCGCAGCAGAGGCTCCAGGACCCTCGACAAAACCAGCAGCAGGAAAGAGGACATATGGCATCCTTTGGAAAAAATGATTATAGGAAAGGCATTGATTTCAGAAACACAGAGATCATTAGTTGCAAACGGTAAATCGAAAAAAACATTGATTAGACACCCAGTACACTTATTTTTCATTAGGCCTTTTTAATAAGAGGCTCCCGGAGCCTCAACCGAAACAACAGCATCAAAAAGTACATATGGCATCCTTGTGAATAATAGATTACTGGAAAGGCATTGATTTTAGAAACCCGTGGATAATTTTTTGCAAACGTGGAATCTAAAAAAACATAGATTATACACCCAGTACACTTCTTTATCCTTAGGCCTTTTTAGCAGAGGCTCCAGGACCCTCCACAAAACCAGCAGCAGGAAAGAGGACATATGGCATCCTTTTGAAAAAAATGATTATAGGAAAGGCATTGATTTTAGAAACACAGAGATCATTAGTTGCAACCGTGAAATCACAAAAACTTTGATTACACACCAAGTACACTTATTTATCCTTAGGCCTTTTTAGCAGAGGCTCCAGGACCCTCCACAAAACCAGCAGCATGAAAGAGGACATATGGCATACTTTAGAAAATTAGATTACAGGAAAGGCATTGATTTTAGAAACACAGAGATCATTAGTTGCAACCGTGAAATCTAAAAAAACATAGATTATACACCCAGTACACTTATTTATGCTCAGGCCTTTTTAATACGAGGGTCCCGGAGCCTCAACTGAAACAACAGCATGAAAGAGGAGATATGTCATCCTTTTGAATAAAAGATTACAGGAAAGGCATTGATTTTAGAAAGCCACAGATGATTATTTGCAACCGTGAAATTTGAAAAAAAAAATGATTACACAGCCGTGACACTTATTTATGCTCAGGCCTTTTTAATACGAGGGTCCCGGAGCCTCAACCGAAACAACAGCATGAAAGAGGAGATATGTCATCCTTTTGAATAAAAGATTACAGGAAAGGCATTGATTTTAGAAAGCCACAGATCATTATTTGCAACCGTGAATTTAGAAAAAAAAATTGATTACACAGCCGTGACACTTATTTATGCTCAGGCCTTTTTAATACGAGGGTCCCGGAGCCTCAACCGAAACAACAGCATGAAAGAGGAGATATGTCATACTTTTGAATAAAAGATTACAGGAAAGGCATTGATTTTAGAAAGCCACAGATCATTATTTCCAACCGTGAAATTTGAAAAAAAAAATTGATTACACAGCCGTGACACTTATTTATGCTCAGGCCTTTTTAATACGAGGGTCCCGGAGCCTCAACCGAAACAACAGCATGAAAGAGGAGATATGTCATCCTTTTGAATAAAAGATTACAGGAAAGGCATTGATTTTAGAAACCCACAGATCATTATTTGCAACCGTGAATTTAGAAAAAAAAATTGATTACACAGCCGTGACACTTATTTATGCTCAGGCCTTTTTAATACGAGGGTCCCGGAGCCTCAACCGAAACAACAGCATGAAAGAGGAGATATGTCATCCTTTTGAATAAAAGATTACAGGAAAGGCATTGATTTTAGAAAGCCACAGATCATTATTTGCAACCGTGAATTTAGAAAAAAAAATTGATTACACACCCGTCACACTTATTTATGCTCAGGCCTTTTTAATACGAGGGTCCTGGAGCCTCAACCGAAACAACAGCATGAAAGAGGAGATATGTCATCCTTTTGAATAAAAGATTACAGGAAAGGCATTGATTTTAGAAACCCACAGATCATTATTTGCAACCGTGAATTTAGAAAAAAAAATTGATTACACAGCCGTGACACTTATTTATGCTCAGGCCTTTTTAATACGAGGGTCCCGGAGCCTCAACCGAAACAACAGCATGAAAGAGGAGATATGTCATCCTTTTGAATAAAAGATTACAGGAAAGGCATTGATTTTAGAAATCCACAGATCATTATTTGCAACCATGAAATTAGACAAAAACATTGATTAGACAGCCGTGACACTTATTTATGCTCAGGCCTTTTTAATACGAGGGTCCCGGAGCCTCAACCGAAACAACAGCATGAAAGAGGAGATATGTCATCCTTTTGAATAAAAGATTACAGGAAAGGCATTGATTTTAGAAACCCACAGATCATTATTTGCAACCGTGAAATTAGAAAAAAAAATTGATTACACACCCGTGACACTTATTTATGCTCAGGCCTTTTTAATACGATGGTCCCGGAGCCTCAACCGAAACAACAGCATGAAAGAGGAGATATGTCATACTTTTGAATAAAAGATTACAGGAAAGGCATTGATTTTAGAAACCCACAGATCATTTATATGACCCTTGTAATAGAAAAAAACATTCATTAGACACCGGTTACACTTATTTATCCTCAGGCCTTGTTAATACGAGGGTCCCGGAGCCGCAACTGAAACAACAGCATGAAAGAGGACATATGTCAATCTTTTTGAATTATAGATTACAGGAAAGGCATTGATTTTAGAAACACTGAGATAATTACTTGCAACCGGGAAATAAAAAAAAAAATTGAACAGACGCCCAGTACACTTTATTATCCATAGGCCTTTTCAGCAGAGGCTCCAGGACCCTCAACAAAAACAAGAGCAGGGAGCTGGGCATAGGAGTACAATGGAGTGTGACAATAATAATCTGAAGGTGAAGATTGCATAGTTGTGGCATTTTAATTTTGTTATCGTGGGAACTTAGTACTTGCAATGACCTTGCTCTGGTGAATCCATATCGCAAATGTGTTATTTAAGGCACTGTTTGTCTATTTTTTTGAATATCAGCATTTGTTAAATGAAGCTCAACTTAGGCTGGTGAGAAACGACCTTTCTTCTGGCTGTTTGCAAATGTTGTGGCTCTGGACAAACATGTGAATAAGGGGCCATCAGCCATATTCTGCACGCAACCCCTTTGATGATTGACGATAAACATGTGTCACCTGCAAGCAGAGCTCGTTACTTCTGTCTAAATCATCTTCCTGGTATGGACAGGCCACTGTTTCCCACAGCAAGTACGAATTTTGAAATACAAGATTGTCTTGAGTATGGTAGGAAACCAAAGTTTATTTAATTCAGTACTATCTATCACCACAAAAAATGAACTTCTTGAAGCAACAAAAATGCCAGCAATTTCAAGTGCTTATGGATGACAAGGACGTCATGTCCTTTGGTGCACAGAGATGGAGACGATTTTGCCCTCCCTGTACACTACCCAGATGTCTCAAACATCACCAGAAACACAATACAGCCACTCTTGTGAAGTTCCTGGTGTTCCGGTAGCCATCTCTTTGCGCTCCTAAAGGAATACTTTATCAGTGTTTTTGTATACATCCGACAACAGTTTCGGAGACTGTGGTGACGCACATGTTATTTACTGTTGTTCCAGCTGTGGCAATATCAATTGGCATGAAAAAGTTAAGATTTGTGGGTTGTGGAGCCTATAGCTGTTAAGGTAGGACGTGTGTTTGAGGAGCTCCAGGTCTTACAAGTTACTTTGGAGTTAGTTTTCAACCTTAATTTAATTTTCTTTTTGGGATTCATAGTCACACTTTCTGGGGCTATCCAAGAGGAGCCTGGTAAAAGCAGTAGTAGTCACCCCTTATATCAACGGGTATGGAGACCTGTTTTTTGCGTTTCCAATATTGCGCCGTACCCCAAACTAATCCTGAATGAAAAAAATAAAATAACAATTTGGACTAGTGACGCACATTTTATGCACGCTGTGGCAATTTGCAATAAAAATAATCTGCTAACAACAACCACTACCTACGACCACACCTGACTCCTGAAGTCATGCTTCAGTTATTAAGTCAAGTTAAATTAATTTTTTTTTCTTTATTATGCGCAGCAGAGGCTCCAGGACCCTCGACAAAACCAGCAGCAGGAAAGAGGACATATGGCATCCTTTTGAAAAAAATGATTATAGGAAAGGCATTGATTTTAGAAACACAGAGATCATTAGTTGCAACCGTGAAATCACAAAAAACTTCGATTATACACCAAGTACACTTATTTATCCTTAGGCCTTTTTAGCAGAGGCTCCAGGACCCTCCACAAAACCAGCAGCATGAAAGAGGACATATGGCATCCTTTAGAAAATTAGATTACAGGAAAGGCATTGATTTTAGAAACACAGAAATCATTAGTTGCAACCGTGAAATCACAAAAAACTTCGATTATACACCAAGTACACTTATTTATCCTTAGGCCTTTTTAGCAGAGGCTCCAGGACCCTCAACAAAAACAAGAGCAGGGAGGTGGGCATAGGTGTACAATGGAGTGTGACAATAATAATGTGAAGGGGAAGATTGCGGAGTTGTGTCATTTTAATTTTGTTACTGTGGGAAATACTAGCAATGACCTTGCTCTGCTGAATCCATATTGCAAATGTGTTTTTTAAGGCACTGTTTGTCTATTTATTGAATATCAGCATTTGGTAATTGAAGCTCAACTTAAGGCTGGTGAGAACCGACCTCTCTTCTGGCTGTTTGCAAATGTTGTTGCTCTGGACAAACATGTGAATAAGGGGCCATCAGCCATATTCTGCACGCAACCCCTTTGATGATTGACGATAAACATGTGTCACCTGCAAGCAGAGCCCATTACTTCTGTCTAAATCATCTTCCTGCTATGGACAGCCCACTGTTTCCAACAGCAAGTCCGAAGCTTGAACTACAAGATTGTCTTGAGTATGGTAGGAAACCAAAGTTTATTTAATTCAGTACTATCTATCACCACAAAAAATGAACTTCTTGAAACAACAAAAATGCCAGCAATTTCATGTGCTTATGGATGACAAGGACGTCCTGTCCTGTGGTGCACAGAGATGGAGAGGATTTTTGCCCTCCCTGTACACTACCCAGATGTCTACAACATCACCAGAAACACAAGACAGCCACTTTTGTGAAGTTCCTGGAGTGTTCCGGTAGCCATCTCTTTGCGCCCCAAAAGGAATTCTTTATTGTTGTTTTTGTATACATCCGACAATAGATTCGGAGACTGTGGTGACGCACATGTTAGTTACTGTTATTCCAGCTGTGGCAATATCAATTGGCATTAAAAAGGTAAGATTTGGGTGGGCGGAGCCTATACCTGTTGCGGTAGGACGTGTGTTTGAGGAGCTCCTGGTCTTACAATTTACTTAGGAGTAATTTTTCAACCTTAATTTAATTTTTTTTTTTGGGATTTATACTCACACTTTCTGGGGCTATCCAAGAGGAGCCTGGTAAAAGCACTAGTAGTCACCCCTTATATCAACGGGTTCCGAGACCTGTTTTTTGCCTTTCCAAAATTGCGCCGTACCCCAAACTAATCATGAATGAAAAAAAAAAACTTAAAATTTGGACTAGTGACGCACATTTTATGCACGCTGTGGCAATTGCAATTTGCAATAAAAATAATCTGCTAACAACAACCACTACCTACGACCACACCTGACTCCTGAAGTCATGCTTCAGTTATTATGTCAAGTAAAATTAATTATTTTTTTCTTTATTATGCGCAGCAGAGGCTCCAGGACCCTCGACAAAACCAGCAGCAGGAAAGAGGACATATGGCATCCTTTGGAAAAAATGATTATAGGAAAGGCATTGATTTCAGAAACACAGAGATCATTAGTTGCAAACGGTAAATCGAAAAAAACATTGATTAGACACCCAGTACACTTATTTTTCATTAGGCCTTTTTAATAAGAGGCTCCCGGAGCCTCAACCGAAACAACAGCATCAAAAAGTACATATGGCATCCTTGTGAATAATAGATTACTGGAAAGGCATTGATTTTAGAAACCCGTGGATAATTTTTTGCAAACGTGGAATCTAAAAAAACATAGATTATACACCCAGTACACTTCTTTATCCTTAGGCCTTTTTAGCAGAGGCTCCAGGACCCTCCACAAAACCAGCAGCAGGAAAGAGGACATATGGCATCCTTTTGAAAAAAATGATTATAGGAAAGGCATTGATTTTAGAAACACAGAGATCATTAGTTGCAACCGTGAAATCACAAAAAACTTCGATTACACACCAAGTACACTTATTTATCCTTAGGCCTTTTTAGCAGAGGCTCCAGGACCCTCCACAAAACCAGCAGCATGAAAGAGGACATATGGCATACTTTAGAAAATTAGATTACAGGAAAGGCATTGATTTTAGAAACACAGAGATCATTAGTTGCAACCGTGAAATCTAAAAAAACATAGATTATACACCCAGTACACTTATTTATCCTTAGGCCTTTTTAGAAGAGTGTCCCGGAGCCTCAACAGAAAGAACAGCATGAAAGAGGACATATGGCATCCTTTTGAAAAATAGATTACAGGAAAGGCATTGATTTTTGAAAGACAGAAAAAATAAGATACACATGTGAAATCTAAAAAAACATTGAATAGACACCCAGTACACTTCTTTATCCTTCTGCCTTTTTAGCAGAAGCTCCAGGACACTCAACAAAACCAGCAGTAGGAAAGAGGACATATGGCATCCTTTGTGAAAAAAAGATTATAGGAAAGGCATTGATTTTAGAAACCCGGGGATAATTTGTTGCAACCGTGAATTTGAATAAAAAAAATGGTTGGATGGACACCCAGTACAATTCTTTCTCCCTAGGCCTTTTTATAAGAGGGTCCAGGACCCTCAAACAAAACACCAGCAGGAAAGGGGACATATGGCATACTTTTTAACAATACAGTAAGAGTACAGGAAAGGCATTGATTTTAGAAACCCATAGATAATTTTTTGCAAATGTAAATTTGAATCAAAAAAATGATTGGATGGACACCCAGTACACCACTTTCTCCTTAGGCCTTTTTATAAGAGGGTCCTGGACCCTCAAAAAAAACACCAGCAGGAAAGAGGAAATATGGCATACTTTTGAAAATTAGATTACAGGAAAGGCATTGATTGTAGAAACACAGAGATCAGTTATATGACCCGGGAAATAGAAAAAAAACATTGATTGGACACCCAGTACACTTCTTTATCCTTAGGCCTTTTTAAAAGAGTGTCCCGGAGCCTCAACAGAAAGAACAGCATGAAAGAGGACATATGGCATCCTTTTGAAAAATAGATTACAGGAAAGGCATTGATTTTTGAAAGACAGAAAAAATAAGTTACAACTGTGAAATCTAAAAAAACATTGAATAGACACCCAGTACACTTCTTTATCCTTCGGCCTTTTTAGCAGAGGCTCCAGGACACTCAACAAAACCAGCAGTAGGAAAGAGGACATATGGCATCCTTTGTGAAAAAAAGATTATAGGAAAGGCATTGATTTTAGAAACCCGGGGATAATTTGTTGCAACCGTGAATTTGAATTAAAAAAAAATGATTGGATGGACACCAGGTACAATTCTTTATCCATAATGCCTTTTTATAAGAGGGTCCAGGACCCTCAAACAAAAAACCAGCAGGAAAGAGGACATATGGCATACTTTTGAACAATAGAGTACAGGAAAGGCATAGATTTTAGAAACCCATAGAATTTTTTTTTAAAATGTAAATTTGAATAAAAAAAATGATTCGATGGACAGCCAGTACACCTCTTTCTCCTTAGGCCTTTTTATAAGAGGGTCCTGGACCCTCAAAAAAAAAACAGCAGGAAAGAGGACGTATGGCATCCTTTTGAACAATAGAGTACAGGTACAGCATTGATTTTACAAACACAGAGATCATTTTGGTCAATTGTTCAATAGAAAAATAACAATGAGTGTCCAACCAGTACACCTCTTTCTCCTTAGGCCTTTTTATAAGATGGTCCTGGACACTCAAAAAAAAAACACCAGCAGGAAAGAGGACGTATGGCATCCTTTTGAACAATAGAGTACAGGTACGGCATTGATTTTACAAAACCAGAGATAATTTTGGTCAAATGAGAAATAGAAAATAAAAATGAGTGGACACCCAGTACACCTCTTTCACCTTAGGCCTTTTTATAAGAGTGTCCAGGACCCTCAAACAAAATACCAGCAGGAAAGAGAACATATGGCATACTTTGGAACAATAGAGTACTGGTACGGCATTGATTTGTGAAAACGACAGATAATTGTTTGTAAAAGTGAAATAGCACCAAAAACCATGCTTGGACTCCCACTCCAGGTCGTTCACCTTCAGCTTTTTTATAAGAGGGTCCAGCACCCTCAACAGAAACAACTGCAGGAAACACCACCACATATGCCATCCTTTTGCACAAGCGAGTACAGGTATGGCATCCATTTTAGAAACATTTTTATAAAAACTGGATGGGGCAACCATTACTACAGGTCGTTCTCCTTCAGCCTTTTTATATCATGGGCCACGACCCGCAACAGGCACAACAGCATGAAACAAAACATATGCCACCCTTTTGCACAATAGAGTACAGGTATGTCATAGATGGAACACGGAGATAATTTAGATCAACCAAGAGACAGATAAAGATGCTTGGTCGGTCCTACTCTTTCAAATTTGTTGCATTTTGCGTTCAATTGAATGGTCCACCGGATATGAGTGGTGTGTAAAGTTGTACAATTCGTAACAGTTTAATCACTAGTGTTATGTGCCTTATTTTTTTTATTTGAGTTTTGTACCCACAGAGACGCAGCAGAGGCCAGAAAAATTAGGAATGTACAAATGACTGAAACATTGGGGTATTGTTGGAGCAACTGCTGTAGCAGCGGCCAGAAAAATCGATGTTTGTAAAACATTTATAAAGTGCCCAAAAAGCTTGTGGCTTGAACACTAGTTGTTGGCGGATAAGTCAAGCAAGTCCTCCGTCTTTATAACCAAAAAAAAAAGGCCAGCCTGTGTACCAGTTGTAGCCCAAGGCAGCTCATATCATCATCAGTAGTTTTTTATTCAAATGTATCGCCCAATGTCAGTTCCTTCGGGATCCAGCCCTCATTCATTTTTATAAAAGTGAGATAGTCAAGGCTTCTCAGTGACAAAACCTCCTGCTGCACTAAAAGTCCTTTCGGACAGGACACTTGAAGCGGGGCAGGCCAGAAGTTCCATTGCAAATTGGGATAGCTCAGGCCACAAGTCCAGCCTGCACACCCAGTAGTCAAGGGGTCCATCGCTCCTGAGAGTGTCGAGATCCGCAGTTAAAGCTAGGTAGTCTGCTACCTGTCGGTTGAGTCTTTCTCTAAGGCTGGATCCCGAAAGGCTCTGATGGTGCATGGGAGTTAAAAAGGTACGCATGTCCTCCATCAACAAGACGTCAGGAAAGCGCCCGGTCCTTGCCGCCGTGGTCGTGGGAGGAGGAGGATTAATTTCATCTCTTCCCCTGTTACATTCCCGTGGTGCTGTGGAATCACCCTTATACGCTGTATAAAGCATAGTTTTTAATTTATTATGAAAATGCTCCATCCTTTCCGACTTGCGGGAATTTGGTAACATTTCAGGCACTTTATGCTTATACCGGGGGTCGAGGAGCGTGGACACCCAGTACAGGTCGTTCTCCTTCAGCTTTTTTATACGAGGGTCCCTCAACAGGCACGACAGCATGAAAGAACCCATTTGAACAAGGTTGGATGCTGAGCTAATCATGTCGCGTTCCTCCTCCTCACTGATCTCACTGATGGTATCTTCTTCCCCCCAGCCACGTACAACACCACGGGTACCTGAAAGGTGACAACAACTAGCACCCTGGGATGACTGTTGTGCTCGGTCTTCCTCCTCCTCATCCTCCCCAAAGCCACATTCCTCCTCTGACTCCTCTTCCTCACAATCCTCTTCCTGCGTTGCCGCAGGTCCAGCAAGCAATGCTGATTCGGCTGTTTGTGGGGGTGATGGACACCACAACTCTTCCTCTTCACGCTCATCTACTGCCTGATCCAGCACTCTTCGCAGGGCACGCTCCAGGAAGAAAACAAATGGTATGATGTCGCTGATGGTGCCTTCGGTGCGACTGACATGGTTTGTCACCTCCTCAAAAGGACGCATGAGCCTACAGGCATTGCGCATGAGCGTCCAGTAATTTGGCAAAAATATCCCCAGCTCCCCAGAGGCTGTCCTAGCACCCTGGTCATACAAATACTCATTAATAGCTTTTTCTTGTTGGAGCAGGCGGTCAAACATTAGGAGTGTTGAATTCCACCGTGTCGGGCTGTCGCAAATCAAGCGCCTCACTGGCAGGTTGTTTCGACGCTGGATATCAGACAAGTGCGCCATGGCCGTGTAGGAACGCCTGAAATGGCCACACACCTTCCTGGCCTGCTTCAGGACGTCCTGTAAGCCTGGGTACTTATGGACAAATCGTTGTACAATCAGATTACACACATGTGCCATGCACGGCACATGTGTCAACTTGCCCAATTTCAATGCCGCCACCAAATTACTTCCATTGTCAGAAACAACATTGCCAATCTCCAGTTGGTGCGGAGTCAGCCACTGATCCACCTGTGCGTTCAGGGTGGTCAGGAGTGCTGGTGCGGTGTGACTCTCCGCTTTCAGGCAAGTCAACCCCAAGACGGCGTGACACTGCCGTACCCGGGATGTAGCATAGTACCTGGGGAGCTGGGGGGGTGCCATAGATGTGGAGCAAGACGCAGAAGTTGAAGAGGACTCAGCCGAGGAAGAGGTTATGGAAGAGGATGGAGTAGGAGGAGTAGAGGAGGTAGCAGCAGGCCTGCCTGCAAGTCGTGGCGGTGTCACCAACTCTTCTGCAGAGCCACGCATTCCATGCTTGTCAGAAGTCAGCAGGTTTACCCAATGCGCAGTGTAGGTGATATACCTGCCCTGACCATGCTTTGCAGACCAGCTATCCGTGGTCATATGGACCCTTGCCCCAACGCTGTGTGCCAGACATGCCATAACTTCCTTTCTCACAACAGAGTACAGGTTTGGGATTGCCTTTTGTGAAAAGAAATTTCTGCCAGGTACCTTCCACTGCGGTGTCCCAATAGATACAAATTTTTTGAAAGCATCAGACTCCACCAGCTTGTATGGTAAAAGCTGGCGGGCTAAGAGTTCAGACAAGCCAGCTGTCAGACGCCGGGCAAGGGGGTGACTTTGAGAAATTGGCTTCTTACGCTCAAACATGTCCTTGACAGACACCTGACTGTGGGCAGATGACCAGGAACTGCTACGTAAGAGAGACTGAGTGGAGGATGGTTGAGAGGGGGCAAGGAGGACAGCACTGGTTGACATGGCTGAAGATGCTGGAGCAGGAGCAGGAGGGCGGCTTTCACTTTGTGTGCTGCTTCTACTCATGTGTTCTTCCCATCGGCCTTTGTGATGGGAGACCATGTGCCTTCGCAAAGCAGTTGTACCTAGGTGGCTGTTGGACTTCCCACGACTCAGTTTCTTTTGGCACAGGTTGCAAATGGCATCGCTGTTGTCAGAGGCAGACACACAAAAAAAATGCCACACTGCTGAGCTCTGCGATGACGGCATTCTGGTGGTGGCAACAGCATGCGTTGATGGGCGTCGGCGGGCTGTCTGGCTGACCCCTGGTGACGATGCATGCTGTCTGACTGTGCCACTAGCTCCTTGAGACGACCTCCCCGTGCTTCCAAATCGTCTCCTCCTCCTCCTCCTCCTCCTCTCTGTCTCCCCATCTGAATTTTCCTCCTCTTCTTCTTCTCTTCTAGCAGGCACCCACGTGACATCCACCGACACATCATCATCAACCGCTTCACTTGTATCTGAAACATCAAGAAAGGAAGCAGCAGCGGGTACAACATCACCATCATCATCACACCGTACCTCCATGTTGGTAATGCTGCCTTATCTACATCCTCTGTCAATGATGGTTGCGCATCACTCATTTCTTCAAAATAATGTGTCAATAACTCCTGTGACAGATCAAGTGAAGCGGCTGTGGTGCTAGTGTTGGTGGTGGCGACAGGCGGCGGAGTGTCACTGGTCACTTGAGACCTGCCCAAAGCACAGCTGGACTTAGATGGTGCGTCAAAGTTAGGAGGACTAGCAGCGGAAGCTGAAGAAGATTGGGTTTCCTGTGTTAGCCATTCAACTAGGTCCTCCTCAGAAGTTTTTGCATCCCCCCTGGCACCCGGCGTCTGAACAATGTGCAAACAAATGTATGTCTATCAGCGCCACAATAATACCATACAAGCTATATCTAATAGAGGCGGAGTCTCCCAACCAGACTCCGATATGTGAATGAAAAATAGAATGCCGAGATACAGCGCTACACTACCCCCAAAAGAGGGTTGTGTTGCTAAAGATGGTGTCCACGACTATAGAAATATATACAGGGAGTGCAGAATTATTAGGCAAGTTGTATTTTTGAGGATCAATTTTATTATTGAACAACAACCATGTTCTCAATGAACCCAAAAAACTCATTAATATCAAAGCTGAATAGTTTTGGAAGTAGTTTTTAGTTTGTTTTTAGTTATAGCTATTTTAGGGGGATATCTGTGTGTGCAGGTGACTATTACTGTGCATAATTATTAGGCAACTTAACAAAAAACAAATATATACCCATTTCAATTATTTATTTTTACCAGTGAAACCAATATAACATCTCAACATTCACAAATATACATTTGTGACATTCAAAAACAAAACAAAAACAAATCAGTGACCAATATAGCCACCTTTCTTTGCAAGGACACTCAAAAGCCTGCCATCCATGGATTCTGTCAGTGTTGTGATCTGTTCACCATCAACATTGCGTGCAGCAGCAACCACAGCCTCCCAGACACTGTTCAGAGAGGTGTACTGTTTTCCCTCCTTGTAAATCTCACATTTGATGATGGACTACAGGTTCTCAATGGGGTTCAGATCAGGTGAACAAGGAGGCCATGTCATTAGATTTCTTCTTTTATACCCTTTCTTGCCAGCCACGCTGTGGAGTACTTGGACGCGTGTGATGGAGCATTGTCCTGCATGAAAATCATGTTTTTCTTGAAGGATGCAGACTTCTTCCTGTACCACTGCTTGAAGAAGGTGTCTTCCAGAAACTGGCAGTAGGACTGGGAGTTGAGCTTGACTCCATCCTCAACCCGAAAAGGCCCCACAAGCTCATCTTTGATGATACCAGCCCAAACCAGTACTCCACCTCCACCTTGCTGGCGTCTGAGTCGGACTGGAGCTCTCTGCCCTTTACCAATCCAGCCACGGGCCCATCCATCTGGCCCATCAAGACTCACTCTCATTTCATCAGTCCATAAAACCTTAGAAAAATCAGTCTTGAGATATTTCTTGGCCCAGTCTTGACATTTCAGCTTGTGTGTCTTGTTCAGTGGTGGTCGTCTTTCAGCCTTTCTTACCTTGGCCATGTCTCTGAGTATTGCACACCTTGTGCTTTTGGGCACTCCAGTGATGTTGCAGCTCTGAAATATGGCCAAACTGGTGGCAAGTGGCATCTTGGCAGCTGCACGCTTGACTTTTCTCAGTTCATGGGCAGTTATTTTGCGCCTTGGTTTTTCCACACGCTTCTTGCAACCCTGTTGACTATTTTGAATGAAACGCTTGATTGTTCGATGATCACGCTTCAGAAGCTTTGCAATTTTAAGAGTGCTGCATCCCTCTGCAAGATATCTCACTATTTTTGACTTTTCTGAGACTGTCAAGTCCTTCTTTTGACCCATTTTGCCAAAGGAAAGGAAGTTGCCTAATAATTATGCACACCTGATATAGGGTGTTGATGTCATTAGACCACACCCCTTCTCATTACAGAGATGCACATCACCTAATATGCTTAATTGGTAGTAGGCTTTCAAGCCTATACAGCTTGGAGTAAGACAACATGCATAAAGAGGATGATGTGGTCAAAATACTAATTTGCCTAATAATTCTGCACACAGTGTATTAATATGAATTTATTGATAAAAATATATATATATTATATAAAACGTTAAAACGTTAAACCGTTAAAAAAGGTAATGGGTGTGAAATACAATTTTAGAAATATTATAAAATTAACAATCGTTTTATTAACATAAAATTACAATTAAAATAGGTATCCAAACTGATGGAATGTCCCATACAATGTTCAAGGAGTACAGGCCCATACAAAATCCAATTAGTAACGTCCCATACAGAAATGTCCAAAAAAATGTGTCCAAAAAACAGTAGGTGTCCCCAAAAATATAATAAGTAAAAAGTCCAAAGCTGAGTGTCTAAAAATTATGTGTAAGTGGCAATCCAAATGTATATATATATATATATATATATATATATATATATATGTATATATATATATATATATATATATATATATATATAATGTGTTAAAAACTCCAATCCAGGTGAAAAAATAGATGAAAAAAGATAAAAAGATAAAAAATAAAAAATAAAAATATAAAAATATATGAGTTGTGATCAGCAACCCATATAGGAAAAATAAATATATATATAATAATAAATTGATCTAGTGAAGGTGTACACCTAAAAATGTGTCCTAAAAAGTAAACAAAAAAGGATTATGAAAGTCTTATGAAAGTCCTTACAAATTGGTAAAACCTTATGAAGAAAAATGTATGAAAATATGAAAATTATGAAGTGCAATAGTCAAATAATTGTGTTCAAATAAACAATATAAGGGTGGTGAATAGCTCCAAATGAATCCAAATGTGAATGTATAAGGTGCTGGGTTGATGTTCCTCTTCTCAAAGGGTTATCAATGTATTGGGATATCCTCCTGTACCTAAAAAAGTGTACAGAAAATGGACATAGTGCAATAAAATCACCATAAAAAAGCAATATAAGTATTCTACTCACCAGATATATTCTGAGCTGCAATACCAGTATATAGCCAACGCGTTTCGGTCCTAAGGGACCTTTCTCAAGACTGCTGTCTGGCTTCTACACCTTAAATGTATTCTAATAGCCAATAGAATGGTTTGTAAATTTGCGCCAAAATTTCGCGCCAAAAATCAGCGGCAAAAATTTGCGCTAAAAATTCGTGCAAAAAAAAAAAAACATTCCCAAAGTTGGTTAATATGTAAAGATACTCCATATAACAAATAATCCATATATAAAATCTCCTATATGAAAAAATATATATCTATATTTAGAAATGTATTAATATATCAATATATAAAAATATAAACAAATGTAAACAAATGTGTTCTATATAAAAGACCATTATATAGACATTGGTATTGGTAGCTCAGAATATCTGGTTAAATATAAATAAGTACAGATATATGCAGATTTATATATCGGTACTATGGTATTGGTTAACATTGTAGAAATGTGACATACTAATATGCAAAAGATATTATACAAAAAATATATATATATATACCCTAAATATATGCACAAAAATGTGCAAAGACTTACATTCTTTTAAAATGTATGACATTGGAAATCGGGTTTATCTATATACAACCTATAAATATTAATAATATTACAACATACTAAAACCATAAAACCCCTACTAAAATCTGAATGGAGGGGTAAAACTCGAGGGTCTCAGTGTCTTGTGCTAGTTTAGGAGTCTGCCAATAGGTTTGGGGATGATTAATGGACTTCCCAAAGACAGTCTAATAAATTCAAATATATATTATAAAAACCTTGTTTTTAAAACCTTGTTTAAAAAACCTTTAGGACCTTATAAAATCCTTTAAAACTTTTTTAAAACCATTCTAAAATTTCTTTTGTTTTAAAAAATTCTTTTGTTTTTTAAAAAATTCTTTTGTTTTTAAAAAAATTCCTTTTATTTTAAAATTAAGAATGGAACTTTTGATTGAAATAGTCCACTTTCTTCCCATCTTCCCATATTTTCAAATGTCTTGTGGAGAGTCAATGGGGGATACATTTGAAGAGGAGTATTTTTGCTTCTCTTATAGTAGGTGGAATATTTCCGTATTGCTGTTTAAACCTTTGGGGAAGGTGCAGTCTAGAAGGAAGATCCACTTTGATTCTACTCTCAGAAGTTGTCTTTCAAAATCCCCCCCTCTCCAATTTTTAGTGGGTCTACTAATGCCCATATATTTAAAGGTTTTGTTACTTCCTTTATGTGTTTCTTTAAAATGTTTGTATAGCGGAAAATCTTCCTTTCCCCATTTTATCTGTAAAAGATGCTCGCGGATTCTGTCTCGAAGTTTCCTCGAGGTTTGCCCTACATATTGTAATCCGCATCCACATTCAATTAAGTATATGATGCCCAAATCCTGGCATCTAATCATTTCTTTCATATTAAAAGACTCCTGTGTAATATTAGATTTGAATGTGTGACTCTTCTTGCCATGTTTGCAAGCTTTGCATGAAAGGCAAGGAAAGAAACCTTTTAATCGTTTCCCATACAGATCTTTCATTGTGGTTTTCCTGGTCACTTTGGGGATACTGGGGGCGATCATTGTTTTAATGTTTTTCGTTTTTCTGTAAATGAATGTTGGGGATTCTTTTAGATCCTTCCCAATTATGTTATCCTCTTTCAGAAAGTGCCAGTGCTTCTTTATTATTTTTTCTATTAGAAACCTATTTTCGCTGTATTCAGAAATGAAAGGTACCTGTATGATGTTGTCCCTTTCTAGAGTCTTATCCTTATTTTTATATTTCAACATAGACCCTCTATCCATTTTCTCCACTTCTTCAATCGTTCTGTTTATGGTTTCCACATCATATCCTCTGTCTATGAATCTTTCTTTTAGGAACTTTGACTGTTCTTTCCATTTCTCTGTGTCTGAGCAATTCTTTCTGATCCTCATTAGCTGTCCTTTCGGGATGTTTGATTTCCATCTGTGATGGTGACAGCTGGTCTGATGGATGTAATTGCTACAATCCACATCCTTGAAGTACGTGGAAGTAGACACTCTTCCTTCTTTTATCGTTATGTCTAAGTCCAAGAAGTGAATATTGTTCTTATTTATCTCGTACGTGAATTTTAAGTTCATAGTGTTATTATTCATCACACTAATAGTGTGTTGGAGATCTTCCACAGATCCTCTCCATATAATGAGGATGTCATCTATGTATCTTTTGTATAGGACCAGGTCTGTGCCTGCTGGGCAGGATTCCCAAAAAAGGTTCTCCCATTTTCCCATATACAAGTTAGCGTAGCTAGGCGCAAACCTGGTCCCCATAGCTGTTCCGCATATCTGGTTGTAGAACACTCCTCTATCGTTGAAGTAATTATGACTGAGGATATAGGAGATACCCTCCAGAACAAACTTTCTTTGTTCCTGACTCAATTCGCTGTCCTTTTCCATGAAATATTCCACTGCTTCTAAACCCAAATCGTGTGGGATACTCGTATAAAGAGCAGTGACATCACAGGTAGCTAATATGTATTGGTCGTCCCATTCCAGACTATTGAGTAAATTCAGGACTTCCGTAGAGTCCTTAAGATAGGATGGTAATTTTTGTACATGTTTCTGAAGTCTCCAGTCAATATATTTTGATAGGTTGCAGGTGATGGAACCAATACCGGATATGATAGGCCTTCCGGGGGGGTTATCCAACCTTTTATGTATTTTAGGAAGGTAGTAGAATACAGGTATCCTTGGGTGTTTCATAGATATATACCTGTATTCCTGATTGTTGATAATACCTCTCCTTTTTGCTGACAGAAGTATGGAGTCTAGTTCTTCTTTATATCTTCTTGTGGGATCTGAGTTTAGGATCTCATAGGTCTCAGAATCTCCTAAAATTCTGTCTGATTCTTTGTTGTAATCTACTTTATTTAGGATTACAATACCCCCTCCTTTGTCTGCCGATTTGACTACAATGTCTTTATTTTCTTCTAGACTCTTGATGGTATTTGTTTGTGTCTTAGTCATATTATGGTGGAACTTCCTAATGTTGTTGTTATTCAATCTCTTTATATCATCACATACTACGTTTTCAAATGTTTCGATGTGAGGTCCTTTATGTGAAATGGGGAAGAAAGTGGACTTTGGTTTAAGGTCCGTATAGTTAGGCTTATCTTGTATCTGATGCCCAGTCTCTCTTATATTTATATTGGATTGCGAATTTATTTTTTCTAATGCAGATTTACAAAAAAATCTTTTAAGGGTAAGTTTCCTTACCAATTGTTTGACATGTGTATAGGTCTGGAATTTGTCCAGTCCCCTTGATGGAGCATACGATAGACCTAAGGCCAATACTTCATTGTCCTTATGGCTTAGATTTGTGTTGCTCAAATTATATATCCCTCTGTTCTTTAGATTTCTTGAATCATTATCGTAAGAACTAGTAGAGGGTAAGGTAATTGGTTCACTTTCACATGTAATATATGCCTCAGGTGTTATTTGAGACTTCTTTTTTAGCCTTATCCCTGCTCTTCTGCCTCTATGGGTTTTCTTTTTTGACTTGGGGTTGAGGACTCTTCTACATCTTGTGTTCTGTTTTTTCTCTTTGACTGTTTGTTTCTGTCTGAGAGTGCCAAAGGGCCTTCCCCTAAAAAATGTTGATTATCATGATTTATGGTAGTGCCTGATGGTTGAGTGTTCAAATTCCTCAGGACTGAAGGGGCAGGGCTGTTTAAATCATCCATATGCCTCAGATTCTCAAATCTGTTAGTATTCGGTGTAGGAGTATCAACCCAAATATTTCTAGATCTGTTATTATAGGATTCCCTATGGTGATAGCTCTGATTATCTCCAAAATGTACTTTTGGGTACATTTGTTTGTGTCTGTTTTTGTAACCATAGTTGTCTCTATTCTGGTAGGTATCTCCTCTCTCATAAGATGGAAACCTAGTATGTGGTGGGTTGTTAAAAGTGGTAGGTGATCTACCCCTAAAATCCTCACCTCTTGTTTGTGTATGTTGATATGTCCCCTTGTAGTCTCCTTGTCTGCAGCGATTATCATATCCCTGATATGGGGTCCTATGATAATGTTGGTAACTTCTAAACTGTGGTGGTCTAAAATGTGGTTGTTGTGTCTGACCCCAATCTTCTGTTTCTCTAGGTCTAGGATGATCTCTGTAATTCCTATAGTTGTAATTCCTATTATTGTAGCTCCTAGAGTGATAGGGACCTCTGTGATATTGGTCTCTGAGGTTTTGATGGTTTCTTTCATAGAATGTGTTATTATTCTGGTTATGGGGAATAGGTTGATGGTTATTGTTGTCATTTTGTCCCCATTGGTTAAGTGGGTTTCTGTTCCTTTCTCTATTTCTATTTCCCCTTGGGGCGACTACAGTCCATTCGTCTTCTGTGTGTGGGGTATTAGTCTCTATGTTTGGTTCAGTCACTGAAGTCGTGTCAACCTTATTCTGGATGGCTAAATTTAAGTCTCTATGAATTTTCTTAGTCTTTTTAGAGATGATGTCATCTTTAATCTTTTTAATCTTAGAACATAGTTGTTCCTGCTTGGTTTTGAATGCGCTCAGGTCTTTAATATGCTCCATCTTATTTTCTTCCTCCTTTATATTTTTATCTAGGGCTACCAAAAGATATCCTCGGTAGTCTATGATTATTTGCATCAATTTTTGTGAAATTTCTTTGATGGCTGTCTCCCATCTGTTGGCAAACTCCTGACTTTCAATATTAAATGAACAATTTTTCTGTATCATTAAACCTTTTGGAATGATATTCAATTCCAAACATTTCTTTAAAAAGGAGATCTCTGCAGTGTATTTAGTTTCAGACACTAAGAGTTTCTCTAGGTTTTTAAAAGTCGCATCTATATCTACCACTTCTCCATCTTTATGATTTGCATCTTTATTTAGAGCCTGGACTATATCAAAATTTATGTCTGTCCTAAGGCTACTAATGGTAGATGTAGTGATGTTATTTGAAGTGGATGGAATATCTTCCATTTTTTTAAAATAATATGTAAGTTAATATATAGATGGAAGGTTATGAATATGGGTTGTGCAATAATATGAACAATAATAGTTCGTGAGATACTTAAAAGATAAGTCTAATGGACTACAATATATTAGGCTGCTGTTAGAGAATGGTAGGGAAAGAAGGAATAATAGTTCAAACAAATGTATGTCTATCAGCGCCACAATAATACCATACAAGCTATATCTAATAGAGGCGGAGTCTCCCAACCAGACTCCGATATGTGAATGAAAAATAGAATGCCGAGATACAGCGCTACACTACCCCCAAAAGAGGGTTGTGTTGCTAAAGATGGTGTCCACGACTATAGAAATATATATTAATATGAATATATTGATAAAAATATATATATATTATATAAAACGTTAAAACGTTAAACCGTTAAAAAAGGTAATGGGTGTGAAATACAATTTTAGAAATATTATAAAATTAACAATCGTTTTATTAACATAAAATTACAATTAAAATAGGTATCCAAACTGATGGAATGTCCCATACAATGTTCAAGGAGTACAGGCCCATACAAAATCCAATTAGTAACGTCCCATACAGAAATGTCCAAAAAAATGTGTACAAAAAACAGTAGGTGTCCCCAAAAATATAATAAGTAAAAAGTCCAAAGCTGAGTGTCTAAAAATGATGTGTAAGTGGCAATCCAAATGTATATATATATATATATATATATATATGTATATATATATATATATATATATATATATATATATATATATATATATATATATATATATATATATATATATATATATGATGTGTTGAAAACTCCAATCCAGGTGAAAAAATCAAATAATTGTGAAAAAATATATGAAAAAAGATAAAAAGATAAAAAATAAAAAATAAAAATATAAAAATATATGAGTTGTGATCAGCAACCCATATAGGAAAAATAAATATATATATATATATATAATAATAAATTGATCTAGTGAAGGTGTACACCTAAAAATGTGTCCTAAAAAGTAAACAAAAAAGGCTTATGAAAGTCTTATGAAAGTCCTTACAAATTGGTAAAACCTTATGAAGAAAAATGTATGAAAATATGAAAATTATGAAGTGCAATAGTCAAATAATTGTGTTCAAATAAACAATATAAGGGTGGTGAATAGCTCCAAATGAATCCAAATGTGAATGTATAAGGTGCTGGGTTGATGTTCCTCTTCTCAAAGGGTTATCAATGTATTGGGATATCCTCCTGTACCTAAAAAAGTGTACAGAAAATGGACATAGTGCAATAAAATCACCATAAAAAAGCAATATAAGTATTCTACTCACCAGATATATTCTGAGCTGCAATACCAGTATATAGCCAACGCGTTTTGGTCCTCAGGGACCTTTCGCAAGACTGGTAGCAGCTGTCTGGCTTCTACACCTTAAATGTATTCTAATAGCCAATAGAATGGTTTGTAAATTTGCGCCAAAATTTCGTGCCAAAAATTTGCGGCAAAAATTTGCGATAAAAAATAAAAAATAAAAATATAAAAATATATGAGTTGTGATCAGCAACCCATATAGGAAAAATAAATATATATATATAATAATAAATTGATCTAGTGAAGGTGTACACCTAAAAATGTGTCCTAAAAAGTAAACAAAAAAGGCTTATGAAAGTCTTATGAAAGTCCTTACAAATTGGTAAAACCTTATGAAGAAAAATGTATGAAAATATGAAAATTATGAAGTGCAATAGTCAAATAATTGTGTTCAAATAAACAATATAAGGGTGGTGAATAGCTCCAAATGAATCCAAATGTGAATGTATAAGGTGCTGGGTTGATGTTCCTCTTCTCAAAGGGTTATCAATGTATTGGGATATCCTCCTGTACCTAAAAAAGTGTACAGAAAATGGACATAGTGCAATAAAATCACCATAAAAAAGCAATATAAGTATTCTACTCACCAGATATATTCTGAGCTGCAATACCAGTATATAGCCAACGCGTTTCGGTCCTCAGGGACCTTTCGCAAGACTGGTAGCAGCTGTCTGGCTTCTACACCTTAAATGTATTCTAATAGCCAATAGAATGGTTTGTAAATTTGCGCCAAAATTTCGCGCCAAAAATTTGCGGCAAAAATTCGCGCTAAAAATTCGCGCAAAAAAACATTCCCAAAGTTGGTTAATATGTAAAGATACTCCATATAACAAATAATCCATATATAAAATCTCCTATATGAAAAAATATATATCTATATTTAGAAATGTATTAATATATCAATATATAAAAATATAAACAAATGTAAACAAATGTGTTCTATATAAAAGACCATTATATAGACATTGGTATTGGTAGCTCAGAATATCTGGTTAAATATAAATAAGTACAGATATATGCAGATTTATATATCGGTACTATGGTATTGGTTAACATTGTAGAAATGTGACATACTAATATGCAAAAGATATTATACAAAAAAAATATATATATATACCCTAAATATATGCACAAAAATGTGCAAAGACTTACATTCTTTTAAAATGTATGACATTGGAAATCGGATTTATCTATATATAACCTATAAATATTAATAATATTACAACATACTAAAACCATAAAACCCCTACTAAAATCTGAATGGAGGGGTAAAACTCGAGGGTCTCAGTGTCTTGTGCTAGTTTAGGAGTCTGCCAATAGGTTTGGGGATGATTAATGGACTTCCCAAAGACAGTCTAATAAATTCAAATATATATTATAAAAACCTTGTTTTTAAAACCTTGTTTAAAAAACCTTTAGGACCTTATAAAATCCTTTAAAACTTTTTTAAAACCATTCTAAAATTTCTTTTGTTTTAAAAAATTCTTTTGTTTTTTAAAAAATTCCTTTTATTTTAAAATTAAGAATGGAACTTTTGATTGCATATTTGTAGGGTCTAAAGGAATCACAGCACCACGACCACGACCACGGAACCTGCGGGGTGGCCTGCCTCTGCCTGTCATTTTTTTTTAAATGGACACTAACAATACTATTACACCAATTGAGTGGTGGCACTGTGAAAGTGGACACAGTATACGCTGTGAGACTGACAACAACAAAAAAGACAGATGTTTTAAAAATCACAAATTGTTAATTTTTTTAAATATTACTAGTACTGTGGCAACAGATATGATTGTTTGGCACTATTTGGCAAATGAGCCTGTCTGGCACACACGCTGGGAGAAAGGAAACTGCAATTCAATGGCACTAGGAGACTGAAGAATCACAGTCAAAACAGTTATGATTAACAAAAATTCCAATCCTGTTACAATAAATATGAGTGGTGGCACTAATTGGCTAGTTGGGACTGGCACACAGGCAGGCAGGCAGGAGGAAAATGCAATTCAAGGGCACTAGTAGACTGCAGATTGACAGTCAAAACAGTGTTGATTGACAAATTTTGCAATACTGTTAAAAGAAATATGATTGCTAGCACTAATTGGATAATTGGGCCTGGCACACAGGCTGGCAGGCAGTAGAAAAGTGCAATTCAATGGCACAAGCAAAATGAGGATTAAAATCAACAATAAAGATTTTTTTTATTTAAATTAGTAACTATACTGTGACAACAATTAGGATTGGTGTAAATAGTTGGCAAGACGGCCTGGCACAAAAGGATGGCAGGCAGGAGGGAGATGCAATTCAAGGACACTAGGAGACTGATTAATGACAGTCAAAACAGTGATGATTGACAATTTTTGCAATACTGTTAAAAGAAATATGATTGCTGACAACAATTGGCTAGGTGGGCCTGGCTCACAGCAGGCTGCAAGGCAGGAGGAAAGTGCTATTCAATGGCACCAGCAAACTGAGGTTTCAAATCACAGCAACTATTAACAAAAATTTTAATTTTTAATTATTAGAATACTGTCACAACAAATATGATTGGTGTAAATATTTTTTAAGTAGGCCTGGCACACAGGCTTGGAAGGCTGTAGAAAACTGCAATTCAAAGGCACAAGCAAACTGAGGGTTAAGATCATCAACAATAAAGATTTTTTCAATTTTAATTAGTAACTATACTGTGACAAAAAATTAGGATTGGTGTAAATAGTTGGCAAGACGGCCTGGCACAAAAGGATGGCAGGCAGGAGGGAGATGCAATTCAAGGACACTAGGAGACTGATTACTGACAGTCTAAACAGTGATGATTGACAATTTTTGCAATACTGTTAACAGAAATATGATTGCTGACAACAATTGGCTAGGTGGGGGCCTGGCTCACAGCAGGCTGCAAGGCAGGAGGAAAGTGCGTTTCAATGGCACCAGCAAACTGACGATTCAAATCACAGCAACTATTAACAAAAAATTTAATTTTTAATTATTAGAATACTGTCACAACAAATATGATTGGTGTAAATATTTTTTAAGTAGGCCTGGCACACAGGCTTGGAAGGCTGTAGAAAAGTGCAATTCAAAGGCACGAGCAAACTGAGGGTTAAGATCATCAACAATAAAGATTTCTTTAATTTTAATTAGTAACTATACTGTGACAAAAAATTAGGATTGGTGTAAATAGTTGGCAAGACGGCCTGGCACAAAAGGATGGCAGGCAGGAGGGAGATGCAATTCAAGGACACTAGGAGACTGATTACTGACAGTCTAAACAGTGATGATTGACAATTTTTGCAATACTGTTAACAGAAATATGATTGCTGACAACAATTGGCTAGGAAGGGGCCTGGCTCACAGCAGGCTGCAAGGCAGGAGGAAAGTGCGTTTCAATGGCACCAGCAAACTGACGATTCAAATCACAGCAACTATTACCAAAAATTTTAATTTTTAATTATTAGAATACTGTCACAACAAATATGATTGGTGTAAATATTTTTTAAGTAGGCCTGGCACACAGGCTTGGAAGGCTGTAGAAAAGTGCAATTCAAAGGCACGAGCAAACTGAGGGTTAAGATCGTCAACAATAAAGATTTTTTTAATTTTAATTAGTAACTATACTGTGACAAAAAATTAGGATTGGTGTAAATAGTTGGCAAGACGGCCTGGCACAAAAGGATGGCAGGCAGGAGGGAGATGCAATTCAAGGACACTAGGAGACTGATTACTGACAGTCTAAACAGTGATGATTGACAATTTTTGCAATACAGTTAACAGAAATATGATTGCTGACAACAATTGGCTAGGTGGGGGCCTGGCTCACAGCAGGCTGCAAGGCAGGAGGACAGTGCGTTTCAATGGCACCAGCAAACTGACGATTCAAATCACAGCAACTATTACCAAAAATTTTAATTTTTAATTATTAGAATACTGTCACAACAAATATGATTGGTGTAAATATTTTTTAAGTAGGCCTGGCACACAGGCTTGGAAGGCTGTAGAAAACTGCAATTCAAAGGCACGAGCAAACTGAGGGTTAAGATCATCAACAATAAAGATTTTTTCAATTTTAATTAGTAACTATACTGTGACAAAAAATTAGGATTGGTGTAAATAGTTGGCAAGACGGCCTGGCACAAAAGGATGGCAGGCAGGAGGGAGATGCAATTCAAGGACACTAGGAGACTGATTACTGACAGTCTAAACAGTGATGATTGACAATTTTTGCAATACTGTTAACAGAAATATGATTGCTGACAACAATTGGCTAGGTGGGGGCCTGGCTCACAGCAGGCTGCAAGGCAGGAGGAAAGTGCGTTTCAATGGCACCAGCAAACTGACGATTCAAATCACAGCAACTATTAACAAAAATTTTAATTTTTAATTATTAGAATACTGTCACAACAAATATGATTGGTGTAAATATTTTTTAAGTAGACCTGGCACACAGGCTTGGAAGGCTGTAGAAAAGTGCAATTCAAAGGCACGAGCAAACTGAGGGTTAAGATCATCAACAATAAAGATTTTTTTAATTTTAATTAGTAACTATACTGTGACAAAAAATTAGGATTGGTGTAAATAGTTGGCAAGACGGCCTGGCACAAAAGGATGGCAGGCAGGAGGGAGATGCAATTCAAGGACACTAGGAGACTGATTACCGACAGTCTAAACAGTGATGATTGACAATTTTTGCAATACTGTTAACAGAAATATGATTGCTGACAACAATTGGCTAGGTAGGGGCCTGGCTCACAGCAGGCTGCAAGGCAGGAGGAAAGTGCGTTTCAATGGCACCAGCAAACTGACGATTCAAATCACAGCAACTATTACCAAAAATTTTAATTTTTAATTATTAGAATACTGTCACAACAAATATGATTGGTGTAAATATTTTTTAAGTAGGCCTGGCACACAGGCTTGGAAGGCTGTAGAAAAGTGCAATTCAAAGGCACGAGCAAACTGAGGGTTAAGATCGTCAACAATAAAGATTTTTTTAATTTTAATTAGTAACTATACTGTGACAAAAAATTAGGATTGGTGTAAATAGTTGGCAAGACGGCCTGGCACAAAAGGATGGCAGGCAGGAGGGAGATGCAATTCAAGGACACTAGGAGACTGATTACTGACAGTCTAAACAGTGATGATTGACAATTTTTGCAATACTGTTAACAGAAATATGATTGCTGACAACAATTGGCTAGGTGGGGGCCTGGCTCACAGCAGGCTGCAAGGCAGGAGGACAGTGCGTTTCAATGGCACCAGCAAACTGACGATTCAAATCACAGCAACTATTAACAAAAAATTTAATTTTTAATTATTAGAATACTGTCACAACAAATATGATTGGTGTAAATATTTTTTAAGTAGGCCTGGCACACAGGCTTGGAAGGCTGTAGAAAACTGCAATTCAAAGGCACGAGCAAACTGAGGGTTAAGATCATCAACAATAAAGATTTTTTCAATTTTAATTAGTAACTATACTGTGACAAAAAATTAGGATTGGTGTAAATAGTTGGCAAGACGGCCTGGCACAAAAGGATGGCAGGCAGGAGGGAGATACAATTCAAGGACACTAGGAGACTGATTACTGACAGTCTAAACAGTGATGATTGACAATTTTTGCAATACTGTTAACAGAAATATGATTGCTGACAACAATTGGCTAGGTGGGGGCCTGGCTCACAGCAGGCTGCAAGGCAGGAGGAAAGTGCGTTTCAATGGCACCAGCAAACTGACGATTCAAATCACAGCAACTATTAACAAAAATTTTAATTTTTAATTATTAGAATACTGTCACAACAAATATGATTGGTGTAAATATTTTTTAAGTAGGCCTGGCACACAGGCTTGGAAGGCTGTAGAAAAGTGCAATTCAAAGGCACGAGCAAACTGAGGGTTAAGATCATCAACAATAAAGATTTTTTTAATTTTAATTAGTAACTATACTGTGACAAAAAATTAGGATTGGTGTAAATAGTTGGCAAGACGGCCTGGCACAAAAGGATGGCAGGCAGGAGGGAGATGCAATTCAAGGACACTAGGAGACTGATTACTGACAGTCTAAACAGTGATGATTGACAATTTTTGCAATACTGTTAACAGAAATATGATTGCTGACAACAATTGGCTAGGTAGGGGCCTGGCTCACAGCAGGCTGCAAGGCAGGAGGAAAGTGCGTTTCAATGGCACCAGCAAACTGACGATTCAAATCACAGCAACTATTACCAAAAATTTTAATTTTTAATTATTAGAATACTGTCACAACAAATATGATTGGTGTAAATATTTTTTAAGTAGGCCTGGCACACAGGCTTGGAAGGCTGTAGAAAAGTGCAATTCAAAGGCACGAGCAAACTGAGGGTTAAGATCGTCAACAATAAAGATTTTTTTAATTTTAATTAGTAACTATACTGTGACAAAAAATTAGGATTGGTGTAAATAGTTGGCAAGACGGCCTGGCACAAAAGGATGGCAGGCAGGAGGGAGATGCAATTCAAGGACACTAGGAGACTGATTACTGACAGTCTAAACAGTGATGATTGACAATTTTTGCAATACTGTTAACAGAAATATGATTGCTGACAACAATTGGCTAGGTGGGGGCCTGGCTCACAGCAGGCTGCAAGGCAGGAGGACAGTGCGTTTCAATGGCACCAGCAAACTGACGATTCAAATCACAGCAACTATTACCAAAAATTTTAATTTTTAATTATTAGAATACTGTCACAACAAATATGATTGGTGTAAATATTTTTTAAGTAGGCCTGGCACACAGGCTTGGAAGGCTGTAGAAAACTGCAATTCAAAGGCACGAGCAAACTGAGGGTTAAGATCATCAACAATAAAGATTTTTTCAATTTTAATTAGTAACTATACTGTGACAAAAAATTAGGATTGGTGTAAATAGTTGGCAAGACGGCCTGGCACAAAAGGATGGCAGGCAGGAGGGAGATGCAATTCAAGGACACTAGGAGACTGATTACTGACAGTCTAAACAGTGATGATTGACAATTTTTGCAATACTGTTAACAGAAATATGATTGCTGACAACAATTGGCTAGGTGGGGGCCTGGCTCACAGCAAGCTGCAAGGCAGGAGGAAAGTGCGTTTCAATGGCACCAGCAAACTGACGATTCAAATCACAGCAACTATTAACAAAAATTTTAATTTTTAATTATTAGAATACTGTCACAACAAATATGATTGGTGTAAATATTTTTTAAGTAGGCCTGGCACACAGGCTTGGAAGGCTGTAGAAAAGTGCAATTCAAAGGCACGAGCAAACTGAGGGTTAAGATCATCAACAATAAAGATTTCTTTAATTTTAATTAGTAACTATACTGTGACAAAAAATTAGGATTGGTGTAAATAGTTGGCAAGACGGCCTGGCACAAAAGGATGGCAGGCAGGAGGGAGATGCAATTCAAGGACACTAGGAGACTGATTACTGACAGTCTAAACAGTGATGATTGACAATTTTTGCAATACTGTTAACAGAAATATGATTGCTGACAACAATTGGCTAGGAAGGGGCCTGGCTCACAGCAGGCTGCAAGGCAGGAGGAAAGTGCGTTTCAATGGCACCAGCAAACTGACGATTCAAATCACAGCAACTATTACCAAAAATTTTAATTTTTAATTATTAGAATACTGTCACAACAAATATGATTGGTGTAAATATTTTTTAAGTAGGCCTGGCACACAGGCTTGGAAGGCTGTAGAAAAGTGCAATTCAAAGGCACGAGCAAACTGAGGATTAAGATCGTCAACAATAAAGATTTTTTTAATTTTAATTAGTAACTATACTGTGACAAAAAATTAGGATTGGTGTAAATAGTTGGCAAGACGGCCTGGCACAAAAGGATGGCAGGCAGGAGGGAGATGCAATTCAAGGACACTAGGAGACTGATTACTGACAGTCTAAACAGTGATGATTGACAATTTTTGCAATACTGTTAACAGAAATATGATTGCTGACAACAATTGGCTAGGTGGGGGCCTGGCTCACAGCAGGCTGCAAGGCAGGAGGACAGTGCGTTTCAATGGCACCAGCAAACTGACGATTCAAATCACAGCAACTATTACCAAAAATTTTAATTTTTAATTATTAGAATACTGTCACAACAAATATGATTGGTGTAAATATTTTTTAAGTAGGCCTGGCACACAGGCTTGGAAGGCTGTAGAAAAGTGCAATTCAAAGGCACGAGCAAACTGAGGGTTAAGATCGTCAACAATAAAGATTTTTTTAATTTTAATTAGTAACTATACTGTGACAAAAAATTAGGATTGGTGTAAATAGTTGGCAAGACGGCCTGGCACAAAAGGATGGCAGGCAGGAGGGAGATGCAATTCAAGGACACTAGGAGACTGATTACTGACAGTCTAAACAGTGATGATTGACAATTTTTGCAATACTGTTAACAGAAATATGATTGCTGACAACAATTGGCTAGGTGGGGGCCTGGCTCACAGCAGGCTGCAAGGCAGGAGGACAGTGCGTTTCAATGGCACCAGCAAACTGACGATTCAAATCACAGCAACTATTACCAAAAATTTTAATTTTTAATTATTAGAATACTGTCACAACAAATATGATTGGTGTAAATATTTTTTAAGTAGGCCTGGCACACAGGCTTGGAAGGCTGTAGAAAACTGCAATTCAAAGGCACGAGCAAACTGAGGGTTAAGATCATCAACAATAAAGATTTTTTCAATTTTAATTAGTAACTATACTGTGACAAAAAATTAGGATTGGTGTAAATAGTTGGCAAGACGGCCTGGCACAAAAGGATGGCAGGCAGGAGGGAGATGCAATTCAAGGACACTAGGAGACTGATTACTGACAGTCTAAACAGTGATGATTGACAATTTTTGCAATACTGTTAACAGAAATATGATTGCTGACAACAATTGGCTAGGTGGGGGCCTGGCTCACAGCAAGCTGCAAGGCAGGAGGAAAGTGCGTTTCAATGGCACCAGCAAACTGACGATTCAAATCACAGCAACTATTAACAAAAATTTTAATTTTTAATTATTAGAATACTGTCACAACAAATATGATTGGTGTAAATATTTTTTAAGTAGGCCTGGCACACAGGCTTGGAAGGCTGTAGAAAAGTGCAATTCAAAGGCACGAGCAAACTGAGGGTTAAGATCATCAACAATAAAGATTTTTTTAATTTTAATTAGTAACTATACTGTGACAAAAAATTAGGATTGGTGTAAATAGTTGGCAAGACGGCCTGGCACAAAAGGATGGCAGGCAGGAGGGAGATGCAATTCAAGGACACTAGGAGACTGATTACCGACAGTCTAAACAGTGATGATTGACAATTTTTGCAATACTGTTAACAGAAATATGATTGCTGACAACAATTGGCTAGGTAGGGGCCTGGCTCACAGCAGGCTGCAAGGCAGGAGGAAAGTGCGTTTCAATGGCACCAGCAAACTGACGATTCAAATCACAGCAACTATTACCAAAAATTTTAATTTTTAATTATTAGAATACTGTCACAACAAATATGATTGGTGTAAATATTTTTTAAGTAGGCCTGGCACACAGGCTTGGAAGGCTGTAGAAAAGTGCAATTCAAAGGCACGAGCAAACTGAGGGTTAAGATCGTCAACAATAAAGATTTTTTTAATTTTAATTAGTAACTATACTGTGACAAAAAATTAGGATTGGTGTAAATAGTTGGCAAGACGGCCTGGCACAAAAGGATGGCAGGCAGGAGGGAGATGCAATTCAAGGACACTAGGAGACTGATTACTGACAGTCTAAACAGTGATGATTGACAATTTTTGCAATACTGTTAACAGAAATATGATTGCTGACAACAATTGGCTAGGTGGGGGCCTGGCTCACAGCAGGCTGCAAGGCAGGAGGACAGTGCGTTTCAATGGCACCAGCAAACTGACGATTCAAATCACAGCAACTATTAACAAAAATTTTAATTTTTAATTATTAGAATACTGTCACAACAAATATGATTGGTGTAAATATTTTTTAAGTAGGCCTGGCACACAGGCTTGGAAGGCTGTAGAAAACTGCAATTCAAAGGCACGAGCAAACTGAGGGTTAAGATCATCAACAATAAAGATTTTTTCAATTTTAATTAGTAACTATACTGTGACAAAAAATTAGGATTGGTGTAAATAGTTGGCAAGACGGCCTGGCACAAAAGGATGGCAGGCAGGAGGGAGATACAATTCAAGGACACTAGGAGACTGATTACTGACAGTCTAAACAGTGATGATTGACAATTTTTGCAATACTGTTAACAGAAATATGATTGCTGACAACAATTGGCTAGGTGGGGGCCTGGCTCACAGCAGGCTGCAAGGCAGGAGGAAAGTGCGTTTCAATGGCACCAGCAAACTGACGATTCAAATCACAGCAACTATTAACAAAAATTTTAATTTTTAATTATTAGAATACTGTCACAACAAATATGATTGGTGTAAATATTTTTTAAGTAGGCCTGGCACACAGGCTTGGAAGGCTGTAGAAAAGTGCAATTCAAAGGCACGAGCAAACTGAGGGTTAAGATCATCAACAATAAAGATTTTTTTAATTTTAATTAGTAACTATACTGTGACAAAAAATTAGGATTGGTGTAAATAGTTGGCAAGACGGCCTGGCACAAAAGGATGGCAGGCAGGAGGGAGATGCAATTCAAGGACACTAGGAGACTGATTACTGACAGTCTAAACAGTGATGATTGACAATTTTTGCAATACTGTTAACAGAAATATGATTGCTGACAACAATTGGCTAGGTAGGGGCCTGGCTCACAGCAGGCTGCAAGGCAGGAGGAAAGTGCGTTTCAATGGCACCAGCAAACTGACGATTCAAATCACAGCAACTATTACCAAAAATTTTAATTTTTAATTATTAGAATACTGTCACAACAAATATGATTGGTGTAAATATTTTTTAAGTAGGCCTGGCACACAGGCTTGGAAGGCTGTAGAAAAGTGCAATTCAAAGGCACGAGCAAACTGAGGGTTAAGATCGTCAACAATAAAGATTTTTTTAATTTTAATTAGTAACTATACTGTGACAAAAAATTAGGATTGGTGTAAATAGTTGGCAAGACGGCCTGGCACAAAAGGATGGCAGGCAGGAGGGAGATGCAATTCAAGGACACTAGGAGACTGATTACTGACAGTCTAAACAGTGATGATTGACAATTTTTGCAATACTGTTAACAGAAATATGATTGCTGACAACAATTGGCTAGGTGGGGGCCTGGCTCACAGCAGGCTGCAAGGCAGGAGGACAGTGCGTTTCAATGGCACCAGCAAACTGACGATTCAAATCACAGCAACTATTAACAAAAATTTTAATTTTTAATTATTAGAATACTGTCACAACAAATATGATTGGTGTAAATATTTTTTAAGTAGGCCTGGCACACAGGCTTGGAAGGCTGTAGAAAACTGCAATTCAAAGGCACGAGCAAACTGAGGGTTAAGATCATCAACAATAAAGATTTTTTCAATTTTAATTAGTAACTATACTGTGACAAAAAATTAGGATTGGTGTAAATAGTTGGCAAGACGGCCTGGCACAAAAGGATGGCAGGCAGGAGGGAGATGCAATTCAAGGACACTAGGAGACTGATTACTGACAGTCTAAACAGTGATGATTGACAATTTTTGCAATACTGTTAACAGAAATATGATTGCTGACAACAATTGGCTAGGTGGGGGCCTGGCTCACAGCAAGCTGCAAGGCAGGAGGAAAGTGCGTTTCAATGGCACCAGCAAACTGACGATTCAAATCACAGCAACTATTAACAAAAATTTTAATTTTTAATTATTAGAATACTGTCACAACAAATATGATTGGTGTAAATATTTTTTAAGTAGGCCTGGCACACAGGCTTGGAAGGCTGTAGAAAAGTGCAATTCAAAGGCACGAGCAAACTGAGGGTTAAGATCATCAACAATAAAGATTTTTTTAATTTTAATTAGTAACTATACTGTGACAAAAAATTAGGATTGGTGTAAATAGTTGGCAAGACGGCCTGGCACAAAAGGATGGCAGGCAGGAGGGAGATGCAATTCAAGGACACTAGGAGACTGATTACTGACAGTCTAAACAGTGATGATTGACAATTTTTGCAATACTGTTAACAGAAATATGATTGCTGACAACAATTGGCTAGGTAGGGGCCTGGCTCACAGCAGGCTGCAAGACAGGAGGAAAGTGCGTTTCAATGGCACCAGCAAACTGACGATTCAAATCACAGCAACTATTACCAAAAATTTTAATTTTTAATTATTAGAATACTGTCACAACAAATATGATTGGTGTAAATATTTTTTAAGTAGGCCTGGCACACAGGCTTGGAAGGCTGTAGAAAACTGCAATTCAAAGGCACGAGCAAACTGAGGGTTAAGATCATCAACAATAAAGAATTTTTCAATTTTAATTAGTAACTATACTGTGACAAAAAATTAGGATTGGTGTAAATAGTTGGCAAGACGGCCTGGCACAAAAGGATGGCAGGCAGGAGGGAGATGCAATTCAAGGACACTAGGAGACTGATTACTGACAGTCTAAACAGTGATGATTGACAATTTTTGCAATACTGTTAACAGAAATATGATTGCTGACAACAATTGGCTAGGTGGGGGCCTGGCTCACAGCAGGCTGCAAGGCAGGAGGAAAGTGCGTTTCAATGGCACCAGCAAACTGACGATTCAAATCACAGCAACTATTAACAAAAATTTTATTTTTTAATTATTAGAATACTGTCACAACAAATATGATTGGTGTAAATATTTTTTAAGTAGGCCTGGCACACAGGCTTGGAAGGCTGTAGAAAAGTGCAATTCAAAGGCACGAGCAAACTGAGGGTTAAGATCATCAACAATAAAGATTTTTTTAATTTTAATTAGTAACTATACTGTGACAAAAAATTAGGATTGGTGTAAATAGTTGGCAAGACGGCCTGGCACAAAAGGATGGCAGGCAGGAGGGAGATGCAATTCAAGGACACTAGGTGACTGATTACTGACAGTCTAAACAGTGATGATTGACAATTTTTGCAATACTGTTAACAGAAATATGATTGCTGACAACAATTGGCTAGGTAGGGGCCTGGCTCACAGCAGGCTGCAAGGCAGGAGGAAAGTGCGTTTCAATGGCACCAGCAAACTGACGATTCAAATCACAGCAACTATTACCAAAAATTTTAATTTTTAATTATTAGAATACTGTCACAACAAATATGATTGGTGTAAATATTTTTTAAGTAGGCCTGGCACACAGGCTTGGAAGGCTGTAGAAAAGTGCAATTCAAAGGCACGAGCAAACTGAGGGTTAAGATCGTCAACAATAAAGATTTTTTTAATTTTAATTAGTAACTATACTGTGACAAAAAATTAGGATTGGTGTAAATAGTTGGCAAGACGGCCTGGCACAAAAGGATGGCAGGCAGGAGGGAGATGCAATTCAAGGACACTAGGAGACTGATTACTGACAGTCTAAACAGTGATGATTGACAATTTTTGCAATACTGTTAACAGAAATATGATTGCTGACAACAATTGGCTAGGTGGGGGCCTGGCTCACAGCAGGCTGCAAGGCAGGAGGACAGTGCGTTTCAATGGCACCAGCAAACTGACGATTCAAATCACAGCAACTATTAACAAAAATTTTAATTTTTAATTATTAGAATACTGTCACAACAAATATGATTGGTGTAAATATTTTTTAAGTAGGCCTGGCACACAGGCTTGGAAGGCTGTAGAAAACTGCAATTCAAAGGCACGAGCAAACTGAGGGTTAAGATCATCAACAATAAAGATTTTTTCAATTTTAATTAGTAACTATACTGTGACAAAAAATTAGGATTGGTGTAAATAGTTGGCAAGACGGCCTGGCACAAAAGGATGGCAGGCAGGAGGGAGATGCACTTCAAGGACACTAGGACACTGATTACTGACAGTCTAAACAGTGATGATTGACAATTTTTGCAATACTGTTAACAGAAATATGATTGCTGACAACAATTGGCTAGGTGGGGGCCTGGCTCACAGCAGGCTGCAAGGCAGGAGGAAAGTGCGTTTCAATGGCACCAGCAAACTGACGATTCAAATCACAGCAACTATTAACAAAAATTTTATTTTTTAATTATTAGAATACTGTCACAACAAATATGATTGGTGTAAATATTTTTTAAGTAGGCCTGGCACACAGGCTTGGAAGGCTGTAGAAAAGTGCAATTCAAAGGCACGAGCAAACTGAGGGTTAAGATCATCAACAATAAAGATTTTTTTAATTTTAATTAGTAACTATACTGTGACAAAAAATTAGGATTGGTGTAAATAGTTGGCAAGACGGCCTGGCACAAAAGGATGGCAGGCAGGAGGGAGATGCAATTCAAGGACACTAGGAGACTGATTACTGACAGTCTAAACAGTGATGATTGACAATTTTTGCAATACTGTTAACAGAAATATGATTGCTGACCACAATTGGCTAGGTGGGGGCCTGGCTCACAGCAGGCTGCAAGGCAGGAGGAAAGTGCGTTTCAATGGCACCAGCAAACTGACGATTCAAATCACAGCAACTATTAACAAAAATTTTAATTTTTAATTATTAGAATACTGTCACAACAAATATGATTCGTGTAAATATTTTTAAGTAGGCCTGGCACACAGGCTTGGAAGGCTGTAGAAAAGTGCAATTCAAAGGCACAAGCAAACTGAGGGTTAAGATCATCAACAATAAAGATTTTTTTAATTTTAATTAGTAACTATACTGTGACAAAAAATTAGGATTGGTGTAAATAGTTGGCAAGACGGCCTGGCACAAAAGGATGGCAGGCAGGAGGGAGATGCAATTCAAGGACACTAGGAGACTGATTACTGACAGTCTAAACAGTGATGATTGACAATTTTTGCAATACTGTTAACAGAAATATGATTGCTGACAACAATTGGCTAGGTAGGGGCCTGGCTCACAGCAGGCTGCAAGGCAGGAGGAAAGTGCGTTTCAATGGCACCAGCAAACTGATGATTCAAATCACAGCAACTATTACCAAAAATTTAAATTTTTAATTATTAGAATACTGTCACAACAAATATGATTGGTGTAAATATTTTTTAAGTAGGCCTGGCAGACAGGCTTCGAAGGCTGTAGAAAACTGCAATTCAAAGGCACGAGCAAACTGAGGGTTAAGATTAACACTAAAAAATTTTTTTATTTAAATTAATAACTATACTGTCTGACTGTGACAACAATTATGATTGGTGTAAATAGTTGGCTAGACGGCCTGGCACAAAAGGCTGGCAGTGGCAGGCAGGAGGTAAATGAAATTCAATGGCCCTAGGAGACTGAATATTTGCAGTCCAAAAAATTATGATTTTTTTTTTTTATTACTGTTACAAGAATTGTGATTGGTGCCACTAATTGGCTACTTGGGCCTGGCAGACAGGCTGGCAGATATGAGTCGTGGATGGTAGGTAGGGCAGTAATTTAACACAGTATGCTGTGTAAGTGACAAAAACACAGGACTGATAGAAAATTAAGTTACATTACACTAGCAAAATATTTTAAAATTTTAGATTTTAATATTAAAATTATGTTAAGAAGTGCAATGCACATATGACTCTATGAGTGGTCGCACTGGCTGGCTGCTACGTAGGGCAGCAATTATAACAACAGTATGCTGTGTAAGTCAGATAGACAGTTAGACACAGGCCTGATAGAAAATACAATTAGATTACACTAGCATAATGATTTAAAGACTTTTTTTTGGAAATTTTAAGAAAAAGGTTAAGCACATACATATGAGTCGTGGCTGATAGCCTTGGAAGGGCAGCTATTAAAAACAGTAGGCTATGTATGTCGGATACACACACGCCTGATAGAAAATACTATTAGATTACACTAGAAAAATGATTGAAATTATTTTTTTGGGGGGGAAATTAAAAAAAGGTTAAACACATATGAGTTGTGGCTCATAGACTAGGGAGGGCAGCAAGTAAACACAGTAGGCTCTCTATGTCAGCAAAACACACAGGCCGGATAGAAAATTAGATTTGATTACACTAGCAAACAAATTTAAACTTTTTTTTTTTTTATATTAAAATTAAGGTGAAAGAAAAATAGATATGAGTGCTGGGTGGCTGCCTGGCACAAACCAATTAACCAAAAGACTGGGGAAAAAAAGAGGTATAATAATGCTGAGTGAGCCTGACAGACACAGGCATGATAGTAAATGTAATTAGATTACACTAGAAAAATATTTTTTTGTGTTTTTTTTTTAAATTAAAAATAATGTTATAAACGGATATTAACACTGCTGGCTGCTGGCTGGAACATAGCAATGCACCAGAGTATATGCTGTGTGACACTGGCCTGATAGAAAATGAAAAAAAATTACACTAGAAAAATAATTATATTTTTGGGTTAGTTAAATTTAAACTAATGTTGTTAGGGAGATATCAGTGGTGGCAGTAGTCACAGCATAGGCTGTGAGCCTTAAACACACAGCTGAAAGCCAAGCAAATGCTAATAAAAAACAAAAAAACAAAAAAAAAAACGGCACGAAATATAGCCCTAAAAAGGGCTTTTTGGGGTGCTGTGTTTGCAGCAGGGATGAGTGGAGTCCTTCTGGACTGTAAATACACTAGCCTAGCTATGTTTTTCCTATTAATGTCAGGAGCAAAAACACAACACGTCCTCTCATTAAAAAAGCAAGGTCGTTATGAGTCTAAAATGGCGGATTCCGAGTAGCTGGGAGTGTCTGTGAGGGAGTGTCTGATGTTGATTGGCTCTAATGTGTCAGGCGGCTGTGACATAAAGGGTGAAAGTTTCCACAATGATGACACATAGGGGCGGATCGAACATCGCCATGTGTTCGCCCACAAACGCGAACGCGAACAAGCTATGTTCGCTGTGAACCGTTCGCGGGCGAACAGTTCGGGACATCTCTACTAACACGTAAAAGGACGTGCGCTAAACAGACATGTGAGGAGGACGCAGAGCCAATGCAAACTAATCCAATGAAAAAATACTAACCAAAAAAATGCAACAAAAAGCGGACACGCCCAAACACTAAGAAGAAGGCAACGCAAGCTAAGAAACAGGAGCGCCTAGAACTGAGAAGCTGACTAGCGCTAAATATAAGGCCCCAAATAATAAATAAAGGACCAATTCATGCTAACCTATATAAGTGTCCAAAATATAAACTAAAAGGACCAGTATGGGCTAAAAGTGTATATATCAAAACTAAAGGGTACCCCTGCTTTTCTCAAAAAAGTATGCTCGAAGTAAAAGTTTGTGTAACAAAATGTGACCTGGCTAAAAATGTTGAATGTATCTGATAATGGGTTGTGGGCTATGTGAGTGCATGACAAATGTCCACTTACCTGGCAAGCACCCACTCTAAAATGCTTAACGTCTGCAGATAAAAACTACTCCCAGTAGATAGCCCATCCAGTGCTGTACGCGTGACAGCAGAGGATGCATGTGTGGAGTATATCGACGAACCAATAGGAGGAGGCTAAGGGATCGATCCCTGTGGCAGGGTCTGTGACTAACTTGTCATTTTTCGAATTGGCCCAAACAGCGCCATTCTGAGGTGGGGAATGAGCCTTAAATTGGTCTGAGGACCCAGCTTAATGGAGAATGTGGGGCACCTCAATTCTTCACCTTCTGCCTGTGGAGGCAACAATAAACTGGTTTACCAGTGAGGGAGGAGGGTTTAAGTGCTCTTGGAGTTTTGGGAATCTTTGCCACCTCCTAGTGGCCAGGAGTGGAGTGGAATTCCCAGAAGTAATGACTCGTGGACTCTCACCAAAAAATAAATCTTTGTTTTTTAAAAGACATTTAATTCATGTGTGTGATCATGGGAAGATAAACACAGAATTGCAATTCTTCCATCTTCCCTAAATACAAATACTTTCACCAGGAAACTTGCTTCAGAAGTTTCTTAAGAATTATGGTATCTGCTTTTCTGTGTTTATAGTCCTGTTTGTGTTCGTTAATTGAGATAACTTTGCTACAGTGGGGAGCTGGAGCTCACCAATCTTTTCTATTATTACACTAAATCCTCTTGGCTTGCTGAAGGTATAGATTTAACTGAAGACTATTTCTCTTTTCCTCTGTGAAACATTAGAATTATTTGTAAAGTAGCATCAATTTCTGTATTCTGCTCACATTTAAACCCTACTGTAGGCAACAAAATTTGTGGAAAACATGTATATTTTCATTGTTTTAATTTTAATAAAAAAGGTTGTAAACAATTGTGTGATTTTTTCCTAAAAACTTTAGTTAAAGAAGAGGGGGTTATCCTCATATTAAAAAGGGCCTTTGGGTATTATTATATAACTTTAAAGTGCACATAGGGGCTCCCATAAGACTATAACTCAATTAAATGCACATTTATTCATGCCAGGTAATCACCATGGTAATCATTATTAAAATCTATATAGGGGCTTTTTTTTAAAAGAGGGGCTTATAGGCTTTAACAAGGGTTCATAGGGGTTTCTAGGCCTTTTTTATGGCCTATTATAAGAATACTAGTCCTAAAGCCCGTTTACACGGGCCATTTTTTGCAGTACAGCGGTCCCAGCCCTTGCTCTCTCTCTCCCCCTCTCTTTTGCTCTCTCTCCCCCTCTCTTTTGTGCTCTCTCTCCCCTCTCTTATGTGCTCTCTCCCCCTTTCTTTTGCGCTCTCTCGTTCCACCTCTCTTTTGCTCTCTCTCCCCCCTCTCTTTTGCTCTCTCTCTCCCCCTCTCTCTTTTGTGCTCTCTCTCCTCCTCTCTTTTGTGCTCCCCCCTCTTTTGCTCTCTCTCCCCCCTCTCTTTTGCGCTCTCTCTCTCGTTTGCGCTCTCTCTCCCCCCTCTTTTGCGTGCTCTCTCTCCCCCTCTCTTTTGCGCGCTCTCTCTCCCCCTCTCTTTTGCGCTCTCTCTCTCCCCCTCTCTCTTTTGCACTCTCTCCCCCCTCTCTTTTGCGCTCTCCCTCTCCCCCTCTCTTTTGCTCTGTCTCTCTCCCCTTTTTTTGCTCTCACTCTCCATCCCTCTCTCTTGCTCTCTCTCCATCCCTCTCTTTTGCTCTCTCTCTCTCCCCCCTCTCTTTTGTTCTGTCTCTCTCCCCCTCTCTTTTGCTCTCTCCCCCCTCTCATTTGCTCTGTCTCCCCTCTCTTTTGCTCTCTCTTTCCATCCCTCTCTTTTTCTCTCTCTCCCTCCCTCTCTCTCTATTGCTCTCTCTCCCCCTCTCTATTGCTCTCTCCCCCTCTCTATTGCTCTCTCTCTCCCTCTCTATTGCTCTCTCCCCCCTCTCTTTTGCTCTCTCCCCTCTCTTTTGCTCTCTCCCCCCTCTCTTTTGCTCTTCCCCTCTCTTTTGCTCTCTCTCTCCCCCTCTCTTTTGCTCTCTCTCCCCCCTCTCTCTCTCCCCCCCTCATCTTTTGCTCTCTCTCCTCCCTCTCTTTTGCTCTCTCCCCCTCTTATTTTCTCTCTTTCACCCTCTTATTTTCTCTCTTTCGCCCTCTTATTTTCTATCTCCCCCTCTCTTTTGCTCTCTCTCCCCCCTCTCTTTTTCTCTCTCTTCCCTCTCTTTTGCTCTCTTTCCCCCCTCTCTTCTGCTCTTCTCCATCTCTTTAGCTCTTTCCTATCTCTTTTTGTCTCACCCCCTCTCTTTCTATTTCTCTCCCCTCTCTCTCGCGCCTACCATGCCCTGTCATGCCCATGCCCCGCCCGGTCATACCCACTTTCGCCCCACCGCCGCAAACAGCATGTCAGGTAAGGCCAGGTGTGTTTGTCCTTGTGCTGTCTCTACTGCACATGACAGCATCGGACAAACACACTTGGCCTTTTATATTATAGGATGTAAATGTGTATTTTTTTAATTACATTCGCCTAGATTTAGAGTTCTGCGTTAGCCGTCAAAACCAGCGTTAGGGGGTCCTAACGCTGGTTTTGGCTGCCCGCTGGTATTTAGAGTCAGTCAGGAAAGGGTCTAACGCTCACTTTCCAGCCGCGACTTTTCCATACCGCAGATCCCCCTACGCCAATTGCGTAGCCTATCTTTTCAATGGGATCTTTCTAACGCTGGTATTTAGAGTCTTGGCTGAAGTGAGCGTTAGAAATCTAACAACAAGACTCCAGCCGCAGAGAAAAGCCAGGAGTTAAGAGCTTTCTGGGCTAACGCCGGTTCATAAAGCTCTTAACTACTGTGCTCTAAAGTAAACAAACACCCATAAACTACCTATGTACCCCTAAACCGAGGTCCCTCCACATCGCCGCTACTCTATTAATTTTTTTTAACCCCTAATCTGCCGACCGCACACTGCCGCAACCTACATTATCCCTATGTACCCCTAATCTGCTGCCCCTAACACCGCCGACCCCTACATAATATTTATTAAACCCTAATCTGCCCCCCCCCCAACGTCGCCGCTACCTTACCTACAATTATTAACCCCTAATCTGCCGACCGGACCTCACCGCTACTCTAATAAATGTATTAACCCCTAAAGCTAAGTCTAACCCTAACCCTAACACCCCCCTAAGTTAAATATAATTTTTATCTAACGAAATAAAATAAATCTTATTAAATAAATTAATCCTATTTAAAGCTAAATACTTACCTGTAAAATAAACCCTAATATAGCTACAATATAAATAATAATTATATTATAGCTATTTTAGGATTAATATTTATTTTACAGGCAACTTTGTATTTATTTTAACCAGGTACAATAGCTATTAAATAGTTAATAACTATTTTTTTTTTCAAATCTTTTTATTGAGAGAGCGGCATACATGTAAATACAAACAAATATCTCCATGTTACAGTATAAAGTCAGTTGAGTATTTTATACAGAGTAAGACAGTGCAATAGTATATTTACAGTATGTGACCTTCTCGGTCCTTCCTTCTCAACATATCTTGATTAGAAACATTAATTCCATATTATAATCCAAGTAGACTTTCAACATGATAAAGGTTTCACATGGATACAGCTCTCAAACTTTTCTCTTTTCAACCCATTCCCCCCCCCTCCTACCCCTCCTCCCTCCTATGCCCCCCCGCCCATGTGGAGATTAGCACTTCTCTCCCCACTATCGTGCCCCACCCCAGAAAACTACTCCTACCCTTATATTCAACAGTTATTCAGTGCCTAGGATATTCTATGTCCTGCATCTGACTCGATGAGCCGGTGTGAGAAAAAAAAAAAAAGGAAAGAAAAGAAAGAAAAGGTATCAAGGGAAGAGACAAACGTAGGGGTCAACCTGCAATGTCCAAACTTTAGTCATCTAGGTGACTCCATTCCCCTCTCAGAGAGTCTTCCAGGAATGATACAGTGTTACGGAAAGGGATCAAAACTTGTCTTTGTACTTCTAATTCGAACGTCAATATCAGTCTACGCCATTTCCGAAGAAATGGATTTAGCCTATTTCCCACGTCTATTCTGACATCTACTTGTTCGGTAAATAGTTGGGTTCTCAGCATATTTCGAAAGTAAGCTATTGAGGGGGTTTGGGCAACTGTCCAATGTTTGAGTATGCATTTTCTTGCTAATAATATCAGTAGCGTCAGTTCAGAGTCAAATTGCCTGTGGTGTTGTTCCCAGTCTAAAAACAATATCATCTGAGGTGTAAAGTCAATATTTATGGCTAGCTTTTTCCTAACCCAATATTGTAGTTTTTCCCAAAACTGTCTAATCTTGGGGCAGTCCCAGATACAGTGCAACAGGTCCGGAGATTCCATTGAACACTTGGTACATCTGTTCGGCCAGTCGGGAATCCACTTGGCAAGGCACTTAGGGGTCATATATGCCCTATGCAAAAATCTAATTTGTGTCTCCCGTAGATTTGCCGACAATGTGGCTTTTCTAGTTTTCTCCAGTCCTCTCCGGGCCTCTTCCCACGTGATCTCTCCAAATCCCTCCCTCTGCCAGCCCTGTAAAAGTTCTGGTTGCAGTAATTGTAGTCTTTTTTGTATCAAAGTTTGGTAGATCCCTGATAAAGAGAAGCATCCCATCTTAAATAAAGTTTGTGATACTCGGAATGGTGAGCCTTCCCAAAAATCCGGTTTATCTCTGGTTAGAGTCTCCACATAATGACGTGCCTGCAGGTATGCATAAAAATGCTTGTTTGGCAAGTTGTATTCTCTCTGCAGTGTCGCAAAAGATTTCATGGTTTTCAGTAGCGGGTCCACCAGTGATCCCACAGTTTTCAACCCAAGCGCCTCCCAAGTGCGAAATGGTTTCGTATCCATACCTGCAGGAAAATCTGGGTTACCACTTAGTGGTAAAAAGGCAGAACCTAGGTTCGTTTTGCCTAAAAATTTGTGAGCTAGGTGCCAGGCCCTTAGCGGGTCCTGGTATATAAAATTCCCCTCCAATGTCCCTCCCATCTTTGGTTTTGGCATGTGAGGCAGGTATGCCAAGGCTATACCTCCTAGAGCCGCCCGTTCCAGATTATCGCTATAAAAGTGAGCCGAACTCACCTGCCAATCTACAACTAAGCGGATCAGGGCCGCCCAATTGTAGAGTTTGAAATCTGGCAGCGACAAGCCCCCATGTAGGTAGTTCAGGGTTAGTTTATCTGTTGCAATACGCGGTCTGCCGCCTCGCCACAAGAAGAAACGCATTGCAGAGTTTAACTCTTTTACATTCGCCTTCGAGAGTAGTAACGGTAGCATGAGCATAGGGTATAAGAGCCGTGGGAGGATAACCATTTTCAAGAGGCTAACCCTTCCAATCAGAGAAATCGGGAGAGATTTCCAACTTCTCATCTGACCACACAGTTTTGCACATAAAGGAGTCAAATTAGTTGCATACAGCTTATTGGGATTCACATGGATCTGGATTCCTAAATAAGTGATCATTTGGTTTGCTACCGTAAACGGGTAGTCATGGGCTTGGTTCTCCCCCTTATGCAACCAGAGAATTTCTGACTTTTGCATGTTGGCTTTGTATCCCGCGAACGCCCCAAAATCTGACAGCGTCTGCACAATTGATGGTATATGGGTTTTTGGTTCCTGAACAAATAGCAACATATCATCCGCATACAATGCGAGATGTTGGGGGTGCCCGGCCATGTCAATGCCCGGGAATATTTGACGCAGTTTAACTGCCAGGGGCTCCAGTGCCAGATTGAACAGCAAGGGAGACAGGGGGCATCCCTGTCTCGTGCCTCTTTGCAGAACGATGTCTGATAAGTAAAGATGATTAGAACATATATTGGCTATGGGGGATGAGTACAAATTTTTGACAAATGCCGTAAAGGGCCCAGAAAAGTTAAAGCTAGCCAGTGTATGGAATAAATGGCTCCATTCTACCCTGTCAAAGGCCTTCTCTGCGTCTAAAGACAGCAGGAAGGCCTCCGGGACTTGATCCCCCTCTTTAGAATTTTTCCTATTCCAGAAATGATGTAGTACCTGCAGTATTCTGCGTACATTCACTACCGATGATCTTGCCATCATGAAACCAGTCTGGTCTTCATGAATCAAGTCTGGCAACACAAACTTAAGACGCTCCGCTAGTAGTTTTGTTAAGATCTTATAGTCGGAGTTCAGTAGTGAGATTGGTCTATAAGACTCAGTAAGCAAGGCATCTTTGCCCGCTTTGGGGATAAGAGTAATATGAGCGGCTGTGAAAGTCGTGGCTGGCCTGTTTTCCTCTGTGAAATAGTTGGCAAACAGGTCAGTGAGCACTGGTGTTACTCTAGTTTTCAGCATCCTGTAGAACTCAATGGGCAGCCCATCCGGGCCTGCCGCTTTACCCAAGTTTAAGGTCATAATCGTCCTGTCCACTTCTTCCCTCGTAATTGGTGCATTTAACTGAGTCAGTTGCGACTCCGTTATCTGTGGGAGTTCAATAGAGCTCCAAAATGCTCGCCTCTTTTCTTCTGAATCACACTGATTGCTAGTGTAGAGCTCAGAGTAATAGGCAGCGAAGGCTTCCACAATCCTTTCAGGATCTTTCACTACAGTGCCCTTATGTTTGATGGCTGCAATAAAACGGGTGGAGGTTTTTAGATTAACCAGGGAGGCTAACAGCCTGCCTGATTTATCGCCGTAGCGATAATATTTGCCTCTTGTTCGCAGGAGAGTTTGTGAGGCCTGGTATGCCAGCATCGTGTCATATTCTTTTTTAGTGGCTATGTATTGCCTGTGATGTGTCAGTGTCATGTCAGATCTGTACAGGCCATAGTTGTTTGTCAACTTCTCTCTCAATTTCTCTAATCTCTCTGTTTGCAGTTTCTTCCTGCGAGATAAGAAGGCCAAAATATCCCCCGCAAGAACTACCTTGGCTGTTTGCCAAAAGAGCTCCGGGGTCGATGCATGCTGTGCGTTATTGGCTTGGTAGTCATCCCAAGCGCTTTCTAGGTATTGTTGGAACTCCTGAGAGGTCAACAAATATTGCGGGAATCTGAAAGCCCTGCGATTACTGGATCTGGGCAAGGTGTCTAAGAAGAGACCCACAGGGGCGTGGTCAGAGACCACAATGTCTCCGATCTTAACATCTACTGTTTGGGGGATAAGGGAGTTCGAAATCAGAAATAGATCTATGCAAGACATAGTAGGAGAGGCCCGGGAGAGACACGTGAAGTCTTTGCCATCTGGATTTAGCTTCCGCCAAATATCAACAACATCCAAAGAGGACACCAGTGTTTGGAATGTTTTTAGTTCAAATTTGGTATTGATCTTCGGTTGTGCCCCGACCAAGTGTCGTGTGGGATCCCTAAGCCTGTCACAATGAGGATTAGGGGCCAGGTTGAAGTCCCCTCCTATTATAAGAGGGGTGTCTAAAAAGGGGGTTAGTAAGTCAATCAGTTTGTTCCAGAATGTCTTGTCCTTATTATTGGGAGCATATATATTACACAGTGTGTACTTTTTACCGGCAATGGTAACCCGGGCTATTACATATCGCCCTTCAGTGTCTGTCAATACTGTCACGTCCCCAACCTCTAGTTTCTTCCCAAATAAAATAGCTACCCCTCTACTAGACGATTTATAGGAGGCAAATTCCACCCTACCAACCCAATCAGTCTTCAATTTCAAGTGTTCTGAGTCAGTAAGGTGCGTCTCCTGTATAAACGCAATATCTGCCCCTTTCTTCCTAAGTTGAGTTAATATAGTTTTTCTTTTTATCGGGGAGTGTATACCCCCCACATTCCAGGAGTAAATACTAAATGTCAATGATTTTCAAGAACCTCTGTGTGTTCATGGGTATTACAGATAGAGGAAGAGAGGGAGAGAGAAGAGAGAAAAAAATAATAAAAAAAAAAATATATATATATTTCCTACCAGTTCCCACACCCGCCCATCATGTCCAAGAAACTCAGTTATCCTTACTGCCGAGGCACAACCTGCAAAGAGCAACATCAAAAAATAGCATATTATAAACCAAATTTTGCTATTCATAAAACCCTCATATTTAAGGAGTACTTTTCCTCCCTTATGAACATAACCTTTCCATACGTTACAGATAATAAACATTAGCACCCAGAGGGAGGAGAATGTAAAGAAGTTGTTAATACATTTTCCTATCATCATATTGCATGTATTTTTCCCCCTCCGTTGATTCACCCCATCTGTAATAGAGGTTAGCAAGTGAGTAAAACATTTGAACAGAACACAACTTTTGAACACAACTTGTCCTGTCTGAACCATAACTACTAACCAAAGCAACCCTATAAGATCCATATCGTAAATATAGGTACTGCTATCTGAACTCTCCAAATGGAGTAATCTTTTTTGCCTATTAGCATATGTCAATAACATTTTCAGACCTTAAGAGATATATTAAGAGATATATTCCCTTCACAGAAGATTCCTTTAACCCCCCCCCCCCCCCCCCTAGCACGGACAGGGCTCCTGGAGCCATCTTCGGCATCCAAGTACTCTTGTGCAGCTTGTGGTGATTCAAAAAATGTAGGCCCTCTGTGGGTTATTATCTTTAATTTGGCAGGGAAGAGCAGGAATGCCTGCCTACCCTCTCTGTGTAATCTGGAGCATAATGTTGAGAACTCCCTGCGCTTCTTTACCAAGTCTGCTGAATAATCCTGAAACAACAGGATCCTAGAGTTTTCATACAGCACTTCATCCATTTTCCTAAACGCCCTGAGAACAGCCATTTTAGTTTGAAAGTGTAAAAATTTTATCATTACAGGCCTCGCCTGTGCATTACGATCCATGGCCGGCCTCTCAGGGCCCACTCTGTGCGCTCTCTCTACACTATGCACTAAAGCAGATGTGGGAATCCCTAGCAGAGAGGGGAGGGTAGTTTCAACAAATTTCAAAATGTCATTCGCTTTTACAGATTCAGGCAACCCTATCAGGCGAACATTATTCCGCCGGGATCTATTTTCTAGATCATCTAACTTTTGTTGAAGGACTGTGGTATGCTTCTCTAACTCCATTATTTTACTTGAGTGGACATTTTGTGTGTCTTCTACATCAGAGACCCTATTCTCAACCTCTGATACCCTAGTCGAGAATTGTTTAACCTCTTCTGCAAGAGTGTCAACCCCCTTCTGGAGGTTCTCTATTTTTGGTAAAAATAGGGTAGATATTTGCTTGACTATTGGATGGGGGTCAAGTGTATAATTATCCTGAAAAACATCGCTGGTTGAGGCCTGGGTACCCATATCAGATCCCACTTTATTTCTGCGATCTGAATTCTTATTCCTATGTGCCATGCTATTTGGTATTAGGAATTTCTCCATACAATTTCTAGCCACTTATTACCTAGTCAGTGACTCAACAAATCTCATCTATGTGCAACAGTAGTGCGCAACCTGTCTCTAGTAATTCTCAGGGTTGAAAAGTTGACACAAAAGAAAAAGAAAAAAGAAAAGAAAAAGAAAAAGAACAACTATATTGCTCACTCTCTCTCTATGACAAGTCATGCAGACCTCAGTATATATACAGAAAGTTATCAGTCAACATTACAATATCACACAGCTCAATTGTAGCTCAAATGAGACATAAACATCTGCCAGTTGTTTACAAGCATCTATTAGTGAACCTGCCGTGGAAAAAGAGGTTATTTAGTGAGCCCTTCTAAGCCAGTGCTCTGATTTATAACACACAATTCTATAACAAATCTGGCGGTTCTCAGCATTGATATGTAATACTATCAGTTAACAGGACAATATACCATAGCACAGTTGCAATACAGTTAAAATATAAACATCTATCAGCAGTTTGCAAATGTCTATGTCTGAGCCTGCAAGAGGAAAAAAGAAAAAGGATTAGTTGGAGAGCCTTTCCCCTCCCAGATCCTGATTCAGTGCACCAGGTCCTGACTCAGTGCACCATGTAGAAGGAATTAGAGAGTCTCTAGTGAAAAGTTCCTTTTCTATGTAACGGTTGCCTCTCAGGTTGTGCTGTGTTATGAGAAAACCCTTGTAATGCTATCACAGTTCTTTTCCAAAAGATCAGAGGATGTCCTCCCTTTACATGCACATAAGAGTCAAATATATAACAGGAGCCCTTGTTCAAACCGGCTTACTGCATGAAGCTGTTCCAGATAGAGCCAGGTAGTTTTCCCCTGTTATGCAAGATGGGGGCCCTCATATATATCAGGGATCCTATGCTCATTCACCCTTGAGTAGTGGATCTATCAGTTTTTTTACAGGGGGTCGTTATGTGGTATTGTATGTTCCCCCAGCGAGTCACCAAATGCAATATTCAGTCTTCGTTAACACTGACTGCTCTTTTTCTGCCACCTACCTCCTCCCAGATTGGCCTCATGTAAAGGTAAAAGTTAAGGTTGACGCCGCATAAAGAGAGCATCAACTCACAGGCTTACCGACATCTGCCCCCAGTCAGCGTTCCTCAGCTCTCAGTTGCAATCAGGCCCTTAGTGTTTATGCTTTCCCAGCACAGCCTTAGAGAGATAACGGCTGTACCCGTCGGTAGGTGGGCTTCTGCTCTGTATCCTGCTCCGGTGCGGTAAAATACTCGGTGGCTTAATTTGCTGTGTCCTCACTCACCCGGCCAGCTAGTTCGTGCTTGCGGTCCCTGGGCAGTCGCACAGTTTTCAGGCCACGTGGTCGTCCGGCAAAACCTCACCAGTCACCGGATGGCTTGGCGGCGATCCGATAGTTCGGCCACTCGTAGCGGCTAGCTGTCAGTCTCACAGTAGTTTGGCAGGTCAGTTCGAGGATACACCTCACCAAGCAGGGCCTCTTCACACTGTCTCCTTCTTTGTAGCGCGCCAATATGGCCGCCGCGTGCACGGACCTTTCAGCTACCGGGTCCCTTAGATAGTGAAATGTTGCACTTCGGTGGGGGCAGTTGTTATGGCCAGCCTCTCTGTAGCCCAGACACGATCCCTGTCAAGGGCAAATAGGCTCGGGCAGCAGAATTGGGGCAAAAAGTCCACTTTTAGTATCAGTGTTGCACGGAGCTCTGTACTAGTGCTGCTATCTCCAAGCCCGCCCACCGGAAGTCCTCTAGTTAATAACTATTTAATAGCTACCTAGTTAAAATAATTACAAAAGTACCTGTAAAATAAATCCTAACCTAAGTTACAATTAAACCTAACACTACACTATCAATAAATTAATTAAATAAACTATCTACAATTATCTACAATTAAACCTAACACTAAACTATCAATAAATAAATTAAATACAAATACCTACAAATACAAATAAATACACTATCTAAAGTACAAAAAATAAAAAAAGAACTAAGTTACAAAAAATAAAAAAAGAACTGTTACAAAAAATAAAAAAATAATTTACAAACATTATAAAAATATTACAACAATTTTAAGCTAATTACACCTACTCTAAGCCCCCTAATAAAATAACAAAGCCCCCCAAAATAAAAAAAATGCCCTACCCTATTCTAAAATAAAAATTGAAAAGCTCTTTTACCTTAAAAAAGGGCCTTTTGCGGGGCATGCCCCAAAGAATTCTGCTCTTTTGCCTGTAAAAAAAACATACAATACCCCCCCAACATTACAACCCACCACCCACATACCCCTAATCTAACCCAAACCCCCCTTAAATAAACCTAACACTAAGCCCCTGAAGATCTTCCTATCTTGTCTTCACCACGCCGGGTATCACCGATCCGTCCAGAAGAGGCTCCGAAGTCTTCCTCCTATCCGGGGCTGAAGAGGTCCATCATCCGGCTGAAGTCTTCCTCCTATCCAGGGCTGAAGAGGTCTATCATCCGGCTGAAGTCTTCCTCCTATCCGGGGCTGAAGAGGTCCATCATCCGGCTGAAGTCTTTATCCAAGCGGGGGCTGAAGAGGTCCATCATCCGGCTGAAGTCTTCTATCAAGCGGCATCTTCAATCTTCTTTCTTCTGGATCCATCTTCATCCCGCCGACGCGGAACATCCATCCTGGCCGACGACTTCCCGACGAATGATGGTTCCTTTAAGGGACGGTCATCCAAGATGGCGTCCCTCAAATTCCGATTGGCTGATAGGATTCTATCAGCCAATCGGAATAAAGGTAGGAAAATTCTGATTGGCTGATGGAATCGGCCAATCAGATTCAAGTTCAATCCGATTGGATGATCCAATCAGCCAATCAGATTGAGCTCGCATTCTATTGGCTGTTCCGATCAGAGATCAGATGAGTCCTTCAGGACTGTAGTGGACACTGAATACACTAGCCTAGCTATCGATTTCCCTATTAAATCAGCAGCAGCTACACTGTCCCTCCTCTCACTAAGAAAGCAGCTTCCGAATGAATCTAAAATCGATGCTGTCCAGGAGGTGGGAGGGTCTGGGAGGGAGGGTCTGCTGCTAATTGGCTGGAATGTGTCTTCTGACTGTGAGGTATAGGGTCAAAGTTTACTCAATGATGAGGAATAGGGGGCGGATCGAACATCGCATATGTTCGCCATCCTTGGCGAACGCGAACATGCTATGTTTGCCGGGAACTATTCACTGGCGAACTATTCGCAACATCACTACCCGGCTACAATACGTGATAATAAAGTACCGCAGCTGTACAGTGAATATAATTAAAATAATCAGATAACAGAAGTACCTATCTGGTACAACAATCCTCTTATGCCTGATGAGGATGTGGCGCTCCGGAGTTACCTGCTCATACGAGTGATTCCCGCCTCTGGAACTGCAGAGATTAGCAACGGGAGAGGAAACAATACTGCTGAAATTTACTCGTTCACAGAGGAAACATCTGGTGCACTCCGACCTCCTGATGTGGCCTCAGCGATCTATTTAGCGTCCTCTCCAGAAGCGGACTATCTCCTCCACTTTATGGAACTAATTTACCCTACATACCTATATAGGAGAGCATAGATGATACCTACAGCCGAGAGTCACTGGCTTTCAGGACAAGGAAGAGATGCCATAAACGGCAAAGCAGGAAGACACTATACGGCTGACTTTGTCCAGAAATTACCTGCTGCCTTAGGGACACAGTGCAAATGCGGCATTGGTTAAGGTCCTTATGTACACAATGTCAGCAGCACTCCTTTTCATATAAACTATTATCTTTATTAAAGACCCATTAAAACAAGCGACGTTTCGGGGATTAACCCCTTAGTCATGCTATAAATTACATAAGAATATTTTTTCTCTTTTAAACACAATCTTTTTCGCGCCAAACTTTCCAAAGCTGATTTTTGGCACCATCTAGTGGCAGTTCTGTTAAATTACATTTAGAAAAACGTAACAAAATTAAAAACAATGTACCAACCATTAAACAGTATAGCAGTTAAAAGGAATACTTAAATAATTTGAAGCCTCCAAAAACAAATGGATACATAACATCAAAACTATTTCTCAGTTTTTACATTTTGATTATTCTTAATCAAGGTCACTTGTACTATAGTGAAAAATACATGGATAAAGCTGAGGGTTTGCTCTAGTGTATTAAATTTGATAATATAGTTAAAGGGACACTGAACCCAAATTTTTTCTTTTGTGATTCAAATAGAGCATTAAAATTTAAGCAACTTTCTAATTTAGTTTTATTATCAAATTTTCTTTATTCTCTTGATATCTTTATTTGAAATGCAAGAATGTAAGTTTAGATGCCGGCCCATTTTTGGTGAACAACCTAGGTTGTCCTTCCTGATTGGTGGATAAATTCATCCACCAATCAAAAACTGCTGTCCAGAGGTCTGAACCAAGAAAAAAGCTTAGATGCCTTCTTTTTCAAATAAAGATAACAAGAGAATGAAGAAACATTGATAATAGGAGTAAATTAGAAAGTTGCTTTAAATTGCATGCTCTATCTGAATCACGTAAGAAAAAATTTGGGTTCAGTGTCCCTTTAAGGCAAATCTTAATGATGTTTAAAGGAAACAAGTTAAATCAAAGTCTCGATTTAGACCCTTTGGTGTAAGTATCTCCAATTTATGGATCCACCACATCTCTGCTTCAATAGCCTTTCTCTATCTAAACCATTTCTAGGGATATTTATTTGTTCAATTATTTGCCACCTGAGCTGACTTATACTATGTCCCTGTTCTATAAAATGTTTAGACAATGGGGCTTCAATATTTCTTCTCCTGATATTGGAGCGGTGCTGACTCATCCGCTCTCTAGCCTTTTGGGTTGTTTCCCCCAAATAGAACAGAGAACACGGACACTTAATTAAATACACCACATATGTACTATCACAAGTGAAAAAAACCTTCTATATTGTATCTCATTCCACTCTGTGGATGAAAGAAATGTGGACCTTTTATTATAGAGCTACAACTCATGCATCCCAAACAAAGGTAACTCCCTTTTCTTTTGCTACCTATATAGGTTTGTTTATTACTCCTAGTGGGACCTACATCTGTTCTAACCAAATGATCTCGAATACTCTTAACACGTCTGTAAGCCATAAGGGGAGGTTCCTGAAAAAGTTTAATTTGAGGGTTACAATGTGTATGTATATGCCAATTTTTCTTAATTACTTGTGTAATTTTTTTGCTGTGCGGACTGTATTGGGATACAAAGACCATAATATCATTTTTATTTTTAACCTCTCTGGGAATAGGATTCTGGATCTCTTTCATTTTTTTTTTTATTAATGAGACTTAAGGTATAACCCCTCTTAAGAAACTTACTTGTCATTTATTTATCAAATCCCTATCAGTGTCATCGCTGACTATCCTCTGTACTCTGAGTAATTAGCTCTTAGGTAAAGAGTCAATCAATTTCTTAGGGTGAAAACTATCGTATTTTAGAAATGTATTTTTATCTGTCTCTTTGGAAAACAAATCAAATTTTAAAACATTGACACCGTCTCTTCACTATATGTAATAGTAAACTGTAAACCCCTCGCGGAGAGGGGCACATATCCTCATATGTGGTGGCAATGCTGTCACGTATCTAATATATGGTCCCAAACTTCGGCTCTTCTGAGTGAAATACTAGACAGGCAAATTGACTTGACCCCCACTCAGGCTTTGTTACATGATCCTCTTCCAGACTTGAACTCTAGGGCAAATAAATTAGTGGCCATCATTTGCACTATAACTAAATTAAGCATAGCAAGATACTGGAAAATTATGATCCCGACCTATTCGATAATTAGGAGGAAGATTGATTACTATTTTCAGATGAGTAGCGCTTCAGAGGACTTACTAGGCAACAAAGAGCAGTTTCTTTTGATTTGGGAACCTTGGATTATGTATGTTGAGGGTAGGAACAGGCAGCAGGATAGGGGGGTACTTATTTAAACTTCACTTGGGTATATGGGGTGGACCGCATCTCCTGCCTCCTCCATTCCTGTCCAGCCTGTCTGTCTGGGTCATTTTGCACTTCTTTTTCCCCTTCTTACGAGTCGTATCCCATGCTCCCCGAGGCAGGGGACGAGTCTCTAGGATAGATAATTGAGGTATGCGTGGGTTTCTTGCGGGCTGGCCCCCCCACCACCCTAGAAGGGGGATTTCATGTCTTGAAATAAATGGCATGGTAATGCAACGTTTGTTTGAATTATATAAACGCTGTTCTCAGGAGAGATAGGACAGATTTGTTAAAAATGTGAATTTGTTGGTAATAATGAATTATACATTTTTGTCATGTATACATTTCTTTGTAAATGGAAAATTCAATAAAAACTTTTTTTCAGTTAAACTGTAAACCCCTAACCTTAGAGTTAAGTTCCATAACAAATCTCTCCAGGGTTCCAACGCTGCCCCACCACACGCCAAACACATCGTCAATGTAGCGTCACCACACTGCACCATAGGTTTTAAACAGATGGTTCTCATAAACCATTCATTCTTCAAAATTCATTCATATATAGATTGGCGTATGATGGGGCCACGTTGGAACCCATGGCCGTACCCTTAACCTGAATAAACCATTCTTCTTGAAAAAGAAAATAATTCCAATATAGAATAAGACAAAGGAATTTTTCAACAAATTGACATTGTGCCTTAGTATATCTACCACTCACCATGAGTACTTTGTTTATAATAGCGACCCCAGTCTCATGCTTAATAGAGGTGTACAAGCTTTTAACATCCATGGTGAATAGTAGATACCTATTAGTAGGAAATTCCAATAGTGTAGCTCTATCTAAAAAATGTCCAGTATCTCTCAAATAACTTGCCATTTTAATGATTTCAGGCTGTAGTAACTTGTCTATAAATTTGGAAATGTTGGTATAAACAGAATCAATGCAGGAGACTATGGGTCTCCCTGGGGGTTTATTAAGATCTTTGTGAACCTTAGGGACAGTATAAAAGATGGGGTTTCTAGGTTTTTCTACATATAGATAGTCTGCCAATTTTTTATCTATAATACCAGACTCAATGGATTGATCAAGAATGTATCTGATCTCTTTTTGAATCTTCTGTAATGGATTAAATAAGATTTTCTTATATGTTGACGGATCATAAAGCTGTTCTCTTATCTCATTAACATAATAGCTTGTATCCATAACTATAGTTGCCCCACCCTTATCCGCCCCTTTAAGAACTGTACCCTCATTCATTTTCAATGATTTTAGAGCTTGGTTATCACTTTTAGTAAAGTTACTACCTTTAATTTTCCCTTTTCCCTGATGTATTTTGGCCTTATCCTTTTTTTTAGATTCAATATATAACAGTTTTACCTAATTTTCCACTAGGTTTATAAAGGTGTTAATGCTATGGTTGACCACAATAGGACTAAAAGAACTCTTCTTTTTAAGGCCCAGCTCCTGCAAAGACAATACATGTTTATTATGTTTGCACACAGCATTAGTATTATTAACATCTCCATTAAACCATACTTTGAGCTTGATATTTCTATACAGTCTATGTAGGTCTTTGGCAAGTTCAAAGAAGTCAGTATCTTGATATGGGCAAAAAGAAAGTCCCTTATTTAATACATGTAGTTGATCTGATGTAAGGGTATGTTGTGATATATTTACCACTGTTTCCTGAGGTTCATATACTTCTTGGTTAAGGTCCTATCAGACCATATATACCCATAGAGTTCCCCTGATCTGATAATATTTAATTCCTCTGATGTATGACTGTTTGATAACTGGACTTGATAATTTGCACATATGATATTGTTTCTGATATATTGGCCTCCTAGCTAACTCTAAAAAAAAATGTACTAATTATATATTACTTTCCATATTCTATAGTTTAGAACAGCTGAATAGTGATTACTTGTTAGTAAATGATGTATGGTGCATACAGTTGTAAAAAAAGGTTCTTTCTCTAAACATATTCTTTTCTCTAAGATATGCACAATTATCATACTCATATTACAATTCATACCTTAACGTGAGTACTACTTATTATAGATCCAAAGTTAATAGTTCAAAATAGACTACTTAATATCTATATCTACTATGCTAGTACATTGGGTACATTATTATCTATACTGTCACATTGGACCTGGTAATGCCTCCTTTTTAGACTAGACAACTCATAACTTTTACTATATACTACTTCAGATGGCTGATATTTACATATATACAAAACATTAACCTATCATTAACCCCCCCCCCCCCCCCGATGTCATTGTTTATCTAATAAACAAAGGAAAATATATCCTATTGTCCATTTTCCCATATTAATTAAATATGTGTTTCATTAATAAGAAGCAAATATCTATATTAGTCTCCTATGGTGATGTGATATGTTCTGACAGGTATATAGTGCAATGACTCCTAATGACATTCTATTCTAGAGGCTGAGTAGTTATATTACAATATGGCAATACTGGTGCTTTTATTATGCTCCACCCAGCCACCTTCACATAGCCCTTCTAACAGACATCTTCCCTACCAATCTTGTTCACTACTTGCCAATAGTGAGCGATTTATATTTCTATATTGATTTAACCCCCAATAAGACATTACATAAGGCTTATTCCTCCTAATAGTCCCCTTCCCCTTTTCATTCATATTCTATATTATATACTGGGAACTACATTATAATGAATGAGAACCCTGTTAAGCTGACTAATAATATTGTTAATTCACCTGCCACCTGGGTATAGGGCCCATGCCCAGGTGATAAGGTCTGAATGCATGAGATCATGGATAACAAATGTCATTCTCACTATAATATAACTACATTTTAGCCCTCAGCCTAAATAAATCTTCTATGCCGTCTGATATTGACTATGTATGGGCCCCTTTGCCTTATTCTAGAGTGTAGGATTATGTTGTAGTACATGTGTAATTGCATGCTAGAGGCAGCAGTTTTCTACTTCTATGCACAATTTTCCCTGCTAATTATGCCATATGTGATAATTATGGTTTGTTCCAATAGTTTGCTTTGACATATGTGTTTTGCTTTTTGAGTTCTACTCATAATATAGGGGAATCTGAGGTAGTACTGGATCCTATTATTTGTTAGAGTTTCCTCTTCGTAGGGGAATTGAGTCCCTGCGCATTGAGAGTAGCTATTCTGATCAGTGCCATTACTAGGGTCAGTTAAGGACAAAAGGAGGGGTACAACCTGAATGGAAGGTAAAGGGAATATGGGGGCTGCTATCGAGGAGCCTGGAACGGTAGTCTGTCAAGCTGTGGTGCCTGCTATAGTCAAGAAATCGGGTGTCCTGAATATTACTCTTATGAAAGAGTAATGAGAGGGTGAGGGAAAAAAAAGTGTCAAAGAATAACTTTCGCAATGAGTGTCTCTCCTGATGTCTATCAGGGGGACACAACTATTTTTGTGGGGCGGAGATGTGCAGAGGTCAGCCGTTGCCTCCGCCAAACCCAATAACAATATTGCTTTTAGAATACAACATAAATATAACGTAACATACTTAAATTGATATGTAACATGTTAAACAGTAATAAACAAGAACATATAATCAAACTATCAAACCAGAGGGGGAATGTGCTCTGTCATCTGACCAAGTGACTCCTTAATAAAAGGTATTAGATATCTGTCAATTAGGGCTGTAGAAGTACCTGGCTTATAGTGTAGGTCCTAGTCAAAGAGGGGATATGATTTTCTGGTTGGGTGGACAGCCTTACAGGGATGAGAAAGTGATAGGTAGCTAAGTCTGTGTTAGTGAGCTGCTTCTGTGTAAGGTCGGGGGTTGTGGTTCTAATTAACTTATATACTCTGGTCTTACTTTCCTCTAGTGGTCATATTATAACTAGTGTCACCTATAGTCGGGTGTAATTATATTGTCATTTAGGGGCAAGTCGGGTGTGGGTTTGCAGGGTATAAGGGTCAGGAGGAAAGCCAGAAGATGTAGTGTGGAGTCAGCTGGTCAGATCTCTATCGGTGTATCCTGCTGTTAAGTAGTCAGAGCAAACATTTCAGAGTAATATGAGGAACATACTTAGAGAAAAAACATAACTAGGGTGAGACATTACAGTTTATCCTTCATTCAACCAGCAATAAACATAGGGGTAATCATGTCTGATTATACTAGGCACTATCAATGCATATATTGTGTATATTGAGTGTTCTATGGTTAGATCGTGAACAGGGAGATCAAGTACAACTTGTATTTAGAACATAGCACCCAGTGAGGTTGTCATTTCAACTACAAAACTATGGAAGTATGAAAGTACATAATTCAAGTTAGTATGAAATCTGGATGTCTCACCCATCTTCATCTGTGGCCTTAGGTTCCTTTTGAAAAGCGTGCGTGGGAGAAGCCCACAAAAGTCTCTGGATCAATGCAAAACTGTATTAATAAAGCTGTAAATGGATTCCCTATGTATCTTCAGCTAAGGATAAATCCCTTGAGTCTAGGGGTCTTTTGGAAGTGGGTGCCGGCCGTTGTGGCAGCGGTCTCCAGGTTGGTGCAGAGGCCCTAAGTCCGCTGTTCTCAGCAGGGCCAGGATCACGGTCCCCCGAGTCCCGTGGGAGCAGTTCCCATTTCAGCAAAAGTTCTCTGGCCTGTTGTGGCGTCGTGGCGAGGAATTGTTGGCTGTCTTTGGTGATGAACAGTCGAACTGGATAGCCCCATCTATATTTAAGGCCTTTATCTCTGAGAATCTTGGTATACGGATGGTAGTGCCTACGAATTTGGAGCGTGTGTGGGGAGAGGTCAGGGTAAATCTGCAGATCAGCATATTTATCTGGTAATGACTTTTCTCTTGCAAGAACTCGGATGATCTTTTCTCGGAATGTGTAGTAGTGAAGCTTGGCTATTACATCACGGGGCTTCCCCTCATCTGCAGATCTAGGTCTGACCGCTCTATGTGCTCTGTCTATTAGGGTTTCATTGCCCAGGTCAGCGCCCAGTGCTGCTTTGAACAGGTCTTGCAGGTAAGCATCTAGATCCTGTGGTTGAACAGTCTCTGGGATACCTTTAATTCGAATGTTATTGCGGCGCGACCTGTCTTCCAGGTCCGCTAACTTTAGTTCTAGGTCTGTTATTTGACCAGCCAAGCATTGGGAGTAACTCAGAAGATTTGTATGATCCACAGCAAGGTCTTCCTGCCTGCACTCCAGCGCATCTGTTCGCTCTCCAATGCTGCCTATGTACTTTTTAAGGTCAGCATGGGATTTGTCGAATTTTCTTGACAGGGAATCATGGTGGGATGCTAGTAGTGTTGTGATAGAGTCCATCAGGTTGTTAGGGGCACCTTCTATGGATGGCAATCTGGAAACTCTTTTTGTTAAGGTTTTGCCAGGTTGGGTGTCTGACAGGCTCCCAGTATCAGAACCATCGTCCTCAGATCTTGTATGAGTCATTCTGGTCGGGTGCTGGAAATGGTCAACGACCGTTCTTTTAGGGGTGGCGTGTGGTTTTTGCTTTCTTTTATGGAGTTGAGACATTATGGGCCTGGGCTCCTAAATGTGGTCCTAAGCTGTTTTACTTTCTGTGTTCTTGCTTTAGTGGGAATCCGTTTACTTCTAGTATGTTGGTTAGGTGCTCATGGGTTGGCGGGGTCGTGGGCTGTTGCTAAGGGGCTTACATGTTAATGTGTCTTAGAGCCTCTTAGTAAAAAGGAGAATGCTGCAAGTGGATAGCAGGGTCTCAGTTGTTATGGTATCATGGGAAGGTCTGCAGCCTTGCTTCTAAGTGTCTAATCTCTCTCCCAGGGAGTTGCCCCTGCAGGGCGATATGGGACAAGGTATTTGGGTTATGACCCGCAGGCAAAAGGACCGGCGGGAAAGGGGGGAGAGAGATCAAAATTTCAAATATACAACAGTAACAGCGGACCCTCAGCAGGGGAAAAGGAGAGTGGGTATGACCCGTGGGCACGTGGGCCAACAGGAAAGGGAGAAGAGAGCCTTGTTATCTGGTAGAAGATATTATTATATCATTAACTGTAGTAAATAACACAGGGAATATGATCCACTATTGCCTTTATTAATATACTATATAGACCTCAGCAATTATGATGAGGCACCCCTTTAAATATGAGCTTGATTGTAGATCTTCACTTAATGCACAGTTTATTTCTGTAGCTTTTTTGCAGTGCAATCCTGATAACATAGAATACTGCAGTTTAAATGCAAAAGACAGTCTTTTTTGTTGTGTATAAATCAACCGTGATGACAGATATCACTAAAAAGAGGATATATTTATGTCCTTGTCAGTGTATTTCACAATCCTATTGCTGTTTTAGAATCCCACATGGGGCAGATAAACTTTGCAGCAAATGCCTCCCCAATCTGCCTGCACTTTCTTCTCCTCAATTTATAGGAAAACTGATGAAATTATACACTGTCAGTACCACTTAAAGCACAGTCTCTAGTAGTAATTGATAAAGTATGAAAGCCTTAAGTTGCCGTGCTGTAATGTTAAGCTCAAGTCCCACTTATATATTCTGGTGGCAGTGAGGAAAATAGCTGTCCCTGTCGGCCACTTGTAGGCCTCAAAGTCCAATGAGGGAGCACAATAGGCTTAGCACAAGGATTATTAATATGGCCAATGTACAGTGGTTATATAAAGGTCTTACCCTCCATGTAGTTCTAAGGATCAGTAGTTCTTGGTCTTCCTGGGCCAGTGCCGGTTATATATTTTTCCGTTTATCTCCCCCGGACAGCCTGAGATGTGGAAAAATGGCGGATGTTCGCGCCAGAGCTGAAATGGCGCACCTGCAGGCTAACGGGCTTTACTTGCGGCTGCACTGTGTCGCCGCTGATCGTCAAGCTCAGCCAAAATCTCAGATTAACGGCTAGCACTGGGGCCTGTGGATTGACCCGGTAAGTCGTGGCCAAGGATGCGGGTGACCGCCTAAATATTCGGCAACTGAAGTACCTCTAGCCTCTGGTGGCCACGATGCTGGTTGTAGGTAGATGGTGTCCTAGCACTCCGGAGCGGAGCCCCGACCCTCCGGAGTGAAGTTGAGCCACAAAACTAGTCCTCAGTGGTGTGAAGAGATCACACAGATTAGCCGCTCCGGAAAGCAAAATAAAATGCGCAACACGCCAGCTCCGTTCACTAGTCAGATAAAGTTGTACGAAATCCTCAGTTCGGTCTTTCTGATGTCTCAGACTGTCCTAGAAGTAGGAAATCTACTATTTATCTTGTAGATATGAGTTTTTAGCTTTGATTTTAAGTAGTTTTAGGCAAAAAAGAGAGGAGCTCTCATACAACACGTCCTCTCACTCTGGCAGTCAACTCCGCCCCCCCCCCCTATTATTTGTTATCTACAAACTATTGTAAACTGATGTTAGACATTTACATCTACAAGCTCCATAGTTATAGGCTGAAAACTCCCTACAGTAGGCCAGTGTGGTCTCCGCTAGCTTACTTAACCCAATTATCTCCGCCCCCCCCCCATAGAGCTTACAATGTAAGTGTAGGAAAATATATCCTATAGAAATTTTACCTTATAGTGTTGAAATTATTGATATACATATACTGATATCTATAATTGTAATCTTATGTGACATATTGTTTTCTTGTTGGTTTGCTTTTCCATCCTTAAGTTTTGTCACAATCATATAACATATTACTGAGGGTCCAAGAGTGACTCTATATGCTTTCTATTTGTTACACAGCCCCTATAATTTCCCCACACTAATATATAATAATATTAGAGGTCCAAGAGAGACCATGATCTTCTACATGGGGAATAACCTTTTTTAATTTATTTTTACATTTCACATTAGGGGGAAAAAAAGATAAGATTTACATTCTCTTAAAAGCTAAACAAAATCAAGGTTACCTGACCAGTATCATATTTGAGTTTGACTCTCTGCAATCTCCTTCATTTCACTATATATTGATGTATATTGGTTTTATGTTATCATTTTTGACCTTATTATATATATATATATATATATATATATATATACAGTATCTCACAAAAGTGAGTACACCCCTCACATTTTTGTAAATATTTTATTATATCTTTTCATGTGACTACACTGAAGAAATGACACTTTGCTACAATGTAAAGTAGTGAGTGTACAGTGTATAACAGTGTACATTTGCTGTCCCCTTAAAATAACTCAATACACAGCCATTAATGTCTAAACCGTTGGCAACAAAAATGAGTACACCCCTAAGTGAAAATGTCCAAATTGGGCCCAAAGTGTCAATATTTTGTGTGGCCACCATTATTTTCCAGCACTGCCTTAACTCTCTTGGGCATGGAGTTCACCAGAGCTTCACAGGTTGCCACTGAAGTCCTCTTCCACTCCTCCATGACGACATCACAGAGCTGGTGGATGTTAGAGACCTTGCGCTCCCCCACCTTCCATTTGAGGATGCCCTACAGATGCTCAATAGGGTTTAGGTCTGGAGACATGCTTGGCCAGTCCGTCACCTTTACCCTCAGCTTCATTAGCAAGGCAGTAGTTGTCTTGAATGTGTGTTGGGGTCGTTATCATGTTGGAATACTGCCCTGTGGCCAGTTCTCAAAGGGGAGGGGATCATGCTCTGCTTCAGCTTGTCACAGTACATGTTGGCATTCATGGTTCCCTCAATGAACTGTAGCTCCCCAGTGCCGGCAGCACTCATCCAGGCCCAGACCATGACACTCCCACCACCATGCTTTACTGTAGGTAAGACACACATGTCTTTGTACTCCTCACCTGGTTGCCGCCACACACGCTTGACACCATCTGAACCTAATAAGTTTATCTTTGTCTCATCGGACCACAGGACATGGTTCAGTAATCCATGTCCTTAGTCTGCTTGTCTTCAGCAAACTGTTTGCAGGCTTTCTTGTGCATCATCTTTAGAAAAGGTGTGGGGCGTATTGTCTGAGCACTGACAGGCTGACCCCCCACCCCTTCAACCTCTGCAGCAATGCTGGCAGCACTCATACGTATATTTTCCAAATACAACTTCTGAATATGACGCTGAGCATGTGCACTCAACTTCTTTGGTCGGCCATGGCGAGGCCTGTTCTGAGTGGAACCTGTCCTGTAAACTGCTGTATGGTCTTGCCCACCGTTCTGCAGCTCAGTTTCAGGGTCTTGGCAATCTTCTTATAGCCTAGGTCATCTTTATGTAGAGCAACAATTATTTTTTTCAGATCCTCAGAGAGTTCTTTGCCATGAGGTGCCATGTTGAACTTCCAGTGACAAGTATAAGAGAGTGTGAAAGCGATAACACCAAATTTAATACACCTGTTCCCTATTCACACCAGATACCTTGTAACACTAATGAGTCACATCACACCGGGGAGGGAAAATGGCTAATTGGGCCCAATTTGGACTATTCCACTTAGGGGTGTACTCACTTTTGTTGCCAACAGTTTAGACATTAAATGGCTGTGTGTTGAGTTATTTTGAGGGGACAGCAAATTTACACTGTTATACAGGCTGTACACTCACTATTTTACATTGTAGCAAAGTGTCATTTCTTAATTGTTGTCACATGAAAAGATATAATAAAATATTTACAAATATGTGAGGGGTATACTCACTTTTGTGAGATACTGTATGTATATATATATATATATATATATATATACACACAAACACACACACAGAATTCATAACTTTTCTTTATTTGAAAAAAGCTGACATCCTATCCATTATGTGAAGATGAATGTTTGTACTGCTAAATCTTTATTTCTTTCTAATGACACAGTGAGTCCACGGATCATCTCTAATTACTATTGGGAATATCACTCCTGGCCAGCAGGAGGAGGCAAAGAGAACCACAGCAAAGCTGTTAAATATCACCTCCCTTCCCTCCAACCCCAGTCATTCTCTTTTAGGTGTCTGAAAGAAGATACTTTAATCAAGATTTTTTTATTTTATTTTACAGCAGAGCAAGTTTGTTCTTCTCCTTCCTGGGATTTAGCCGTAGTCCATGTCAGTCTCTTCAGCAGTGAGCAGTGGTGGCTTTTAAGCAATTGTGAACTTGTGGGGTATAATCCTCACTGTGCCTCCCTAATAGTTTTGCTGCCCTAACCGGAAAGCCAGAGTAAGATTACTCTTTTTTTTCCACAGGTCCATGTGAGGGAGAATGCCTCTCAAACCTAGTGAGCTGCCCTGCTGCCAGGCAGATTTACATTAAGGTAAGTGCTGAATTTAATTTTCTAAAAAGGGAAGAAAAATGTTGGCACTTTAACAGTTAACTCTGTAGGGACGTTAAATACATTAATCCTATTATAGGTTAATAGGATAATGTGAGGCAGTTTGTGCAGGCACTGGGGATGAGAGGACTCTTTATTTGATATGGCTCAATTAGTCTTTTTTCTCCGCTGTGTTCCGGTCAGGGGTATAACAACTTGGTAATGTGTTTTACTTGTGGTTTCTCTCGGCGGCTTTACTTTCTCATAATGCCGGCCGTGAAGTGTCAGCTGGGTACGCCCATGATAGGCGGAGCTTTTCTGGAGTGACAAAGGAGTTATTGCGCGTTTTTTCTTTATCACTTCCTGAGGGCCGGAAGGGTGACATACTTTCGTTACGGCTCTGCATTCTCTGAAGTCCGGGAGAACGATTACTTGATAGCCGGTGGGAGCAGCTCTGGTTTGAGTCCGGATCTTTAACTTCCATTGTCTCTGGTAACCAGCAGGACAGGTAGGCACCTCCTCAGGGCTTGCTGAGGTTTAGAGGCTGTCTGGTTTTCTCTAGAGCTGCTGCTCTGCTATTAGAAAATAAAAAGTTACTTTTAACATTTAAAGGAACAGTAACGTTTTTGGACATAAATTTCAAGTTTAAATACAGCACTTTATTTTTTGTTTCTTCATTTATTGAGTAAAGATGGACCAAGAGGACCTGCAAAATGTTACTTCTACTTTGTGCTTTGATGCTAAAATGGAACCACCAATCATATATTGAGAGAACATTGTATTACAGGAATAGACTTTTTGAGTCTGAGCCAACATTGTCTGGGGCGGATGCTGTTCAGGGGTCTCCTGTTCAAGTTATGCCGCAGCTTTCACCTCAAGTGTCCCACCCCTCAAGTGGAGTTACCTTGCAAGACATTGCTACCCACATATCCTCGGCGGTAACTGATGCGCTGTCTGCTTTTCCCATGCTGCAGGGAAAGCGCAAGAGGAAATGTAAAGAATCAGTGAGTAAGGTTTCTGATAAAGTTGTGGCTATGTTGAATGTTCCCTCCCAGAAGTCTGAGGAGGAAGATACTTCGATAGCATCTGAGGGTGAAATCTCAGATTCGGACAGTGTAATTCCTTCTTCTGATACTGAAGTTATATCCTTCAGGTTTAAGCTAGAGTACCTACCTATATCTAAAATTCAACCACTATATCCCCCCCCCCTTTTAGCACTTAATAAAATGTATTTAATATATTTTCCCTATATCACTTATATATCTCTTATAACATATATAATCATTTTTTGCACCTAATGTATAAACAATGTAGTCTATAATTAACCTTGAATCTTCCCTTTATCACATCAAACTATTTGATATCTAACACTAATTACAATTAATTTATAGAGATTCCACATATCCAAAATAGGATCTCATTTAAAGTGTATACATCATCTTGTCACCTTTTATTTCTTTTATTTTATATATTTTTCATTTTTTCAATTACCTTTATCTTTCTTATTATCTTTTTAATTAATTTATTTAATAGTGAACTTTCTTATTATGTAATATGTGCCAAGTTCATTTCCAACCTCTTCTTACCCATATATATCCTTTCTATATATATTTTTCCTACTCTTTATAATGCTGTCGATTAAATTTTAATCATAACTTTAAACTATAAACTATAAGACTGGTCCTAAATTACTGAGTAAACCAGACAATAAACCTAATTTATTCTAAGAGTTAAATAGATTTTTAAGTTGAATTAAATTTAAGATGTGGTGAAATATCCCTTTAAGAAGACTGATAACTATTTTGAAAAGAAAATCCCTTTAAGAGGAGGTACAAGAAAGGATGAAATGACTTTAGACAGCTATAAAAAGACACAACAAAGAAAAGGAAGTCATCTTGATAAAGGCCATATAACAGGCTGAAACGCGGAGATGCATGATTTGATCCACCAGTTTTTATCACTACAGAGCGCTCTGTGAACTTTTAACTGGAATTTTACATCGTAAGAAGAATTTGACAACAAACCAACTTTTAAATTTCACGCCGGAAAATTTAAGCTCCGATTGGCTTCCATAGTCCATGTGACCGCAAATGCGGAAGTGATTGACATCGTGGAGCTACTTCGGCACACAAACAAACGGACTGGGTATCCTTAGCGCGACGTGTGCAGCCACACATTGAAGGAAAACTCCGAAGTGGTGAAGTATACCTTGGTTCCAAGAGCTATAATTGCTGTTTCAGTATACTGAAGGTACTGTTGTCTATATATACTTAACGCTGTCATTTAACGAACTGAAGTCTTTTCCGCTATCTCCGCAATTGTTCATTTTTAAAGAGACACCACATCCCTTCTTTTGTGATAAATACCAAAGACTTCCTTTGCCTTATCACGTATACAGATTCATATCCAAAATGGACTTTGCTTTCAATATATTATAATATTGTATCTAATAGTTTGGAACGTTGTATTGTTCTCTGTCTGGTTTTTTAACTACAATTCCCTCATTGAAATTTCTCTCACCATCCCCCCTTTTATATTATTATCTCTATAGAAATCCACCGGTGGTCTCATTTGAGTTTTTAATTAAAATATAATTTTTATATTTTTTTAGGCTTATGTATTAAATGTATAACATTGTGTCTGAGATATTTAACAGATACATTATTGATCCATTGTTGAGTGTGATAGCTTCTTTAGTGCATTTCCTTTTTCCTATATAGGTTTCTGATAAAGTTGTGACTATGTTGAATGTTCCCTCCCAGAAGTCTGAGGAGGAAGATACTTCGATAGCATCTGAGGGTGAAATCTCAGATTCAGACAGTGTAATTCCATCTTCTGATACTAAAGTTGTATCCTTCAGGTTTAAGCTAGAGCACCTACGGTTGTTACTTAAAGAGGTTTTGGCCACCTTGGACGACTCCAACATGACTGTCGTAGTCAACCCTAAGAAGTCTAGTAAGATAAACAAATACTTTGATGTTCCTTCCACGGTGGAGGTTTTCCGGTACGAGACCGGGCTACAGAGATTATTGCTCGGGAATGGGAGAGACCTGGTATCCCTTTTTCTCCATCCCCAATTTTTAAGAAGATGTTTCCTATTGCTGATTCTATCAAGTAGTCTTGGCAGATGGTCCCCAAGGTGGAATGGGCAATTTCCACTTTGGCTAAGAGAACCGCTATTCCCATAGAGGATAGCTGTTCCTTTAAGGACCCTATGGATAAGAAGTTGGAAGGGTTACTTAAAAAGATGTATGTACACCAGGATTTACAATGGCAACCTACGGTGTGTATTGCTACCATCACCAGTGCGGCGGCATACTGGTTTGATGCGTTGTCTGATTATATTTAGACAGATACTCCCCTTGAGGAGATCCAGGATTGGATCAAGGCTCTTAAGTTGGCCAATTCCTTTATTACAGATGCTTCCCTACAAGTTATTAAGTTGGGAGCAAAGATTTCTGCTTTTGCAGTACTGGCCCGCAGAGCCTTATGGTTGAAATCATGGTCTGCGGATGTGTCATATAAGTCTATGCTTTAGGCGATTCCCTACAAGGGTAAGACCTTGTTTGGGCCAGGCTTGGCTGAAATTATTTCAGATATTACTGGAGTTAAGGCTCATTTCCTCCCTCAGGATAAGAGGAATAAGCAGAAGGGATGTCAGAGTAATTTTCGTTCCTTTCGAAACTTCAAGGGTAAATCTTCCTCTCCCTCTGCCAAGCAGGAGCAGTCCAAGCGTTCCTGGAGGCCCAACCAGTCTTGGAACAAGGGGAAGCAATCTAAGAAGCCCGTTAGTGATTTGAAGTCAGCATGAAGGGTATGCCCCCGATCCGGGATCGGATCTTGTGGGGAGAAGACTTTCTTTCTTTGCTCAGGTCTGGGTTCGGGATGTTCTGGATCCCTGGGCAGTGGACATTGTGTCCCAGGAATAAAAACTAGAGTTCAAGACCTTTCCTCCCATGGGCAGGTTTCTGCTCTCAAGATTATCTGTAGACCAGATAAAAAGAGAGGCGTTCTTACACTGTGTCTGGGACCTTTCTGACCTGGGAGTGATAGTTTCTGTTCCAAAACAGGAACAAGGTCTGGGATTTTACTCCAATCTGTTCGTGGTTCCCAAAAAAGAGAAAACTTTCAAACCTATTTTAGACCTCAAAACTCTAAACAAGTTCCTCAGAATACCGTCGTTCAAGATGGAAACTATTCGTTCCATTCTTCCCTTGGTTCAAGAGGGTCAATTCATGACAATAGTAGATTTAAACAATGTAATTGAAATCCAGCACTCAGACCCAAGGTGTGTGCAAGCTAGCATAGGATCACTGCAAGGATCCAAACAGTATCCAAAATCTTCAAAGAATGCAGCAGCACCACTTCTCATATAAAAAGTTCCTTTATTAAACACATAGTAGGAGCAGGAAAAATAGAACGACGTTTCGGGTGGTTATCCCTTAGTCATGTTCACATACTGTTTGTTAGACTTAATCACCTTCAAATAGCCATCAGTCAGGTGAGACCACACCTTTCACCTTAATTACTTAGATATACATTTTTCTTAACCTCTATTGCCATCTAGTGGTCTAACCCATATCAAACATACAATTTTATTATATAAAAAAATATTTTTTTTAAAAAAAGAGAACAATCACATTTGTTGAAGAGCAGATATCAAAAATGTCAAAATTTAAAATTATAAAATTAAATACCAGAAATGGAATTGTATAAAGATAAAGATATTATACTTTACAGGAATATACTTAAATCAAGTTCTCTATTCATACCATTGGGGATTAAGCAATCTAATTTATTAATCCAAAATGCCTCACGTTTTTTGACTGATGGCTATTTAAAGGTGATTAAGTCTAACAAACAGTATGTGAACATGACTAAGGGATAACCACCCGAAACGTCGTTCTATTTTTCCTGCTCCTACTATGTGTTTAATAAAGGAACTTTTTATATGAGAAGTGGTGCTGCTGCATTCTCTTAATAGTAGATTTAAAGGATGCGTACCTGCATGTTCCCATTCCCATTCACAGGGATCATCACAATTTTCGGAGGTTCGTATTTCTAGACAAACACTTCCAAACACCTGGACGACATTCTGGTTCAGGCGCCATCCTTTCAACAAGCAAACTCCCACACAGAGATGTTGTTATCTTTTATGCGTTCTCACGGATGGAAGGTGAACTTGGGAAAGAGTTCCTTGATTCCAGCTACAAGAGTGGTGTTCGGTAGTGTTCGTAGGAACCATAATAGATTCCTTATCAATGAAAATATTTCTGACAGAGGTCAGAAAGACAAAGATTTTCGACTCTTGGTCTGATGATAGCTGCCATGGACATCATTCCGTTTGCCTGGTTCTCAGACCTCAGGATTTATGCATGCTCAAACAACGACGCGGAGCGGGTCCATCTTCAAGACATCCAGCACGGAGCATACTCTTTATACAGGCCGTACACTGGAGGTCCCCTTTAAGGGACGTCATCCAAGATGGCGTCCCTTGAATTCTGATTGGCTGATAGAATTTTATCAGCCAATCGGAATTAAAGGGTAAAAATTCCTATTGGCTGACGCAATCAGCCAATAGGATTGAGCTTCAATCCTATTGGCTGACCCAATCAGCCAATGGGATTGAGCTTGCATTCTATTGGCTGTTCCAATCAGCCAATAGAATGCAAGCTCAATCCTATTGGCTGACTGGATCAGCCAATAGGATTGAAGCTCAATCCTATTGGCTGATTGCGTCAGCCAATAGGAATTTTTACCCTTTAATTCCGATTGGCTGATAAAATTCTATCAGCCAATCAGAATTCAAGGGACGCCATCTTGGATGACGTCCCTTAAAGGGGACCTCCAGTGTACGGCCTGTATAAAGAGTATGCTCCGTGCTGGATGTCTTGAAGATGGACCCGCTCCGCGTCGGAAGGATGAAGATAGAAGATGCCGTCTGGATGAGGACTTCTGCCCGCCTGGAGGACGACTTCTTGCCGCTTGGATGAAGACTTCTCCCAGCTTCATTGAGGACTTATTGCCGCTTGGATGAAGACTTTTCCCGGCTGGATGAGGATGGATGTCCGGTCTTCAAAAACTGTAAGTGGATCTTCGGGGGTTAGTGTTAGATTTTTTAAGGGTTTATTGGGTGGGTTTTATTTTTAGATTAGGGACTTTGGGCACCGTAAAAGAGCTAAATGCCCATCCAAATGCCCTTTTCAGGGCAATGGGGGATCTTAGGTTTTTTAGGTAGGTTTTTATTTGGGGTAGTTGGTCGTGTGGGTGGTGGGTTTTACTGTTTGGGGGTTGTTTGTATTTTTTTTTACAGGTAAAAGAGCTGATTTCTTTGGGGCAATGCCCCGCAAAAGGCCCTTTTAAGGGCTATTGGCAGTTTAGTGTAGGCTAGTGGTTTTATTATTTTGGGGGGCTTTTTTATTTTGATACGGCTATTAGATTAGGAGTATTCGTTTTTTATTTTTGATCATTTCTTTTTTTATATTGTGTAATTTAGTGTTTATTATTTTCTGTAATTTAGATAAATGTATTTTTTTAATTTAATTTATTTAATTTTAGTGTAATAGTAGGTTTTACTGTAAAACAGGTTAGGATTTATTTCACAGGTAAGTTTGTATTTATTTTAACTAGGTAGTTAGTAAATAGTTAACTATTTAATAACTAATCTACCTAGTTAAAATAAATACAAACTTACCTGTGAAATAAAAATAAAACCTAAGATAGCTACAATGTAACTATTAGTTATATTGTAGATAGCTTAGGTTTTATTTTACAGGTAAGTATTTAGTTTTAAATAGGAATAATTTAAGTATTAATTTTAATTTGGAATTATTTTAATTATGTTAAAGTTAGTGGATGTTAGGGTTACGTTAGGGTTAGACTTAGGGGTTTAGGTTTGGGGTTAATAACTTTAGTATAGTGGCGTCGACATTGGGGCAGCAGATTAGAGGTTAATAAGTGTAGATAGCTGGCGGCGATTTTGGGGGCAGCAGATTAGGGGTTAATAACAGTAAAGTAGGTTGCGGCAATGTTAGGGACAGCAGATTAGAAGTTAATAAGTGTATGTAGGTGGCGACGACATTGGGGGCAGCAGATTAGGGGGTTAATAATATTTAACTAGTGTTTGCGATGCGGGAGTGCAGCAGTTTAGGGGTTAATATGTTTATTATAGTGGCGGCGATGTCCAGAGCGTCAGATTAAGGGTTAATAATTTTATTTTAGTATTTGCGATGCAGGAGGGCCTCGGTTTAGGGGTTAATAGGTAGTTTATGGGTGTTAGTGTACTTTGTAACACTTTAGTTATGAGTTTTATGGTACAGCATTGTAACGTAAAACCCATAACTGCTGACTTTCAGGTGACGGTATGGATTTTGTAGTTATAGGCTGTACCGCTCACATTTTGGCCGGACAGGCAAACTCGTAATACTGGCGCTATGGAAGTCCCATTGAAAAAGGACTTTTTGAAAGTTGCGGTAGTTACGTTGCGTGACGGCCAAAAAAGTGTGCGGTACAGCTGTACCTACAAGACTCGTAATAGCAGCGGTAGTGAAAAAGAGCCATAACGCTGCTTTTTCAATCATAACACACAGCTCGTAATCTAGCCGTAAAATAGTATTCCTTTTCCTTGTTAATTTAGTGATATTTGCTAGAAGTTTCCCAGTTCTGTTGCCAAATCTATAAAATGTAGCTAGTCTTTTGGAATGGGTATAAGTGGCTTGGTTGTAATAAATAATTGTCTCTGTTCATTTTAATTTCTTTATATTTTGTTTTGTTTAAGATTGTAGGGTTTTGTAGGTATTTATTCCTAGGGCGCGATCCGATATAGATCGCAGTTTGCGGCGCAAGCGAGGGAACCCGCGTCGCCCGCAGTTTCAGCTCGCAACTCGAGCCATCCAATATGTGGCGCCGTCAGTTGCTAAAGTGGCGCAAGTCTCACAAACCAGCGATGTCCAGAAATCTGCGTAAGTACAGATTTTTGGAGTCGCCAGTGACTTGCGCCACGTTAGAAACTGCCGGCGCCTATAAAACCTGACTAAAGTCTAAATCACCCGCACTGTCTAACACGCCTCCTAAACATAGCCCGACACGTCTAACCCTCTATCCGCTATCCCCCCTCACTAGCCTAACAATAAAAAAAGCTATTAACCCCTAAACCGCCGCTCCCGTACCCCGTCGCAACCTAATAAAGTTATTAACCCCTAAACCGTCACTCCCGTACCCCGCCGCCAGCTATATTAAATCTATAACCCCCTAAAGTGAGCCCCTAACACCGCCGCCATCTCTATTAAAATTATTAACCCCTAATGTAAGCCCCTTACACCGCCGCCATCTATATTAAAATTATTAACCCCTAATGTAAGCCCCTAACACCGCCGCCATCTCTATTAAAATTATTAACCCCTAATCTAATCCCCCTATACCGCCGCCAGCTATGTTATCTATATTAACCCTAAGTATATTATAGTTAATATAGGTATTACATTATATATATTAACTATATTAACCCTAATTATATTAGGGTTAATATAGTTAATATAGTTACTATAGTATTTATATTAACTATATTAACTCTATCTAACCCTAACACCCCTAACTAAATTTATATTAAATTAATCTAATTCATTTATAAACTAAAATATTCCTATTTAAATCTAAATACTTACCTATAAAATAAACCCTAAGATAGCTACAATATAATTAATAATTACATTGTAGCTATGTTAGGGTTAATATTTATTTTACAGGTAAATTGTTAATTATTTTAACTAGGTATAATAGCTATTAAATAGTTATTAACTATTTAATATCTACCTAGTTAAAATAATTACCCAATTACCTGTAAAATAAATCCTAACCTAAGTTACAAATACACCTACACTATCAATAAATTAAATAAACTACAAACATCTATCTAAAAATACAATTAAATTAACTAAACTAAATTACAAAAAAAAACAAACACTAAATTACAAAAAATAAAAAAAAGATTACAAGATTTTTAAGCTAATTACACCTATTCTAAGCCCCTTAATAAAATAATAAAGCCCCCCAAAATAAAAAAAAATTCCCTGCCCTATTCTAAATTAAAAAAATTTCAAAGCTCTTTACCTTACCAGCCCTTAAAAGGGCCTTTTGTGGGGCATGCCCCAAAGAATTCAGCTCTTTTGCATTTAAAAACATATACAATACCCCCCCCCATTACAACCCACCACCCACATACCCCTATTCTAAAACCACCCAAACCCCCCTTAAAAAAGCCTAACACTACCCCCCTGAAGATCTCCCTACCTTGTCTTCACCACACCGGGCCGAACTCCTCATCCGATCCGGGCGATGTCTTGCTCCAAGCGGCAAAGAAGAATTCTTCCTCTGGCGATGTCTTCCTCCAAGCGGCAAAGAAGAATTCTTCCTCCGGCGACGTCTTCCTTCAAGCGGCAGCAAAGTCTTCATCCTTCCGGCGGCATCTTCAATCTTCTTTCTTCGCTCCGCCGCCGCGGAGCATCCATCCCGGCCGACGACTGAACGACGAATGAGGTACCTTTAAATGACGTCATCCAAGATGGCGTCCACCGAATTCCGATTGGCTGATAGGATTCTATCAGCCAATCGGAATTAAGTTAGAAAAATCTGATTGGCTGATTGAATCAGCCAATCAGATTCAAGTTCAATCCGATTGGCTGATCCAATCAGCCAATCAGATTGAGCTCGCATTCTATTGGCTGATCGGAACAGCCAATAGAATGCGAGCTCAATCTGATTGGCTGATTGGATCAGCCAATCGGATTGAACTTGAATCTGATTGGCTGATTCAATCAGCCAATCAGATTTTTCTAACTTAATTCCGATTGGCTGATAGAATCCTATCAGCCAATCGGAATTCGGCGGACGCCATCTTGGATGACGTCATTTAAAGGTACCTCATTCGTCGTTCAGTCGTCGGCCGGGATGGATGCTCCGCGGCGGCGGAGCGAAGAAAGAAGATTGAAGATGCCGCCGGAAGGATGAAGACTTTGCTGCCGCTTGGAGGAAGACGTCGCCGGAGGAAGAATTCTTCTTTGCCGCTTGGAGGAAGACATCGCCGGAGGAAGAATTCTTCTTTGCCGCTTGGAGCAAGACATCGCCCGGATCGGATGAGGAGTTCGGCCCGGTGTGGTGAAGACAAGGTAGGGAGATCTATAGGGGGGTAGTGTTAGGCTTTTTTAAGGGGGGTTTGGGTGGTTTTAGAATAGGGGTATGTGGGTGGTGGGTTGTAATGGGGGGGTATTGTATATGTTTTTAAATGCAAAAGAGCTGAATTATTTGGGGCATGCCCCACAAAAGGCCCTTTTAAGGGCTGGTAAGGTAAAGAGCTTTGAACTTTTTTTAATTTAGAATAGGGCAGGGAATTTTTTTTATTTTGGGGGGCTTTATTATTTTATTAGGGGGCTTAGAATAGGTGTAATTAGCTTAAAAATCTTGTAATCTTTTTTTTACTTTTTGTAATTTAGTGTTTGTTTTTTTTTGTAATTTAGTTTAGTTAATTTAATTGTATTTTTAGATAGATGTTTGTAGTTTATTTAATTTATTGATAGTGTAGGTGTATTTGTAACTTAGGTTAGGATTTATTTTACAGGTAATTGGGTAATTATTTTAACTAGGTAGATATTAAATAGTTAATAACTATTTAATAGCTATTATACCTAGTTAAAATAATTAACAATTTACCTGTAAAATAAATATTAACCCTAACATAGCCACAATGTAATTATTAATTATATTGTAGCTATCTTAGGGTTTATTTTATAGGTAAGTATTTAGATTTAAATAGGAATATTTTAGTTTATAAATGAATTAGATTAATTTAATATAAATTTAGTTAGGGTATATTAGAGTTAATATAGTTAATATAAATACTATAGTAACTATATTAACTATATTAACCCTAATATAATTAGGGTTAATATAGTTAATATATATAATGTAATACCTATATTAACTATAATATACTTAGGGTTAATATAGATAACATAGCTGGCGGCGGTATAGGGGGATTAGATTAGGGGTTAATAATTTTAATAGAGATGGCGGCGGTGTTAGGGGCTTACATTAGGGGTTAATAATATTAATATAGCTGGCGGCGGTATAGGGGGATTAGATTAGGGCAGTGATTTTTAACCTTTTTTTTGCCGTGGCACACATTTTTACATTAAAAAATCCTGTGGCACACCACCATCCCAAAATTTTTAAAAAATCACACATTGTAGCCTAATACAGCATGTATATATACACATACACACAAACACACACATACTGTATGTATTGTGCTGTTATGCCATGCCTCCTACAAACTACCCCTGCAATGGGAGTAAAAAACAAGCAAAGTTTAAAAAATATGTCACACTGTTGTCAGTCTGCCGTGGCACACCTGAGGATCTCTCACGGCACACTAGTGTGCCACGGCACACTGGTTGAAAAACACTGGATTAGGGGTTAATAATTTTTATATAGGTGGCGGCGGTGTAAGGGGTCAGGTTAGGGGATAGATAAGGTAGATGACAGCGGTTTTAGGGGCTCACAGTAGGGGGTTAGTTTATGTAGATGGGGGCGGGGTCCGGGAGCTGCGGTTTAGGGGTTAATAACTTTATTAGGGATTTCGGGGGGGGGGGGGGGGTGGCGGTTGACAGGTAGATAGACATTGCGCATGCGTTAGGTGTTAGGTTTTATTTAGCAGATCGCGGGTGACAGGTAGATAGACATTGCGCATGCGTTAGGTGTTAGGTTTATTTTCTAGCTAGTTTAGGGAGTTACGGGGCTCCAATAGTCAGCGTAAGGCTTCTTACGGCTGCTTTTTGTGGCGAGGTGAAAATGGAGTAAGTTTTCTCCATTTTCGCCACGTAAGTCCTTACGCTGCATATTGGATACCAAACTGCGCTGGTTTGGTATACCTGCCTATAGCCCAAAAAACTACGGGCGACGGCAGAAATATACGGGCGTAATTTCTAGGTTACGCTGTATATAGGATACCAAACCAGCGCAAATATTGGCGTTGCCGGCTTTTGCGGGCGACGATTTTTATCGGATCGACCCCCTAGCATTTAAAATTTGCTTTAGAAGGAGATCATTTTTTTTCTTTACTTTTTTCTTGATGCCTGCAGCATAAGAGATAATAGTATGTTCTGTACTAAAGGCCAGATTACAAGTGGAGCACAAAAAAATCACTTTGCGAGGGCAATATTTGTGCTCCACTTTTACCAGTGCACATAAATGTGTGCTGGTATTACAAGTTAGGTGCAGTGCGAACGCGACCTCACGTTTTCATTGCACGGAAGTTTAGTGCCCACAACAGCGCATTTCTGACTCCAATGGGAGCTTTGTTCTCATACTGTGTCTGATGCAGCGAAGAAGGGGGTAAGTTGCGCAGCAGATTTAAATATATATGTATATAAATAAATATATATATATATACAGTATACAACTGAAGTGAGTACACCCCAGTGCAATATCACTTAAATGTCAAATGATTCAAAATTGTATAACCTAACAGTAACTGCACTACGTCTAAGTTTTACAGTAGGGTTTTTGCTCTTATGTCAAATTAAAAACTATAATATATTAAGAATACCAGCCCCAAAGCAGGAAATCAATGCACCAAAAGTCAGTGCACCTTTCATTACTGAGATTCAAATCTTATTTTTTTCAATACTTTGCATGTCCACCCTTATTTTTGATGACAGACTCAATCCTCCTTGGCATGGAGCAAACCAGTGTTGTATAAATTTCTGGAGAGATGTTCTGCACAGAGATATTTTTTTTCAGCTGGAGCGGTTGTGTTGCTCTTCTTCACAAAAACCTGAAGCGCCCCCCCTGCAAAAAAAGCACAGCATTACTTTTAAATCTGTGAATTTTTTTAAAAAAACTCTGTAAATTGCTTGACATATTTTTACAATCAGCAAATACATAAACTGTCTGAGCTCGGCATCACATGACGTGGGCACCCCCCTGCCCTAGCTCCGCAAAAGAAGTGTAGTGTAGACTGTCCCTTTAAGTAATAAAATGTTCAGTTTCCATTGACCTCTCTAAGTATTGATTTTACAGATAAGATAAGGAAGCAAGTGTGTGTACACAAAGTGATAACACAATAATCCATTACCTGCTATATATATGTGTATATATATAAATGTGGTATGACTGGCACCAGAAACAATATAAAATAGTTCCGGTCTATACCCTCCTGCTTACACTAAGGAAATATGCAGGTGAGTAGTGCTCAGGGGTGATCATTTAATTAAATATTCAGAGAGAAGAATTTATGTGGTAGGAGCGCAGGGTAAAGAGACTCCCTAGCACTAGAATCACAAAAGTACACCCTATCCGGCACAGGACCATGAATACCAAAATATTAAATCAGATACAGATCACAGCTGATAGCAAGAAAAAATATATGTATATTTAATTACAAAAAATGAGATCAAAACATTTCACAACAAAATATAAATGTGCCTAATAATAATAAAGAATACCACTAAAGTGATGGAATTAATTACAATGATAATGTCCAAAACGGAAAATAAAGTCATAAGTGAAAACTGCTCCAAGGATTCCTGTAATCATAAATATCTGAAAAAAATCTTCTGAGCTCTCAAAAAAGGCCTTCAATTGAAGATTGCTATATATCCCAATAGCGGTATATAGAGTCCCAAAGTTGCAACATTTAGGTATGAAAAGGATTAATAGTCCCTTGAGTACTCATATAGGAATATCTTAACAAGCACAGAACACAGCTGTCATGAAAGCACAGTATGGGATAAGCAAAGCAGTTGTCAGAAAGCAGGTAGCAAACAGTGCAGTCTCCCCCAGAATCGTTATAACAGTCTTTGCAAAGCAGATGCTAGTTTAGGCAGGGTTAGTGTAAGGAAGATTAAAAGTTCTCACCCTTTCATATCCAGGATACGATATCCCTCAGGTGGTGCTGCTCAATAGCAGTGCTGGTGTAGTACTTACCTAACCCTCCTGACCATATCACAACTAGCTCTTACTTCTGGGAGGCCGGTTGCCTGTTGCTTAAACACGTGACGTGCTGATCCTTATACCGTGTATGTGAATAAGTAGCCGGTTGTTGCAAACTTATGGCGCTGTATTTGGTAGGTTCCCTGGAGGTCACAATCAAAGTGAATTCCGTTCCGTTTGGATTATCGTAGCTGCCTCTCCTGCTACGTACGTTTCACCCCTCACAGCATGGGGCTTCTTCCGGCAGTGGCTATTGACGTCACTATTAGGTGACGCTATTTATTAGCATAATCCCTCCGCCTCTGAGTGAAGTTTGAAGAGTCATAAAAATAAACATATTTATTTGTTTCTATAACACATATAAGCATCACTAAGTGGCATTAATAGTGGTTCTTATCTATACCTATTTGCAAATTTCAGTGTAGTAATTCAAAATAATTTAAAAAAAAAAAACGAAAAAGTTATATTTTGTCTTTTTATCCTTATAAGGTTTATTAAATTTATTAAGGGCACCTCTGCATACATTTCAGTAAGTTCTGTTTACAAATAATACAATAGATATTATATTCAAAGTTTCTAAATTATCAGATGAGACCTTGACATGAATCAATTATAGTATTATTGTTTTATCCTTCAATAAAGGATAGGTAAAGACTAAGGTTAATCTCTAATTTTTCCAATTATTTCAATAATTTCATATTTGGAGAGACAGGGGATAAATGTATTAAGTAACAGATCATAAGTTCTATTTATGAGGAAAATAATATCCTCAGAAATATTTGAAGTCGTTAATGAATAGATATTTAAGTATCTGGAGTTTAGACGCCTAAGAAGGGGGCAAAATTGATCTCCTCATTCATGCCTTTTGGTTTTAAAGAACCCAGATTGTATATCCATTTGCACTCCTTTTGTAACAGTAAGTTGTCCCAGTTGCCACCTCTTACATTTAAATTTACTCTTTCCAAACCCCTAAATCTTAGGGTTGATTCATCACTGTTATGATTGAAGTAGAAATGTCTGGCTACACTACTAGTTTTGATAAGTTTATGTTTTATATCTCTCTTATGTTCTTTAATCCTTTCTCTAAGCTCACGATAGGTTTTACCTATGTAATAAATTGGGCATTCACACTGTACCATGTATATGACTCCCTCTGTTTTACATGTTATATGTCCTTTAATCTTGTGTGTTATACCATTAGTGTCACAGAATATATCCCCCCTTAATAGGTTCTCACAAACTGAGCATTTCGTACATTTAAAGTTCCCCTCTCTATTTTTATGTTTCTTAAGCCAATTCTTTTGTTCATTGTCAGTGAATAGACTACTCACTAGTGTATCTCGTAAATTCGGTGCTCGTTTTGCTGACATACTAGGTTTATTCCCTACCATTTTTTCTATTGATTTGTCTAGGGTCAATACATGCCAGTGTTTTGATAAAATGGATGTTATTGTTTCCCATTTATCATTGTAGGTACTGATAAACCTAATTATGTCTTCATCTTTTTTATCTCTAGGGTCATAGAGTAACTTATCTCTATCACTATCTCTGGCTTTACAGTAGGCCTGTTTCAATATTTTTGAAGGGTAGCCTCTTTCTTTAAATCTTAATTCTAGGGCTCTTGCTTCCATTTTAAAACTTTCTATGTTCGTACAGTTTCTACGGTGACGTAAGTATTGCCCCTGTGGAATATTTTTGATTAAGTGTGGCAGGTGATGACTTTCGGCATGTAATAAGGCATTTGCCGCAATGCTTTTACGAAAAGTTTCTGTCGTTATAATATTACCCTCCTTTTTGATGTTTAGATCCAGGAATGCTACTTCTTCAGTACTCCAAGTATATGTGAATTTTAAATTAAATGAATTATTGTTCAATCGTGATATAAACTCTTGGAGTTGGGTAACTGATCCCTCCCAAAACATTATAATGTCATCAATAAATCTTAGCCAAACGCTAATATGGCTTAAATCGAGGTTGGAGGCATCCAGGACAATATCTCTCTCCCAAGCTCCTAAATATAAACAGGCATAAGTAGGGGCACAGCATATGCCCATCGCTGTCCCCAAAATCTATTTGTAATATTTATTTTGAAAGACAAAGAAGTTATGTGTCAGTACAAATCTAAGGAGGTCTAGTACAAACTCTGTATGTTTCTTATATTTGGGTCCCCTTTCTTCCAGGAATCTTTTAATCTGGGAAATACCATGTTCATGGGGAATTGAATTCCACATCTATAGTCACAAGAATAGTTTTACTATTTACATTTATTCCATTTACTTTCTTAAGTACATCAAGAGTGTCCTGAATGTATGATGGAAGAGAACTCAGAAATGGTCTCAAACAATAATCAACATATGTGGAGATATTCTCAGTAAGTGAATTTATCCCTGCTATTATTGGTCTGCCTGGTATCGGAACAGTCTTTTTGTGTATTTTGGGGATGGTGTAGAATGTGGCTGTTATTGGGAATTTTTTGTTTAGATAATCAAATTCTTTCTTATTTATTAGGCCTTCATCCTTAGCTGTCTTTAGAATAGTAGATAACTGTAATTTATAGTCATCTGTTGGATTGTTTTTAAGACATTTATAATGAGTCTTGTCATTAAGTTGTTTTTTGCATTCCATCAGGTAATCACGTGTGTTAAGAATTACCACATTTCCCCCTTTATCCGAAGGTTTTATGACTATAGATGTGTCACTTTGTAAATCTTTAATAGCTTTTCTTTCCTCACATGACAGTTTATCACTGGATCTGGAAGTATTGATTTTTAAGATATCATTCTCAACTAATCTAACAAAGTTGAGTACCGATGGGACCATTGAAAGAGATGGCATATATTCCGATTTCTTTGCCAAATTGCAAAAACCTATATGTTCAGGTTCTTCAGATGGTGCATCAGATTCCATACTAGTCCAGTTTTTCCAGTAGTAATTTGTCATGCATATCAAGTATTGCTGTTTGTTTTTTATCTTGATGTAACTTCCTAAGAATTACCTTTCTCGCAAATAAGTGAACATCTTTCACTGTGGTGAATCTGTCACAAGTATTTGTGGGGGCAAACGATAGCCCTCATTCGAGTACCTTCATTTGTACTTCAGAAATCTTTTTTTGTGACAGATTAACCACTTTGATGTCAGCTATCTGTTCTGATTGTTTTAACTCTTGTCTTTCTTCTGGTTTCTCAATGGGTAACGGTTTTTGTCTTGGGTTTGAGTATCCTCTTTGCCTCCCCCCTCTACGTGTTCTTTTGTAGGGATTGTTTTCTCTAAAAAACGTCCCCTACGATTTCTTCTGAAATTATTTCTTCTCCCTCCTCTCTCTGAGGTTTCTGAATCTGTACTGGTTGTATATGTTTGGGAGTACTCATAAACCTTGTTATCCTGATAATCACTCCAATCTCTTTGGTATTTACGTTTCTTTCTGAATTTAATAGCATCCTGGATCTTTCTGACCTCTAATTTAGCTACTCCCATTAGTTTAATATATTGATCATCATCTTTCCATTTATCCAATTGTTCATTCAAAATCTGAATCTCATCTTGAATTCTTTTTAACCTCAAATTATTTTCCTCACGCATCAATTCCATCCATCCAATAGAGCACTCACTCGCTAGGGTTTCCCATTTATTCTGAAAATTTGGTGTTAAGGGATCACTGAGGTTATTACCTGTTTTTTTCCTTATTCTTAACCCTCGAGGGATCATTTTAGCTTCAATATACTTATCCAAACTAGTAACCTCCCATTTTAATTTCTGTTCCTTTAACACCTTAGTTTTATAGTCCTTAAAGATTTTAAAAATACTTTGTGACTCTATATTACTAGGACCTGCTGTTGATGTGCCCTGGGATATTGTAAACGTATCATTAATGTCAAAATCCCACTCTGATTCATTAATTTCTGCCATTATGCAGAAGTGCCAATAATAACAATCACAATAATTCTCAAGCAATCGTCTTGTGACAATTAGATCTGAATCACTTCTGTGCCCACTTCAAACTTAGGAAAGACTCCTCAATAGAGTCCAGAAACATAGATAAATGTGGTATGACTGGCACCAGAAACAATATAAAATAGTTCCGGTCTATACCCTCCTGCTTACACTAAGGAAATATGCAGGTGAGTAGTGCTCAGGGGTAATAATTTAATTAAATATTCAGAGAGAAGAATTTATGTGGTAGGAGCGCAGGGTAAAGAGACTCCCTAGCACTAGAATCACACAAAGTACACCCTATCCGGCACAGGACCATGAATAGCAAAATATTAAATCAGATACAGATCACAGCTGATAGCAAGAAAAAATATATGTATATTTAATTACAAAAAATGAGATCAAAACATTTCACAACAAAATATAAATGTGCCTAATAATAATAAAGAATACCACTAAAGTGATGGAATTAATTACAATGATAATGTCCAAAACGGAAAATAAAGTCATAAGTGAAAACTGCTCCAAGGATTCCTGTAATCATAAATATCTGAAAAAAATCTTCTGAGCTCTCAAAAAAGGCCTTCAATTAAATATTACGAACAGATTTTGGGGACAGCGATGGGCACATGCTGTGCCCCTACTTATGCCTGTTTATATTTAGGAGCTTGGGAGAGAGATATTGTCCTGGATGCCTCCAACCTCGATTTAAGCCATATTAGCGTTTGGCTAAGATTTATTGATGACATTATAATGTTTTGGGAGGGATCAGTTACCCAACTCCAAGAGTTTATATCACGATTGAACAATAATTCATTTAATTTAAAATTCACATACTTGGAGTACTGAAGAAGTAGCATTCCTGGATCTAAACATCAAAAAGGAGGGTAATATTATAACGACAGAAACTTTTCGTAAAAGCACTGCGGCAAATGCCTTATTACATGCCGAAAGTCATCACCTGCCACACTTAATCAAAAATATTCCACAGGGGCAATACTTACGTCACCGTAGAAACTGTACAAACATAGACAGTTTTAAAATGGAAGCAAGAGCCCTAGAATTAAGATTTAAAGAAAGAGGCTACCCTTCAAAAATATTGAAACAGGCCTACTGTAAAGCCAGAGATAGTGATAGAGATAAGTTACTCTATGACCCTAGAGATAAAAAAGATGAAGACATAATTAGGTTTATCAGTACCTACAATGATAAATGGGAAACAATAACATCCATTTTATCAAAACACTGGCATGTATTGACCCTAGACAAATCAATAGAAAAAATGGTAGGGAATAAACCTAGTATGTCAGCAAAACGAGCACCGAATTTACGAGATACACTAGTGAGTAGTCTATTCACTGACAATGAACAAAAGAATTGGCTTAAGAAACATAAAAATAGAGAGGGGAACTTTAAATGTACGAAATGCTCAGTTTGTGAGAACCTATTAAGGGGGGATATATTCTGTGACACTAATGGTATAACACACAAGATTAAAGGACATATAACATGTAAAACAGAGGGAGTCATATACATGGTACAGTGTGAATGCCCAATTTATTACATAGGTAAAACCTATCGTGAGCTTAGAGAAAGGATTAAAGAACATAAGAGAGATATAAAACATAAACTTATCAAAACTAGTAGTGTAGCCAGACATTTCTACTTCAATCATAACAGTGATGAATCAACCCTAAGATTTAGGGGTTTGGAAAGAGTAAATTTAAATGTAAGAGGTAGCAACTGGGACAACTTACTGTTACAAAAGGAGTGCAAATAGATATACAATCTTGGTTCTTTAAAACCAAAAGGCATGAATGAGGAGATCAATTTTGCCCCCTTCTTAGGCGTCTAAACTCCAGATACTTAAATATCTATTCATTAACGACTTCAAATATTTCTGAGGATATTATTTTCCTCATAAATAGAACTTATGATCTGTTACTTAATACATTTATCCCCTGTCTCTCCAAATATGAAATTATTGAAATAATTGGAAAAATTAGAGATTAACCTTAGTCTTTACCTATCCTTTATTGAAGGATAAAACAATAATACTATAATTGATTCATGTCAAGGTCTCATCTGATAATTCAGAATCTTTGAATATAATATCTATTGTATTATTTGTAAATAGAACTTACTGAAATGTATGCAGAGGTGCCCTTAATAAATTTAATAAACCTGATAAGGATAAAAAGACAAAATATAACTTTTTCGTGTTTTTTTTAAAATTATTTTGAATTACTACACTGAAATTTGCAAATAGGTATAGATAAGAACCACTATTAATGCCACTTAGTGATGCTTATATGTGTTGCCATAAAATAGAAACAAATAAATATGTTTATTTTTATGACTCTTCAAACTTCACTCAGAGGCGGAGGGATTATGCTAATAAATAGCGTCACCTAATAGTGACGTCAATAGCCACTGCCGGAAGAAGCCCCATGCTGTGAGGGGTGAAACGTACGTAGCAGGAGAGGCAGCTACGATAATCCAAACGGAACGGAATTCACTTTGATTGTGACCTCCAGGGAACCTACCAAATACAGCGCCATAAGTTTGCAACAACCGGCTACTTATTCACATACACGGTATAAGGATCAGCACGTCACGTGTTTAAGCAACAGGCAACCGGCCTCCCAGAAGTAAGAGCTAGTTGTGATATGGTCAGGAGGGTTAGGTAAGTACTACACCAGCACTTCTATTGAGCAGCACCACCTGAGGGATATCGTATCCTGGATATGAAAGGGTGAGAACTTTTAATCTTCCTTACACTAACCCTGCCTAAACTAGCATCTGCTTTGCAAAGACTGTTATAACGATTCTGGGGGAGACTGCACTGTTTGCTACCTGCTTTCTGACGACTGCTTTGCTTATCCCATACTGTGCTTTCATGACAGCTGTGTTCTGTGCTTGTTAAGATATTCCTATATGAGTACTCAAGGGACTATTAATCCTTTTCATACCTAAATGTTGCAACTTTGGGACTCTATATACCGCTATTGGGATATATAGCAATCTTCAATTGAAGGCCTTTTTTGAGAGCTCAGAAGATTTTTTTCAGCTATTTATGATTACAGGAATCCTTGGAGCAGTTTTCACTTATGACTTTATTTTCCGTTTTGGACATTATCATTGTAATTAATTCCATCACTTTAGTGGTATTCTTTATTATTATTAGGCACATTTATATTTTGTTGTGAAATGTTTTGATCTCATTTTTTGTAATTAAATATACATATATTTTTTCTTGCTATCAGCTGTGATCTGTATCTGATTTAATATTTTGGTATTCATGGTCCTGTGCCGGATAGGGTGTACTTTGTGTGATTCTAGTGCTAGGAAGTCTCTTTACCCTGCGCTCCTACCACATAAATTCTTCTCTCTGAATGTGTATATATATATTTATACACACATCACATAAACACACACATACACACGCACAAACGTACACACATACATAAACAAAAAAAATACACACACACAGTGGCAGTTCTACATAGGGGCCTGCAGGGGCCAGTGCCCCTGTAAAAATGTCCCTGGCCCCCCTGAGCTTATTTGTGAAGTTGATTCCTTGTTTTGCTGCAGTGTCATTGTTATTCCGCACTCGCCTCCTGATGTCAGAGCCCTCGCGTGACCTCATCATTCTGCTGCCAGTGTTTCTCCTTATGATGTAGAATCATTCGAAAAGGAGCTGGGAAACCGGACCTCAAGTTGGCTTATCCCCCTCCCCCAGGACCTTTGATTTATCCTATTGAAGATCCCAATTCTTACAACCGCTGGACTCCTAATTTACAGATTATCCATCCCCCCAGGAACACCCCCATACTCAGCGTTAACCCCCTAGAGGATCCCCTTCACCACCCAAAAGGATAGCAATTTACCTTCCAGCGGATCTCCTCACACAATTCAGCGGTTCTCAGTGATCGTATACTATTGCTGCAGCAATTTCTGAAATTCTGCCGAACAGTGAGGATAAGATGGGGAATTACGGCTCTGATTCCGAAGTTGGGCAAATATCATTCAGCTGCCGACCTGCAGGATACCAGTTCCTTTTTTGGGGGAAATCGGCAGAAGAGACCCCCCCAAACTGGGGCAGATTGGTAGAGCTAAGAAAGGTAAGGGGGATGTAAACACCTATTGGATAGAATGTCTGCATAATTTCCCAAACCTTTTGTGTCCATTCATTTATTTCACTTGCATTTTCTTTCATTCTCTCTTCTGCAGTTTACTGCTCTCGCCCCCTGCAGCCTCTAATGGGGATTATGTCATATATGGCATGGGGTGCATATGTCCAATTTAACCCTTTGGCTACCAAACAGAACTGATACGCTTTGATGTTCGATTCATGGAACCACTGTGGCAGCCAAATAGTTAACTTAGCCTAGGATGCTTATGATATTTTAGGGTTATAATATGATTTCCAAGAGGTTATTCCTTTATACCCTTATACCACTATGAAGCCTGAAGTGGATTAGTATAACGTAATTACCGCCAGGTCTCTCGTGTATGCCCATAAAACATATTCTGAAGGCTGCATGGGTGGGTAAGCCCACAGACATTTTTTTTATGCCCATAAAACATTCTAAAGACTGAAAAGCTGATTTGAGGTGCTTGCCTCCATGCTGTTCGGAAGGCTCAAAATGATGCTTTGGTATGATTTTAATGTAAAGCAAAATTAAAGTATTTAATGTTTAAATATCATTTGTTTCCATTTTTTAATGTGCCCCTCTGATTAAACACTGGCCCCACCTTGGCCCCCCCAGTAAAATTTGTCTAGAACCGCCACTGTACACACACACACATATATATATATATATATATATATATATATATACACTGTCAAGGTATCTGTAAATCTGTAGATGTCAGTGGACAATACATATATGTATATATATATATATATATATACAAACACTCTGCTAATCCGCATCTCCAGACCATATGAAAAAGAAAAAAGTATATATCAATTGTTAAAAGTTGAAAAATACCGCTTTATTTGGTACAAAAAATGTTAAAATCAGTTGCATGTAAAAACATGAAAGAAAAAAAGGGAAAATCAGCTACAGCCCTGTAACTGACATAGAGCAACAGAAGCCAAACATGTTTCGGGCCTAGTGTCAGCCCTTGTTCACTGGCATAACTAGTGCTGGGAAAAGCCTTAATTTAAAGGTAAAGTTAATTATCAATTACATGCATCTGTTGAATTAACCCATGACTACCTAGATAGTCATGGTTAAATGTAAATTATCATTAATTGTTTTTTTATTTCTTATATTAAACATTTAAAGCAAACATAAATGTTAAGTGTGTTTATTTAAAACTGTCAGATGGCTAGATATATATAAATACATTTTTTTTTTAAAAAAATTAAATTTTTTTAATTACTCTGATTTGATCCTAAATGGATGTAGAACTCAATCTCCACTTAGAGATATTTTTTACTTAAAGATATTTATTTTATACTTTAATTCATTTTCTCCTTTGTTAAAAAGAAGAGAAAATGAAAAAAACAGTCATTAATCTAGTAAAATAAATCAACATCCATTATGGAATTTAGACCAAAAGTCTCTCTCTATCGCCCCCTCTCCTGTGTCTAGGGACATGGTCAATGCCTTGTACTGTCAAGAGTGTATCATTAGAATTATGTTCCTCTCTAAAGTGCTTAGCTATTGGTGTATTACAATCCGGATTGCCAATATCTCTGAGATGTTGTAAGAACCTGTCACGCAGGGCACGTTTAGTGCGCCCCGCGTACTGTTTTTTACATCCTTGGCATGTAAGTAAATAAATGACAAATTTGGTGTTACATGAAATGCTGAAGCGTATGTCAAACTCCCTGTTTGTTGTACTTGATACAAATTTGGGACCCTGTTGGATGTGTTTGCAGGTTTTACAAATATTTCCTTGACATTTCATGGAACCTATTCTTCTCTTTAACCAAGATTGGTTAGTTTGTGACGGTAGCATTGAGGGAGCTAATAAGCTTCCTAAGGTCTTTGCTTTACGTGCTGAAAAATTACAGCCGTGTTGAACTATTTTGCTTAATTTGACATCACTTTTTAAAATTGGCAAACAGTTACGAATAATGTCACAAATTTTGTTGTAGTCTTTACTGTAATTTGTTGTAAAATATGGTTTATTGTTATATCTCTTATTCTGTGTTTTACTCACACATTTGGTAGTAAGAAGATCATCTCTGTTTAGTTTATCCACTCTATTCTTGGTTTCCTTTAATAATTTCATATCATAACCTCGGGCTTCCAATCTGTGGCCGGTATTGGCTGCATGTGATTGAAATTTGTCCTCAGTGGTGCAATTCCTTTTAGTCCTAATCATTTGGCCATAGGGTATAGAATTAATGGTGTGTTTTGGGTGACAGGAGGAAGAGTGAAGAATGGTATTACCCGCTGAACTCTTTCTGTATAACTCAACCTCCAAAGAATGTGTGTCAGTATGTGAAGTGAGTGTGATATCCAAAAAATTTAGGCAATCACTACTTTCAAACATGGTGAATATAAGGTTTAGATTATTGCTGTTGGCGTGTTCAAGGAACAGTTGAACCGAATGACTGTCCCCATCCCACACCAAAAGCAAATCATCTATATACCTACCAAAATAAACAATGTTCTCACGAAAGGGATTAGTATCCCCAAAGACGTGGCACAGCTCCCAAAACCCCATATACAAATTTGCATATGAGGGTGCGAATTTCGCACCCATGGCTGTGCCACGTCTCTGGAGATAGTACTTGCCCTCAAACATAAAAAAATTGTGTGTAAGTAAATATTCAACAGCAGTGTACAAAAATTGAATTGTCAAAAAATCATAAGTAGTGAAATTCGTAAGAAAAAACATTAATGCTTGTAATCCCATATCGTGAGGGATGGATGTGTATAATGATGTCACATCCATTGTGACTAATCTGTAATTCTCACACCAAGTTATGTGTTCGACCTGTGCAATAAGTGCTGTAGTGTCTCGTAAATAACCATATAGATTAGTAACTATAGGCTGTAAAAACGTATCAACTAGATCCGAAAGTCTTTCATTAAGTGAACCAATACCGGCCACGATCGGACAGCCCGGAGGGTTTTTGGGGTCTTTGTGAAGTTTAGGCAAGTTGGATGTTTAGGTAATAGATATTCCACCACCTTCTCAGAAATCACTCCATCCAGTTTAGCTTTGTGAACTATCTCAGCTAATGATCTACGAAAATCGTCAGTAGGGTCACAGATCAAGGGCTGGTATACAGCCTCATTGGCAAGTTGCCTATTGGCTTCTGCCACATAATCACATTTGTTTAAGATAACAGTATTACCACCCTTATCTGATTCCCTAATGACTATATTCGGATCATTTTTAAGATCAATGATGGCTTTTCTTTCAAGTGCAGTCAAATTGTTATTTTTATAACCTTTACTAGTAGTGCTTTTATTTTTGCTGTCCAATTCAATAAGCTGAGTCTCAAGTGTCTGTTGGAAGACCTGTAAGTTTAAGCCCCTACTATGTATAGGATAGGATTGGTTTTATCTTTAAATCTACCAAGATCAATATCTTTTTCTGAGGGGCCAAATCTTTGATCAACATTGCTATCCCTCATTAGCTCCAGCATGTCTGTCATGGCTGCTTGGTCGTTAAAGTTAAAATTGAAATGATGTGTTGACTCAATATTAGTACTATTATCTCCATCTTTTTGTGTTACACTATGTTCCTCTGACTCATCATTAAAATAATGTTTCTTCAAAGTAAGATCTCTTACAAATCTATTTACATCTAGAATGGTAGAAAATAAATCAAAACTACAACTAGGGGCAAAGCTCAAACCTTTTTGTAAAAGTGAAATTTCCTGTTTGTTCAAATTTCTAGATGATAGATTAATAACATTATTTAAGGAGGGGTTGTCCTGTAAGACACTTTTTTCCTTTGAGGATACCTGTTGTAATTTGCACTTGTGTACAAAACACGGAAGGGAACTGCACTCTCATACCGGACCGGGTACACATCCTATGACCCTGCAACATGCTCAGCCCTGGGTGCCACTGGCACTCACAGGAAGCTGTGCTGTCCCCAGAGCCACAAGCAGTTAACCCCAGACAGGTCTGGGTGCAAGAACCATAGGGAAAATTACAAAACAAATGAATACAACACCTGAGCTTGTCCCATTTGGCCAGATGCGGTGACTAACCTTTCCAGTTTTGCTTTTAAATCTTAGCTGAGAGCTTGTAAGTGAGTGCTGGGTTTTCTCTGTGTGTTGTATTAATTTGTTTTGTAATTTTCCCTATGGTTCTTGCACCCAGACCTGTCTGGGGTTAACTGCTTGTGGCTCTGGGGACAGCACAGCTTCCTGTGAGTGCCAGTGGCACCCAGGGCTGAGCATGTTGCAGGGTCATAGGATGTGTACCCGGTCCGGTATGAGAGTGCAGTTCCCTTCCGTGTTTTGTATATGTGTAGGGTGATTACATATTCCTGTGCACCCTTTTTTTTGTTTTCAGTTTGTTTGGATTTGAAAGCTTGCATTGTGTGGCTGTTTTAGGGTCTCAGGTATTGGAAAGGACCTTGACGTGGTACCTGAGCTTGTCCCATTTGGCCAGATGCGGTGACTAACCTTTCCAGTTTTGCTTTTAAATCTTAGCTGAGAGCTTGTAAGTGAGTGCTGGGTTTTCTCTGTGTGTTGTATTAATTTGTTTTGTAATTTTCCCTATGGTTCTTGCACCCAGACCTGTCTGGGGTTAACTGCTTATGGCTCTGGGGACAGCACAGCTTCCTGTGAGTGCCAGTGGCACCCAGGGCTGAGCATGTTGCAGGGTCATAGGATGTGTACCCGGTCCGGTATGAGAGTGCAGTTCCCTTCCGTGTTTTGTATATGTCTAGGGTGATTACATATTCCTGTGCACCCTTTTTTTGTTTTCAGTTTGTTTGGATTTGAAAGCTTGCATTGTGTGGCTGTTTTAGGGTCTCAGGTATTGGAAAGGACCTTGACGTGGTACCTGAGCTTGTCCCATTTGGCCAGATGCGGTGACTAACCTTTCCAGTTTTGCTTTTAAATCTTAGCTGAGAGCTTGTAAGTGAGTGCTGGGTTTTCTCTGTGTGTTATATATGTGTGTGTATATATATATATATACAGATACTCGTCGACTTACAACCTATGCGACTTATGACCATCCATACTTACGACCATGTGTCGTACTGCAGACAGCAGTGCTTGTGTGCAGGCCATACGAGAGTGACTGTCGTAAGCAGCAGCAGCAGCCTTCGCATGTGTCGCAGCCTCTCACCATGTTGCAGTCCAAAATACCTGTGATGTGTAGCAGCAGACCTATCTGCCTAAACCCTACATTAGACCATTTTATTTACATGCCGTAGATATATCGTCCGACTTACGTCCAAATCGTCTTACGACCGGACGGTCAGAACGTAATGCGGTCGTAAGTCGACGACTACCTGTATATATATATATATGTATATGCTTCACTAAAGGATATGAATATTAATTCCTGGAATGTGACAGAACGACAGTGCAATATCGGGCAATATCGCACTAAAACTGCAGCGAAAATAGCTGTTAACGGTTTAAAATGTAGTGCAAATCAAAGACCTATAGAATTACTTTCTGTACTGAAAAGTGCGTACAGTATGGCTGAAGATTATCCCATATTTGAATGCTCAGAATTTGTGAATTTATTTTTCGAAGCACTGCCCGCGCACATCAAAGTTAATTTAGCTAGAGATTTTGATGAGCACTGCTCATTGGACTGGCTGATCAAAGAGAGTACAAAGTTATACTCTATTCAGCAGTCCGGTGAACAGGGGGTTAAAAGGGAACCAAAGCCCAACCCCAAAATTGTGGCAGAAACGAGGGTGTTACCCAGCCCCCTCAATTTGGAGTCTAAAAAGAAAACCTATGCGGAGGTGGTCCAAGAAAACAGGCCATCCCCACAAAGTTTTAACTCTGCCCCTTCCCCAATACGGGCTGAGGCGCAGAGAGATTATGCTCAAGATGGAAGCATACCCCAGTAAATAATTATTCCCAAAGAGATAAACACACACAAAATAATTGGTATCCCCATAAAAATAAATACCAAAAGTGGCGAAAATACTCTCAGGGTAACCAGACACCCCAAGTAAATAGTGCTCCCTAAAATACTAATGCTGAACAAGTTGAACCCCAAAGACAGCCATGTCAAAATAGGAGAAATAGCTATGATTCTGAGGGATCCCAAGGATCCAGGAATCAATACCCTGGGGCATCAAAAAAATCGGTCCATGGGTAAAGATAGCTTGTCCATTCAAGTGGGCCAACTCAGCACACAAGTTAGTCAACTATGTACACTATTTACTAATATGAGTCAAGCTTTTATGGCTCAGCAACCTAACAATTCTTTTTTAGGGGTACAGCCAGTGGCCAGCAGTGGGCCACAGGCACAGTCATAAATACTGCAGTATTACCTGAAAGAGGGGAGAGAGATATACCAAAAGAAATGATAAATGTCAATAATAGTACTAAAGCAACCTCGGCCAAAAAGCTCAAACTAATATCTTCCTTTACAGCATTCACTTAACCTTATTTCCACAGATGCAGTACACAGGAACCCAATCGATCCTATTACAAAGGGATGAACTGGTAAGAATGAAGTTTCTTCTGCATCAGGTAACGTGGCAGATTCAGTTAACACGTGGCGAAGCCCACAGATATGTGATAATGCAAATTATATGTTTGAAATGTTAGAAACTGCAGGAAGATATTATGTATTAGCTGAACTCCAGGATTCAGTTTCCAACCCTATCATGGGATTAATGGATACTGGGTCTCAGGCAACTATTTTATCCCACAGGTACTACACACAGCTAAATGAGCTAACAACCCACAAACCTAAAATAAAAGAATTTGATGGTTCACTAATAGGTGTTGGGGGTGACTCTCTAAAAGTCTACGGTACGGCATTGTTAAAATTTAAACTGGGGAACAGGGTCATAAGACACCCTGTCATTATAGTGGATCTGCCAACTAATCATTTAATTATTGGTAGTGATCTCCTAAAGCAATTAAGCACCATAATTGATTGCATAAATAATGTAATTTGGTCACAAGTTAAACGGCCTATTAATTATGAGAAAACCGGTATATCTCGCACCCGACATAACTGTCACAAGGTGGAAGACAAGCCAGATGCTGTTGCGATTCATTTCAGGAATAACTCTATACCTGAAATCACTATCCTACAAATAGATGATCAGATTACTTTAAGTGGCTCTGATGGTAATACTTTTAAAATTTCGTCTGGAAAGATAGCGAATATTTCTTTAGATGGCGATGTATTAACCATATCTCTCCACAGGGGGGATGCTAAGTCCTCTAAAGGGGAAGGCCATACTCAATACCTTGCAGGAATTGAGAGAGTTAAGGAGGATATATTTATCCCTATGCAACTGAATGACCTTGGTAAAACCAAATATGCTAAATTGAACTTAAAACAGGAAGTTAGCTACTGTATACAGGGAGTGCAGAATTATTAGGCAAGTTGTATTTTTGAGGATTAATTTTATTATTGAACAACAACCATGTTCTCAATGAACCCAAAAAACTCATTAATATCAAAGCTGAATATTTTTGGAAGTAGTTTTTAGTTTGTTTTTAGTTTTAGCTATTTTAGGGGGATATCTGTGTGTGCAGGTGACTATTACTGTGCATAATTATTAGGCAACTTAACAAAAAACAAATATATACCCATTTCAATTATTTATTTTTACCAGTGAAAGAAACCAATATAACATCTCAACATTCACAAATATACATTTCTGACATTCAAAAACAAAACAAAAACAAATCAGTGACCAATATAGCCACCTTTCTTTGCAAGGACACTCAAAAGCCTGCCATCCATGGATTCTGTCAGTGTTTTGATCTGTTCACCATCAACATTGCGTGCAGCAGCAACCACAGCGTCCCAGACACTGTTCAGAGAGGTGTACTGTTTTCCCTCCTTGTAAATCTCACATTTGATGATGGACCACAGGTTCTCAATGGGGTTCAGATCAGGTGAACGAGGAGGCCATGTCATTAGATTTTCTTCTTTTATACCCTTTTTTGCCAGCCACGCTGTGGAGTACTTGGACGCGTGTGATGGAGCATTGTCCTGCATGAAAATCATGTTTTTCTTGAAGGATGCAGACTTCTTCCTGTACCACTGCTTGAAGAAGGTGTCTTCCAGAAACTGGCAGTAGGACTGGGAGTTGAGCTTGACTTCATCCTCAACCCGAAAAGGCCCCACAAGCTCATCTTTGATGATACCAGCCCAAACCAGTACTCCACCTCCACCTTGCTGGCGTCTGAGTCGGACTGGAGCTCTCTGCCCTTTACCAATCCAGCCACGGGCCCATCCATCTGGCCCATCAAGACTCATTCTCATTTCATCAGTCCATAAAACCTTAGAAAATTCAGTCTTGGGATATTTCTTGGCCCAGTCTTGACGTTTCAGCTTGTGTGTCTTGTTCAGTGGTGGTCGTCTTTCAGCCTTTCTTACCTTGGCCATGTCTCTGAGTATTGCACACCTTGTGCTTTTGGGCACTCCAGTGATGTTGCAGCTCTGAAATATGGCCAAACTGGTGGCAAGTGGCATCTTGGCAGCTGCACGCTTGACTTTTCTCAGTTCATGGGCAGTTATTTTGGTTTTTCCACACACTTCTTGCGACCCTGTTGACTATTTTGAATGAAACGCTTGATTGTTCGATGATCACGCTTCAGAAGCTTTGCAATTTTAAGAGTGCTGCATCCCTCTGCAAGATATCTCACTATTTTTGACTTTTCTGAGCCTGTCAAGTCCTTCTTTTGACCCATTTTGCCAAAGGAAAGGAAGTTGCCTAATAATTATGCACACCTGATATAGGGTGTTGATGTCATTAGACCACACCCCTTCTCATTACAGAGATGCACATCACCTAATATGCTTAATTGGTAGTAGGCTTTCGAGCCTATACAGCTTGGAGTAAGACAACATGCATAAAGAGGATGATGTGGTCAAAATACTCATTTGCCTAATAATTCTGCACTCCCTGTATAAGCAAAGGATAATTAGCACAGATAGCTGAAACTAAAGGGATTAAATATCTTTCGCCCCAAGACCACTGTGTCCACGGCCTGGATGACAGGTCTGAAAGCTATAATATCACAGCTAAATGCTTATTATCTATCTCCATAGGTAATAAATCAGTGAAGCACCTGTTTTTAGTTTTAAATACTCCCCATAATCAAATATACATTGGCAATGATCTCTTACATAGATATGCCATACAAATAGATTTGATTAACTCTTGCCTCTGGAGCAGGTTAAGGGAGGACCCTGAAGTATTTCAGGATGAAAACGCAGCCCTGAAATCAAACCAGCAATTGCCATATGCTGTGAATATGCAGGTGTCAAACGATGTTATAATTCCTGCTGGGGCTGATAAATTCCTCTTATCCTTAAAGGTAAAAATAGGTCAGAAATTAATAACTTCTGAAACACTAATTTGCCTCTCCCATAGAATGAAAAATCTGGGTATAACAATGACCCATACTCCTATGGTAAATATTGGAACTATTCCACAAGATATAACCTTATCCAAGGAAACTACCATAGGATATGTGCTGGAATCAAGTTATTACACTTTTGGATTCCAAAATAATATAATTGGGCTAATACCTGAAGAATATTTAACTGAAGAACAATTAATAGAACAATCCTTTGCATCTATGCCAGAGGGACTATTTACAATTCAGTCTATTTACCCCTTCAGCTCAGAGGAAGGCATCTGTAAAATTGAAGAAGCCTCTCTGGTATTTGATCAGTCGATCAAAGTGCAAGAATACCCCAATACCCAGAGTCATGGGGGCAATGTAAATTATAATCAAGGGGACCTCACCGCCAGGTTGGAAGAAGCCTATGAAATAGTACAGCCTGAAATCTTTCTAGAATTCCAGCAAATAGTCGAAGAGCAAATCTCCTTAGCTAATGGCTGTTCCAGTGATGATGAACGCCGACAGCTACGAGAACTCCTGATGGAGTACAAGGATATTTTTGCTAGGGATTCTTATGACTGTGGGACTACAAACTTGCACATTGCAAGAATCCAAACAGATCCCAATGCACCACCTGCCTTTATTAAACAATACAGACTTCCTTTAGACTCATATGATTCTTTTGCAGAAATCATGAGGAACGTTGAAGAAAGAGGTATTATCAGACAGGTGCACAGCTCTTATAACAATTCAATTCTAGGTGTTCTCAAGTCCAATGGACAATGGCGTTTGTGTGCTGATTTAAGACAGCTAAACAAACGAGTGTACATGTTTGGCTGGCCTGTGCCATATATTGACCAGTGCCTAGCGCAGATGCATGGATCCAACATATTCACTGCCATTGATTGTGCACAGGGATATTGGACCATAAAGGTACACGAGGAGGACCAGTATAAGCTGCCATTCTCATTCCAAAAGGTCCAGTATGCATTCCAGAGGCTCCCATTTGGATACATAAATTCAGGACATGAATTTGATGTATTCATACATAAGGCTATGCCTGATGCACTGGAAAGGGGGACCTTATCTTATGTTGATGATGTGTTAATCAAAAACATAGACTTTGAAAAACACATCACAGAACTAAAACACGTCCTCAGCCAAATTAAAAGGGCAGGTCTCAAATTATCCCTGCAAAAAGCTCAATGGTGCCGCACTCGTGTAAACTTCCTGGGACATGAAGTTACTTCTGAAGGGTTAAATCCTCAGAAGAAAAAGGTGGAAGCTATAATAAATTCCAAAAACCCAAGTAACTTATAGGAATTGAGATCATTCCTGGGTATGACAAATTATTCTCGCAAATTTATTGATAATTATGCAGAATTAGCTAAACTACTGCTACTTCTTCTAAATAAGGACGTGAAATGGCACTAGAGTGAGACTCAAGAGACAGCCATGAGAGAGCTAAAGAGAAAACTCACTCAAGCACCTTGCTTAGCGTACCCTGAAGGTGGTAAACCTTTCTTCTTAGAAACAGGTTACACAGATATAAGCATGAGTCCTGTTTTATACCAAAAGCATGATAATCTAAGCAAAGTCATTGTTTATGCGAGCAAAACTCTATCCCCAGTAGAAATAAAATTTAGCGATTGTGAAAAATTTACGCAGCTATATACAGGGCGAGAAAATTATCGTATTAACGGCCCACCAGCCTTTGCTATATCTGCAAAGTGAGAGAATAAGAGATGGGAATTTGTCTAATAGCCACAAAACAGCTTGGACTCTTTCCTTACAGGGCTGGCCTTTAGAAATTCGCTACAAGCAGAATAAAAAGAATCCAGTCGCACAGGGGCTTGCTGAGCTCCACGACTGTACTGCTAAGGATCATGGGGAAGAATTATCAGAAGATAATTTCCTGGAGGAACAATTGCTTTCCCCATATAAAATATACAATGAGGACCATTGTCAAACATTACCTTGGGTTTATGTTGATGGTTGTTCTTACCATGACACTATTGAAAATGAGCGCAGATTAGTCGCTGGCATTGGTATAACTTGGGCAAATGGATTCCCAAATATTTCTGTAGGTTTCAACATTGGACCAAGATCCAGTCAAGTTGCAGAACTAACTGCTGTTCTAAAAACCATTGAGATGGCTATTGAACACGATATTCATGAATTTGTGATCATTACTGACTCAAATTACGTGCGTGACAGTTTTGTTGAATACCTGCCAACTTGGAAAAGAAAAGGCATGCAGAAAAGTAACAACAAACCAGTCAAACATGCCAAGTTATTCTGTGAGATTCATAATCTGGTGGTATCCAATGATTTAACCATACACTGGAAGAAGACCAAGGGTCATTCCAGGGTTCTAGGTCCTGATAAGGAAGGCAATGATCTTGCGGATTCATTAGCCAAACAAGGAGCCATAACTGGAGAACTCCTTCATATCAACCACTTAATGGATGCAATTCAGGCAGAAGCCATTACCAGAAACCAGGCAAAACAACAGAGTGAGCCTAACCTGGTACAATGGAGTCAGGATTCTCCTAGTGAGGACCTGATCACTAGTCAAAAAGAAGACCCCATTGTAGGCATCTTCTATAAACACATAGAAGATCCTGAAAGCAACCCCATCTCAAAAGATGATTGTATTGGAAAGGAAGATCTTAGAATCTTAATGAAATCCAGGTCACAATTCAAGTTACAGGATGGTTTGTTAATTAGAACCTCCAAAACTGGCATCCAGCAATGGGTGGTACCCACCAAGTTCAGAGGTCTAATGCTTCAACATGCCCATGATGCCCCCACATCTGGCCATTGTGGTGCCAAACTCACGTATTAAATATTGCGTGATTACGCCTTTTGGCTACACATGTTAAAAGATGTTCAAACCTACTGTCAAGGTTGTTTAATCTGTCCACAGTTCCAACCCACTGCACCAACGCATAGAGCGCCATTGCAGAAAAGGGGGATGGTAATGCCATGGTCAGATATACAAATTGATTTTATTTGTCCAGTACCAAGGTCATCAAGAGGTAACAAATACATGTTGACAGTGACATGCCTATTCACTAAATGGGTAGAGTGCATTAGTGCACCTAACAATAGAGCTGAAACATGCGCAGCATTGCTCATCAACCACGTGTTTTCCAGATTTGTTTTACCCCAGAGAATCGAATCTGATCGGGGAACCCACTTCACTAGCGACGTCATGACCAAAATGTGGAAAATACTAGGGGTCAAAAGAAAGCTCCATATTGCATATAGAGCTGCCTCAAGTGGTGGTGTAGAGCGTTACAACCAATCCATTGTGAAAATCCTCAAAAAGTTTGTGAGTGAAACGGGTAAAGACTGGGATGTAAAACTACCTCTAGTCCTAATGGCATTAAGAGCAACTCCAAGTAGTGCTACCAAGATGTCACCATTTGAACTGATGACTGGTAGAAGAATGGTTCTACCTCATCATCTACTGTACCATACATCAGACCAGAACTTGATAAATGCTTTCAATACGCATCAATATGTGGAGGACCTAAGAAAGCACCTGCAATATGCCTTTGCATTTGCTCAAAGGAACTTAGAGAAGTCCGCAACTGCCACTAAAACCTATTATGATCTCAAAATGTCCAAAAGGGAATATGAAATAAATGATAAAGTTTATCTTTATAACTTTGGAAGAGATCAGGTTAAGGAGAAGAAATTTCTTCAATCATGGAAGGGTCCTTTTGTCGTTACTGACAAAATATCTCCAGTCGCCTATAAAATTAGGATCCCTAAAAACGATACTTTTATGGATAAATGGGTCCATATTAATCAGTTGCGAGCGTGCCATCCTAGATCCCAACTACAAGTCATAGAGGGAGAATGAAATGCCATATCCCCAAAATAAAATAAATATTGTAGTTTAAAGATACATAGCCAATGAACATGAGGGCTCAAAAATAACGGACTCTCTTCATAGAAGACTGTCTATAATGCATACGTTCAATACACTCACCAAGTACCGCTGACTTTAAGCCAATTCAAATACATGTGTCCTACATCTATTTAAAATTGGAAGGGGGAATTATGTCAAGGTATCTGTAGATGTCAGTGGACAATACATATGTATATATATATATATATATATATATATATGTGTATATATATATATATATATATGTATATATATATATATATATATATATATATATATATATATATATGATAAAATAAATATGAAATCTCTCAAATAAGTAAGTTTGAGCATGCTCATTTTATCACTGGGTACATTCTGTATATTCCAGGTCTTAGATCAGACATAAGATAAACTTCTCCTGATTAACATAGCATTTAAGAGTTCAAAAGAGAGCATCTGTCTCATTACCTAGATCACAGGAACCCCTGGGTTGGTAGAGGCATGATGTCTAAGATTTTTCATTTGAGGCCTAATGAGATTTGAAGAACCAGTTTTTAGCTGAAGAAATGATTAGATGTCACCTATGTGTTAAATTGTCCCTATTGTGTTGAATCCACAAATTCTAGACGATGAAAGGTTGGCCAGGCAGAGACACATGACATTACAGCCGTTAAATTCATTTTTAAACTACAGCCTGTATAATTTTAAATACTATATAAAAAATATGTATTGTGGACCTAAGAAGCAGTGACTAATAGTAACATATTAGATAAATATTTGCTGAGCTGATAAATACTGCAAATAGATGTATACATGTTTGACATTTTTTTTCCCTTTTGTTTTACAGACAACAAGATGTCCTTAGCCATAAACATGGATATCTTCTATTTTATCATAGAAATTGATAAAATACTGGCGTTTGGTATCAAATTGTACATTTTCTGTTATGCTAAATGAAATATAGATGCTGACAAGAGAGGTGTACTGTATGTGTAATATGCTGTATTTTTATATGAATATAAGGAAATAATCAAATGCAATTTTAAATGGATTTCAAGATAATAATAATATGATGTTAGAAATAATACTGATGTGTCATATTAAAATAATCAGAAAAATAACATTATATTATCCCATCTATAATTAAAATTGTAAGTGATTAATGCATAAAGTTATAGGGGGGTAGTTATCAACGTGTCAACTTTCCTGCCTTCGCCGGCCCAATACGCCCGCCTACCATCGCCGCCGCTGACCTGAAAAAATTTGCCTAAGTTATCAATAAATTTGTCAAAAAGCCGCGCACCAAGTACGGGGCGATGAGCAGCGGACTGTGATAGTTATGACTCATCCGATCTCGCTGCTCTTCGGCTTTTTGACAGTTTTATTGCTAGCCTGTCACTAAGCACCCACACTAAACTACACTGTTCTACCCCCTATACCGGAGCCCCCCGCAACTCAATAAAGTTACTAACCCCTAAACCGCCGCTCCTAGACCCCGCCGCAACTCTTATAAATTTATTAACCCCTAAACCGCCGCTCCTAGACCCCGCCGCAACTCTTATAAATGTATTAACCCCTAAACCGCCGCTCCTAGACCCCGCCGCAACTCTTATAAATGTATTAACCCCTAAACCGCCGCTCCTAGACCCCGCCGCAACTCTTATAAATGTATTAACCCCTAAACCGCCGCTCCCAGACACCGCCGCAACCTACATTATACCTAGTAACCCCTATCCTGCCCCCCCTATACCGCCGCCCTCTATAATAAAGTTATTAACCCTATCCTGCTGATCCCGCACCTTGCCGCAACTAAATAAATAGTTTAACCCCTAAACCGCCACCCTGCCGCAACCTATATTAAATTTATTAGCCCCTAATCTGCCCCCCCTACACCGTCTCCACCTATAATACATTTATTAACCCCTATCCTGCCCCCCCTACACCACCGCCACTGTAATAAATTTATTAACCCCTAAACCTAAGTCTAACACTAACCGTAACACCCCCCTAACTTAAATATTAATTAAATAAATCTAAATAATATTTATATTATTAACTAAATTAATCCTATTTAAAACTAAATACTTACCTTTAAAATAAACCCTAATATAGCTACAATATAAATAATAATTATATTGTAGCTATCTTAGGATTTATTTTTATTTTACAGGCATCTTTCAATTTATTTTAACTAGGTACAATAGCTAATAGTTATTAACTATTTAATAGCTACCTAGCTAAAATAAAGAGAAATTTACCTGTAAAATAGAAACTAACCTAAGTTACAATTACACCTAACACTACACTATCCTTAAATAAATTATTCCTATTTAAAACTAAATACTTATCTGTAAAATAAACCCTAAGATAGCTACAATGTAATTAATAATTACATTGTAGCTATTTTAGGATTTATATTTATTTTACAGGTAACTTTGTATTTATTTTAGCTAGTTAGAATAGTTATTAAATAGTTATTAACTATTTAATAACTACCTAGCTAAAAGAAATACAAAATTACCTGTAAAATAAATCCTAACCTAAGTTACAATTAAACCTAACACTACACTATCATTAAATAAATTAAATAAATTAACTACAAATAACTACAATTAAATACAATTACATAAACTAACTAAAGTACAAAAAATAAAAAAAGCTAAGTTACAAAAAATAAAAAAATAGGTTACAAACATTTAAAAAATATTACAACAATTTTAAGCTAATTACACCTAATCTAAGCCCCCTAATAAAATAACAAAGCCCCCCAAAATAAAAAAAATCCCTACCCTATTCTACATTAAAAAAATTCAAAGCTCTTTTACCTTACCAGCCCTTAAAAGGGCCTTTTGTGGGGCATGCCCCAAAGAAAACTGCTCTTTTGCCTGTAAAAGAAAAATACAACCCCCCCAACATTAAAACCCACCACCCACATACCCCTAATCTAACCCAAACCCCCCTTTAAATAACCTAACACTAATCCCCTGAAGATCATCCTACCTTGAGTCGTCTTCACTCAGCCGAGCCACCGATGGAACTGAAGAGGAGATCCGGAGCGGCAGAAGTGATCCTCAAAGGGGCGCAGAAGAAGTCTTCCATCCGATGAAGTGATCCTCCAGGCGGCGCTGAAGAAGTCTTCCATCCGGGCGATGTCATCTTCCAAGCGGCGCTGAAGAAGTCTTATATCCGGGCGATGTCATCTTCCAAGCGGGGTCTTCAATCTTCTTTCTTCAGGATCCATCTTCATTCTGCCGCCGCTCCGGATCTCCTCTTCAGTTCCATCGGTGGCTCGGCTGAGTGAAGACGACTCAAGGTAGGATGATAACTAGCAAAAGTAGTCAGATTTTGCCGCACTTGTGTGCGGAACATCTGGAGTGACGTAAGAATCGATCTGTGTCGGACTGAGTCCGGCGGATCGAAGCTTACGTCACAAAAATCTACTTTTGTCGGTCTCTAGCCTTTGATAACTAAGGCGAATCAGCCTCGCCGCAAATACGCTGCGGAATTCCAGCGTATTTGAGGTTGACGGCTTGATAACTACCCCCCATAGTATGTTAAATAATCACTATATAAGGAGATATTTGGATTGTAGCAATAATTAATGGTGTGACTGTATTTGCGGTTGTCTGCTGCCCCCTAGGGGATTAAAACTGGTATGACAGCCAAATAAATGAACTATTAGAACACATGCAGAGCCAGTCAGGGAGGCGTCTCCCAGGTGACCTATGAGATGTTCAGCTCCGCAAGGGCGAATTACAGACAAGTTTCCGAAGGGCCTATCATATCGTTTCACAAATGATTAAGATAATATAAGCTGAATGCAAGAGGAGAAAAGGGGAGGTTGGCTAACTTTTTTTTGGCTGACAAACTGCTGCCTTGCGATCCAGTCTATTATAAAGCAACCTGGGCCTAATTTTTATCCATCTTGAAAAAAATTACCTCTTTTAATCTATGAAGTGAAATTGTATTTATCAGAGGAGTTGGTTGTTTGCACAAATAATATATACAATTCCTGATGTTTTAAATTGGAGTTATATGGCATAAATTGTGACTGAGTAGCTGATTGTACTGTCTGAATGTTAGTGGCTCATATCTTGGTATCTCATTGTTGTATTTTAATGCAATTCAATTGTGAATGAGGTTAATTCTAAAGTTACAATTTGGTTTGCTTTGTAAATAATATTGTAACAGTTTAAACATCGTATAGTTTGGTTCATATCTGGTTTTCTATAAATATAATTCAATGTGTTCAATGTAAATTTTAACTAATATAAAGAATTGACATTAATTGTATTGTTTTGTATATGCATTTTAAGGGGGGTTTGTTTAAAGAATAATTATTAAATATGTTGTATTATAACCCGGCCATATACTGACAACACACACACACACATATACATACAGCAAAAAGAAATATAAATAAAATTACACATTTTAATAACTCGATATGCTCTCTAATATTATCTACATTGGTTACACAAACTAATGCTGCCTAAATCAGTTCACATATATTTATATATTTTTTGTCACTAAAAAAAAACAAAACAGTCTGGCTGCTCATTTAACATACACAGTAGCACTTATAAAATTACAGTCTCTCCTCGGGGAACAACATATACAAACAAGCAAGCCTGCTCTGAGTAGTCTGAGGCTGGGGATAAGGATAGATTTGTTGTGGTCAATCATATACGCAGCACACAGAAGTTCAGAGTTGTAAGATAACATAAATAACAGACCTTGCAAATCTCAGCTGCATCTGTCACCCTTTCAGGACCTCATTTGGTGTCAGTCATCCTGTCTATAAATTAGCTGTTGTGCATGTGCTGCCTCACTGACAGCACCACATGAGGGAAAAGGGAAGGGGAGGGGGACGTTTTTTGTTAGGCAGTTATTTTAAAGGAGCGGTGCCGTCAGACTGTGGCAGTTCTGTTCCTGTATTCTTTAAATTTTGCAGCAGATGATCTGTGCTGTGCTCCAATTTCCCCACCCACAAAGGCTCAAAAGCATTTAGAGAGCGCCCCTTAGAAGTTCTAAACGGCATTCTCTATTTTGCTCCCGGTCTATGTAGCAGCCTTAAAGAAAATAATAGGCAGGTGATAAAAGGCAGCTGCACAAAAATTGAAGCTAGAAGCACGTGTGAGTTTGCCTACTACCTCCTTGTAGCCAGTCTGATCCCCTGCTGTTGTGGCTCACCGGCCCTGCACGTCACTAACTGTTGCCGGTGTGAGTTATTATTGCACCATCTGTAACTATTCTGGTGGCTGTAAATGCAAGTTTCTATAATCTTACAAGTTATATTTACTGGGCATATAATAAATGACTGCATTACACTATTGCAGGGCTGATCAGTCTTCCCGCTCTCTTCCTGACTGTCCTTCACTGCAGATGACTTGCTGATCTGATTTTTGGCACTGTGTATTGATCTATACCTCCTGATTATTGCTGCAACTGTGTTTTGACTGATTTTTACTTGGTCACCAATCTTCCTGTATCCTTTTGCATCTTTGTGAAGTCTCACAATCAGATTTTTCAATTCCTCTGGCAATTCTTTTCCATGTGGAGACATGATGCAAACTTGTAGATAGACACATTCCATTCGTCTAAAAATTAGACTGTTCTGGTAACTATTGTCAGTATATTTATGAAAATCTTAGTAGTGCTCTCCAAATAATATATCAGCTTATGACAGGGTTATACACAATACATATATTAATTTTCCTTAAAAATAGAAACCCTTAATCAACATGCATCTACTAGAAATAATACAATTAATATAAATATCTGAATTCTTTTATTTAGTTAATATCCATGAACATTTTTGAAATATATTTGCAATACCAGAATATGACACAATATTATATGCGCTTGAAAACTATTTATATATGCTATGCAAAGTTTATACATGCTTATCTTTAAAGCCAGCCTTATTTACAAATCTTTTAACATCCAAGCAACAGTGTTTATAATCAATAGGGTAATATATATATTCTACTATTTAACTGCAATTTATCCTAATACAATATTGACTTAAAACACCAGAACTTTCATAGATAAATCACTTAGTCTACCAGATACAAATGTAAACAATACGTAGGCTTATAAAATATTAACTTGAAAAAACACACTGCTTCTTTAAATCTTTTAACTGTACTTTAAACTGCAGTGACTTAGAATTTAACTAATAGTCTTGCCAATAACCTTGAATACGTTACCAGGGTAAAGAACAGTTGATATCCAATATTCCTTAATAGGAATTGTTTCACCTCAGAATACCAAAAAGTTAAATTTGCAGTCAATGAGAAGTGGTAGATCAGCTTTGCCAAAGTAAAATGGTCTTTTTCACGCCCAGCAGGAACCAGTTTTCAAGTTTAGCTCAGCAGAAATCTCTGTCTCTCTCTATTGCATTCACTTTTTATTAGTTTTCCTCACTGGTGAATTGGAAACGCCCCAAAATGGAAACCTTGTTTCGGATTGGCCCTCGTGCTGGTTCCTGGTCCACCCTTAGAGTTGAAACATGTTTACCATGGCAACGTATCTTTTGGACAGTTAAATTCTCTCAACTGTCCTACCAGTATTGGCCCTTAGGTGGCAGCAGGTATCCAGACAAAACAATTCAGCATGACAATACATACAAATCCATTTAACCAACATTTTTAGACAGTGAAATATTTCTTTAAACTATGTAATAACTGCCATAATTTCTTGTATTAATCTCTCCCAATATTAATTATAGGTGAAGCAGCATCAGATCAATTTCCTGATCGTTTTGATATGAAACGTCATGTTTTATATTATTAACATTTTATTATATTAAGGCAATTTAATACTGCTAATTATTACAGATTAGTATGATTTATACATTTAATATGGTATTCATGCATATACAGCATGTTTCATATTTTTGTGCATTTCTTCCTGGATATCTGAATCTTGTCTGAATAGATCTGAAATAAAAACAAGTGTCATTAATTATTTCTTTCCAGGTCCACAAGTATTTATTTATATTCTAAAAACACAGAGGTTAAGATATTTCATGCTTTCAAAATATACATACATATATATATATATACACACATATATATATACATATATATATATACACATACACATCCACTTCCATGCAGTATCTTGTATTTATCACTTTTTAATTCCATCTGGAATACAGGTAGGTATGTTATATATTTGTGTAATTCAAATATGGGATTATTACAAATTTCATTCAATCTTTTACTTTCCATATATATATATTTAGATGTTAATATTTGATATCACATAAATAGACATCTCATATCCATCCTGGAATTATATTTTATTTGAAATCTAACTACAGTTGTTGGAAACATGTAAGTCATGTGCTTTCCCTGTGTTATCTTAACCCAGACGCAATGTCTGTGTCACGTGTATTCTGGTGTTATCAGCCACACAGCCTGAGTCACTTAACAGGCAGTTGTCAATTTTCAGCTCCTTTGTTGGTAGGAAGTCCATATATGAGTGTGTATCCAGGCACTTCGTCTCTTACTCACCACATGGGGTACAGAGTGCTATGAAATTTTCACTTCCTAATTAAGAAGCAAATGTTTTCCTTTTGTTTCTTGGGATCTGTTGTCTGTAGCTCAGCCTGGAGATGTATATTCAATTTGTGAAGGTTTCTGAGTCAAATCCTGACATCGGAATTTAAACCTTATTCCAGTAATATCTGATATAAATATGGTTTCATACATAAACATATTTCCCTGTCCTATTGACATGCATATATATATAAATATGTATTTACCTGTGCCCTGACATAATTCCCCCTTTCAAATTCAAATATATGTAGGACACATGTATTTGAATTGGATCAGTGGTACTCGGTGAGGATATTGGCCGTATAGATCATAGGAAGTCCTTTAAGTAGAAAGTCCGTTATTTTTGAGCCAGTCATCTTCAAACTACAGTATGTCTTTAGTGCAGTTGGGGATATGACACTTCATTCTCCCTCTATAACTTGTAGTTGGGATCTTGGATGACATGCTCGCAATTGATTGATATGGACCCATTTATCTATGAAACTTTCATTTTTGGGGATCCGTATTTTATAGGCCACTGGAGATATTTTGTCAGTAATGACAAAAGGACCTTTCCATGAGGGAAGAAATTTCTTCTCCCTAACCTGATCTCTTCCAAAGTTAAAAAAGATAAACTTTATCATTTATTTCATATTCCTTTTTGGATGTTTTGAGATCATAATAGGTTTTAGTGGCAGTTGTGGCTCTTTCCAAATTCCTTTGAGCAAATGCAAAGGCATATTGCAGTTGCTTTCTTAGGTTTTCCACATATTGATGTGTATTGGCAGCGTTTATGAAGTTTTGGTCTGATGTACGGTACAGCAGATGCTGAGGTAGAACCATTCTTCTACCAGTCATCAGTTTAAAAGGTGACATCTTGGTAGCACTACTTGGAGTTGCTCTTAATGCCATTAAGACTAGAGGTAGTTTTACATCCCAGTCTTTACCCGTTTCACTCACAAACTTTTTGAGGATTTTAACAATGGACTGGTTGTAACGCTCTACACCACCACTTGAGGCAGCTCTATAAGCAATATGGAGCTTTCTTTTTACCCCTAGTATTTTCCACATTTTGGTCATCACTTCGCTAGTGAAGTGGGTCCCCCGATCTGACTCGATTCTTTGGGGCAGACCAAATCTGGAAAATACATGGTTGATGAGCAATGTTGCGCATGTTTCCGCACTATTGTTAGGTGCACTAATGCACTCTACCCACTTAGTGAACAGGCATGTCACGGTTAACATGTATTTGTTACCTCTTGATGATCTTGTTACTGGACCGATAAAATCAATTTGTATATCTGACCATGGCATTACCATCCCCCTTTTCTGAAATGGCGCTCTATGCGTTGGTGCAGTGGGTTGGAAATGTGGGCAGATTAAACACCCTTGACAGTAGGTTTGAACATCTTTCAACATGTGTGGCCAAAAAGCATAATCACGTAATATTTCATACGTGAGTTTGGCACCACGATGACCAGATGTGGGAGCATCATGGGCATGTTGAAGCATTAGACCTCTGAACTTGGTGGGTACTACCCACTGCTGGATGCCAGTTTTGGAGGTTCTAATTAATAAACCATCCTGTAACTTGAATTGTGATATAGATTTTATTAAGATTCTAAGATCTTCTTTGCCAATACAATCATCTTTTGAGATGCGGTTGCTTTCAGGATCTTCTATGTGTTTATAGAAGATGCCTACAATGGGGTCTTTTTTTTGACTAGTGATCAGGTCCTCACTAGGAGAATCCTGACTCCATTGTACCAAGTTAGGCTCACTCTGTTATTTTGCCTGGTTTCTGGTAATGGCTTCTACATGAATTGCACCCATTAAGTGGTCAATATTAAGGAGTTCTCCAGTTATGGCTCCTTGTTTGGCTAATGAGTCCGCAAGGTCATTGCCTTCCTTATCCGGACCTAGAACTCTGGAATGACCCTTGGTCTTTTTCCAGTGTATGGTTAAATCATTGGATACCACCAGATTATCAATCTCGCAGAACAACTTGCCATGCTTGACTGGTTTGTTATTGCTTTTCTGCATGCCATTCTTTTTCCAATTTTTTAGGTATTCAACAAAACTTTCGCGCACATAATTTGAGTCAGTTATGATCACAAATTCATGAATACCATGTTCAATAGCAATTTCAATGGTTTTGAAAACAGCAGTTAGTTCTGCAACTTGACTGGATCTTGGTCCAATGTTGAAACCTATAGATATCTTTGGGAATCCATTTGTCCCAGTTATACCAATGCCAGCGACTAATCTGCGCTCATTATCAATAGTGGCATGGTAAGAACAACCATCAACATATACCCAAGGTAATGTTTGACAATGGTCCTCATTGTATATTTTATATGGGGAAAGCAATTGTTCCTCCAGAAAATCATTTTCTGATAATTCTTCCCCAGGATCTCTAGCCGTACAGTCGTGGAGCTCAGCAAGCCCTTGTGCGACTGGATTCTTTTTATTTTGCTTGTAGCGAATTTCTAAGGGCCAGCCTTGTAAGGAAAGAGTCCACGCTGTTATGCGGCTATTTGACAAATTCCCATCTCTTATTCTTTCACTTTGCAAATATAGCAAAGGCTGGTGGGCCGTTTCTACAATAATTTTCTCGCCCTGTATATAGCTGCGGAAATTTTGTAGAGCCCATACAGTAGATAAGAGGGCTTTTTCGCAATCGCTAAATCTTATTTCTACTGGGGATAGATTTTTGCTCGCATAAGCAATGGCTTTGTTTAAATTATCATGCTTTTGGTATAAAACAGCACTCATGCTTATATCTGTGTAACCTGTCTCTAAGAAGAAAGGTTTACCACCTTCAGGGTACGCTAAGCAAGGTGCTTGAGTGAGTTTTCTCTTCAGCTCTCTGATGGCTGTCTCTTGAGACTCACTCCAGTGCCATTTCACATCTTTCTTTAGAAGAAGTAGTAGTGGTTTAGCTAATTCCGCATAATTATCAATGAATTTGCGAGAATAATTTGTCATACCCAGGAATGATCTCAATTCCTTTAAGTTAGTTGGGTTTTTAGAATTCACTATAGCTTCCACCTTTTTCTTCTGGGGATTTAATCCTTCAGAGGTAACTTCATGTCCCAAGAAGTTTACATGAGTGCGGCACCATTGAGCTTTTTGTAGGGATAATTTGACACCTGCCCTTTTAAGTTGGCTGAGGACGTGTTTAAGCTCTGCAATGTGTTTTTCAAAGTCAGTGCTTTTGATTAAAACATCATCAACATAAGATAAGGTCCCCCTTTCCAGTGCATCAGGCATAGCCTTATGCATGAATATAGCAAATTCATGTCCAGAATTTATGTATCCAAATGGAAGTCTCTGGAATGCATATTGGACCTTTTGGAAAGAGAACGCCAGCTTATATTGGTCCTCTTCATGTACCTTTATGGTCCAGTATCCCTGTGCACAATCAATGGCAGTGAATATTTTGGATCCCTGTGATCCATTTGTGCTAGGCACTGGTCAATGTATGGTACAGGCCAGCCAGACATGTATACTCGTTTGTTTAGCTGTCTTAAATCAGCACACAAACGCCATTGTCCATTGGGCTTAAGGACACCTAGAATAGGATTATTATAAGAGCTGTGCACCTGTCTGATAATACCTCTTTCTTCCAAATTCCTTATGATCTCTGCAAGAGAATCATATGAGGCTAAGGGAAGTCTGTATTGCTTGACAAATACAGGTGGTGCATCGGGATCTGTTTGTATTCTTGCAATGTGCAAGTCTGTAGTACCACAGTCATAAGAATCCTTAGCAAAAATATCCTTGTACTCCATCAGGAGATCTCGCAGCTGTTGGCGTTCATCATCGCTGGAACAGCCATTAGCTAAGGATATTTGCTCTTCGACTATTTGCTGAAATCCTGGAAAGATTTCAGGCTGTCCTATTTCATAGGCTTCTTCCAACCTAGAGGTGAGATCCCCTTGATTATAATTTACATTGCTCCCATGACTCTGGGTATTGGGGTAATCTTGCTGTTTGATTGGCTGATCAAACACTAGAGAGGCTTCTTCAATTTTACAGATGCCTTCCTCTGAGCTGAAGGGATAAATAGACTGAATATTAAATAGACCCTCTGGCATAGATGTAAAGGATTGTTCTATTAATTGTTCTTCAGTTAAGTATCCTTCAGGTATTAGCCCAATTACATTATTCTGGAATCCAAAAGTGTAATAACTTGATTCCAGTGCATATCCTATGGTAGTTCCCTTGGATAATGTTATATCCTGTGGGGTCATGTTATGCACCATAATCTGTATTGGAACAGTTCCAATATTCACCATAGGAGTGTATGTTACTGTGACACCCAGATTTTGTATTCTATGGGAGAGGCAAATCAGTGTTTCAGAAGTTTTTGATTTCTGACCTCTCTTTACCTGTAAGGGTAAAAGAAATTTATCAGCCCCAGCAGAAATTATAACATCGCTCGATACCTGCATATTCACAGCATATGGCAATTGCTGGTTTGATTTCAGGGCTGCATTTTCATCCTGAAATACTTCAGGGTCCCCCTTTAACCTGCTCCAGAGGCAAGAGTTAATCAAATCTATTTGTATAGCATATCTATGTAAGATATCATTGCCAATGTATATTTGATTATGGGGAGTATTTAAAACTAAAAACAGGTGCTTCACTGACTTATTACCAATAGAGATAGATAATAAGCACTTAGCTGTGATGTTATAGCTTTCAGACCTGTTATCCAGGTTGTGGACACAGTGGTCTTGGGTAGAAAGATATTTAATCACTTTAGGTTCAGCTATTTGCGCTAATAAACCTTCGCTTATATAGCTAGCTTCCTGTTTTAAGTTTATTTTAGCATACTTGGTTTTACCAAGGTCATGTACTTGTATAGGGATAAATAGATCCTCTTTAACTCTCTCAATCCCTGTGAGGTATTGAGCGTGGCCTCCCCCCTTAGGGATTTTATGATCCCCCTTGTGGAGAGATATGGTTAATACATCACCATCTAGGGAAATATTCGCTATCTTTCCAGGCGATATTTTAAAAGTATTACCATCAGAGCCACTAAAAGGAGTCTGATCATCTATTTGTAGAATAGTGATTTCAGGTACAGAGTTATTCCTGAAATGAATCTCCACAGCATCTGGTTTCTCTTCCACCACGTGACAGCTATGTCGGGTGCGAGATATACCAGATTTTTCATAATTGATGGGTCTTCTAACTTGTGACCAAATTACATTATTTATGCAATCAATTATGGTGCTTAATCACTTCAGGAGATCACTACCAATAATTAAACGATCAGTTGGCAGATCCACTATAATGACAGGGTGTCTTATGACCCTGTTCCCCAATTTAAATTTTAACCAGGCAGTACCGTAGACTTTTAGGGAGTCACCCCAACACCTATTAGAGAACCGTCAAATTCTCTTATTTTAGGTTTGTGGGGTGTTAGCTCATTTAGCTGTGTGTAGTACTGTGGAATAAGATAGTTGCCTGTGAACCAGTGTCAATTAATCCCATGATAGGGTTGGAGACTAAATCTTGCAGCTCAACTAATACATAATATCTTCCTGCAGTTTCTACCATTTCACACATAAAGTTGGCGTTATCATACATTTGTGGGCTTCGCCACGTGTTACCTGAATTCGCTGTGTTTTCCGATGCAGAAGAAACTTCATACCTACCAGTCTCCTTTATGACAGGACCGGCTGGATTCTTGCGTACTGCATCTGTGGAAATAAGGTTAAAGGCATGCTGCAAAGGAAGAGATTTGTTAACTTTTCCCGGATGAGGTTGCTTGTCACCACAGTTAAATTGTCCGTTTCTGGTCTGTGGGGAGAGAACATGATTAGTATCATTGATATTTATTATTACATTTTGTAGATCTCTCCCCTCCCCCTTAGGTGATGCTGCAGTATTTATGACTGTGCCTGTGGTCCACTGCTGACCACTGGCTGCACCCCTAAAAAAATATAATTTATGCTTACCTGATAAATTAATTTCTCTTGTAGTGTAGTCAGTCCACGGGTCATCCATTACTTATGGGATTATATCTCTTCCCCAACAGGGCAAGCAGAGCTGCTATATAGCTCCTCCCCTCACACGTCATATCCAGTCATTCGACCGAAACCATACGAGAAAGGAGAAACTATAGGGTGCAGTGGTGACTGGAGTTTAATTAAAATTTAGACCTGCTGTAAAAAACAGGGCGTACCGTGGACTGACTACACTACAAGAGAAATGAATTTATCATGTAAGCATAAATTATATTTTCTCTTGTTAAGTGTAGTCAGTCCACGGGTCATCCATTACTTATGGGATACCAATACCAAAGCTAAAAGTACACGGATGACGGGAGGGACAAGGCAGGATCTTTACATGGAAGGAACCACTGCCTGTAGAACCTTTCTCCCAAAAACAGCCTCCGAAGAAGCAAAAGTGTCAAATTTGTAAAATTTTGAAAAAGTGTGAAGTGAAGACCTAGTTGCAGCCTTGCAAATCTGTTCAACAGAGGCCTCATTCTTAAAGGCCCAGGTGGAAGCCACAGCTCTAGTAGAATGAGCTGTAATCCTTTCAGGAGGCTGCTGTCCAGCAGTCTCATAGGCTAAACGTATTATGCTACGAAGCCAAAAAGAGAGAGAGGTAGCCGAAACCTTTTGACCTCTCCTCTGTCCAGAGTAAACGACAAACAGGGAAGAAGTTTGACGAAAATCTTTAGTTGCCTGCAAATAGAACTTCAGGGCACGGACAACGTCCAGATTGTGCAAAAGTCGTTCCTTCTTTGAAGAAGGGTTAGGACACAATGATGGAACAACAATCTCCTGATTGATATTCCTGTTAGTGACTACCTTAGGTAAGAACCCAGGTTTAGTACGCAGAACTACCTTGTCTGAATGAAAAATCAGATAAGGGGAGTCACAATGTAAGGCAGATAACTCAGAGACTCTTCGAGCCGAGGAAATAGCCATCAAAAACAGAACTTTCCAAGATAACAGCTTGATATCGACGGAATGAAGGGGTTCAAACGGAACGCCTTGCAGAACGTTAAGAACTAAGTTTAAGCTCCACGGCGGAGCAACAGTCTTAAACACAGGCTTAATCCTAGCCAAAGCTTGACAAAAAGCCTGAACGTCTGGAACTTCTGCCAGACGTTTGTGCAGAAGAATAGACAGAGCCGAAATCTGTCCCTTTAACGAACTAGCAGATAAACCCTTTTCTAAACCCTCTTGTAGAAAAGACAATATCCTAGGAATCCTAACCTTACTCCATGAGTAACTCTTGGATTCGCACCAATGTAAATATTTACGCCATATTTTATGGTAAATTCGTCTGGTAACAGGTTTCCTAGCCTGTATTAAAGTATCAATAACCGACTCCGAGAATCCACGCTTTGATAGAATCAAGCGTTCAATCTCCATGCAGTCAGCCTCAGAGAAATTAGATTTGGATGGTTGAAAGGACCCTGTATTAGAAGGTCCTGTCTCAGAGGCAGAGACCATGGTGGACAGGACGACATGTCCACTAGATCTGCATACCAGGTCCTGCGTGGCCACGCAGGCGCTATTAGAATCACCGATGCTCTCTCCTGTTTGATCCTTGCAATCAATAGAGGAAGCATTGGAAATGGAGGAAACACATAAGCCATGTTGAAGACCCAATGTGCTGTCAGAGCATCTATCAGCACCGCTCCCGGGTCCCTGGACCTGGATCCGTAACAAGGAAGCTTGGCGTTCTGGCGAGACGCCATGAGATCCAGATCTGGTTTGCCCCAACGATGAATCAGTTGGGTAAAGACCTCCGGATGAAGTTCCCACTCCCCCGGATGAAAAGTCTGGCGACTTAGAAAATCCGCCTCCCAGTTCTCCGCGCCTGGGATGTGGATCGCTGACAGGTGGCAAGAGTGAGACTCTGCCCAGCGAATTATCTTTGAGACTTCCAACATCGCTAGGGAACTCCTGGTTCCCCCTTGATGGTTGATGTAAGCCACAGTCGTGATGTTGTCCGACTGAAATCTGATGAACCTCAGAGTTGCTAACTGAGGCCAAGCCAGAAGAGCATTGAAAATTGCTCTTAACTCCAGAATATTTATTGGGAGGAGTCTCTCCTCCTGAGTCCATGATCCCTGAGCCTTCAGGGAATTCCAGACTGCTCCCCAACCTAGAAGGCTGGCGTCTGTTGTTACAATTGTCCAATCTGGCCTGCGGAAGGACATCCCCTTGGACAGATGTGGCCGAGAAAGCCACCATAGAAGAGAATCTCTGGTCTCTTGATCCAGATTTAGCAGAGGGGACAAATCTGAGTAATCCCCGTTCCACTGACTTAGCATGCACAATTGCAGCGGTCTGAGATGCAGGCGCGCAAATGGTACTATGTCCATTGCCGCCACCATTAAGCCGATTACCTCCATGCACTGAGCCACTGACGGGTGTGGAATGGAATGAAGGGCACGGCAAACACTTAGAAGTTTTGACAACCTGGCCTCCATCAGGTAAATTTTCATCTCTACAGAATCTATAAGAGTCCCTAAGAAGGGAACCATTGTAAGTGGCAATAGAGAACTCTTTTCCACGTTCACCTTCCACCCATGCGACCTCAGAAATGCCAGAACTATCTCTGTATGAGACTTGGCAGTTTGAAAACTTGACGCTTGTATCAGAATGTCGTCTAGGTACGGAGCCACCGCTATGCCTCGCGGTCTTAGAACCGCCAGAAGTGAGCCCAGAACCTTTGTAAAGATTCTTGGGGCTGTAGCTAACCCGAAGGGAAGAGCTACAAACTGGTAATGCCTGTCTAGGAAGGCAAATCTTAGATACCGGTAATGATCCTTGTGAATCGGTATGTGAAGGTAGGCATCCTTTAAGTCCACTGTGGTCATGTACTGACCCTCTTGGATCATGGGTAGGATGGTTCGAATAGTTTCCATTTTGAATGATGGAACTCTTAGGAATTTGTTTAGGATCTTTAAGTCCAAGATTGGTCTGAAGGTTCCCTCTTTCTTGGGAACCACAAATAGATTTGAATAGAATTCTTGCCCGTGTTCCGTCCGCGGAACTGGGTGGATCACCCCCATTAGTAAGAGGTCTTGTACACAGCGTAGAAACGCCTCTTTCTTTGTTTGGTTTGCTGATAACCTTGAAAGATGAAATCTCCCTTGTGGAGGAGAAGCTTTGAAGTCCAGAAGATATCCCTGAGATATGATCTCCAACGCCCAGGGATCCTGGACATCTCTTGCCCAAGCCTGGGCAAAGAGAGAAAGTCTGCCCCCCACTAGATCCGTTTCCGGATAGGGGGCCCTCACTTCATGCTGTCTTAGGGGCAGCAGCAGGTTTTCTGGCCTGCTTGCCCTTGTTCCAGGGCTGGTTAGTTTTCCAGCCCTGTCTGTAACGAGCAACCGCTCCTTCCTGTTTTGAAGCGGAAGAAGTTGCTGCTGCTCCTGCCTTGAGGTTACGAAAGGCACGAAAATTAGACTGCTTAGCCTTTGATTTGGCTCTGTCTTGAGGCAGAGCATGGCCCTTACCTCCGGTAATGTCAGCGATAATTTCTTTCAAGCCGGGCCCGAATAAGGTCTGCCCTTTGAAAGGAATATTAAGCAATTTAGATTTAGAAGTCACATCAGCTGACCAGGATTTAAGCCATAGCGCTCTGCGCGCTTGAATGGCGAATCCGGAGTTCTTAGCCGTAAGTTTGGTTAAATGTACGACGGCATCAGAAACAAATGAGTTAGCTAGCTTAAGGGCTTTAAGCTTGTTCATAATTTCATCCAATGGAGCTGTGCGAATGGTCTCTTCCAGAGACTCAAACCAGAATGCCGCCGCAGCAGTGACAGGTGCAATGCATGCAAGGGGTTGTAAGATAAAACCTTGTTGAACAAACATTTTCTTAAGGTAACCCTCTAATTTTTTATCCATTGGATCTGAAAAAGCACAGCTATCCTCCACTGGGATAGTGGTGCGCTTAGCCAAAGTAGAAACTGCTCCCTCCACCTTAGGGACCGTCTGCCATAAGTCCCGTGTGGTGGCGTCTATTGGAAACATTTTCCTAAATATAGGAGGGGGTGAAAAGGGCACACCGGGTCTATCCCACTCCTTGTTAACAATTTCTGTAAGCCTTTTAGGTATAGGAAAAACGTCAGTACACACCGGTACCGCAAAGTATTTATCCAGCCTACATACTTTCTCTGGAATTGCAACCGTGTTACAATCATTCAGAGCCGCTAATACCTCCCCTAGCAATACGCGGAGGTTCTCAAGCTTAAATTTAAAATTAGAAATCTCTGAATCCAGTTTGCCTGGATCAGATCCGTCACCCACAGAATGAAGCTCTCTGTCCTCATGTTCTGCAAATTGTGACGCAGTATCAGACATGGCTCTACCATTATCAGCGCGCTCTGTTCTTACCCCAGAGTGATCGCGCTTACCTCTTAATTCTGGCAATTTAGATAGTACTTCTGTCATAACAGTAGCCATGTCTTGCAAGGTGATTTGAATGGGCCGCCCTGATGTACTTGGCGCCACAATATCACGCAGCTCCTGAACGGGAGGCGAAGGTACTGACACGTGAGGAGAGTTAGTCGGCATAACTTCCCCCTCGTTGTCTGGTGATAATTTCTTTACATGCAAAGTTTGACTTTTATTTAAAGTAACATCAATACATTGAGTGCACAAATTTCTATTGGGCTCCACATTGGCCTTTAAACATAGTGAACAGACAGATTCATCTGTGTCAGACATGTTTAAACAGACTAGCAAGCTTGGAAAATACTGTCAAATAAATTTACAAGCAATCTAAAAAACGCTACTGCGCCTTTAAGAAGCACAAAAAAACTGTCACAGTTGAAATAACAATGAACCAAATTAGTTATAGCAACCAAATTTTTACAGTAAGTGTATAAAGTTAGCAGAGGATTGCACCCACCAGCAAGGATGATTAACCCCTTGATACCCAAAAACAGATAACAAATGTATTAATTAACGTTTTATATCACAGTCAAACACACTGTCACAGGTCTGCTGTGACTAATTACTTCCCTCAAAACTAGCTTTGAAGACCCCTGAGCTCTGTAGAGACGTCCTGGATCATGGAGGATGAAATAGGAAGACTGTGACTGAATTTTTACTGCGCAAAAAAGCGCTAAAATAGGCCCCTCCCACTCATATTACAACAGTGGGGAAGCTCAGTAAACTGTTTCTCTGCAGAAAAAACGACAGCCATGTGGTAAAAATCATGCCCAATAAGTTTTATCACCAAGTACCTCACAAAAAACGATTAACATGCCAGTAAACGTTTTGAAAATGTATTTTAAAGTCATGAAGTGTTATTAATAAGCCTGCTACCAGTCGCTTTTACTGCAGTGAAGGCTCAGACTTTATTACTTCAGTATTAACAGTATTTTCTGAGTAAAATTCCATTCCCTAGAAAAATACTTCAGTGTACACACACATACTCATCAGCCTGATACCAGTCGCTACCACTGCATTTAAGGCTGCACTTACATTACATCGGTATTAGCAGTATTTTCTCAGTCAATTCCATTCCTTAGAAAATAATTTACTGCACATACCTCCTTGCAGGGGGGCCCTGCATGCTATTCCCCTGTTCTGAAGTTACCTCACTCCTCAGAATGTACGAGAACAGCCAGTGGATCTTAGTTACGTCTGCTAAGATCATAGAAAACGCAGGCAGATTCTTCTTCTAATGCTGCCTGAGAACAAACAGCACACTCCGGTGCCGTTTAAAATAACAAACTTTTGATTGAAGAAATAAAAACTAAGTTTAAAACACCACAGCCCTCTCACACGACCTGTCTTTAGTTAGGTGCAAGAGAATGACTGGATATGACGTGTGAGGGGAGGAGCTATATAGCAGCTCTGCTTGGGTGATCCTCTTGCACTTCCTGTTGGGGAAGAGATATAATCCCATAAGTAATGGATGACCCGTGGACTGACTACACTTAACAAGAGAAAGTATTGTTCGGTTGCTGAGCCGTAGAAATTTGACTCATATTAGCGAATTGTTCGCTCAACCGATTTAACTGGGTAAACAGCATATCTACCTGATTGTACAAGTTACCTCTACCCATGGGCCTATCTCTTGGTGCCCCATAATAATGATTCCTGGACCATTGGGTTCCCTCAGAATCAAGGCCGCTATTTCTATTCTGGCGTGGTTGCCCCTGGGGTTCGGCATGCTCAGTATTAGTACTTTGGGGAGCATTATATACCTGGGGTGTCTGGTTACCCTGAGAATATCTTCGCCGTCTATTGTATCTACCCTTGCGCGGATACCAATTATTTGGTGAGTATTCTCTTTGTGAGTAATTATTCACCTGATTATGTCCCCCACTTTGGTTATAGTCTCCCTGCGCCTCAACCTGTGTAGGGGAGGGGGCAGAGTTAGACCACTGAGGAGGTGGCCTGCTTTGACTGGCCACCTCCGCATAGGTCCTCTTTTTAGACTCCAAATTGAGGGGGCTAGGTGACACCCTAGTTTCTGCTACAATTTTGGGTTTTGACTCCTTTTTCACCCCCTGTTCACTGGACTGCTGAATAGAGTATAATTTTGTACTCTCTTTGATCAGCCATTCCAATGAGCAGTCTTCATCAAAATCTCTAGCTAAGTTAATTTTGATGGGTGTAGGCAGTGCTTCAAAAAATAAATTTACAAATTCTGAGCCATCAAATCTGGGATTATCTACAGCCATACTGTACGCATTTTTCAATACAGAAAGGAATTCGATTGGACTCGCACAACATTTTAAACCATATACCGCTATTTTCGCGGCAGTTTTAGTGTGATATTGCCCGAATTCTTTTCTGCATTGTCGTTTTATCCCATTCCAGGAATGAATATTCATATCCTTTAGTGAAGCAAAGAATTTGTGATGCTTACTGTCAAATACCCAGGGCAGAAATTCAATTTTCAATTTCTCACTGGTAACATTCATTATAGCTAATGCATTTTCAAAAGCCTCTAAATGATCAATTACAGATGTTGTTCCCTTATTGGAGAATATAGGTACTGCGCGCTGTACGAAGGTGATTATTTTATGGGAATCATATACTTTATCAGACTGACTTTGGGAGTCTCTGTTAGAGTTTCCCTCCCCCGCACCAGCTGCGTTACAGCAGTCCTCTGGATTTATATCATGAGGTGACTGCCTATTTGGAAAATCTATTTCTGACCCATTAGGGGTCATTTGTCTATGCTGTTCCATATATTTTTGTACCTCGTCCCTGACGCGTTCGCTAAAGGAGTTAGCATTATCTGCATTATTCTCACTGTTAATATAAGGGTTTTCATTATGGCGATATGACCTTTTTAAATCGCTTAATTCTCTCTGGCTTTGCGCAAGCTGTTTATTTAAATCTTGTATCTGCGCGATTAAGTCTATATTATGCTTATCTAAGGCGGTTAGGTTTTGGGCAAATTCATCCATTTTATTTTTGGCTATTTTTAAATCCTCTTTGTGTCTGCGTGAGGAACGAATACTATTTTCTAGCTCCTATATTTGCAATCGTTTGTCTGTGACACAAAACGACATTTCGTCAATAATGCATATTAAAAGGGGCCAAGATTTTAGTATTAGTTCCTCTCGCTTTTTGGGAGTTTTGCATTGATTAATCATTAATAATTCCTGGAAGAATTCATTCTCTTCATTCCACATATTATTGTTAACGGTAATAGCTTTAGCCCTAGTTTCAAGCATATCCATAAAATCATTTAATTTACCCGCAATATTTAACTTCCCTTTAATGTAACTTAAGATATCTTTCTTAAGGACCTGACCTTTAGTAATGGGTATTGTAATGGGACCAATTTCATCGCTATGTATAGAATTAAATGAGTCACTTCTGGCTACAGACATTATTATATTGGTTTAGTATTCAGTTAAATTAAACGCTAATACAATTTTTGCCAATAAAAAGAGAGAAAAAAAAAATTATATTTAAAAAAAAATATATTATTAATTTTGAAATATGAAAAATTAATATTTAGAAATATGAAAAATTCATATTTTTGATTAACTTTGAAAATATGAAAAATTTATATTTTTGATTAATTTTTAAATATGAAAAATTAATATTTTTTATTAATTTTTCAAAAATTAATCTTTAATAATACTTCAAGATATTAATATCAATCTCGAAATATGAAAATCAATATTTCAACCTTTCAAAAATTATATCTTCAAAATATCAATATCGAAATATGAAAAAAAAAAAAAAAAAATTCTCTTTTATAATAATTTCTATTTACTACAAATATATTATATCAAATATGATGGAATATTAATAAATCTCAAACAGTGCCTCCATATATTATGTCAGTATATTTATGAAAATCTTAGTAGTGCTCTCCAAATAATATATCAGCTTATGACAGGGTTATGCACAATACAAATATTAATTTTCCTTAAAAATAGAAACCCTTAATCAACATGCATCTACTAGAAATAATACAATTAATATAAATATCTGAATTCTTTTATTTAGTTAATATCCATGAACATTTTTGAAATATATTTGCAATACCAGAATATGACAGAATATTATATGCGCTTGAAAACTATTTATATATGCTATGCAAAGTTTATACACGCTTATCTTTAAAGCCAGCCTTATTTACAAATCTTTTAACATCCAAGCAACAGTGTTTATAATCAATAGGGTAATATATATATTCTACTATTTAACTGCAATTTATCCTAATACAATATTGACTTAAAACACCAGAACTTTCATAGATAAATCACTACCAGATACAAATTTAAACAATACCTAGGCTTATAAAATATTAACTTGAAAAAACACACTGCTTCTTTAAATCTTTTAACTGTACTTTAAACTGCAGTGACTTAGAATTTAACTAATAGTCTTGCCAATAACCTTGAATACGTTACCAGGGTAAAGAGCAGTTGATATCCAATATTCCTTAATAGGAATTGTTTCACCTCAGAATACCAAAAAGTTAAATTTGCAGTCAATGAGAAGTGGTAGATCAGCTTTGCCAAAGTAAAATGGTCTTTTTCACGCCCAGCAGGAGCCAGTTTTCAAGTTTAGCTCAGCAGAAATCTCTGTCTCTCTCTATTGCATTCACTTTTTATTAGTTTTCCTCACTGGTGAATTGGAAACGCCCGAAAATGGAAACCTTGTTTCGGATTGGCCCTCGTGCTGGTCCCTGGTCCGCCCTTAGAGTTGAAACATGTTTACCATGGCAACGTATCTTTTGGACAGTTAAATTCTCTCAACTGTCCTACCAGTATTGGCCCTTAGGTGGCAGCAGGTATCCAGACAAAACAATTCAGCATGACAATACATACAAATCCATTTAACCAACATTTTTAGACAGTGAAATATTTCTTTAAACTATGTAATAACTGCCATAATTTCTTGTATTAATCTCTCCCAATATTAATTATAGGTGAAGCAGCATCAGATCAATTTCCTGATCGTTTTGATATGAAACGTCATGTTTTATATTATTAATATTTTATTATATTAAGGCAATTTAATACTGCTAATTATTACAGATTAGTATGATTTATACATCTAATATGGTATTCATGCATATACAGCATGTTTCATATTTTTGTGCATTTCTTCCTGGATATCTGAATCTTGTCTGAATAGATCTGAAATAAAAACAAGTGTCATTAATTATTTCTTTCCAGGTCCACAAGTATTTATTTATATTCTAAAAACACAGAGGTTAAGATATTTCATGCTTTCAAAATATATATATATATATATATATATATATATATATATATATATATATATACACACATACACATCCACTTCCATGCAGTATCTTGTATTTATCACTTTTTAATTCCATCTGGAATACAGGTAGGTATGTTATATATTTGTGTAATTCAAATATGGGATTATTACAAATTTCATTCAATCTTTTACTTTCCATATATATATATTTAGATGTTAATATTTGATATCACATAAATAGACATCTCATATCCATTTAAAATATATATATTTTCCTGGAATTATATTTTATTTGAAATCTAACTACATGTAAGTCATGTGCTTTCCCTGTGTTATCTTAACCCAGATGCAATGTCTGTGTCACGTGTATTCTGGTGTTATCAGCCACACAGCCTGAGTCACTTAACAGGCAGCTGTCAATTTTCAGCTCCTTTGTTGGTAGGAAGTCCATATATGAGTGTGTATCCAGGCACTTTGTCTCTTACTCACCACATGGGGTACAGAGTGCTATGAAATTTTCACTTCCTAATTAAGAAGCAAATGTTTTCCTTTTGTTTCTTGGGATCTGTTGTCTGTAGCTCAGCCTGGAGATGTATATTCAATTTGTGAAGGTTTCTGAGTCAAATCCTGACATCGGAATTTAAACCTTATTCCAGTAATATCTGATATAAATATGGTTTCATACATAAACATATTTCCCTGTCCTATTGACATATATATATATATATATATATATATATATATATATATATATATAAAAATATGTATTTACCTGTGCCCTGACACTATGCTCATGCAATTAGGCTAATTGGAAATCATAGGTGTACTTAAAGGGACACTGAACCCAAATGTTTTCATTTGTGATTCAGACAGAGCATGCAATTTTAAGCAACTTTCTAATTTACTCCTATTATCAAATTTTCTTTTGGTATCTCTTGGTATCTTTATTTGAAATACAAGAATGTAAGTTTAGATTCCGGACCATTTTTGTGAACAACCTGGGTTGTGCTTGCTGATTGGTGGATAAATTCATCCACCAATAAAAAAAGTGCTGTCCACAGTTCTAAACAAAACAAGCTTAGATGCCTTCTTTTTCAAATAAAGATAGCTAGAGAATGAAGAAAATTGATAATAGGAGTAAATTAGAAAGTTGCTTAAAATTGCATGCTCTGTCTGAATCACGAAAGAAAAAAAAAATATTGGGTTCAGTGTCCCTTTAATTTTGTTTCAGTGATCTAACTTGTGTGTCAGTGACAACAAGTGCATTCACTTTTGTTGCATTAAAGGGACACTAAACCACAAATTTTTTCTTTCATGATTCAGATAGAACATGCAATTCTAAGCAACTTTCTAATTTACTCCTATTATCAATTTTTCTTTGTTCTCTTGCTATCTTTATTTAAAAAGCAGGAATTTGATGCATAGGAGCCGGCCCATTCTTGGTTGAAAATCTAGGTTATGCTTGCTTATTGGTGGGTAACCCTCAAATAAACAAGCACTATCCATGGTGCTGAACCTAAAATGGGCTGGCTGCTAAGATTTTCATTCCTGCTTTTAAAATAAAGATAGCAAGAGAACAAAGAAAAATTGATAATAGGAGTAAATTAGAAAGTTGCTTAACCCCTTAAGGACAAGGCCATTTTTCAATTTCTTTCCCTGAAGGACCAGGGCTATTTTTAAATTTCTGCAGTGTTTGTGTTTAGCTGTAATTTTCCTCTTACTCATTTACTGTACCCACACATATTATATACCGTTTTTCTCGCCATTAAATGGACTTTCTAAAGATACCATTATTTTTATCATATCTTATCATTTACTTTAAAAAAATGATAAAATATGAGGAAAAAATGGAAAAAAACACACTTTTTCTAACTTTGACCCCCACAATCTGTTACACATCTACAACCACCAAAAAACACCCATGCTAAATAGTTTCTAAATTTTGTCCTGAGTTTAGAAATACCCAATGTTTACATGTTCTTTGCTTTTTTTGCAAGTTATAGGGCCATAAATACAAGTAGCACTTTGCTATTTCCAAACCACTTTTTTTTCAAAATTAGCGCTAGTTACATTGGAACACTGATATCTTTCAGGAATCCCTGAATATCCATTGACATGTATATATTTTTTTTAGAAGACATCCCAAAGTATTGATGTAGGCCCATTTTGGTATATTTCATGCCACCATTTCACCACCAAATGCAATCAAATAAAAAAAATTGTTCACTTTTTCCCAAATATTTTCACAAACTTTAGGTTTCTCACTGAAATTATTTACAAACAACTTGTACAATTATGGCATAAATGGTTGTAAATGCTTCTCTGGGATCCCCTTTGTTCAGAAATAGCAGACATATATGACTTTGGCGTTGCTTTTTGGTAATTAGAAGGCCGCTAAATGCCACTGCGCATCACACGTGTATTATGCCCAGCAGTGAAGGGGTTACTTAGGGAGCATGTAGGGAGCGTCTAGGGTTAATTTTAGCTGTAGTGTAGTAGACAACCCCAAGTATTGATCTAGGCCCATCTTGGTATATTTCAAGCTACCATTTCACCGCTAAATGCGATTAAATAAAAAAAAAACGTAAAATTTTTCACAATTTTAGGTTTCTCACTGAAATTATTTACAAACAACTTTTGCAAGTATGGCATAAATGATTGTAAATACTTCTCTGGGATCCCCTTTGTTCAGAAATAGCAGACATATATGGCTATGGCGTTGCTTTTTGGTAATTATAAGGCCGCTAAATGCCGCTGCGCACCACACGTGTATTATGCCCAGCAGTGCAGGGGTTAATTAGGTAATTTGTAGGGAGCTTGCAGGGTTAATTTTAGCTTTAGCGTAGAGATCAGCCTCCCACCCGACACATCACACCCCAGGATCCCTCCCAAACAGCTCTCTTCCCTCACCCATCCCACAATTGCCCCCGCCATCTTAAGTACTGGCAGAAAGTCTGCCAGTACTAAAATAAAAGGTGTATTTAAAAAATAAAAAAAAAATTGTATAGCATATTTACATATGCAGCTGTGTAGGATCCCCCCTTAGCCCCCAACCTCCCTGATCCCCCCCAAACAGCTCTCTACCCTCCACCTCTAACTTACTGGGAGCCATCTTGGGTACTGGCAGCTGTCTTCCAGTACCCAGTTTGCAAATAAAAATGTATTTTTTTAATTTTTTTAAATTTATTTTCCTTTTTTCTGTAGTGTAGCTTCCCCCCCCACAGACCAATTCCCCACCCGCTCCCAGATCCCTTAGATTATCTTTCATTAGGGATTTTATCGCCCCTTACTGCCACTTCTATACAATGTTTTTTTCTGTAGTGAAGCGGTTCCCACCCGCTCCCTCCCCGTGCACGCGCGCTCTCCGGTGCGCGCTCCCGACAACCCCGCCTTCCTCTCTCTTCAGCCTTTCATCGATGGCCGCCCACCCGCCTCCCACGTCAGCTCCCACCCACCAACGATTGCGGCCATCGATGCCGGTGCAGAGAGGGCCACAGAGTGGCTCTCTCTGCATCGGATGGGGGAAAAATGTTATTGCAGGATGCCTCGATATCGAGGCATCACTGCAATAACTGTAAAGCGGCTGGAAGCAATCAGGATCGCTTCCAGCCGATTTAATCCCCAAAGTCGTACAGGGTACGTTGCTGGTCTTTAAAGACCAGGTTGTGTGCGACGTACCCTGTACGACTCGTGTCGTTAAGGGGTTAAAATTTAATGCTCTATCGGATTCATGGAAGAAAAAAAATTGGGTTCAGTGTCCCTTTAAGTTTCTACTTTGGGGCCTGTATTTTCAATATAATCTTTCTTAAGTATTTGTTTTTGATCGGAAATACTCTACTTGTCAACTTAGAAATAAAACAATTATTGAGAGGTGATACAATTTTGAAAAATTTGATATTTAAGTGATATTGCCAAGGATATACTCACTTCTGTTGTATACTGTATGTATATATATATATATATATATATATATATGGTTTTATACGTGTACATACACATATTAACACATAACTATAGTATGTATATATATATATATTTACAGGGAACACACAGTTCCCCATAGACTGCAATGTAAAGGCACTTTACACCTAAAACTGCTTTGTGCAGTTCGTTTTTATTTTAAAAAAATGCTATTTTGTTTTTTAATAAAAAACCTACAATATACTTTATTTTAGGGGCAATTGGGGGATATTTTGAAAATGAACCAGAGGTCTGACCTCTGGTTAATTTTCTGAGTATAGCAATAACCAACCACTTGTAATGGCTGGTTAATTATCGTGCACTTGTAAATGGGCGAATTTGCCCGTTTACGGGAGTGCGATAAATTAGCACTCCACTTGTAATCTAGCCATAAGTGTTTGGTAAGAAAGCCATTATCCCAATACTTATCTGTAAAAGTTGGAGTCTTTTATATAAATATGTAGGGACTATCCATCTATTCTTGTTGCTTGTTACTGGGCCAACATGTAACTTTAACGAGACTGTGGCATGGTCAGAAATAGTTATGGCGTCTATTTTGATATCTATGACTTTAGGGCAAATGTTAGATGAGGTAGGAAAGTAATCTATACTTGATAATGTGTCTTTGGCCAATGACATACATGTATAGTCTCTGGCTTCCGGATATCTAGCCCTCCAGATATCTTGCAGATTCAGAGATCTCATAAGAGTTTTGAGTATAAGAGATTCTCCTTTAGAGTTTCTGGTATATAGAGGCATCGATTTGCAACATTGGGATTGTTAAATCCATCTGCTGGGGTCTGTGGGGCAATATTATAGTCACCCCCAACAATAATAGGCTGAGACATAAAATTAAGGATGAGAGTCTAAAACTTTTGCCAAAATTCCTTTTGCTGTGTTTGTGGGCCGTACACTCCCGATAACGTAAAAACAAGTCTCAGAATATCTAATTGTAGAATTATGAATCTACCCATCGGGTCTATGAAAGTTTTCATTATTGAGTATGTTAAATAATTCCGGAATAATATCGCTACCCCTCTTTTCCTCAAATGGCGTAAATATAACTTCACCAACCCATTCTTGTTTTGGTTTTTGATGTTTAATAATAGTAAGATGGGTTTCTTAAACTTAAAGTATTGCTATGTCTACTTTCTGTATTTGTAAATAACGTAAGTTTGATCTTCGCTTTTGAGGGGATATTAATACCTCTTACATTCTACACTTATAAAAAGTATTTGTGGGGCAATAAGTTTATAAAAAGAGGTTTATAGAAAGAGCTCTCCTCCAAAGTACGAGTTTAAGCAAACAATCTAATTTTGACACCCCAGGGAGAACAGAGGTCTGGTTGGCTCCTTAACGAAAGAACAACAGTTAGTAAACATGTACATTAGTAAAGTAAAAAACAAACATATAAACTGTAAATTGCAAACAGTCATTATCTAACTATATCAGACAATCCTTATCTCACCTAATTATTGGTTATAGTAATTGACTAAAACAGTGTTATCTCTCCTACACCCTCAACTCTATCATTAAACTCTTTTATGCCTGTCATTCTGATAGAATGTACTTCCTTCATTATCTTAAGCAGCATACATCCAAAACCTTTAAACATCTCTCAACCAGATTGTAGTATGAGCAATTATTCATCCTAAGGTTCTTTCTGCTCCCCTGGTAGTTTCTGTCTCAAGAATTTTTGCAAGTGCTTGTGATTATCAAAAATACCTTAGGCCTTGCGGTGTTTGAAGTCTCAATCTTACCGGATATAATAAGACGACTGACCGGGCGCATTATAGAACCAATAATTGCAGATCTAAGAAAGTAGGTATAGTGTAATATATATGATTATTTAAATATGTCCTTTTTATAAAACACTCCTAAGTGATTAATATTATAGTGCAGTGGTGGTGGCAACATCCATGATAAAGCAGTATTGAGTACCTTTATGAATGCCTTATGTGCAATTGCCTGGTTTCTCAATCCTTATTTTGTCCCTGTATTAATTATAGCCATTAGTATTCTCTTGTTAGTGTTTGGTAAAACAGAATGTACAAAAAAGGAAAAGAAAAAATGGGATTACCATCCAGTATGAGTACGTTGTCAGACCCAAAGAGGCAGTGGGGAAAGGGTTTAAATATGAGATATCTCAAAGAAAATACCTCGCTATACCTCTGTATCTATGTCTCTTTAACAGTCAGTATCAATGGAGCATGTGTGATTTTCACATTGGTATATATTTATTTGTGCAGCCCAACAGCCACAAAGAAAAGAAAAGAAAAAAAGCACATCTGTATTTTTACAACGTTAATAGTTGTTAAACAGATAAATTACAGTTCCAGATAATAGATGGCAAAGGTGTTGCATGCTAAATAGAGTTTCAAAGCATAGGTTACAATAAATGCAGCATGTTTTAGCTCCAGGAGTTCGCCAGCTAGTCAGCAAAGTTCTCCATACATCTTACCGTCTCCACAGTGACACCCAGGGACGCCACTAGAAATTTTGGGGCCCATGACTTAACCATTAATCAGGGCTCCTCCACCCCTTTGACTTGTGCAATTTTTGACCAAGTGACTAAAACGTATATGCACTTTATTCTTAAGTGTAGTCAAACTTGGAAATGTTGTAAAGGTAGTAACACACAAACACTGAAACACACACATAAGGATTCACATATAGACACTCTAGCAGACACGCGAAGAAACACACAAACACACTCAGACACAGACACCCAAACAGACAATCAGCACTTGTTTACATTGACCTGACAAGTAATGAGGTAGACTACAGTTTTGTCAAAAAAGGAGATTTACAAAACAAAATATGGAGTTCTGATTATCTTTTTGTCAATGAAGATGCCAACTAAATGATGACAACAGCATGCAGTGGCTGACAGGAAGGGCCCTTAACTGCCTAAACAATAATTTAAAGGTTAAATGGTGGATTTGTGACTTCCGGAAAGGAAATGTAAGGCAAATTGCCTGGAATGCACATAAGGGTTAAGGCCAAGACGGAGGAGTGGGAGTGCTCTGTTTGCGTGTGTGAAACAATGTTGCAGATAGAGAGGAGGGGTTCCAGCTTACCTTTTTAAGCCCTGTACAGGAAGCACAAGTCCTCTTTCTGCTGGTTTCTTCAAAGTTTTCACATGAAGCGTTCAAGGAGATCTAAAGTACCTCCAAAGCGAATCATGGAAGTTAGGGAGGAACCTACAGAGAGAGAAGTCGTAGAGGAGAGTGATGAAGCTGCGGAATGGATTGCACCATCCCCTGAAACGGTGGGTTGAACCCCTTTGTTTTCTCCTTCCCATGTCCCTCCCCAGGGGGAGCTTAGTGAGGGTATTAGTACTACGACCGTGCCTGAGATCTCTGATCAGGCGCTGTTAGATGCAATTTCCCAGGAGGGTGGATGGGATGTTACTGTAGGTCCCTCAGATGTGGCGTCTGAGCCGGTTGGCAATGCGGCCTTTGTAAGGCCTTCGCGAGGCGATGGCCGGCCCTTCCGGTTTGGCCCCTGGTCCACCCAGTGTCCCTCCCGGTACATCAGTTACTTTTGCGGGCCCTCCCCAGGTCAATCCCGGCCCTCCCGGTACATCCCTGAATTTTTCGGGCCCTTCCCAGGTTAATCCAGGCCCCTTATGGCCCTGTAATGTCCCTCATATAGTTGGTGGGTATAGTGGGAGCACCTTGGCCTTCCACGGCCTTGTCCTAAGAATCCATTGCGGCGGCGGTGTCCCTCTTCCAGATGCTGGCGTTGGCGATGTCCGGGTCTCCGAGTGGGTCCCACGTGGTCCATAGTCCAGCGATTGGTGTTGCGCAGGCTCCTCCAGTGGCTTTGGCCTTCTCCGCGTCGACTTCCGGTCTCGGGTCCTCCGGCGGCGGGACTTCCGGTGACGTCACTTTCAGTTCATCCATTCGAAGCCCGGCCGTGAAGAGGAGCGCATCAAGTTCCACACGCGGCTCCGCAGGTAAGAAAGGAGTGCCGCAGAGGGGGAACTTTGGCTCCAGGGGTTAGGCCTTCAGGGGCGATGGGGGCTACAGGTGCTCGGGGGCTTAAGGCAATCGAGAAAAAGGGCAAAGTAGCAGAAAGGGGGCAATTTGTGAGTTATAACAGGCCATATGGAGCGGAAGTCAGTTCAGGTGTTCAGTATAAGGGGGTTAATAAAACCACTAACGTGCGGTCGGGGGCTGAGGCCTCAGCGGGCAAAAATAAAGGTGCTGCAACACCTAAAAGGCCCAGTATGTGTAGAATGAGTGGTGATAACGTGGATTCTGATTCCACGGGCGTGGCGATTGCCACAGATGATGGCAGCATGGATGGGATAGACTGCGCTGATATCCATAGTAGGCCACAGTGTGCGACCGCGGTGCCGCCCGCTGCTAGGAAGGTAGTTACTAGTTCGGCTGCTAGGCGGGGTACCCCATCACAATTTCATAGTTTAGATATGGAATTAGCGCCAACTAGAAGTCGCAAGAAGGCCCCTGCCCAGGCCCCTAAGACAGTACACTTTAGCAAGGATATTGAAGATTTTTCAGAGGAAGAGCAGAGTGTGCATGTTGGAGAGGGGCGTGGTAAGCGCCCATGTGGTCCCAGAGTGCCTGAGGGAGGGGAAAAACAGTGTGCGAGCAGGGGGAAGGGAAGAGCTGAACTTCCCCTGCGTGGTACTCCTCTCTTGCATTCTGTTTTTCAGGATAGCGACATGGCAACTACTGGAGATTCCGGAAGTGGCATTGAGAGAGGAACAGAGAGCGGTGCAGATTCAATGGTGTCGGAGGATGAGCATCCATCGACTTCGGGGGTGGTGGCGATACCGCCTAGGGTTGCAAACCGGTGAGTCCTCAGTTTCAGTGGGGTTCAGGGGTTTCACGTCATCCTCGGATGATTCAGAATCAGAGAATGACAAAGAGTTGGGTTTAAATGTTACAGGTCATAAGCGCATGTACAAAATGCTCAGGTGGTTGACAGAGGAAAGAAAGTCTGCTTGCAAAGGGGTTGCAAAGATCTTCAGAACCTGTTACCTCTGAGAAGTCTGATAGGGAATCCCAACCCAGATCCAGAGTCAGTGAGGTACGTAGATCTGCCAACTGCAAGGTGGCACTCCACAGCGATACACGATCTTGGTCATCTTATGATTTGCACAAACATCTTAAAACTAAGACGGTTCGGCGCATTCAGGAGGGGAAGTATGTAAATATCTTTGAGCTCTCTGTGGAAGCCTTAAGGCAGAAGGAGAGAGCCGAAGATGGGACCGGGCCAAAGAAATACCAGCGCCCTGACAAGTTCCATGAGTGGCAACATTGTTTCAGGATTTACGCTTCTTGTTTTTTAGAAAAGTGGCCAGATCAGTGCTTAGCCATATTAAAATATATGGAGAATATGGAAATCACAGCGGAAAATTATCGTGATGGAGCCTGGCGGGATTATGATGAGGAATTCCGCAGGAAGATGGTAGGTAACCCTCTTCTTGACTGGATGTGAGGAGATGCAGCTTGGGGCCCGGCTGGGTCTTGAGAAAGTCTCTGGGACTTCTGCTCCTCCAGTGGGTTTACACCAGGTCCGCTCTGCTAGTAGGTTTCTACGGGGGTCTGTTGGAAATTTCAGGATAAGCACTGCATGCTGGGAACTGCATGCTCCTTTCGGCACACGTGCTACAACTGCGAAGGACCTCACCCAGCCGCAGATTGCGTCAAGAAAATCAAGAAACAGGATAGGGCTGGATCACGGGGCCCTGTTGTCGGTAAGAGCGGGCACCCCGCTGAGGGTGGACACAATTAGACCTTGGCTAGTGCTGTACCAGGAGAGGGATGCTGCTGCCTTGCTGGAGTTGGGTCTCTAGGAAGGTTTCATTATTCCGGTGCAAGGTAATGTTAAGGGTTCTGCTGGCCACAGGAACCTGAAATCTGCTTACCAGTTTCCAGAGGCATTAAAGGAGAAATTGGGTAACAAAGTTTCTCTGGGTAGGATGGCCGGACCATTTAGGGTGAAGCCTATGCCGGAATTGGTTATCTCTCCTTTAGGGGTCATGCCAAAGAAAGACCCAGGGAAGTTTAGGATGATTCAACATCTTTCCTACCCGAAAGGCAGGTCAGTCAATGACACCATCCCACAGGAATTGAGTATGGTTCATTATCAGTCCTTTGATGATGCCCTGAGGGTGATTCGGAGGTTGTTGGGTCAAGGTGCCTTGCTGCCAAAACTTGATATAGAGAGTCTGCCTTCCGGCTGCTGCCGATTCACCCATCTTCCTTTTATCTAATGGGATGTTTTTTCAATGGATCGTACTATGGCGACCGTTGTTTACCTATGGGGTGTTCAATTTCCTGCGCCTATTTTGAGGCTTTCAGCTCTTTCTTACATTGGGCTGTTTCTGAGGTGACAGGGGAAGATAGAATTGCTCACTATCTGGATGATTTTTTATTGGTGGGCAGACAGGGCTCCAGGGAATGCGAGTTACTTCTGCACACCATGAGACTATTAATGACAACCTTTGGTGTTCCCTTGGCAGAGGACAAAAGGGAGGGCCCTTGTACATGTCTTACATTCTTAGGGATAGAAATTGACTCTGTAGCCGAGGAATGCAGACTTCCAGAAGATAAAGTCCGGAAGATGCTGGAGGAAGTGAGAAGACTTGCTTTGGCGTGTTTTTGCATGTTAAAAGAGCTGCTCCCTGTTGGGTCTGCTCAACTTTGCAGGTCGAGTCATCCCTATGGGGGGAATTTTTCTAAAAAGGATGGAGCGCCTGTTGCTGGGGGTGACCTCCCCTAAGGCAAGAATAAAGGTTAACAAAGACATGAAGGATGATCTCCAGGTTTGGGATCAGTTCCTTAGGGATTTCAATGGAGTTTGCATTTGGAGAAAACCTCAGACGTCCGTGCAATCCATTCACCTGTTTACGGAAGCTGCGGGGGCTTTCGGCTACGGGGCTTACCTAGATGGTAGGTGGAGCGCTGAGCTGTGGCCGGTCGAATGGACCGTTAAGGGGCTTACTAGGAACATGTGCCTCCTGGAGCTTTTCCCCATTCTGGTGGCATTGGAGATCTGGGGGGGATGAACTTAAAAACAGTTCCGTGGTTTTTTTGGACGGACAATGAGTGTGGTCTTTGCCATCAATGGCCTCTCATCTTCATCCCCAGCAGTGGTTAGATATCTTAGGATCCTGGTCTTGTGGTGCCTTAAGCGGAACATTGAGTTTCAGGCTAGGCGTGTTCCTGGGGTTGCTAATATTATAGCTGATGCGCTTTCTCGTTTCCAATGGGAAAATTTTAGGAAGTTTGCTCCTAAAGCTGCGACTCATGGTGTTCCCTGTCCTCCTTTCCTTTGGCAGGTGGCACTGGATGGCAGTCTCTGATTTCATTACTGAAGGCGTCCTGGCACCTTCCACTTGGAAGTCTTATGTGAGGTATTGGGAAGAATGGGTATTCTTCTGAGATGTTCAGGGATTTCCTTTCTGCACAGGTGAGCAAGATTGGTTGTTGCGCTGGCTTGTGGAGCTTAGAACTAAGCAAGTAAAAAAGGGGGCAGTGACTTCACGGTTGGCAGCAGTATCCTTTTTCTGTAAATTGTTCACGCTGACGGACTCTTCCAAGACGTTTTTGGTTCGCCAAATTATTCAAAGCTGGGGGAGGTCGGAAGTGCGGCAACCTGACATTCGGGAACCCATAACTGCTGATCGGTTACTCCTTTTGCTTCAGGTTCTACCTGACGTCTGTTCCTCGGAATATGAGGTTCAGCTGTTTTCCGAGTGGGGGAGTTGGTACCGCAGTCTAAGATGGCGAAAGTGGGAGGCGTGCTGACCAAACACGTTAGATTCGCTGATAATGGGGTATTGCTATTCATTCCTAGATCCAAAGTGGATCAGGAATGTAGGGGGGCTTGGCTGTCACTCCCTGTGCATCAGGGTTCCGCCAGTTGCCCTTATGTCCTGTTGAAGGCCTTCTCGGACGTGTGTCCAGTGGGTTCAAAGAGGTTTTTAATTCACCAGGACGGTACCTTACGAGATTCCAGTTCCGGAGGGTCTTGGGATGGGCTGCAGAAAAAGAGGGTTTAAATCCCAATACCATAGCTCCTCACTCATTTAGGGTTGGGGCTGCTATGACTGCGGCGGATTTAGGTTGGTCTGCTGACAGTATAATAGCATTGGGGAGGTGGAAATCTAGGAGATACCAATTATATGTGAGACCCCCTTTTATCCCACTGCTAAGAATTAAGGTGTGTTGATGTTGTGATGTTTTCACTGTTGTGGTATGAACCTAACACTTGTTTCTGTTACAGGGCCTAGCAGTGGTCCGCTTCGTGCCTGGATTGTGGGGCACTCGTTCGTGCACTGGGCAGCTATCCGAGCTTCTAATCGACCTGGAGGACAGCAACTGGGGTGGTTGTTAGGTGGCTAGGAAGGAGAGGCCTATGCTGGGCAGATCTGCCTGGATTACTGCATGACGCCATGAAACGTTGGGAGCCCCACGTTTTGATCATCCACTTAGGTGGAAACGATCTTGGCTCAATTCCCGGACGGGATTTGAGTGCAGTGATCCAGTCGGACCTGCGCACCTTCAAAGCTTAGATGCCTGGTGTGAGAATGGAATGGTCAAACATTATTCCTAGGTTGACATGGCGTCATATGGCCAGCCATAGGACTGCGTTTCAGGTCAGGAAGAAGCTCAATAGGGACGTAAGGAAATTAATGTTTGAGCTGAGGGGCTTTGTTGTGGAGCACAAAACCATTACGGCAGCTGACCGGAGCCTCTACCGAGGCGACGGGGTGCATCTTTCGGACCATGGCATGGACCTGTTTATTGAAGACCTAAGACAGTCCCTACTCCTATTTGTGTGAGTTTGGGTGGCGGCGAGAGTGGCCCTGAATATGTGGGCGATCTCGTGGCGGGTGGACAGTGTCCGGGGGCAGGATGTGATCGAGGTAGAGTGACGGCTACTTCCGGCCAGGGGTGAAGTCCTCAGACGCGTGTCGGGGTGTTCCCTGCCTGTGTGATTCGAAGCCGAGAACTCCCTAAGTCTTTCCAGTATTTAGCTACGCTCTGCTTCCTCTCCTGCACCCTGGTACTGCCCATCTTGTTAGCATGGGTTACTACGCATTAGCTAGTACCTGATTGCCGCCCCCCTGGTCCATGTTTATTCGTGCTGGTCGTTTGGTTCCTGTGTTGCCACAATAAACGTGACCTGCGGGTTTTATAACCAAGAAGTTGTCTGTGTGTTTATTTCTATGTTAGAAATGAAGTTAAAGGTCTACATTAAACTTGAGAATGTAAATAGTTATGATAATTCTTCCCACAGAGGAGGATATGGCATTTAATCCCTTAAGGAAATGTAAGGCAAATTGCCTGGAATGCACATAAGGGTTAAGGCCAAGACGGAGGAGTGGGAGTGCTCTGTGTATGTGAAACAATGTTGCAGATAGAGAGGAGGGGTTCCAGCTTACCTTTTTAAGCCCTGTGCAGGAAGCACAAGTCCTCTTTCTGCTGGTTTCTTCAAAGTTTTCCCCACCCTGTTCCTCCCTTTTTTATTATTTTAGGTGGCAATCGTTAGGGGGTTCATCTCTAGGGTGGTCCCTAGGATTAGGGGTGTCCAAGGCATGATGAGAGCTAGCCAGCCTATTTCTGTAAGCCCAAGGATGTTAAGTTTCAGCTCCCCAGGTGTTCAATGTGGTTTGCACCTTATTGACCCTGGTCCTACTGGTACGGAGTGGTGGGTTTGCACCCTGGGGATGTGCACCCTGAATATGTGGGCAATCTCGTGGCGGATGGACAGTGTTCGGGGGCAGGATGTGATCGAGGTAGAGTCACGGCTACTTCCGGCCAGGGGTGAAGTCCTCAGACGCGAGTCTGGGGTGTTCCCTGCCCATGTGATTAGAAGCCGAGAACTCTCTAAGCCTTTCCAGTATTGAGCTACGCTCTGCTTCGTCTCCTGCGCCCTGGTACTGCCCATCTTGTTAGCATAGGTTAGTACACATTAGCTAGTACCCGATTGCCGCCCCAGTGGTCCATGTTTATTCATGCTGGTCGTTTGGTTTCTGTGTTGCCACAAACGTGACCTGCGGGTTTTATAACCAAGAAGTTGTCTGTGTGTTTATTTCTATGTTAGAAATGAAGTTAAAGGTTTACATTAAACTTGAGAATGTAAATAGTTAAGTTATGATAATTCTTCCCACAGAGGAGGATATGGCATTTAATCCCTTAAGGGCTCATTAGTCTCAAAGTCTGTAGAAGGATGTGAATAATCAGTAGTAAGGTCAAAATGTCCTAAAAAGGAACAGACAATGGACACACACACACAAACTTGCACATACACCCCAGGAAACGCCGACAGAGACAGCCTCAGAAAACACACAAAGACACACACAGATACACCCACAGAAAACACACAAAGACATACATACACACACCCTCACAAAGACATCCACAGAAAACACACAAAGACATCCAAACACTCTCACAGAGACACCAACAGAAAATGCAGACATACACACACCCTCACAGAGACACCCACAGGAAACACAGACATACACACACACCCTCACAGAGACATCCACAGAAAACACAGACATACATTCACACACCCACCTTCAAAGACATCCATAGAAAACACAGACATCCACCCTCACAAAGGCATCCAGAGAAAATACACAAAGACATACACACACCCTCACAGAGACACCCATAGAAAAAGCAGACATATGCACCCACCCTCACAGACATCCACAGAAAATACCCAAAGACATACACACCCTCACAGAGAGACCCACAGAAAAAAAATACATACACACTCAGAGACACAAACAAAAGCACAAAGTTTTTCTTGCCTCATGGGGCCCCAGACAGGAGTCACCCCTGTCAGCCCCTAATGGCGGCCCTGGTGACACGGACTTGCTGTGTCAATGTTCCAGCGTTTCGAGTGAGCTGTAAAGCCTTTCCAGTAATCTCCTCTTCAGTCAGGTAACTTTTCTCAGTTGGTGAGTGAGTCCAAAATGGCGCATTCACCTTCGCGCCTATTCCTTCACCAGAATTCCATGAAAAGGACAGTGGAATAAGCCCTTTATGTCCCTAGAGGCGGAAAGATCTGCACCCGTTACCTTCCCTGAGTTGCAGCTTTACAAGGGTGTCGCGTGGGAGTCTTAAAACTTGGTTTTAGTGTTGTTTAGCAGCGAGAACACCGGAGGTCTCTGCCTTTGCTTCCATCCAGTTGTTCTGCCTACCGGAAGTCCCCCAGGATTATTTATTCTTTTTAAACAATAAAAATTCTGGAGTAGACTCTCCCTTTAAGAATGTGGAGAGGCAGGAAGGAACAGCGGAAACCGGAACAATTTGGTGTGGTTTCCCCTCCCTTAAAACTGTCATTGAATGACATTCATAATGTATTAGATTGGGGAAATTTATGCGGATTATTATAGCAACATTAATTCTTTGATTGTTATCTTGAATGACATTTTATATGATAATTATAAATATATTCTCTTGGACACAATTACAATATTCATGAAGCTCTGATTCATTCTAGGTAATTTCATTCACAGAGACTTAAAAATGAGTTCTGATACTTTGTATTCGCTATGGTTATTCACAGTATAGTCTTTAAATAGTTACTAACTTGTTTGAGGGGTTTCTGAAGAATAGATTAGGAAGGTAATGTGTGTATCAGCAGAACAATTTGCAAACTACTGAGTACATTGTAAGTTATTATATTTGATTTAATCTACTTTTAAGTTTATATTGAAGAGACATTAATGGGATACTGAACTCAAATGTTTTCTTCATAGATTCAGATAGAGCAGGCAATTTTAAGCAACTTTCTAATTTACTCCTATTATCAAATTTTCTTTGTTCTCTTGGTATCTTTATTTGAAAAAGCAGCAATGTAAGCTTACAAGCTGGCCCATCTTTGGTTCAGCACCCTGGATAGTGCTTGCTGATTGGTGGCTTTAAAGTCCTTGAAACACCACTTTTTATTATTTACATTTACTTTTATTATTACATTTTCTTCATTCACTTTGTATCCTTTGCTGAAGTACTACTGAAGATAGCAGAGCACATCAGGTGAGCCAATGGCAAGAGACATATTTGTGCAGTCACCAATCAGCAGCTAGTTTCCAGTCGTGAATTGCGGCTTCTGACCCTACCTAGGTATGCTTTTTTATAAACTGCACAGAGAACAAAATGAATTATATAAGAGAAGTAAATCTGTAAGTTGTTTAAAACTGCATGCTCTAGCTGAACCATGAAAGAAAAAAATTGACTTTAAGAATAAAACAAAGGAAAGGCTTCAAATAGAGTAGTATATCTTATTTTCTTGCAGACCATATGATACATATGTTGCTCCTTTCCCGCATTTTCTTTACAGTTTGACTAGTGTGCCAAGACCAATTTGTAAGAGTGAATTTAAGATCCTGAATGGGACTTTTGTTTGATTGGACAATAAGGGTAAGTTTACTAAACTTTCAAAAAGTGATATAAAAAAATGAAGGCGCCTAAATATGCACACAAATAAAGTGTACAAAAGTGTACATGTGAACATGTGATGTATATCTCAATGTCTTAAATGCCCTCTTCAACAAAGGACAAGGATTAGAGATGTGTGTGATATGTATTCACAACTGTATTCTTAATGTGATGGATAACTATATATAAAAGTACATGTGTGTGTACAAAAAATATATAGATAACAATATAACTGTGGATTCGGATAAACCTAAAAAACTGTGCCTAAAAAGTGATACTAATGTGTCTTCCAAATCAAAAATAAAGATATCGAAAACAACCTCCAGCAACTATGTTGCTGAGATAAAATAACTATCAATGCGAGAGTAGTTCCAAACGCACAATAGTAACAAACAATATTAGAGACACATATTAGTGGAGGTATTGCATAAAAATACCGGATACATACAATAGGTGCCCAAATACAAATAGGGTGTACATATAGTTCTTATCCAAAGTTCATGTAGTGGAGATTATTTCCTCCGGGTGTTCCCTCAGATAGCGGGTATGCGGCAGCAAATACTCCTTCCAAAGCTGATGGCACCAGCGACGATCTGCAGATAGAGGGGAGAAAAGAAGGAGGCGCCACAATAGTGTGAGATCGTAGATGAATAGGACCCCCACAAAACGATACAAGATCACTTACTAGATTCTAAGCACTTGAGAAGTGCCACAGGTGCAGGCTGAACTATTCACAAGCTGTCCAGCGAGCTTATCCTCACGATCTACTCCGATCCAATAGCCAAAGTGAAGATTTCGTTGAACCCCACAAGTACTTGGGGTCGAAAAGATGCCCAATGATGGTACGAGTATCCTACTCGGGGCAAAAGTACAGCTAATAATAATGTGTCAAAAGCTGATAGCTGGTAAAAAGTTAAAAATAGCTCTTCAAAGCAAAGATAAATACAAGCGTGATGACAGATAGGTTAAAATATAACATATAAGTTTATTAAAACCTAATACACTACGCGTTTCCCGGTCACAACAACCGTTTCATCAGGTGTATAGAACTAACAGTCATCACACTATTTAAAACAAATCTCGGCGTTCACCAGTTTACAATGCGCATGCCCATAAAAGCTGTTAACCAATGAGATGAAAAACTGAGCCGGCAAGCGTTTTGATTGGACCTAACAATGGGCGTGTAGTACCAGCCCCTGTAGCGTGAATAACCTGTCACTCAAATGGCGACATTGAAGGCTCGCTACGATATCTATCTAAAAACACGGCTGCGAGCTTTAAATACACACCGTGATTATAAAAAAAAAAATTATATATATATACACTACTGGAATGTGACTTAGATGTACATCATGGGCAGTGGTCCCCAAGATATCCCCATAAAGGGCGGTATGGTTTCCTATATTGGAATAAATAAATTTTTAAGAGATCAGTTTTATCATCACCATATATGTCATTAATGATTAATTGGGAACAAAACTGCTAAGTGAGTGCTATTGGATGCTTATAGGAAAAAATCTAAAAATATATCTAATGGAAAATTAATGCCGGTGAATACAGCATAGCACCCCACAAGAATATATTCCTATGTGAGAAAATATCACTCAAGAAATACACAATAATGCTAATATGAAATAAATGTATATATAAGCAAATATAGGGATAATGCCAACTCAGGGATCATCTGATAAGTCACAGCTCCATGTATTCAAGTAATGCACTAAGACTTGTAAATTCATAAAAAAACACAATATATATGTAGTAATAAAAATACAAATACCGTATATCTACATGACAAACAATTCTCAAAAGAATAAAAACCAATTATGAAAAGGTAACTAAATATAATTCAAAATGTTTCAATTAAAAGCTGCCATGTCAATGTTTTCATTTAGACCATGGGGTTTCAAAGTTTTTAGTTTCCATATCCAGTAGGTCTCTCTTTGTCGCAAGTGTATGAACCTATTTCTACCCCATTTAGGAGCTACATGTTCTATAGGGAGAATATTAAATATATCGTTTTCTCCTGGATGGCATACGCCTTTATGGCGAGGGACACTATGATTTACCAATTCTTTCTTTACATTTCTCGTGTGTTCACCCCATCTCTTTTTGATGGGTCTTGAGGTTCTCCCAACATACTGAACCCCACATTTGCATTGTAACAAATACACCACAAATGTTGAATCACACGTGAAGTGTGAAGAAACACTGAATTTTTCATTGGTGACTGAGGACTTAAATTCATTAACACTCCCCATCGTATAGCTGCAAAGGCCACAATTATTTTTCCCACATTTAAAAAAACCTATCTTGGTGTTCAAAAAAGAATTGGTGTTAGATTTAGAACTAGTTACCAACCTATTTGTGCGTTTTTTCATTAGAATCTTACTTGGTGCCAACTTATTTTTAAGTGTTTGTGCTCTTCTAAAAGTGCATATAGGGGTATCATCCAAAATTTGTTTCAAAACTGGATCGTTTTTTAAAATGAACCAGTGTTTTTGTAAGATATTCTTGATTAAATGATGATTATTATTATACCTAGTAATGAATCGAGGATGATTGCTATTTTTGGAATTATAAAGTAACCTTTCCTCTTCCAAATTCCCTGTTTTTACATATTTATCTTCTTTCTCAGAATTGAACAAATCTGCTCTTACTTTATTCCTAGCTTTTTGATAGCCTAATTCTATAAGTTTAGGTGGATATTCTCTTGCAAGAAACCTCTCTTTTAATATTTTTGATTGTTCATCAAACACAGACATTTCAGTACAATTTCTGCGTATTCTGCAGAATTGATTGAATGGAATATTTTCTTTCCACGGTTTATAGTGATTACTTTTAAAATTCAAATAACTGTTCGTATCCACAGTTTTGAAAAATGTCTTAGTTAAAATAGACCCTTTTGGATCCCAATATAGTGTAAGATCCAAAAATTCAATTTGTTCCTTTGAAATATTAGATGTAAATGTTAAACCCATATTATTGGTGTTGAGGGATGTTACAAATTCCTCTGCCTTCAATACTGTTCCATCCCATATAAAGAGCAAATCATCAATAAAGCGGCCATAGAAGACCAGGTTCGCCCTCGCCGGGGAATTATAGATATACTCCTCTTCAAAGGACCCCATAAATAAATTAGCAAAGCTGGGGGCGAACCTGGTCCCCATGGCCGTGCCCTTTATTTGTAGGAAAAACTGCTCCTGAAACACAAAATAATTGTGCTTAAGCACAAAAGAGATGGCATCTAAAAGGAAGATTTTTTGCTGTTCAGGTAAATAAATATCTCTAGATAAAAATTTATCAATAGAGTTAATACCTAACTCGTGTGCTATATTTGAATAGAGAGCTGACACATCACATGTCATCCAAACTAAATTTTTTACATCTAGGTTTTTTAATTTCGATAGTTTGCTAATTAAATCCGGTGTGTCTTTTATATAGGATGGTAAACACTTTACTTCCTTTTTCAAAAAGGAGTCTATGTATTCGGATAGATTGCACGTCAGGTTCCCGATCCCCGATATAATTGGGCGACCGGGAGGATTATCCTTACACTTATGAATCTTAGGGAGGTGGTAGTAGTATGCAAGACTAGGGGTACCCGGGTTCAAAAATTCTTTTTCTTTTTTGGTGAGGATCCCTTTGTAGTATCCATCATCTATAAGTTTAACCAAACCAATCATATATTTCTTAGTAGGGTTAAAAGTCAATCTCTTATAGTACTCAGGATTACATAGGATCCGATTTGCTTCCCCTAGATAGTCACCCCAGTCCTGCAATACTACTCCACCTCCCTTGTCGGCTTGTCTGATCACTAGAGACTGATCTTTAGCTAGCTTAGATAAGGCTCTAATTTCATAGATATTCAAATTTGAGGGCTTATTTCTATTCCTATTAATATTATTCATAGAACTAAACTCTTCCAGAACCAACTCTTGAAAGAGTTGGATATTATGATTGGTGATGGGAGGATTAAAACTGGATTTCAACATTAAATTAGAATGAACAAAATCATCAAACAGAGAATTACATAGATCTTCTGGTTCATAATAGATAATATCTGTGGAAGGTCTTTCAGACATATCATTAGTAATAATAGGTATCCGTTTATCTTGTTTTAATTTTTTATCACAGAAGTATCGTTGTAACGATAGCTTCCTGATAAATTTATTCAGATCAACAAATAATTCAAATATGTTGTGTTCATCTGAAGGACAAAAAGATAGCCCTCTATTTAGGACACATATCTCTTCGTTTGTCAACACATGGCTAGAAAGATTGAATATACCATCTTTCATCCTTCTAAGTTTCTCCTTTTTGGAAGATTTTGCTCTCCCTCTGCTGCCACGTTTGCATATGTTCTTTTTCTTGGTGGCTGAGAATAGAAACCTGCTTTTGCATAGTTGGTTTCCATTTGTTTTAATCTGATAGGTATTTGTCTTTGATGTTGTCTGTAATAATCTTGTTTCTTGTCTAATTGAAAACCCTGTGGTCTTTCTATTTTGTGTTCAGGTTCTGTATTACAGTATGCTGAACTAGATGGTTTAAAATGGTGACCCTTGTTATGATAATAACTCGTGTTACCATTATTGTAGGAATGACTCGTATTACCGTAATCCCTGTCTTGTTCTCTTCTATACCAATCATTATCCTCTTTTCTGTACTCTATAGAATTGTTCCTCTCTTTATATTGTTCTTGGGGAAAAAATCTCTGTTTGTTTTTCCAAGTGGAATTATACTGTCCTTATTATTATTAAAATTATTATTATTATGATACCCATAATCGCCATTTTTATAATTCAAATTTTTCCTTTTATCCTTTGGTTTCTTGTATTCTACTCTAGTCCAATCATCTTTTTTAGAAAGATTTTCTGTATTAGGGTTCTCCTCTAAAACTAAACCTTCTTCCATAGCAGTTTCAGAAGGATTTTTATTTGTATAGATACATCCTTCTAAATAGTCTTTTTCGTCTCTGGCTAGTTTCTTAGATTTAATCTTAATTAATTTCTTTTGATATTTATCTGTTCTCTCTAAAATTTCTTTATTTTTATTTTCATATTCAGAATGTTGTTGATATTTAAGAAGAGCTGCTTGAAGTTCTTCTATTAAAGATTCAGTGTTATTCAACAACATTTCTCTGTGTTCAATCAGTAGATCAATTAATTTGAAAGAACACTCAGATAATAGATTTTGCCATTTAGATGTTAATTCAGCATTATTTGTGAATGAACATAATTTAGATAATCTAAGACCTCTGGGTATATGCCCCTTTAATTTGTATTTTTTTAAAGTATCAATATCCCACCAGTGTCTGTGCTCTTGTTTAAGTGCATCCTCTAACTTAATAAATAGTTGTGTCATTGATAGATTACTATTGTCTGTGGATGTAGATATCTCGATAAAATTATCACATGTGCTAAGAGTCAAACGACTCTGATTGCGGATTTCCTTACTTTGCATTTTACAAAATTTCGAAAAATATATATTGATAATTAATAAATAATAAAGTCGCTCTTCACCAAAGCCCAATAGTGAAAACAAAAAGTGATATAAAAAAATGAAGGCGCCTAAATATGCACACAAATAAAGTGTACAAAAGTGTACATGTGAACATGTGATGTATATCTCAATGTCTTAAATGCCCTCTTCAACAAAGGACAAGGATTAGAGATGTGTGTGATATGTATTCACAACTGTATTCTTAATGTGATGGATAACTATATATAAAAGTACATGTGTGTGTACAAAAAATATATAGATAACAATATAACTGTGGATTCGGATAAACCTAAAAAACTGTGCCTAAAAAGTGATACTAATGTGTCTTCCAAATCAAAAATAAAGATATCGAAAACAACCTCCAGCAACTATGTTGCTGAGATAAAATAACTATCAATGCGAGAGTAGTTCCAAACGCACAATAGTAACAAACAATATTAGAGACACATATTAGTGGAGGTATTGCATAAAAATACCGGATACATACAATAGGTGCCCAAATACAAATAGGGTGTACATATAGTTCTTATCCAAAGTTCATGTAGTGGAGATTATTTCCTCCGGGTGTTCCCTCAGATAGCGGGTATGCGGCAGCAAATACTCCTTCCAAAGCTGATGGCACCAGCGACGATCTGCAGATAGAGGGGAGAAAAGAAGGAGGCGCCACAATAGTGTGAGATCGTAGATGAATAGGACCCCCACAAAACGATACAAGATCACTTACTAGATTCTAAGCACTTGAGAAGTGCCACAGGTGCAGGCTGAACTATTCACAAGCTGTCCAGCGAGCTTATCCTCACGATCTACTCCGATCCAATAGCCAAAGTGAAGATTTCGTTGAGGAATTTGTAACATCCCTCAACACCAATAATATGGGTTTAACATTTACATCTAATATTTCAAAGGAACAAATTGAATTTTTGGATCTTACACTATATTGGGATCCAAAAGGGTCTATTTTAACTAAGACATTTTTCAAAACTGTGGATACGAACAGTTATTTGAATTTTAAAAGTAATCACTATAAACCGTGGAAAGAAAATATTCCATTCAATCAATTCTGCAGAATACGCAGAAATTGTACTGAAATGTCTGTGTTTGATGAACAATCAAAAATATTAAAAGAGAGGTTTCTTGCAAGAGAATATCCACCTAAACTTATAGAATTAGGCTATCAAAAAGCTAGGAATAAAGTAAGAGCAGATTTGTTCAATTCTGAGAAAGAAGATAAATATGTAAAAACAGGGAATTTGGAAGAGGAAAGGTTACTTTATAATTCCAAAAATAGCAATCATCCTCGATTCATTACTAGGTATAATAATAATCATCATTTAATCAAGAATATCTTACAAAAACACTGGTTCATTTTAAAAAACGATCCAGTTTTGAAACAAATTTTGGATGATACCCCTATATGCACTTTTAGAAGAGCACAAACACTTAAAAATAAGTTGGCACCAAGTAAGATTCTAATGAAAAAACGCACAAATAGGTTGGTAACTAGTTCTAAATCTAACACCAATTCTTTTTTGAACACCAAGATAGGTTTTTTTAAATGTGGGAAAAATAATTGTGGCCTTTGCAGCTATACGATGGGGAGTGTTAATGAATTTAAGTCCTCAGTCACCAATGAAAAATTCAGTGTTTCTTCACACTTCACGTGTGATTCAACATTTGTGGTGTATTTGTTACAATGCAAATGTGGGGTTCAGTATGTTGGGAGAACCTCAAGACCCATCAAAAAGAGATGGGGTGAACACACGAGAAATGTAAAGAAAGAATTGGTAAATCATAGTGTCCCTCGCCATAAAGGCGTATGCCATCCAGGAGAAAACGATATATTTAATATTCTCCCTATAGAACATGTAGCTCCTAAATGGGGTAGAAATAGGTTCATACACTTGCGACAAAGAGAGACCTACTGGATATGGAAACTAAAAACTTTGAAACCCCATGGTCTAAATGAAAACATTGACATGGCAGCTTTTAATTGAAACATTTTGAATTATATTTAGTTACCTTTTCATAATTGGTTTTTATTCTTTTGAGAATTGTTTGTCATGTAGATATACGGTATTTGTATTTTTATTACTACATATATATTGTGTTTTTTTATGAATTTACAAGTCTTAGTGCATTACTTGAATACATGGAGCTGTGACTTATCAGATGATCCCTGAGTTGGCATTATCCCTATATTTGCTTATATATACATTTATTTCATATTAGCATTATTGTGTATTTCTTGAGTGATATTTTCTCACATAGGAATATATTCTTGTGGGGTGCTATGCTGTATTCACCGGCATTAATTTTCCATTAGATATATTTTTAGATTTTTTCCTATAAGCATCCAATAGCACTCACTTAGCAGTTTTGTTCCCAATTAATCATTAATGACATATATGGTGATGATAAAACTGATCTCTTAAAAATTTATTTATTCCAATATAGGAAACCATACCGCCCTTTATGGGGATATCTTGGGGACCACTGCCCATGATGTACATCTAAGTCACATTCCAGTAGTGTATATATATATAATTTTTTTTTTTATAATCACGGTGTGTATTTAAAGCTCGCAGCCGTGTTTTTAGATAGATATCGTAGCGAGCCTTCAATGTCGCCATTTGAGTGACAGGTTATTCACGCTACAGGGGCTGGTACTACACGCCCATTGTTAGGTCCAATCAAAACGCTTGCCGGCTCAGTTTTTCATCTCATTGGTTAACAGCTTTTATGGGCATGCGCATTGTAAACTGGTGAACGCCGAGATTTGTTTTAAATAGTGTGATGACTGTTAGTTCTATACACCTGATGAAACGGTTGTTGTGACCGGGAAACGCGTAGTGTATTAGGTTTTAATAAACTTATATGTTATATTTTAACCTATCTGTCATCACGCTTGTATTTATCTTTGCTTTGAAGAGCTATTTTTAACTTTTTTACCAGCTATCAGCTTTTGACACATTATTATTAGCTGTACTTTTGCCCCGAGTAGGATACTCGTACCATCATTGGGCATCTTTTCGACCCCAAGTACTTGTGGGGTTCAACGAAATCTTCACTTTGGCTATTGGATCGGAGTAGATCGTGAGGATAAGCTCGCTGGACAGCTTGTGAATAGTTCAGCCTGCACCTGTGGCACTTCTCAAGTGCTTAGAATCTAGTAAGTGATCTTGTATCGTTTTGTGGGGGTCCTATTCATCTACGATCTCACACTATTGTGGCGCCTCCTTCTTTTCTCCCCTCTATCTTACTAAACTTTCAGTCTGGTATGGATGTGCACTCAGTTGTTCTGTTTAACAACAAATGCCGAATATGGCTGCTACCACAAGCATTGTGCTTTTTCGTAGCCGGATTTCTTCTTGTTAAAGTGCAATACAAAAAGCTCTGTGCAAATCCAGATTAGTGTTACACTTTCACAATAAGAAACCCAGCTCAGAAAAACATAATTTATGCTTACCTGATAAATTCTTTTCTTTCCTGGCATGGAGAGTCCACAAATCCATTCCAATTACTAGTGGGAATTCAACTCCTGGCCACCAGGAGGCGGCAAATAACACCCCAGCAAAGCTCTAAGTATCACTCATACTTTCCACAATCCCCCAGTCATTCAGCTGAAGGAATATGGAAAAAAAAGAGGACACAAAGGATATAGAGGTGCCTGAAGTTTAGAAATTGACAAAATAAAATAACAAGCCATCTTAAAAATTTAGATAAGGCGGGTCGTGGACGCTCCATGCCAGGAAAGAAAATAATTTATCAGGCAAGCATAAATTTTGTTTTCTTTCCAATGGCATGGAGAGTCCACGAATCCATTCCAATTACTAGTGGGAACCAATACCCAAGCTAGAGGACACGGAATGGAAGGGCGTGAGAACAAGACGGGCGGACCTAAACTGAAGGCACCACCGCTTGAAGAACCTTCCTCCCTGCTTGAGGATCCATTGATCTGGATCTCGGAAGTTTGGTGTTCAGCCAAGACTCCATCAGGTCTAACTCCGGAACCCCCCACCTGAGGATTATCTTTGAAAATATCTCCGGATGAAGATCCCACTCTCCTGGGTGAAATGTCTGCCTGCTCAGGTAACCAGCCTCCCAGTTGTCCACACCTGGGATGTGAATGGCAGAAATGTGACAGTTGTGAGACATTGCCCATCAAAGGATGCGAGACACCTCCTTCATCGCTAAGGAACTCCTTGTTCCTCCCTGATGGTTGATGTTAGCCACCAAAGTAATGTTGTCCGATTGAAATCTGATAAACTGGACCAAACTCAATTGAGGCCAAGCTGTCAGAGCATTGGAGATTTCTCTCAAATCCAGGATATTTATTGGAAGGGCTCCACATCCGAGTCCAAATTCCCTGAGCTCTTAAGGAACCCCAAACAGCTCCCCAGTCGGAAAGACTGGCATCTGTAGTCACAATCTCCTAGGATAGTCTCAAGAAGCATGTGCCTTGGGACAGATGGTCCTGAGAGAGCCACCAGGACCGAGTCTCATCAGGTTGTCTAGGACTATCCTCAGAGAGGTCCGAGTGGTCTCCATTCCATTGTATGAGCATGTATAACTGTAGAGGTCTCAAATCGAATCGAGCAAAAGGAATAATGTCCAAGGAAGCCACCATTAGACCAATTACTTCCATACACTGTGCCATCGAGGGACGGGCAGAAGACTGAAGAGAAAGAAAGGCAGAAAGAAGTTTGGATTGTCTGGCTTCCGTTAAGAAAATCTTCATGGAAATAGAGTCTATGATCGTCCCCAAAAAACCATACCCTGGTACTTGGTATCAAGGAACTCTTGTCCAGATTCACCTTCCACCCATGAGAGCGTAGAATCAACAACAAGAATTCGTATGGGATTCTGTTAAAAGAAAAGATAGAGCCTGAACCAAGATATCGTCCAGTTATGGTGCCTCCGCTAAACCTTGAGATCTGGCTACTGCCAGAAGAACCCTTAGAATTTTTGTAAAGATGTGTGGGGCAATGGCTAGGCCGAAAGGCAGGGCTACAAATTGGAAGTGTTTGTCCAGGAAAACAAACCGAAGGAACTGAAAATGATCCTTGTGAATAGGAACATTCATATGGTATAGGACACATGTCTCTAAAGGAGGTGCGCAAACCAAACAAGACCAGAATCACAAAGGAGAATAGTAACCAACGGCATCACCCTTGTAATGGTATGCAGATGAGGAGACCTGTGGGGACAGATGAAAAGGCGCCTCATAAAACAATATTGTCTGTACAGATGAGACAAACAGGACGAAGACAAGCCCAGGGAGCGGCACTTGAATGGGGCCTAACACAGCAGGCCAGGACCTCAGAAAGTCGCACGACAGACTACCACGCCGACCAGACCACGTAGGGATCGATCGCCAATCAGGAATTCCAATGCGTCCTACGTGACCTCAGTGTGTAACGATACAGCCCACCAAGTGTGGCAGGTCCGGTACTCTGATTTCAATGTGTTAATTGCACCTTTGCATGCTGCAGTCTCAAGGCAGAAAAAATCAATAACAAAACTAAAAATAAAGTTATATTTGAAGCTTTAAAGATATTTAGATAAACAACCAGCATGTAGCTGTTTTTCACCTTGTGTGGTAGTCTGTTGAGCGACTTTCTGAGGTCCCAGCCTGCTGTGTTAGGCAACATTCAAGTGCCGCTCCCTATGTGAGTATCCACCTGATCTGGGCTTGTCTTCATCCTGTTTGTCTCATCTGTACAGAAGATATTGCTTTATGAGGTGCCTCTTCATCTGTCCCCACCGGTCTCCTCATCTGAATAGGAACATAAAGATATGTATCCTTCAGGTCGATGGTAGGCATGTACTGACCCTCCTGAACTTAAGGGAGAATATAACGAATGGTCTCCATTTTGAAGGACGGAACCCTGAGAAATTTGTTGAGACACTTAAGGTCTAGAATGGGTCGAAAAGTTCCCTCATTTTTGGGAACTATGAAAAGGTTGGAATAGAATCCTTAACCTTGTTCTGCCAGAGGAACTGGGGCAACTCCTAGAGAAGTGAGATCATTGACACAGTTTAAGAATGCCTCTCTTTTTGTCTGGTTTGCAGATAATCTTGACAGGAGAAATCTACCTCTGGGAGGACGAGATTTGAATCCTATCTTGTATCCCTGAGAGACTACCTCCACCGCCCAAGGATCGGAGACATCGCAAATCCAAGCCTGTTGAAAGAAGGAAAGTCTGCCCCCTACTTGATCTGAATTTGGATCGGGGGCGGACCCTTCATGCTGATTTGTTCTCAGAGGAAAGCTTTTTGGATTGCTTACCCTTATTCCAAGCTTGGCTAGATCTCCATGAGGGTTTGGCTTGTTCAGGTTTGGAAGAAGATGATTTTTGTCCCTTGAAGTTGCGAAAGGAATGAAAATTTGAAGTCTGGCGACCCTTTGGTCTAACCTTCTTAGCCTGAGGCAGAAAAGCTCCCTTTCCACCCATGAAAGTGGAAATGATTTCAGCCAGACTAGGACTAAACAAGGTCTTACCCTTAAAGGGAAGTGACAGAAGTCTAGACTTGGATACCATGTCAGCTGACCAAGACTTTAACCACAAGGCTCTGCGAGATAGAATGGCAAGACTAGAGGTCTTTGCACTGAAACAAACTACTTGCATACTGGCATCACAGATGAAGGTATTAGCCAATTTTAAAGCCTTGATCATGTCTTGGATCTCCTCTACTGTAGTATCCTCCAAAATCAGTTCTGATAAGGAGTCGCACAAGTAAGAGGCCGCACCAGCAACTGCAGCCATACTAGCGACTGGCTGCCACCATAGCAGTCCTTCGTGAATTTTTCCCACCTTAAATACCCTCCAGTTTCCTATCCATAGGATTCTTGAAAAAGTACTATCCTCTAGAGGAATTGTGGTTCTCTTGGCTATGTAGATTAAGCTCCATCCACCTTAGGAACAGTGCACCAAAGTTCTCGCGCAGAGTCAGCAACAGGAAACATCTTTTTGAATACAGGAGACGGGAAAAAGGGAATCCCCGGCTTCTCCCATTCTTGAGAAATAATGTCTGACATATGATCTGGCACAGGAAATACTTCCACAGATCTAGGCTTGACATCAAAAACTCTATTTAATTTGTTAACCTTGGGAGTCTCTGCGACTTGAGGTTCAGAATCCTCCAGAGTAGCCAGAACCTCCTTAAGTAGCAAACGGAGGTGTTCAAGCTTAAATCTAAAACTAACCTCCTCTGAATCCACTGTACTAACTACAGCAGAATCAGAGATTTCACCTTCAAAAGCTGTTGACGAATGGTCATCCTCAGTTAACTGAGATAAATTGTCCAAGACAGCTTTGGCGTTGTCAGAAATTCCCACTTTAGAGGAAATATTTTTAGATTTTTTTCTCTTACCTAGGATAGGCAAGACACTCAGGGCTGCAGACACCGCAGATGTAAGTTGCACTGCAAAATCACCTGGTAAAAACACTCCCCCAGGTACAGAGGAACCGCAGGGTACTGCTTGTGTAACTGCCAAGGACGGGGACATCTGAGTAGAAAGCTGAGGCCTGTCCTGGACAACAATATCCTGAAAGAGACAGATGTGGCTCTGAGAGGGAATCTTTATTTTTGGAAAGTAACATTTCATTCAGTCATGTGGAACAAAACTGCACAGGAGGAATAACCTGAGCCTCAAGGCAATATAAAAATTTATCAAAGGACACAGATATATCAGAATCCATAAGTCCTAAAAGTTATTGGTTCACAGAAGCAATAAACACAATAAATCAGGCTCTTAAAAATTTAAGTAGACCCCCCCAAAAAAAAGTTTAATGAATTCGCATAAATTTTCCAATTTATTTCTATCACACATTTTGCTTTGTTCTCTTGGTATTCTTAGTTGAAAGCTAAATCTAGGAGGTTCATATGCTAATTTCTAAGCCCTTGAAGGCCGCCTCTTAGCTCAGGGCATTTTGACAGTTTTTCATCACTAGAGGGTGTTAGTTCATGTGTTTCATATAGAGAACACTGATTTTCATATAGAGCAAGCACTGATTGGCTAAAATGCAAGTCTGTCAAACAAACTGAAATAAGGGGCAGTTTGCAGAGGCTTAGATACAAGATAATCACAGAGGTAAAAAGTGTATTTATATAACTGTGTTGATTATGCAAAACTAGGGAACGGGTAATAAAGGGATTATTTATCTTTTAAAACAATAAATATTCTGGTATAGACTGTCTCTTTAACATACAGCCCAACCTAAGAAACTGCATAGTTTAACCACCACCGATATTCATTCTCATGTGACCGCAAGTAGTCAGATAATTGCACCTTAAAAACACAAGGGCTAACATAAAGCCTTATTTCTCTTATTAACCTCTCAAGAGCCAGCCTCAATAAGCTGTCCCAATAAAATATCCCCAATATGAAGATATTTTTTAAGTCCCCATATTTCCACTAGGAGGAATATTAACCCCCAAAAGTGCCATATCCTTCTAACCTAGCAAGCAAAAAGCACTTAACTGTGGAATACAGCTGCAGGGCAGAAACAGCTTCTCAGGTATGACTCAGACGACCTCTGACAGGGACCTGAAGAGAGAAGAAAAGCAAAGTAACCAACACTGGTTTTCTATATAGGGGTTAACATAAATGTTGGAAGAAAAACAAGGACTGCCCTGTCAACCATAACTCTTACTAAAGAGGATTACATGGACACAGCATATAGCCCCAATCCTTGCTTGCAGGGAAACCACCCATTAAAGGATTAATTTTCCTCAGACATCTTCGCACACCTCCATGATGTGCAAAGGCAAAGAATGACTGGGGGATTGTAGGAAGGATACTTAGAGATGTGCTTGGGTGTTCTTTGCTACCCCCTGGTGGCCAGGAAATTAATTCCCACTAGTAATTGGAATGGATTTGTGGACTCTCCATGCCATTGGAAAGAAAAGCCAAATGCAGAAGGCATTGACCAAACTCGGCATTTGTTATTAAACTGAACACCCGAGTGCATGTCCCCATAGCAGACTCAAAGTTTAGTAAGGTGTCGTTAGAATACAAGTGCACATGTCTAGGCTGGGATTTTACTCTGGATTACCTTTAAAGAATTAAAGGGGCAGTGTTCTCAGGCATGCAACAGATAATGTTTATTGTATTTCAAGCTGATATAAATGTTTTGGTTTTCTTTAAGGTTGAATGGTCATAAAGTGGTCCTCAAGTTCCTTTATTTGGCACTCTATTCTACAAACTGTGTGATTTTTGTGTCTGAACGAGAATCATTTATCCGCACCTTCACCAGTACGGCACTCAATACCAAACTAATTATATTCAATATATGGATATATGATGTAAATATGCAATTTGGTTATGGACCCACACTACTCACATTTCTGCATTTGGTTCATATGATTTGTATAGCTGCAATAACTCCATGGAGCAAACAGCGGAGGTGCTGTAGAATATTAACTAGAGGCTGTCCTGTTTATATCATACACATTACATTAACTTCCAGTCTTCATCAGCAGTTTTGCTTTTTTATCCCAGTGACAGCTTCACTAACAGAAACATATTAACTTAGCTCTATGGTTTGCTCTTTCTATAGGCACCACAGAAAGAAACGCTGCCTCAAACGATCGGTGTGCTTTCATATGAACAGATCTATTGTTCACCTCTTCTACAGCTCTGTAAATGAAATGATAACAATATTAAGGAAGACGACAAAATAATAAAACAAGTTAATGAAAGATTTTATTACAATTTGTTTGACCTTGACAAAAATATTCTTCCTGAAGGTTTGTGAATGAGAGACAACACCTTCAGATTGATTATTAGCTGAAGTGCGCCCTATAAAGCAATACATTACTCTTATAAACACAACACTTTTAGGACATTGTTTGTGTAAAGTTTTTACAAATTACATCTTAAACTGTATTTTTATGCTATAAGTAAATTACAAAAAATAAACCTGTATTGCATGACCATGCATTGTTCTTAAAGGGACATGAATCCCCAAATTTGTATTTTATGATTCAGAAAGAGAATTCAATTTAAAACAGCTTTCCAATTTACTTCTATTATCTAATTTGCTTTGTTCTAGGTAGGCTCAGGAGCAGCAATGCACTACTGGAAACTAGCGTGTTGTTATTGGCTCAGCTAACTCCCAGTAGTGCATTGTTGCTCCTTCAACAAACAATACCAAGAGTATAAAGCAAATGTAATATTATAAGTAAAAAGGAACATTGTTTAAAATTGTGAGCTCTTTCTGAATCAGGAAAGGAAAATGTTGGGTTTCATGTCACTTTAAAAGGAGAATCTGTATTTATGATCTACGATGCAATGGGAAAACATATGTTCATATGCTTTACACAAAAACAAAAACTCATAACAAGATTGACTCATACAACATTGTATATTGCTGCCCCCTAGTGTACAAAAAATATTTTCACATGGAATTTTTGCCATTACTAAAAATGTATTTTTTATTTTTAAAAAAGGTATTTTTTTTTGCCTTTGTACTATTTTTTTCTGTGTATTTAGATAATAAAAAAGTAACAAAAAATGGATCCAGCTAGACAAAAAAAAAGTTTAAAAAAGGGACTAAAACTAATTTTGCATTATATTTTAACACTATTGGAATAAAGATGATATTGCATCGAATATTCAGCTATTAGTAAGATTTTTAGTTCCGTTTCAATGCATCACTTGATCCTGTTCAGAGATGGAGAAGAGTAGAGTATAACTAAATGCACCAAAAAGCTATTGCCTGTTATTATATTAAGAAATGTATGAACTGAATAGAGCAAGGTGAGGGATTTATTCAGGCTCTAGGTACAAAGTAACAAAACTGAAAATGCTGTATAGTTCAGTAGTTTAAATAAAGACCTAAGTATTTCCAAGTACAATCTTGTAAAAATACATCTGGTATAACAAGCATGGTAACATATATACAGCTTATTCCTGCAAGATTCTTTAGTGAAATTACAAAATATATCATTATATATAGATTTCAAACTGTAAAATAACTCCGGCATAAAAATGTTATTAATGCAATTCTTTTCACACTGTTGGAAGTATTTGCTGCAGGTTATGGTAACACCTCCAGCTCACACATAGATGTGTAATTTTTCCTAATCGCTCTTTTCTTCTCCTTGGTAATGGCGGTATTCTGGTTTCAGCTCCCAAGTATTCTTGTGGGTTCCTTTAACATTGTAAATACCAATGTCTCTTAAGATTTCCTTAAGATATGTCTGAAAACGAGAGAGAAAGTGAGTTACATAAAAGCCAAACAGATCAATGGCAAAAAATAAAAGTGGTTTGGCATCGACAGCGTTTTATTAAATTACTAGTCGATAAGCCTGCCCAGAGAGAAGTCTAATTATTTTTTAAACTGATTTCCTAAATAATTTACAGACGTTGCAAAGCCCTATTTCCAATATCTTTCTTATATTATTCTAATCTATAATTAAATGTACAATTTTTTTAACTTTAAAAAAAAATAGTATACCTTTTAAACAAAGAGTATACTTTATAATAATATATTTATATAAATTAATATTAAATTGTATACCCTACTTAGCTACTTATGTAGCAATAGACTTTTTAAAAAAAATACTTTAGCTTTTAAAAAAGCTTTATAAGTATATTTATGTTCTGTTATTTAGCTTTCTATAAAGCTTATGGGGTAAAATATGTCCACTCTTTTTTTTTAACAACTTAAAGGGACATGAAACCAAATTTTTTTCTTTCATGATTTAGAAAGAGCATGTTATTTTAAACAACTGTCCAATTTACTTCTATTATCTAATTTGCTTCATTCTCTTGATATCACTTGCTGAAAAGCATATCTAGATATGCTCAGTAGCTGCTGATTGGTTGCTGCACATAGAGGCCTTGTGTGATTGGCTCACACATGTGCATTGCTATTTCTTCAACAAGGGATATCTAAAGAATTGAGCAAATGAGATAATAGAAGTAAATTGGAAAGTTGTTTAAAATTGCATGCCCTATCTGAATCATGAAAGTTTAATTCTGACTAGACTTTAAGGTTTGAAAAAAGCTGTTAAAAATAAAAAAACAACAGACTTATCTTTAGCTTTTATAAAAGCTTTTTGGTTATAATAACTAATAATGCTAAAAAATTAAATTAAATACGATGTTCCGCTATTAATCTAACTGATCTCTCTCTAGAACAACTCTCCTCAAAGACTGCTTTTTCGTAACTGCGTCAGATAATGTTTTAACTTATTATTTAAATTGACTAATCGGCGCGAGGAAGGGGCGTGGTTAGTCGCGAGCGACACACGCGATTTTCCGCGAGCGAGAGGGGTGGCTTTCCACAAACGTGCAGTGTTTGATTGACACTGACGTATATGTTAATTCCTATCCCCGTAAAATATTTTCGTAAGTTGTGATCTGCAATTTCCGTAACTCCGCTCACACGTAATTTATACTGTATCAATGCATAGTTACTGTATCAATAATGTAGACACTGACACAGAAAAAATAAGCATTAATAAAAATGTCAGTGTCTACATTATTTATACAGTCACTATATGCATTGTGACTATATAAATAATGTTTAGACTGAGCCGCCTCCCAAAAATAAACCTAACATTTCTTAACCTATATTTCCGCCTTCCCCAAAAAATCGCAATTAAAACTAAAATTAATAACCACTTAACCGTCAACCACCCACATCACAATACACCTAAATTACCTTATTAACCCCATAACCGCAAAAAACCCACATCGCAATAAACCTATTTACCCTATTAACCCCTAACCGCAAAATACCCCATTAAATAAACCCAAATTACCTAAACTAATACATTCTACAGTTACAAAAAATAAAAAAGTTAACATTACAGAAATTAAAAAAAATCAAATTACCAAATTTAACAAAATAAAACCTTATCCCTATTAAAATAAAAAAGACCCCCCAAAATAAAAACACCCCCTACTCTAATAATAAACTACCAGTAGCCCTTAAAAGGGCTTTTTGCAGGGCATTGTCCCAAGATAATCAGCTCTTTTTTTTACAAAAAATATATTCACGGCCTGGAACAGGACCTTCTCCGTCGGACTTCAGGAACCATGAGTACCAACCTGAGGGCTAGACTTACAATTTTTTAAGTGTTTTTTTGGGGGGGGGGGGGGGGGGATTTGTTTTATTTAGAGTAGGGATGGGCAGAAAAAGAGCTAAATGCCCTTTTAAGGGCAATGGGAGTTTAGGTTTTTTAGTGATAGGTTCTTTTATTTAGGGGGTGGGGTTTTAATGTTAGGTGGGACTTTGTATATTTTTTCTAAAAGAGCTGATTATCTTGGGGCAATGCCCTGCAAAAAGCCCTTTTAAGGGCTACTGGTAGTTTATAGGGGGTGTTTTTATTCTGGGGGGTCTTTTTTATTTTAATAGGGATTAGGTTTAATTTTGTTAAATTTGGTAATTTGATTGTTTTATTTTCTGTAATGTTAGTTTTTTTTGTAAACTTATTTTTTTTTTGTAACTTTAGAATGTAAAGGGGTTGTTAGGTTAGGGGGTGTTAGGTTAGGGGGTGTTAGGTTAGTGTACTGTACTTAGTTATTTAAATAGTTATTTGCATTGTGGGTTTTGCGTTTTAAAGGGTTAATAAGTTAAATAGGTTTATTGCGATGTAAGGGTTTAGGGGTTAATAGGGTAAATAGGTTTATTGCGATGTAGGGATTTTGAGGTTTAGGGGCTAATAGGGAAAATAGGTTTATTGCGATGTGGGGGTTTTGCGGTTTAGGAGTTAATATTTCAGATTTTTTTTATTAGGATTTTTTTTTGTTATATTTTGTGCGGGCGGTGTTTTTTTTTTTAATACTTGATGTGGGCGGTTCGTTTAAAAAAAAAAAAAAAAATACTTTAACCCCTTAATGACCACAATGTACCCTGTATGTCACTGGTCGTTAAGGGTTTTATCAGGACATAATAGCATTAGTCTAGCAAGAACACGCTATTAATGCCCTCCCTCCAGCAGGCTTTGTGGAATAGAGCAGTCTCAACGCTGGTGGCAAGACCGCGCTATAAAACAATCAAGTCCCAAAAAAAGACCAGCGACATACAGGGTACGTCGCTGGTCCTTAAGGGGTTAATGGGGGCAATTAGGTGTTGCTTTTGTAATGCTCCGTTTGCCTTCGCTGCATCCACCGAGATACAGCTTACACTGCATCCCGGTGGATTCCCGAAACACCACCCTGCCATTTTCGGAATTCACCTGGATGCAGCTTTGCTCGCGCTGCCAACATTCCATTGAGGATGCGTGCGCAACTGGCGACGTACATTACAAACGCAATTATAGTATAGATATATATCTTAATTGTGTGCATTGCCATCATATAGAAGTAATTGTTACCTTATCTCGGAGATTCATTAGGATTTATACTGAACGGCTAATGCTTACAGCACCATACAGACCTTTATTTATATATTTTATAAAGAATTATACTCAGTAACGGTTTCACAAAGTCTGATAAGGTAGGAGGCAGAGCAGATGTCAGTCAGAAGAATGGAGAAAATATGCTAGAATGATGGACACTCATTAGGCGAGAGGCTTTACTGTTTACCTATCTTTTCTAATGTTTCGCCAGTGGGTATTCGTGCCCTTAGCACACATCATTGTGTTAAACGCCCCGATACATGATATCTCGCACAACAATCAACAAGAACTGCTGGCAACGCAAAAAAATGCAACAACAGCATCACTTAGGGAACATGTAAATGTTTATAGTTGTCAAATATTTGTAGGTGTTTTCTTAGGGTAAAGTATGGGTAGAACAGAAACCTAACAAGCGGCTGGCTATGGGGCATTCTGGAGTGCTCTAGAGCAGCGGTCGCCAACCAGTGGTCCACGAGAAGATGTTGGTGGTCCTTGACACTATCAAGCAGGAATTAATCTCCTTTGTTGGTGTCACACTGCAACTCCCTACAGTGCCTGGCTGGACATCAGTGAAAACTGACGAAGGAGGAGTTCAACTACAATCTCCCTAGGCACGTTGTGTAGTACTGCGCAACTTGCGTAGCTAGATTGTATTTTTAACTCCTTCCGCCTGGCGCGCTGCTTAGAGGAAAATGCTTCTATTCTAAAGCCAGCAGAGGTTTGTATAGTCTTGGCTTGAAATAGTGGAATTAAAGTATATGAGAGAAAAAAATCTTTAAAAAAAAATGTCTCTTATGTTTCATTTATTTTCTTCCCTTTACCTGTCTCTGTAATAGTTTTTCTAATTCCTTCAGATGGACTAACATAACTGTTTGTATTCTTCCCCTCCATCTTCTTTTTTTTAAAATTAAATATTAATTATTTTTCATTCTAATAATTTTATTCCACCTGAATTCCAGTAATTGCCATCCAGCAGATCAGCCATATCCCACCAGTATTATAGTAATTCCCACTAACACCAGTTGTGGTTAGCTCACATCCATATTGAGAGCTTTCTGATATAAACTTAATTTATGACTCCAATGTCTATCCATGATCATAAGTAGTTTTGAATAATTCCTAACTGGGGAGGTAACTTGGAAGTCTTGTAGTCCTTTTAAACATACAGTAATTCTTTTTTTTCCCACTTTCTGCCTCTCTGTTTCTAGCTCAAAAGTTGGCACTCACCCTTCATCTGTCATTTGGAAGTATTCTCTCAGTTCTGTCATTCAGTTAGTTAATTCCAAAAAATAATTCTTTAAAATGTGTAAATATATACATAATGTAAACGTAGCTATGGTTATACTAGTTAATATATACACACATATACATTATAGAGGTTTGTACCTTACAAAGAAATTCATATTAGTGGTCCACGGGATTCAAAATTATGAGTTTAGTGGTCCCTGAGGTCCAAAAGGTTGGCAACCCCTGCTCTAGAGCCTTGATCAGGTTTTTTTCACAAAAACTATGTTGAAGCACGTGGAATTTCTAAAGACTCTATTGGCCCTGTGAAGTATTTTGTCTCATGGGTCAGTTGCCCTATTTCATGACAAGGTTGTCTCTTTTTTTCTTTTTCTTTAGCGGTTTTCGTGTGATTTGTGCATAGGTTAGAGGCACATGGTTTATACAGGGGGTGTTTTTGTTTTAGTTGAATAATGTCTTGAAGATGATTTTGTGATGTCTATTTATTTGACAGTGGAGCTTGTTCCATTTGGTAAGAAGTTTGCGGTTAACAAGTCAGATGCAGCTCCTTTGATTATAATGGAGCGGAACTCGCAACTCACTGCTGTGAGGACTGTGTCTAAATTTTTATGAATGACTCATGTTTTAGTTGTGATGTTTTTCAGTGAGAAAAAAAGTTTAATTAAATCCAGGTCATTGTGAGACAGAAGAACATTGTGTAATAATTGCACAAAGTTAGTTACAGAATATTTTTAATTCTGTTGTCACTTTTCCTTATTTGTAAAACATACTTGACAGATACCCGTGTCAGCTAAAACATTATACTTGTATTATTGTGTTTTATAGCCAAATTGTAATTCATATCCATCTTTATAAAGCAAAAGACATCAAGAAAAAATTTGAGAATTAAAAGGATATGAAACACATTTTTTTTTTCTTTCATAATTTAGATAGAGCATGCAATTTTAGGCAACTTTCTAATTTACTCCTATTATCAATTTTTATAACAGTAGTACGTACATTAGAAAGTTACTTAAAATTGCATGCTCTATCTGAATCATGAAAGAAAAAAATTGGGTTTCATATCCCTTTAAAGGATTACTTTCTGTTATAATTTTTAAGCTAAACAACTAACATATTAAAGTTAATAAACATTAATTAAAACCTACTGACCTATATTTTCTCCAAAACGAAGTTTCATAACGTTCTAAAAGTTTTATCTTTTATTCGCCGATGATGTCACGTTATCCTGCCCACTATTTTCAGCACTGTGTGTTCAAAATACTTAAACCAATAACTTTGTGTTTAAAGCGCCATTTTGAAACCTAGGTATTGTAAACGGATTGGTACAGAGCAAAGGATACCCACGGAGTGGGTTTTGAAAACAATTAAATTTGCAGACAAGATTTCTGGTATACGGTAGAGATATGTTAATGAAATGCTATTGATAAAAAGCGTATTTGGGGTAGTTAGTTAGTAACAGGCATAGAAAATATTTACTTACAGTGGCCCTTTAACTTTCCAAATATTCAATAAGAAGAGGGCAAAACAAAATGAGATTTCCATCCAAAACCTTATTTTCTAAAGCTGAAAGCCTGAATCAGTAGACAAGTAAAACCCCTTTCTGATTGAACAGCAATTACAATACATATAAAAAAGTATGATGTAATTAATCAAAAAGAGAAGGGAATTGAGTTTTTTTAAAATATATATTAGGCTTAAAAAAATCACAGTGTTATCGCAGATTGTGTGTGGCTAATATATTTTTTCTATGAATACAAAATATATCTCAATTTACTTTTGTCATGTAAATCTAAAAAGTGGAACAGACATTTTGTTTAAAGCCAGAAGATGGCAGCACATAACCAGGAATACAACTGCTACTGAGCCTAACCTAATTCTAAATATAAATTCTCTCTCCAAGACACTGTGATAATTCTCATCTCATTTACAAGCTGATTAAACAATTAATGCTGAACCTGGTTATGTTGCAAAGACAGTGTGATGGGTTTGAACTTCAGTTTTGTTTTAATCAATAGTAAAGGATTATGTAGTATGTTTAGCCCAGTAAATTGTGTTTGCAAAATGGATTTTAACATCACTTCAGAAGTCTTTAAGAAAAGCTTTTTTTGTGTTTTTAAAAAGGGACATGAAACCTAATTTTCTTTCTTTTATGATACAATATACAATTTAAAACGTTTACATTTCCTCTATTTTAAAATTTTCTTCTCTTGATATCATTTGCAATGCACTACTGGGAGCTAACTTTGCAGCCAACAATCAGTAGCTAGATTCCCAGCACTGCACTGCTGCTCATGAGCTTACATATTTATGCTTTTTAACAAAGGATACCAAAAGAATAAAGCAAATTAGATAACTAGACGCTCTTCCTTTATACCCTTGCAGATTTAAGAGTAGGATAGCTCAAGAGCAATATGACTGCAGACCTTGCTAGTAGTCAAGGAGTTAATGTCTAATAATGTTAATATAGGTTATGATGGAAACTCTTGAAAAGGCTCTAAAGCTTTTAGTCTTAACAACATATACTCTGAAGTGAAAAGAGAATATGAGAAAGTGATTTATTGCACCAATTTATCATCACTAGTGGCGCTAGCAGACGATAGCTGCACAAATGCTGCTGCTTCTGGAATTCTACAAGAAATGTGAGATCTCTCTCATAATCTTAGAACTATTCATAAAAAGAACAAATCACAGTTGTATATATAAAAAATATTTATCTTATATGAAACTGTTTCATTTTGGGTTTTCAAACTTTCCAATGTTGTTATTAATATGTAAATGAAAAAAATAAATGGCTAAAGTTAAAATCAGAGGTTCTAGACTTTTTAAGGTTGATACTCAAACAAAAAGGGTTATTATGCAGGTGTCTTTGGAGAAAGAAATACGTTTTTGCAGTGTTATAATTGGCCTCTGAAAATATAACTGTGCAAATTAGATTTTATTTTAAAGATTTCTGAAATATCATGGAAATAAATTTTGAAAAGGAGAGTGAGAAGTCCACCACTATATCTATCTAACTGTATGTCTGCCTGTTATATCTATCTAGCTGTATATCTGCCTGTTAGATCCATCTAGCTGTATGTCTGTTATATCTATCTATCTATGTCTGTTATATCTATCTAACTGTATGTCTGCCTGTTATATCTATCTAACTGTATATCTGCCTGTTATATCTATCTAACTGTATATCTGCCTGTTATATCTATCTAGCTGTATGTCTGTTATATCTATCTAACTGTATGTCTGCCTGTTATATCTATCTAACTGTATATCTGCCTGTTAGATCTATCTAGCTGTATGTCTGTTATATCTATCTATCTATGTCTACTATATCTATCTAACTGTATGTCTGTTATATCTATCTAGCTGTATGTCTGCCTGTTATATCTATCTAACTGTATATCTGCCTGTTAGATCTATCTAGCTGTATGTCTGTTATATCTATCTATGTCTACTATATCTATCTAACTGTATGTCTGTTATATCTATCTAGCTGTATGTCTGTCTGCTATATCTATCTAGCTGTATATCTGCCTGTTATATCTATCTAACTGTATGTCTGCCTGTTATATCTATCTAACTGTATGTCTGCCTGTTATATCTATCTAACTGTATGTCTGCCTGCTATATCTATCTAGCTGTATGTCTGTTATATCTATCTAGCTGTATGTCTGTCTGCTATATCTATCTAGCTGTATGTCTGTCTGCTATATCTATCTAGCTGCATGTCTGCCTGTTATATCTATCTAACTGTATGTCTGCCTGTTATATCTATCTAGCTGTATGTCTGTCTGCTATATCTATCTAGCTGTATGTCTGCCTGTTATATCTATCTAGCTGTATGTCTGCTATATCTATCTAGCTGTATGTCTGCCTGTTATATCTATCTAGCTGTATGTCTGCCTGTTATATCTATCTAGCTGTATGTCTGTCTGTTATATCTATCTAGCTGTATGTCTGCCTGTTATATCTATCTAGCTGTATGTCTGCCTGTTATATCTATGTAGCTGTATATCTGTCTGCTATATCTATCTAGCTGTATGTCTGCCTTTTATATCTATCTAGCTGTATGTCTGCCTGTTATATCTATCTAGCTGTATGTCTGTCTGTTATATCTATCTAGCTGTATGTCTGCCTGTTATATCTATCTATCTAGCTGTATGTCTGCCTGTTATATCTATCTAGCTGTATGTCTGCCTGTTATATCTATCTAGCTGTATGTCTGCCTGTTATATCTATCTAGCTGTATGTCTGCCTGTTATATCTATCTAGCTGTATGTCTGTCTGTTATATCTATCTAGCTGTATGTCTGCCTGTTATATCTATCTAGCTGTATGTCTGTCTGTTATATCTATCTAGCTGTATGTCTGCCTGTTATATCTATCTAGCTGTATGTCTGTTATATCTATCTAGCTGTATGTCTGCCTGTTATATCTATCTAGCTGTATGTCTGCCTGTTATATCTATCTAGCTGTATGTCTGCCTGTTATATCTATCTAGATGTATGTCTGCCTGTTATATCTATGTAGCTGTATGTCTGTTATATCTATCTAGCTGTATGTCTGCCTGTTATATCTATCTAGCTGTATGTCTGTCTGTTATATCTATCTAGCTGTATATCTGCCTGTTATATCTATCTAGCTGTATGTCTGTTATAATATCTATCCAACTGTATGTCTGCCTGTTATATCTATCTAGCTGTATGTCTGTCTGCTATATCTATCTAGCTGTATATCTGCCTGTTATATCTATCTAGCTGTATGTCTGTCTGCTATATCTATCTAGCTGTATATCTGTCTGCTATATCTATCTAACTGTATGTCTGCCTGTTATATCTATCTAGCTGTATGTCTGTCTGCTATATCTATCTAGCTGTATATCTGCCTGTTATATCTATCTAGCTGTATGTCTGTCTGCTATATCTAGCTGTATATCTGTCTGCTATATCTATCTAACTGTATGTCTGCCTGTTATATCTATCTAACTGTATGTCTGCCTGTTATATCTATCTAGCTGTATATCTGCCTGTTATATCTATCTAGCTGTATGTCTGCCTGTTATATCTATCTAGCTGTATGTCTGTTATATCTATCTAGCTGTATGTCTGCCTGTTATATCTATCTAGCTGTATATCTGCCTGTTATATCTATCTAGCTGTATGTCTGCCGCCTGTTATATCTATCTAGCTGTATGTCTGCCCGTTATATCTATCTAGCTGTATGTCTGTTATATCTATCTAGCTGTATGTCTGTCTGTTATATCTATCTAGCTGTATATCTGCCTGTTATATCTATCTAGCTGTATGTCTGCCTGTTATATCTATCTAGCTGTATGTCTGCCTGTTATATCTATCTAGCTGTATGTCTGTCTGCTATATCTATCTAGCTGTATGTCTGTTATATCTATCTAGCTGTATGTCTGTTATATCTATCTAGCTGTATGTCTGTTATATCTATCTAGCTGTATGTCTGTCTGCTATATCTATCTAGCTGTATATCTGTCTGCTATATCTATCTAACTGTATGTCTGCCTGTTATATCTATCTAGCTGTATGTCTGTCTGCTATATCTATCTAGCTGTATATCTGCCTGTTATATCTATCTAGCTGTATGTCTGTCTGCTATATCTAGCTGTATATCTGTCTGCTATATCTATCTAACTGTATGTCTGCCTGTTATATCTATCTAGCTGTATATCTGCCTGTTATATCTATCTAGCTGTATGTCTGCCTGTTATATCTATCTAGCTGTATGTCTGCCTGTTATATCTATCTAGCTGTATGTCTGTTATATCTATCTAGCTGTATGTCTGTCTGTTATATCTATCTAGCTGTATATCTGCCTCTTATATCTATCTAGCTGTATGTCTGCCTGTTATATCTATCTAGCTGTATGTCTGCCTGTTATATCTATCTAGCTGTATGTCTGTCTGCTATATCTATCTAGCTGTATGTCTGTTATATCTATCTAGCTGTATGTCTGCCTGTTATATCTATCTAGCTGTATGACTGTTAGATCTATCTAGCTGTATGTCTGTTAGATCTATCTAGCTGTATGTCTGTTAGATCTATCTAGCTGTATGTCTGTTATATCTATCTATCTATGTCTGCTATATCTATGTCTGTTATATCTATCTAGCTGTATGTCTGTCTGCTATATCCAGGGCCGCCATCAGGGGGTGACAGGGGTGACTCCTGTGAGGGGCCCAATGAGCCAGGGGGGGCCCCATGAAGCAAGAACTAAAAATTTTTTTTTTTTTTTAAATTTGGGCAGCCACCAGTGGGTACTACAGCAAAGTGCTAATTGAGCATGGGAAATGTTATTACAAGGAGTAAAGTATTATCATTTGAGAGGATTTCTTAGTGTGCACTAAACCACTATGCACAGTGTGAGACAGACTTGGCACTTTGTACAGTGTGTACCTGAGTCAGACGGCAGATCACTTTCATTTGCAGAGGAGGTAGTACTTACTTAGCAATTGTTTTTTATTTCTTTGTGCAATTTTGGATTGTAACTTCAGTGTGGTAGTAGTTGTTTGGTGGGGCTAGGGGTCCATAAAAACACATTTTTTTAGCAGCAGTGTATTTATGATTATTTGACAATGCTGTAGAAATTCTATATTTAAAACCATGCAGAAATGTTTCCTCCTCAATACACAAATGGTAGATGCATTACATTCCAGTTTACTGCCCCTTTATGCAAGGACTTTCCAGATGCAAGGAGGCATTTTATCTAAGATTTTTACATCTGCATAAAATTTTATACTCTCAGACTAAGATTGCTCAGTGTTTGAAATGAGACAGGTTAAGTTAAAACTGTTCAGTTTACACTACAGCTGACTTAATTTTGAAATACATACCAACAAGCTTAAATCCTGCATTTAACCAGATCTAATGGTATGAGTACCACAGCTTATTGTCCCACCAGGACAATATAGAGTACAGCATTTTCAAAATCCATAAGTACAGCTGACAGCTGGGAAAATTTGTACACTATATTTGAAGTGGTGCTCTTGGTTGGGGAAAATGGGGAAAAAACAAACATATGTCAACCTTTTAAAGGTACTTTTCTCCATCTAGCCATCTACCCAGCTCATTAATGTACAATTTTGAATTCACAGAATTATTTTTGTTTGCACATTTACAAATATGATTCTTTAAAAAGTCATCTATTAATTTCTATAATTCTTTTATCATGCATGTCACACACATGTTTCCTCTATGTGAGTGTTTCTGTGGGTGTCTGTGTTTATATATTTGTACTAGCTGTATGTCTGTTATAATATCTATCTAACTGTATGTCTGCCTGTTATATCTATCTAGCTGTATGTCTGTTATATCTATCTAGCTGTATATCTGCCTGTTATATCTATCTAGCTGTATGTCTGCTATATCTATCTAGCTGTATGTCTGCTATATCTATCTAGCTGTATGTCTGTTATATCTATCTAGCTGTATGTCTGCCTGTTATATCTATCTAGCTGTATGTCTGTTATATCTATCTAGCTGTATGTCTGTCTGCTATATCTATCTAGCTGTATGTCTGGCTGTTATATCTATCTAGCTGTATATCTGCCTGTTATATCTATCTAGCTGTATGTCTGCCTGTTAGCTGTATGTCTGTTATATCTATCTAGCTGTATATCTGCCTGTTATATCTATCTAGCTGTATGTCTGTTATATCTATCTAGCTGTATGTCTGCCTGTTATATCTATCTAGCTGTATGTCTGCCTGTTATATCTATCTAGCTGTATGTCTGCTATATCTATCTAGCTGTATGTCTGCTATATCTATCTAGCTGTATGTCTGCTATATCTATCTAGCTGTATGTCTGCTATATCTATCTAGCTGTATGTCTGCTATATCTATCTAGCTGTATGTCTGTTATAATATCTATCTAACTTTATGTCTGCCTGTTATATCTATCTAGCTGTATGTCTGTTATATCTATCTAGCTGTATGTCTGCCTGTTATATCTATCTAGCTGTATGTCTGTCTGCTATATCTATCTAGCTGTATGTCTGCCTGTTATATCTATCTAGCTGTATGTCTGCCTGTTATATCTATCTAGCTGTATGTCTGCCTGTTATATCTATCTAGCTGTATGTCTGTCTGCTATATCTATCTAGCTGTATATCTGTCTGCTATATCTATCTAGCTGTATGTCTGGCTGTTATATCTATCTAGCTGTATGTCTGCCTGTTATATCTATCTAGCTGTATGTCTGTTATATCTATCTAGCTGTATATCTGCCTGTTATATCTATCTAGCTGTATGTCTGCCTGTTATATCTATCTAGCTGTATGTCTGCCTGTTATATCTATCTAGCTGTATGTCTGTTATATCTATCTAGCTGTATATCTGCCAGTTATATCTATCTAGCTGTATGTCTGTTATATCTATCTAGCTGTATGTATGCCTGTTATATCTATCTAGCTGTATGTCTGTTATATCTATCTAGCTGTATGTCTGTTATATCTATCTAGCTGTATATCTGTCTGCTATATCTATCTAGCTGTATGTCTGCCTGTTATATCTATCTAGCTGTATGTCTGCCTGTTATATCTATCTAGCTGTATGTCTGTTATATCTATCTAGCTGTATTTCTGTCTGCTATATCTATCTAGCTGTATGTCTGCCTGTTATATCTATCTAGCTGTATGTCTGCCTGTTATATCTATCTAGCTGTATGTCTGCCTGTTATATCTATCTAGCTGTATGTCTGCCTGTTATATCTATCTAGCTGTATGTCTGTTATATCTATCTAGCTGTATATCTGACTGTTATATCTATCTAGCTGTATGTCTGTTATATCTATCTAGCTGTATGTATGCCTGTTATATCTATCTAGCTGTATGGTCCTGGCCTGTTATATCTATCTAGCTGTAGGTCTGTTATATCTATCTAGCTGTATTCTGTCTGCTATATCTATCTAGCTGTATGTCTGCCTGTTATATCTATCTAGCTTATGTCCTGCCTGTTATATCTATCTAGCTGAATGTCCTGTTATATCTATCTAGCTGTATGTCTGTCTGCTATATCTATCTAGCTGTATGTCTGCATGCTATATCTATCTAGCTGTATGTCTGTTATATCTATCTAGCTGTATATCTGCCTGTTATATCTATCTAGCTGTATGTCTGTTATATCTATCTAGCTGTATGTCTGCCTGTTATATCTATCTAGCTGTATGTCTGCCTGTTATATCTATCTAGCTGTATGTCTGCTATATCTATCTAGCTGTATGTCTGCTATATCTATCTAGCTGTATGTCTGCTATATCTATCTAGCTGTATGTCTGCTATATCTATCTAGCTGTATGTCTGCTATATCTATCTAGCTGTATGTCTGTTATAATATCTATCTAACTTTATGTCTGCCTGTTATATCTATCTAGCTGTATGTCTGTTATATCTATCTAGCTGTATGTCTGCCTGTTATATCTATCTAGCTGGTATGTCTGTCTGCTATATCTATCTAGCTGTATGTCTGCCTGTTATATCTATCTAGCTGTATGTCTGCCTGTTATATCTATCTAGCTGTATGTCTGCCTGTTATATCTATCTAGCTGTATGTCTGTCTGCTATATCTATCTAGCTGTATATCTGTCTGCTAATCTATCTAGCTGTATGTCTGGCTGCTTATATCTATCTAGCTGTATGTCTGCCTGTATAATCTATCTAGCTGTATGTCCTGTTATATCTATCTAGCTGGTATATCTGCCTGTTATATCTATCTAGCTGTAGGTCTGCCTGTATATCTATCTAGCTGTATGTCTGCCTGTTATAATCTATCTAGCTGTATGTCTGTTATATCTATCTAGCTGTATATCTGCCAGTTATATCTATCTAGCTGTATGTCTGTTATAGCTATCTAGCTGTATGTATGCCTGTTTATATCTATCTAGCTGTATGTCTGTTATATCTATCTAGCTGTATGTCTGTTATAATCTATCTAGCTGTATATCTGTCTGCTATATCTATCTAGCTGTATGTCTGCTGTTATATCTATCTAGCTGTATGTCTGCGCTGTTATATCTATCTAGCTGTATGTCTGCCTGTTATATCTATCTAGCTGTATGTCTGTCTGCTAGATCTATCAGCTGTATGTCTGCATGCTAATCTATCTAGCTGTATGTCTGTTAATCTATCTAGCTGTATATCTGCCTGTTATATCTATCTAGCTGTATGTCTGTTATATCTATCTAGCTGTATGTCTGCCTTTTATATCTATCTAGCTGTATGTCTGCCTGTTATATCTATCTAGCTGTATGTCTGCCTGTTATATCTATCTAGCTGTATGTCTGCCTGTTATATCTATCTAGCTGTATGTCTGTAATATCGATCTAGCTGTATATCTGCCTGTTATATCTATCTAGCTGTATGTCTGTTATATCTATCTAGCTGTATGTCTGCCTGTTATATCTATCTAGCTGTATGTCTGCCTGTTATATCTATCTAGCTGTATGTCTGCCTGTTATATCTATCTAGCTGTATGTCTGTCTGCTATATCTATCTAGCTGTATGTCTGCATGCTATATCTATCTAGCTGTATGTCTGTTATATCTATCTAGCTGTATACTGCGTTATATCTATCTTAGCTGTATGTCTGTTATATCTATCTAGCTGTATGTCTGTCTGCTATATCTATCTAGCTGTATGGTCTGTCTGCTATATCTATCTAGCTGTATATCTGCCTGTTATATCTATCTAGCTGTATGTCTGTTATATCTATCTAGCTGTATGTCTGTTATATCTATTTAGCTGTATGTCTGTCTGCTATATCTATCTAGCTGTATGTCTGTCTGCTATATCTATCTAGCTGTATGTCTGCCTGTTATATCTATCTAGCTGTATGGTCTGCCTGTTATATCTATCTAGCTGTATGTCTGCCTGTTATATCTATCTAGCTGTATGTCTGCCTGTGTATATCTATCGACTGTATGTCTGTCTGCTATATCTATCTAGCTGTATGTCTGTCTGCTATATCTATCTAGCTGTCTATCTATCTAACTGTATATCTGCCTGTTATATCTATCTAACTGTATGTATGTCTGTTATATCTATCTAGCTGTATGTCTGCCTGTTATATCTATCTAGCTGTATGTCTGTTATATCTATCTAGCTGTATGTCTGTTATATCTATCTAGCTGTATGTCTGTCTGCTATATCTATCTAGCTGTATGTCTGTCTGCTATATCTATCTAGCTGTATATCTGCCTGTTATATCTATCTAGCTGTATGTCTGTTATATCTATCTAGCTGTATGTCTGTTATATCTATCTAGCTGTATGTCTGTTATATCTATCTAGCTGTATGTCTGTTATATCTATCTAGCTGTATGTCTGTTATATCTATCTAGCTGTATGTCTGTTATATCTATCTAGCTGTATGTCTGTTATATCTATCTAGCTGTATGTCTGTTATATCTATCTAGCTGTATGTCTGTTATATCTATCTAGCTGTATGTCTGTCTGCTATATCTATCTAGCTGTATGTCTGTCTGCTATATCTATCTAGCTGTATGTCTGCTATATCTATCTAGCTGTATGTCTGTTATATCTATCTAGCTGTATGTCTGTTATATCTATCTAGCTGTATATCTGTCTGCTATATCTATCTAGCTGTATGTCTGCCTGTTATATCTATCTAGCTGTATGTCTGTTATTATCTATCTATCTGTATGTCTGTTATATCTATCTAGCTGTATGTCTGTTATATCTATCTAGCTGTATGTCTGTCTGCTATACCTATCTAGCTGTATATCTGTCTGCTATATCTATCTAGCTGTATGTCTGCCTGCTATATCTATCTAGCGTATGTCTGTTATATCTATCTAGCTGTATGTCGCCTGTTATATCTATCTAGCTGTATGTCTGCCTGTTATATCTATCTAGCTGATATGTCTGCCTGTTATATCTATCTAGCTGTATGTCTGCCTGTTATATCTATCTAGCTGTATGTCTGCCTGTTATATCTATCTAGCTGTATGTCTGCCTGTTATATCTATCTAGCTGTATGTCTGCCTGTTATATCTATCTAGCTGTATGTCTGTTATATCTATCTAGCTGTATGTCTGTTATATCTATCTAGCTGTATGTCTGTCTGCTATATCTATCTAGCTGTATGTCTGTCTGCTATATCTATCTAGCTGTATGTCTGTCTGCTATATCTATCTAGCTGTAATGTCTGTCTGCATATTTATCTAGCTGTATGTCTGTCTGCTATATCTATCTAACTGTATTATCTGGCCTGTTATATCTATCAACTAGCTGTATGTCTGCCTGCTATATCTACTAGCTGTATGTCGGCCTATACTCTATCTAGCTGTATGTCCTGTCTGCCTATATCTATCTAGCTTGTATGTCTGTCTGCTATATCTATCTAGCTGTATGTCTGCCCTGTTATATCTATCTAGCTGTATGTCTGCTCTGTTATATCTATCTAGCTGTATGTCCTGTTATATCTATCTAGCTGTATGTCTGTCTGCTATATCTATCTAGCTGTATATCTGTCTGCTATATCTAATCTAGCTGTAATGTCTGTCTGCTATATTTATCTAGCTGTATGTCTGTCTGCTATATCTATCTAACTGTATATCTGCCTGTTATATCTATCTAGCTGTATGTCTGCCTGCTATATCTATCTAGCTGTATGTCTGTCTGCTATATCTATCTAGCTGTATATCTGCCTGTTATATCTATCTAGCTGTATGTCTGTTATATCTATCTAGCTGTATGTCTGCCTGTTATATCTATCTAGCTGTATGTCTGCCTGTTATATCTATCTAGCTGTATGTCTGCCTGTTATATCTATCTAGCTGTATGTCTGCCTGTTATATCTATCTAGCTGTATGTCTGTAATATCGATCTATCTGTATATCTGCCTGTTATATCTATCTAGCTGTATGTCTGTTATATCTATCTAGCTGTATGTCTGTTATATCTATCTAGCTGTATGTCTGCCTGTTATATCTATCTAGCTGTATGTCTGCCTGTTATATCTATCTAGCTGTATGTCTGCCTGTTATATCTATCTAGCTGTATGTCTGCCTGTTATATCTATCTAGCTGTATGTCTGCCTGCTATATCTATCTAGCTGTATGTCTGTCTGCTATATTTATCTAGCTGTATGTCTGTCTGCTATATCTATCTAACTGTATATCTGCCTGTTATATCTATCTAGCTGTATGTCTGCCTGCTATATCTATCTAGCTGTATGTCTGTCTGTTATATCTATCTAGCTGTATGTCTGCCTGTTATATCTATCTAGCTGTATGTCTGTTATATCTATCTAGCTGTATGTCTGTTATATCTATCTAGCTGTATATCTGCCGGTTATATCTATTTAGCTGTATGTCTGTCTGCTATATCTATCTAGCTGTATGTCTGTCTGCTATATCTATCTAGCTGTATGTCTGCCTGTTATATCTATCTAGCTGTATGTCTGCCTGTTATATCTATCTAGCTGTATGTCTGTTATATCTATCTAGCTGTATGTCTGTCTGCTATATCTATCTAGCTGTATGTAGTCTGGCTATAGCTATTAGCTGTCTGTCTGTCTGTCTGTCTATCTATCTAACTGTATATCTGCCTGTTATATCTATCTAGCTGTATGTATGTCTGTTATATCTATCTAGCTGTATGTCTGCCTGTTATATCTATCTAGCTGTATGTCTGTTATATCTATCTAGCTGTATGTCTGCTATATCTATCTAGCTGTATATCTGCCTGTTATATCTATCTAGCTGTATGTCTGTTATATCTATCTAGCTGTATGTCTGCTATATCTATCTAGCTGTATATCTGCCTGTTATATCTATCTAGCTGTATGTCTGTTATATCTATCTAGCTGTATGTCTGTCTGCTATATCTATCTAGCTGTATGTCTGTCTGCTATATCTATCTAGCTGTATATCTGCCTGTTATATCTATCTAGCTGTATGTCTGTTATATCTAGCTGTATGTTATATCTATCTAGCTGTATGTCTGTTATATCTATCTAGCTGTATGTCTGTTATATCTATCTAGCTGTATGTCTGTTATATCTATCTAGCTGTATGTCTGTTATATCTATCTAGCTGTATGTCTGTTATATCTATCTAGCTGTATGTCTGTTATATCTATCAGCTGTATGTCTGTTATATCTATCTAGCTGTATGTCTGTTATATCTATCTAGCTGTATGTCTGTTATATCTATCTAGCTGTATGTCTGTTATATCTATCTAGCTGTATGTCTGTTATATCTATCTAGCTGTATGTCTGTCTGCTATATCTATCTAGCTGTATGTCTGTCTGCTATATCTATCTAGCTGTATGTCTGCTATATCTATCTAGCTGTATGTCTGTTATATCTATCTAGCTGTATGTCTGTTTATATCTATCTAGCTGTATATCTGTCTGCTATATCTATCTAGCTGTATGTCTGCCTGTTATATCTATCTAGCTGTATGTCTGTTATATCTATCTAGCTGTATGTCTGTTATATCTATCTAGCTGTATGTCTGTTATATCTATCTAGCTGTATGTCTGTCTGCTATACCTATCTAGCTGTATATCTGTCTGCTATATCTATCTAGCTGTATGTCTGCCTGCTATATCTATCTAGCTGTATGTCTGTTATATCTATCTAGCTGTATATCTGCCTGTTATATCTATCTAGCGTATGTCTGCCTGTTATATCTATCTAGCTGTATGTCTGCCTGTTATATCTATCTAGCTGTATGTCTGCCTGTTATATCTATCTAGCTGTATGTCTGCCTGTTATATCTATCTAGCTGTATGTCTGTTATATCTATCTAGCTGTATGTCTGCTATATCTATCTAGCTGTATATTTGCCTGTTATATCTATCTAGCTGTATGTCTGTTATATCTATCTAGCTGTATGTCTGTTATATCTATCTAGCTGTATGTCTGCCTGTTATATCTATCTAGCTGTATGTCTGCCTGTTATATCTATCTAGCTGTATGTCTGCCTGTTATATCTATCTAGCTGTATGTCTGCCTGTTATATCTATCTAGCTGTATGTCTGTTATATCTATCTAGCTGTATGTCTGTCTGCTATATCTATCTAGCTGTATATCTGTCTGCTATATCTATCTAGCTGTATGTCTGTCTGCTATATTTATCTAGCTGTATGTCTGTCTGCTATATCTATCTAACTGTATATCTGCCTGTTATATCTATCTAGCTGTATGTCTGCCTGCTATATCTATCTAGCTGTATGTCTGTCTGCTATATCTATCTAGCTGTATGTCTGTCTGCTATATCTATCTAGCTGTATGTCTGTCTGCTATATCTATCTAGCTGTATGTCTGCCTGCTATATCTATCTAGCTGTATGTCTGCCTGTTATATCTATCTAGCTGTATGTCTGCCTGTTATATCTATCTAGCTGTATGTCTGTTATATCTATCTAGCTGTATGTCTGCTATATCTATCTAGCTGTATATCTGCCTGTTATATCTATCTAGCTGTATGTCTGTTATATCTATCTAGCTGTATATCTGCCTGTTATATCTATCTAGCTGTATGTCTGTCTGCTATATCTATCTAGCTGTATGTCTGCCTGCTATATCTATCTAGCTGTATGTCTGCCTGCTATATCTATCTAGCTGTAGGTCTGTTATATCTATCTAGCTGTATGTCAGTTATATGTATCTAGCTGTATGTCTGTCTGTTATATCTATCTAGCTGTATGTCTGCCTGTTATATCTATCTAGCTGTATGTCTGCCTGTTATATCTATCTAGCTGTATGTCTGTCTGCTATATCTATCTAGCTGTATGTCTGTCTGCTATATCTATCTAGCTGTATGTCTGTCTGCTATATCTATCTAGCTGTATGTCTGTCTGCTATATCTATCTAGCTGTATGTCTGTCTGCTATATCTATCTAGCTGTATGTCAGTTATATCTATCTAGCTGTATGTCTGCCTGTTATATCTATCTAGCTGTATGTCTGCCTGTTATATCTATCTAGCTGTATGTCTGCCTGTTATATCTATCTAGCTGTATGTCTGTTATATATATCTAGCTGTATATCTGCCTGTTATATCTATCTAGCTGCATGTCTGTTATATCTATCTAGCTGTATATCTGTCTGCTATATCTATCTAGCTGTATGTCTGCCTGTTGTATCTATCTAGCTGTATGTCTGCCTGTTATATCTATCTAGCTGTATGTCTGTTATATCTATCTAGCTGTATGTCTGTCTGCTATATCTATCTAGCTGTATATCTGTCTGCTATATCTATCTAGCTGTATGTCTGCCTGCTATATCTATCTAGCTGTATGTCTGTTATATCTATCTAGCTGTATATCTGCCTGTTATATCTATCTAGCTGTATGTCTGCCTGTTATATCTATCTAGCTGTATGTCTGCCTGTTATATCTATCTAGCTGTATGTCTGCCTGTTATATCTATCTAGCTGTATGTCTGTTATATCTATCTAGCTGTATGTCTGCCTGTTATATCTATCTAGCTGTATGTCTGTTATATCTATCTAGCTGTATGTCTGCTATATCTATCTAGCTGTATATCTGCCTGTTATATCTATCTAGCTGTATGTCTGTTATATCTATCTAGCTGTATATCTGCCTGTTATATCTATCTAGCTGTATGTCTGTTATATCTATCTAGCTGTATGTCTGCCTGCTATATCTATCTAGCTGTATGTCTGTCTGCTATATCTATCTAGCTGTATATCTGCCTGTTATATCTATCTAGCTGTATGTCTGTTATATCTATCTAGCTGTATGTATGTTATATCTATCTAGCTGTATGTCTGCCTGTTATATCTATCTAGCTGTATGTCTGTCTGCTATATCTATCTAGCTGTATGTCTGTCTGCTATATCTATCTAGCTGTATGTCTGTCTGCTATATCTATCTAGCTGTATGTCTGCCTGTTATATCTATCTAGCTGTATGTCTGCCTGTTATATCTATCTAGCTGTATGTCTGCCTGTTATATCTATCTAGCTGTATGTCTGCCTGTTATATCTATCTAGCTGTATGTCTGTTATATCTATCTAGCTGTATGTCTGTTATATCTATCTAGCTGTATGTCTGTCTGCTATATCTATCTAGCTGTATGTCTGCCTGTTATATCTATCTAGCTGTATGTCTGTTATATATATCTAGCTGTAAATCTGCCTGTTATATCTATCTAGCTGTATGTCTGCCTGCTATATCTATCTAGCTGTATGTCTGTCTGCTATATCTATCTAGCTGTCTGTCTGTCTGCTATATCTATCTAACTGTATATCTGCCTGTTATATCTATCTAGCTGTATGTATGTCTGTTACATCTATCTATCTATCTGTATGTCTGCCTGTTATATCTATCTAGCTGTATGTCTGTTATATCTATCAAGCTGTATGTGTGTCTGCTATATCTATCTAGCTGTATGTCTGTCTGCTATATCTATCTAACTGTATATCTGCCTGTTATATTTATCTAGCTGTATGTCTGTTATATCTATCTAGCTGTATGTCTGTTATATCTATCTAGCTGTATGTCTGTTATATCTATCTAGCTGTATGTCTGTTATATCTATCTAGCTGTATGTCTGTTATATCTATCTAGCTGTATGTCTGTTATATCTATCTAGCTGTATGTCTGTTATATCTATCTAGCTGTATGTCTGTTATATCTATCTAGCTGTATGTCTGTTATATCTATCTAGCTGTATGTCTTTTATATCTATCTAGCTGTATGTCTGTTATATCTATCTAGCTGTATGTCTGTTATATCTATCTAGCTGTATGTCTGTTATATCTATCTAGCTGTATGTCTGTTATATCTATCTAGCTGTATGTCTGTTATATCTATCTAGCTGTATGTCTGTCTGCTATATCTATCTAGCTGTATGTCTGCCTGCTATATCTATCTAGCTGTAGGTCTGTTATATCTATCTAGCTGTATGTCAGTTATATCTATCTAGCTGTATGTCTGTCTGTTATATCTATCTAGGTGTATGTCTGTCTGCTATATCTATCTAGCTGTATGTCTGTTAGATCTATCTAGCTGTATGTCTGCCTGTTATATCTATCTAGCTGTATGTCTGCCTGTTATATCTATCTAGCTGTATGTCTGCCTGTTATATCTATCTAGCTGTATGTCTGCCTGTTATATCTATCTAGCTGTATGTCTGTCTGCTATATCTATCTAGCTGTATGTCTGTCTGCTATATCTATCTAGCTGTATGTCTGTCTGCTATATCTATCTAGCTGTATGTCTGTCTGCTATATCTATCTAGCTGTATGTCTGTCTGCTATATCTATCTAGCTGTATGTCTGTCTGCTATATCTATCTAGCTGTATGTCTGTCTGCTATATCTATCTAGCTGTATGTCTGTCTGCTATATCTATCTAGCTGTATGTCTGTCTGCTATATCTATCTAGCTGTATGTCTGTTAGATCTATCTAGCTGTATGTCAGTTATATCTATCTAGCTGTATGTCTGCCTGTTATATCTATCTAGCTGTATGTCTGCCTGTTATATCTATCTAGCTGTATGTCTGTCTGCTATATCTATCTAGCTGTATGTCTGTCTGCTATATCTATCTAGCTGTATGTCTGTCTGCTATATCTATCTAGCTGTATGTCTGTCTGCTATATCTATCTAGCTGTATGTCTGTCTGCTATATCTATCTAGCTGTATGTCTGTCTGCTATATCTATCTAGCTGTATATCTGCCTGTTATATCTATCTAGCTGTATGTCTGCCTGCTATATCTATCTAGCTGTATGTCTGTCTGCTATATCTATCTAGCTGTATGTCTGTCTGCTATATCTATCTAGCTGTATGTCTGCCTGTTATATCTATCTAGCTGTATGTCTGCCTGTTATATCTATCTAGCTGTATGTCTGCCTGCTATATCTATCTAGCTGTAGGTCTGTTATATCTATCTAGCTGTACGCCTGTTATATCTATCTAGCTGTATGTCTGCCTGTTATATCTATCTAGCTGTATGTCTGCCTGTTATATCTATCTAGCTGTATGTCTGCCTGTTATATCTATCTAGCTGTATGTCTGCCTGTTATATCTATCTAGCTGTATGTCTGCCTGTTATATCTATCTAGCTGTATGTCTGCCTGTTATATCTATCTAGCTGTATGTCTGCCTGTTATATCTATCTAGCTGTATGTCTGCCTGTTATATCTATCTAGCTGTATGTCTGCCTGTTATATCTATCTAGCTGTATGTCTGCCTGTTATATCTATCTAGCTGTATGTCTGTTATATCTATCTAGCTGTATGTCTGTTATATCTATCTAGCTGTATGTCTGTTATATCTATCTAGCTGTATGTCTGTTATATCTATCTAGCTGTATGTCTGTTATATCTATCTAGCTGTATGTCTGTTATATCTATCTAGCTGTATGTCTGTTATATCTATCTAGCTGTATGTCTGTCTGCTATATCTATCTAGCTGTATGTCTGTCTGCTATATCTATCTAGCTGTATGTCTGTCTGCTATATCTATCTAGCTGTATGTCTGTCTGCTATATCTATCTAGCTGTATGTCTGTCTGCTATATCTATCTAGCTGTATGTCTGTCTGCTATATCTATCTAGCTGTATGTCTGTCTGCTATATCTATCTAGCTGTATGTCTGTCTGCTATATCTATCTAGCTGTATGTCTGCCTGTTATATCTATCTAGCTGTATGTCTGCCTGTTATATCTATCTAGCTGTATGTCTGTTATATCTAGCTGTATGTCTGTTATATCTAGCTGTATGTCTGTTATATCTAGCTGTATGTCTGTTATATCTAGCTGTATGTCTGTTATATCTAGCTGTATGTCTGTTATATCTAGCTGTATGTCTGTTATATCTATCTAGCTGTGTATCTGCCTATTATATCTATCTAGCTGTATGTCTGTTAGATCTATCTAGCTGTATGTCTGTTAGATCTATCTAGCTGTATGTCTGTTAGATCTATCTAGCTGTATGTCTGTTATATCTATCTAGCTGTATGTCTGTTAGATCTATCTAGGTGTATGTCTGTTAGATCTATCTAGGTGTATGTCTGTTAGATCTATCTAGCTGTATGTCTGTTAGATCTATCTAGCTGTATGTCTGTTAGATCTATCTAGCTGTATGTCTGTTAGATCTATCTAGCTGTATGTCTGTTAGATCTATCTAGCTGTATGTCTGTTAGATCTATCTATCTATGTCTGCTATATCTATCTATGTCTGTTATATCTATCTATGTCTGTTATATCTATCTAGCTGTATGTCTGTCTACTATATCTATCTAGCTTTATGTGTGTTATATCTATATAGCTGTATGTCTAGGGCTGCAACTAACAATTATTTTCATAATCGATTAATCAGCTGATTTTTTTATTAAACGACTAATCGGATTAGAAAAAACAAAAAAACATTTTATATTTAAAATAAAATCCACATATTGAGTTTTACAAATATAAACTTCAGACTACTTTACATTAACACAACTGTGTGTCCAATTTTTAAACAGTACACATTTTAATAATTAAGCAAAACAAAACACAAAGTGTTTGAAAAGAGGTAGAACTAGTAAGAGGTAGACTATCACTGGTTATAACATTCTGTTACTCATTCTTTCAGAAACTTTGCATTGAAATGCAAAAATGTCAACATGTCCACATGCTCCTGGCTGAGGCTGGCTCTCTTTTTGCAGCTATTTTGCCTGCAGGAGAGAAGAGGCACTCAGATGGTGTTGAGATGCCCGAGATGCATAAGTAGGGTTTTTACCGATTTCACCAAGGTGGGCTTATTTAACTTAGTTAACTCTCCACCAATGTAAAGTGTTTTCCTCCTTGACAGGGAGCTCTTAACAAAGTAAGCCTGGACTTCATTCTAACATAAAAATATCTTGAATATCTATATGCAATGGTAAATAACCAGCTAGAAAGGTTAGAGAAAAAATATCTAGTCCACTCTAAACCCCTTAATGACCGGACCATTTTTCAATTTTCTTACCCTTAATGACAATGGCTATTTTTACATTTCTGCTGTGTTTGTGTTTAGCTGTAATTTTCCTCTTACTCGTTTACTGTACCCACACATATTATATACCGTTTTTCTCGTCATTAAATGGACTTTCTAAAGATACCATTATTTTCATCATATCTTATAATTTACTATAAAAAAAAAGATAAAATATGATGAAAAAATGGAAAAAAACACACTTTTTCTAACTTTGACCCCCAAAATCTGTTACACATCTACAATCACCAAAAAACACCCATGTTAAATAGCTTATACATTTTGTCCTGAGTTTAGAAATACCCAATGTTTACACGTTCTTTGCTTTTTTTGCAATTTATGGGGCAATAAATACAAGTAGCACTTTGCTATTTCCAAACCACTTTTTTTCAAAATTAGCGCTAGTTACTTTGGAACCCTGATATCTGTCAGGAATACCTGAATATCCCTTGACATGTATATATTTTGTTTTAGAAGACATCCCAAAGTATTGATCTAGGCCCATTTTGGTATATTTCATGCCACCATTTCACCGCCAAATGCGATAAAAAAAAAAAAAAAAGTTCACTTTTTCACAAATTTTGTCACAAACTTTAGGTTTCCCACTGAAATTATTTACAAACAGCTTCTGCAATTATGGCACAAATGGTTGTAAATGCTTCTCTGGGATCCCCTTTTTCAGAAATAACAGACTTATATGGCTTTGTGGTTGCTTTTTGGTAATTAGAAGGCCGCTAAATGCCGCTGCGCACCACACGTGTATTATGTCCAGGAGTGAAGGGGTTAATTAGGGAGCTTGTAGGGTTAATTTTAGCTTTAGTGTAGTGTAGTAGACAACCCCAAGTATTGATCTAGGCCCATTTTGGTATATTTTATGCCACCATTTCACCGCCAAATGCGAGCAAATAAAAAAAAAAACTTTACATTTTTCACAATTTTAGGTTTCTCACTGAAATTATTTACAAACAGCTTGTGCTATTATGGCAGAAATTGTTGTAAAAGCTTCTCTGGGATCCCCTTTGTTCAGAAATAGCAGATTTATATGGCTTTGGCGTTGCTTTTTGGTAATTAGAAGGCCGCTAAATGCTGCTGCGCACCACACGTGAATTATGCCCAGCAGTGAAGGGGTTAAATTAGGTAGCTTGTAGGGAGCTTGCAGGGTTAATTTTAGAGATCAGCCTCTCACCTGACACATCCCACCCCCTGATCCCTCCCAAACAGCTCTCTTCCCTCCCTCCGCCACCCCACAATTGTTACCGCCATCTTAAGTACTGGCAGAAAGTCTGCCAGTACTAAATAAAAGAGTTTTTTTTTTTTTTTTAAATAAAAATTATAAAATATTTTAGTTGTGATGGACCCCTGCTTAGCACCAACCTCCCTGATCCCCCCCTCCAGCTCTCTAACCCTCTCCCCTACCTAATTACCGCCATCTTGGGTACTGGCAGCTGTCTGCCAGTACCCAGTTTGGCCCCACAAACCAAACTATTTTAATGTTATTTATAACTTATTTGTATGTTTAATTATTTCTGTAGTGTAGCAGCCCCCCCACAATACCCCCACCCCCCTCCCCCTCCCAGATCCTTTTAAATGTAAAAAAAAAAAGAAAAAAAAAAAAAAAACTTTTTTTCCCCTTCCTTTTTCATTGGTGTCAGTGTGGCTAATGCGCGCACGTGCACACGCACACCCGCGCGCATCGTGCACGCGCGAACACACGCTCGCTCCTCCCACCAGACAAAGGCACCATCGGCACCATCACTACCGGTGCAGAGAGAGCCACAGAGTGGCTCTCTCTGCATCGGAGTCTTGTAAAGGGGTATTGCAGGATGCCTCCATATCGAGGCATCACTGCAATACCCTCAGAGCTGCTGGAAGTGATTGTGATCACTTCCAGCACTCTGTTACAGAACTGACGTACCAGGTACGTCCATTGTCATTAACTGCTTGTTAATGCATGACGTACCTGGTACGTCAGTTGTCATTAAGGGGTTAAAATAACAGATATATACTTATAGAGGTTGGATTTAGTACATATTACAATTAATTAAAAATATAAAAAAAACAAAAGTCAAAAGCGCTAATGACTATCAATAATAGGACAAAGCCTTACACATTTATATATACAGTAGATATAATCAGCAATTGCAAGCGATCTGCGAATAATGGTGCAAACAGATAATAGTGCACATCAATTCTGGGCTAGGTGTAAATATCAAGCTTGGCACTGTATCATGCAAAGCATAGTCCTCAATCACCTGATTTAAAATAAACAATCCAAATGATGACTCCTATTTTATTTCTGGGTTGCACATAAGCCAGGAGTAGTGGTAAACGTATACTGTTCTGAAAAAGTGAAAAGTAAACGTTTGTAGACTTCCTTTAGGCTAAAGACATAACCATAAAACACAATACCATGTGCAGGAGCTCATTGTAGTGAAGCCGCTGGTGCTGTGCACAGACCAACTAATCAATTATGAGATTTGTTGACAACTATTTTCATAATCTATTATTGATTATATTGATTAGTTGTTGCAGCTCTATGTATGTCTGTCTTTTATATATATTTAGCTGTATGTCTGTTATATCTATCTAGCTGTATGTCTGTTATATCTATCTAGCTGTATGTCTGTTATATCTATCTAGCTGTATGTCTGTTATATCTATCTAGCTGTATGTCTGTTATATCTATCTAGCTGTATGTCTGTTATATCTATCTAGCTGTATGTCTGTTATATCTATCTAGCTGTATGTCTGCCTGTTATATCTATCTAGCTGTATGTCTGCCTGTTATATCTATCTAGCTGTATGTCTGCCTGTTATATCTATCTAGCTGTATGTCTGTCTGTTATATCTATCTAGCTGTATGTCTGCCTGTTATATCTATCTAGCTGTATGTCTGTTATATCTATCTAGCTGTATGTCTGTTATATCTATCTAGCTGTATGTCTGTTATATCTATCTAGCTGTATGTCTGTTATATCTATCTAGCTGTATGTCTGCTATATCTATCTAGCTGTATGTCTTTTATATATATTTAGCTGTATGTCAGTTATATCTATCTAGCTGTATGTCTGTTATATCTATCTAGCTGTATGTCTGTTATATCTATCTAGCTGTATGTCTGTTATATCTATCTAGCTGTATGTCTGCCTGTTATATCTATCTAGCTGTATGTCTGTTATATCTATCTAGCTGTATGTCTGTTATATCTATCTAGCTGTATGTCTTTTATATATATTTAGCTGTATGTCTGTTATATCTATCTAGCTGTATGTCTGTTAAATCTATATAGCTGTATGTCTTTTATATATATTTAGCTGTATGTCAGTTATATCTATCTAGCTGTATGTCTGTCTGCTATATCTATCTAGCTGTATGTCTGTTATATCTATCTTGCTGTATGTCTGTCTGCTATATCTATCTGTATGTATTGTCTGTCTGCTATATCCAGCTGTATGTATTGTCTGTCTGCTATATCTAGCTGTATGTATTGTCTGTCTGCTATATCTCGTTGTATGTATTGTCTGTCTGCTATATCTAGCTGTATGTATTGTCTGTCTGCTATATATAGCTGTATGTATTGTCTGTCTGCTATATCTAGCTGTATGTATTGTCTTTCTGCTATATCTAGCTGTATGTATTGTCTGTCTGCTATATCTATCTAGGTGTATGTCTGTCTGCTATATCTAGCTGTATGTCTGTTATATCTATCTAGCTGTATGTCTGTTATATCTATCTAGCTGTATGTCTGTTATATCTATCTAGGTGTATGTCTGTCTGCTATATCTATCTAGCTGTATGTCTGTTATATCTATCTAGCTGTATGTCTGTTATATCTATCTAGCTGTATGTCTGTTATATCTATCTAGCTGTATGTCTGTTATATCTATCTAGCTGTATGTCTGTTATATCTATCTAGCTGTATGTCTGTTATATCTATCTAGCTGTATGTCTGTTATATCTATCTAGCTGTATGTCTGTCTGTTATATCTATCTTGCTGTATGTCTGTCTGCTATATCTAGCTGTATGTATTGTCTGTCTGCTATATCTAGCTGTATGTATTGTCTGTCTGCTATATCCAGCTGTATGTATTGTCTGTCTGCTATATCCAGCTGTATGCATTGTCTGTCTGCTATATCTAGCTGTATGTATTATCTGTCTGCTATATCTAGCTGTATGTATTGTCTGTCTGCTATATCCAGCTGTATGCATTGTCTGTCTGCTATATCTAGCTGTATGTATGGTCTGTCTGCTATATCTAGCTGTATGTATTGTCTGTCTGCTATATCTAGCTGTATGTATTGTCTGTCTGCTATATCTAGCTGTATGTATTATCTGTCTGCTATATCTAGCTGTATGTATTGTCTGTCTGCTATATCCAGCTGTATGTATTGTCTGTCTGTTATATCTAGCTGTATGTATTGTCTGTCTGCTATATCTAGCTGTATGTATTGTCTGTCTGCTATATCTAGCTGTATGTATTGTCTGTCTGCTATATCTAGCTGTATGTATTGTCTGTCTGCTATATCCAGCTGTATGCATTGTCTGTCTGCTATATCTAGCTGTATGTATTGTCTGTCTGCTATATCTAGCTGTATGTATTGTCTGTCTGCTATATCTAGCTGTATGTATGTCTGTCTGCTATATCTAGCTGTATGTATTGTCTGTCTGCTATATCCAGCTGTATGCATTGTCTGTCTGCTATATCTAGCTGTATGTATTGTCTGTCTGCTATATCTAGCTGTATGTATTGTCTGTCTGCTATATCTAGCTGTATGTATTGTCTGTCTGCTATATCTAGCTGTATGTATTGTCTGTCTGCTATATCTAGCTGTATGTATTGTCTGTCTGCTATATCTAGCTGTATGTATGTCTGTCTGCTATATCTAGCTGTATGTATTGTCTGTCTGCTATATCTAGCTGTATGTATGTCTGTCTGCTATATCTAGCTGTATGTATTGTCTGTCTGCTATATCTAGCTGTATGTATTGTCTGTCTGCTATATCTAGCTGTATGTATGTCTGTCTGCTATATCTAGCTGTATGTATTGTCTGTCTGCTATATCCAGCTGTATGTATTGTCTGTCTGCTATATCTAGCTGTATGTATTGTCTGTCTGCTATATCTAGCTGTATGTATTGTCTGTCTGCTATATCTAGCTGTATGTATTGTCTGTCTGCTATATCTAGCTGTATGTATTGTCTGTCTGCTATATCTAGCTGTATGTATTGTCTGTCTGCTATATCCAGCTGTATGTATTGTCTGTCTGCTATATCTAGCTGTATGTATTGTCTGTCTGCTATATCTAGCTGTATGTATGGTCTGTCTGCTATATCTAGCTGTATGTATGTCTGTCTGCTATATCTAGCTGTATGTATTGTCTGTCTGCTATATCTAGCTGTATGTATTGTCTGTCTGCTATATCTATCTAGGTGTATGTCTGTCTGCTATATCCAGCTGTATGTATTGTCTGTCTGCTATATCCAGCTGTATGTATTGTCTGTCTGCTATATCTAGCTGTATGTATTGTCTGTCTGCTATATCTAGCTGTATGTATTGTCTGTCTGCTATATCTAGCTGTATGTATTGTCTGTCTGCTATATCTAGCTGTATGTATTGTCTGTCTGCTATATCTAGCTGTATGTATGTCTGTCTGCTATATCTAGCTGTATGTATTGTCTGTCTGCTATATCCAGCTGTATGTATTGTCTGTCTGCTATATCTAGCTGTATGTATTGTCTGTCTGCTATATCCAGCTGTATGTATTGTCTGTCTGCTATATCTATCTGTATGTATTGTCTGTCTGCTATATCTAGCTATATGTATGTCTGTCTGTTATATCTAGTTGTATGTATTGTCTGTCTGCTATATCTAGCTGTATGTATTGTCTGTCTGCTATATCTAGCTGTATGTATTGTCTGTCTGCTATATCTAGCTGTATGTATTGTCTGTCTGCTATATCTAGCTGTATGTATGGTCTGTCTGCTATATCTAGCTGTATGTATTGTCTGACTGCTATATCTAGCTGTATGTATGGTCTGTCTGCTATATCTAGCTGTATGTATTGTCTGTCTGCTATATCTATCTGTATGTATTGTCTGTCTGCTATATCTAGCTGTATGTATTGTCTGTCTGCTATATCTAGCTGTATGTATTGTCTGTCTGCTATATCCAGCTGTATGTATTGTCTGTCTGCTATATCTAGCTGTATGTATTGTCTTTCTGCTATATCTAGCTGTATGTATTGTCTGTCTGCTATATCTAGCTGTATGTATTGTCTTTCTGCTATATCTAGCTGTATGTATTGTCTGTCTGCTATATCTAGCTGTATGTATTGTCTGTCTGCTATATCTAGCTGTATGTATTGTCTGTCTGCTATATCTAGCTGTATGTATTGTCTGTCTGCTATATCTAGCTGTATGTATGTCTGTCTGCTATATCTATCTAGGTGTATGTCTGTTATATTTTACTATTTCTATTCACCCTGAGCCCTATTTCCACTAACCTTTATATAAGCACAAAGCACTGACTACAGACTATACACAGTCATGTCCCCCCAGGGCTGCCTGTCTTGTCTATCCAGAGTTACACCCCTCACTTGCTGTTTTCACTTGTATTAGCTAATTGAAAGATGGGTTTTACATTTGAAAGGCTACATTTTCCAATTACAGTCATGCATGCTGTGGCAAAAAAATGCATGAACTCACACAGAAAAGGTGGATTCATACATTGTGTGTGGTGCTTTCTAGCAAAGCAGAGGAGGATGCACAGAGCAGCAGGATAGGCAGGAGTTTCTCTGTGCTTGAGTATGAAAAGCTGAAGGGAGTGGGTATCCTCTGAGGACTTACGTTGCCATGGTAACAACCACACAGCATTCCTGAAAACACATTAAAAGCATTCAGGGTGTATACACACTCACATACATTTATTTTATGTATGGAAGTGTGTGTGTGTCTGTGTGCGCTCTACAGCAAAACTGTAATTGTAAGTTCATTTATTTATTTATTAATTAGGCATACAGAAGAGCATAGGGAAACATCAGAGACCGAAAACATCAGCATGACTTCTGGAAATGAAATCCCTTCAACTTTACAGTTTGACGCTAATATACCCAGACTACAGACATTTAATGGTCTTAGCCTGCTATTCTGTCAGAAAGTATTAAGGAAGATCAAATGCACCTGGCAGATTGCAAGCCTAGTAGCATCACATACCTTTTATCAAAAAATACATCTAACCGTAGTAATAAGCTGAAATTAAATAAACTCTATAAACAACATAAAGAGATATCTTAATGGCTGTTTTCTTGCTGAAATGTAACAGCTAAAGGAATGTAGTTCTGAAAAAAGAAACTGTACAGAGTTAAACGTCGTTACAGCCTCTTTTTACCGATGTTCAGTTTACACAGCATAACAAGTCCTAGGGTTTAATCCAAGACCATATATCATTTTCTAATATACTATAATAAAATTATTACGTCATCAAACTTTTACACATTTCATTATTTTCTCTATTAGACCATATTTACCAGGCTCCCCCCCCCGATCTTTAGTGCCTTACAACCTTAAAGGGACACTAAAAGTAACACATTTCTGTCATGCATATGAAACAGCACTAAAGATAAATACATTTTCATTAAAAAGGTTAGGATGACCCCCCTTAAGCCCTTAGTTAAAATCACTCTTGCCTCCTACACTTAGGACACTTCATAGCATCCCACAACCTTTCTTTAGCTTGGAAAGCACTCTTCAGGTCTTTTGTTTTCTTTTATTTATGTGGCACTCTGATAATATGGCTGGTATAGATGGACCGCTCAAGATTTAATGTTTTTTTTTTTTTAACGTTTAGTTTTCTTATTTGTTTTTCATGTAAATTTATTTTGTTATTGTTAAATTCTATATTTTGTATTGTTGACAACAATGCCCCTTTTCAATCACAAGGAGCACTTAGCAAGCCTGGTAGTCACCTGTTGTCCATTGGTCATCCATCGCAAAGCAGATCTTTATTCTTAACCAGACTTGCAATAGACTTAAACAGATTACAGTAGACCTTCTTGATTAACATGTCAAATTGTTTCTGGAAATAGATTTGAAAATGTCCATGTTCCAAATGTGATTTTTATGTATCACACTTTTATTGCATTGTCATTGTTAAAATTGAAATAAAAAGATAAAAAAAAAAGAAAGAAGGTTAAGGTGAAACTCTTTATTTTGAAACAAACAGGAAACGCATGTTTGTGTACAGCTATTCTGTAGGATAGAAGCTCACTGGCTGAGAAGGAAAACAGTCACAGTGCTACTAGTGCACAGTTGACTCACCACGAGCATAAGAACAAAAAAAAAAACCCATAATTTATGTAAGAACTTACCTGATAAATTCATTTCTTTCATATTAGCAAGAGTCCATGAGCTAGTGACGTATGGGATATACATTCCTACCAGGAGGGGCAAAGTTTCCCAAACCTCAAAATGCCTACAAATACACCCCTCACCACACCCACAAATCAGTTTAACGAATAGCCAAGAAGTGGGGTGATAAGAAAAAAGTGCGAAAGCATAAAAAATAAGGAATTGGAATAATTGTGCTTTATACAAAAAAATCATAACCACCACAAAAGGGTGGGCCTCATGGACTCTTGCTAATATGAAAGAAATGAATTTATCAGGTAAGTTCTTACATAAATTATGTTTTCTTTCATGTAATTAGCAAGAGTCCATGAGCTAGTGACGTATGGGATAATGACTACCCAAGATGTGGATCTTTCCATGCAAGAGTCACTAGAGAGGGAGGGATAAAATAAAGACAGCCAATTCCGCTGAAAAAATAATCCACACCCAAAATAAAGTTTAAATTTTATAATGAAAAAAACTGAAAACATAAGCAGAAGATTCAAACTGAAACAGCTGCCTGAAGTACTTTTCTACCAAAAACAGCTTCAGAAGAAGAAAACACATCAAAATGGTAGAATTTAGTAAAAGTACGCAAAGAAGACCAAGTTGCTGCTTTGCAAATCTGATCAACCGAAGCTTCATTCCTAAACGCCCAGGAAGTAGAAACTGACCTAGTAGAATGAGCTGTAATCCTTTGAGGCAGAGTTTTACCCGACTCGACATAAGCATGATGAATTAAAGATTTCAACCAAGATGCCAAAGAAATGGCAGAGGCCTTCTGACCTTTCCTAGAACCGGAAAAGATAAAAAATAGACTAGAAGTCTTTCGGAAATTCTTAGTGGCTTCAACATAATATTTCAAAGCTCTAACTACATCCAAAGAATGCAATGATTTCTCCTTAGAATTCTTAGGATTAGGACATAATGAAGGAACCACAATTTCTCTACTAATGTTGTTGGAATTCACAACCTTAGGTAAAAATTCAAAAGAAGTTCGCAACACCGCCTTATCCTGGTGAAAAATCAGAAAAGGAGACTCACAAGAAAGAGAAGATAATTCAGAAACTCTTCTGGCAGAAGAGATGGCCAAAAGGAACAAAACTTTCCAAGAAAGTAATTTAATGTCCAATGAATGCATAGGTTCAAACGGAGGAGCTTGAAGAGCCCCCAGAACCAAATTCAAACTCCAAGGAGGAGAAATTGACTTAATAACAGGTTTTATACGAACCAAAACTTGTACAAAACAATGAATATCAGGAAGATTAGCAATCTTTCTGTGAAAAAGAACAGAAAGAGCAGAGATTTGTCCTTTCAAGGAACTTCCAGACAAACCTTTATCCAAACCATCCTGAAGAAACTGTAAAATTCTCGGAATTCTAAAAGAATGCCAGGAAAAATGATGAGAAAGACACCAAGAAATATAAGTCTTCCAGACTCTATAATATATCTCCCTAGATACAGATTTACGAGCCTGTAACATAGTATTAATCACAGAGTCAGAGAAACCTCTTTAACTAAGAATCAAGCGTTCAATCTCCATACCTTTAATTTTAAGGATTTGAGATCCTGATGGAAAAAAGGACCTTGTGACAGAAGGTCTGGTCTTAACGGAAGAGTCCACGGTTGGCAAGAGGCCATCCGGACAAGATCCGCATACCAAAACCTGTGAGACCATGCTGGAGCTACCAGCAGAACAAACGAGCATTCCTTCAGAATCTTGGAGATCACTCTTGGAAGAAGAACTAGAGGCGGAAAGATATAAGCAGGATGATACTTCCAAGGAAGTGACAATGCATCCACTGCTTCCGCTTGAGGATCCCTGGATCTGGACAGATACCTGGGAAGTTTCTTGTTTAGATCAGAGGCCATCAGATCTATTTCTGGAAGTCCCCACATTTGGACAATCTGAAGAAATACCTCTGGGTGAAGAGACCATTCGCCCGGATGCAACGTTTGGCGACTGAGATAATCCGCTTCCCAATTGTCTATACCTGGGATATGAACCGCAGAAATTAGACAGGAACTGGATTCCGCCCAAACCAGAATTCGAGATACTTCTTTCATAGCCAGAGGGCTGTGAGTCCCTCCTTGATGATTGATGTATGCCACAGATGTGACATTGTCTGTCTGAAAACAAATGAACGATTCTCTCTTTAGAAGAGGCCAAGACTGAAGAGCTCTGAAAATTGCACGGAGTTCCAAAATATTGATCGGTAATCTCACCTCCTGAGATTCCCAAACCCCTTGTGCCGTCAGAGACCCCCACACAGCTCCCCAACCTGTAAGACTTGCATCTGTTGAGATTACAGTCCAGGTCGGAAGAACAAAAGAAGCCCCCTGAACTAAACGATGGTGATCTGTCCACCATGTCAGAGAGTGTCGGACAATCGGTTTTAAAGATATTAATTGAGAGATATCTTTGTGTAATCCCTGCACCACTGGTTCAGCATACAGAGCTGAAGAGGTCGCATGTGAAAACGAGCAAAGGGGATCGCGTCCGATGCAGCAGTCATAAGACCTAGAATTTCCATGCATAAGGCTACCGAAGGGAATGATTGTGACTGAAGGTTTCGACAAGCTGATATCAATTTTAGACGTCTCTTGTCTGTCAAAGATAGAGTCATGGACACTGAATCTATCTGGAAACCCAAAAAGGTTACCCTTGTCTGAGGAATCAATGAACTTTTTAGTAAATTGATCCTCCAACCATGATCTTGAAGAAACAACACAAGTCGATTCGTATGAGATTCTGCTAAATGTGAAGACTGAGCAAGTACCAAGATATCGTCCAAATAAGGAAATACCACAATACCCTGTTCTCTGATTACAGACAGAAGGGCACCGAGAACCTTTGTAAAAATTCTTGGAGCTGTTGCTAGGCCAAATGGCAGAGCCACAAACTGGTAATGCTTATCTAGGAACGAGAATCTCAGAAACTGATAGTGATCTGGATGAATCGGAATATGCAGATATGCATCCTGTAAATCTATTGTAGACATATAATGCCCTTGCTGAACAAAAGGCAGGATAGTCCTTACAGTTACCATTTTGAATGTTGGTATCCTTACATAACGATTCAATATTTTTAGATCCAGAACTGGTCTGAAGGAATTCTCCTTCTTTGGTACAATGAAGAGATTTGAATAAAACCCCATCCCCTGTTCCAGAACTGGAACTGGCATAATTACTCCAGCCAACTCTAGATCTGAAACACATTTCAGAAATGCTTGAGCCTTCGCTGGATTTACTGTGACACGGGAAAGAAAAAATCTCTTTGCAGGAGGCCTTATCTTGAAGCCAATTCTGTACCCTTCTGAAACAATATTCTGAATCCAAAGATTGTGAACGGAATTGATCCAAATTCCTTTGAAAAAACGTAATCTGCCCCCTACCAGCTGAGCTGGAATGAGGGCCGCACCTTCATGTGGACTTAGGAGCTGGCTTTGATTTTCTAAAAGGCTTGGATTTATTCCAGACTGGAGATGGTTTCCAAACTGATACCGCTCCTGAGGATGAAGGATCAGGCTTTTGTTCCTTGTTGTGACGAAAGGAACGAAAACGATTATTAGACCTAAATTTAGCTTTAGATTTTTTATCCTGTGGTAAAAAAGTTCCTTTCCCTCCAGTAACAGTTAAGATAATAGAATCCAACTGAGAACCAAATAATTTATTACCCTGGAAAGAAAGGGAAAGCAGAGTAGACTTAGAAGACATATCAGCATTCCAAGTTTTAAGCCATAAAGCTCTTCTAGCTAAAATAGCTATTGACATATACCTGACATCAACTCTAATGATATCAAAGATGGCATCACAAATATAATTATTAGCATGTTGAAGAAGAATAATAATGCTATGAGAATTATGATCTGTTACTTGTTGCGCTAAAGCTTCCAACCAAAAAGTTGAAGCTGCAGCAACATCCGCCAAAGATATAGCAGGTCTAAGAAGATTACCTGAACACAAGTAAGCTTTTCTTAGAAAGGATTCAATTTTCCTATCTAAAGGATCCTTAAAGGAAGTACCATCTGCCGTAGGAATGGTAGTACGCTTAGCAAGAGTAGAGACAGCCCCATCAACCTTAGGGATTTTGTCCCAAAATTCTAATCTGTCAGATGGCACGGGATATAATTGCTTAAAACGTTTAGAAGGAGTAAATGAATTACCCAAATTATTCCATTCCCTGGAAATTACTTCAGAAATAGCACCAGGAACAGGAAAAACTTCTGGAATAACTACAGGAGATTTAAAAACCTTATCTAAACGTTTAGATTTAGTATTAAGAGGACCAGAATCCTCTATTTCTAATGCAATTAGGACTTCTTTAAGTAAAGAACGAATAAATTCCATTTTAAATAAATATGAAGATTTATCAGCATCAACCTCTGAGACAGAATCCTCTGAACCAGAAGAGCCATTATCAGAATCAGAATGATGATGTTCATTTAAAAATTCATCTGAAAAATGAGAAGTTTTAAAAGACTTTTTACGTTTACTAGAAGGAGGAATAACAGACATAGCCTTCTTAATGGATTTAGAAACAAAATCTCTTATGTTATCAGGAACACTCTGAGTATTAGATGTTGATGGAACAGCAACAGGTAATGTAACTTTACTAAAGGAAATATTATCTGCATTAACAAGTTTGTCATGACATTCAATACAAACAACAGCTGGAGGAACAGCTACCAAAAGTTTACAGCAGATACACTTAGCTTTGGTAGCTCCAGCACCAGGCAGCGATTTTCCAGAAGTATATTCTGACTCAGCTTCAACATGGGACATCTTGCAATATGTAATAGAAAAAACAACATATAAAGCAAAATTGATCAAATTCCTTAAATTACAGTTTCAGGAATGGGAAAAAATGCCAGTGAACAAGCTTCTAGCAACCAGAAGCAATAAAAAATGAGACTTAAATAATGTGGAGACAAAAGTGACGGCCATATTTTTTTAGCGCCAAATAAGACGCCCACATTATTTGGCGCTTAAATGCTTTTGGCGCCAAAAATGACGCCACATCCGGAACGCCAACATTTTTGGCGCAAAAGAACGTCAAAAATGAGGCAACTTCCGGCGACACGTATGACGCCGGAAACAGAAAAAATGTTTTGCGCCAAAAAAGTCCGCGCCAAGAATGACGCAATAAAATGAAGCATTTTCAGCCCCCGCGAGCCTAACAGCCCACAGGGAAAGTCAAATTTTAAGGTAAGAAAAAAATTGTTTTATTCAAATGCATTATCCCAAATATGAAACTGACTGTCTGAAAATAAGGAATGTTGAACATCCTGAGTCAAGGCAAATAAATGTTTGAATACATATATTTAGAACTTTATAAAAAAGTGCCCAACCATAGCTTAGAGTGTCACAGAAAATAAGACTTACTTACCCCAGGACACTCATCTACATGTTGTAGAAAGCCAAACCAGTACTGAAACGAAAATCAGCAGAGGTAATGGTATATATATATAAGAGTATATCGTCGATCTGAAAAGGGAGGTAAGAGATGAATCTCTACGACCGATAACAGAGAACCTATGAAATAGACCCCGTAGAAGGAGATCATTGAATTCAAATAGGCAATACTCTCCTCACATCCCTCTGACATTCACTGCACGCTGAGAGGAAAACCGGGCTCCAACCTGCTGCGGAGCGCATATCAACGTAGAATCTAGCACAAACTTACTTCACCACCTCCATAGGAGGCAAAGTTTGTAAAACTGATTTGTGGGTGTGGTAAGGGGTGTATTTGTAGGCATTTTGAGGTTTGGGAAACTTTGCCCCTCCTGGTAGTTATGTATATCCCATACGTCACTAGCTCATGGACTCTTGCTAATTACATGAAAGAAATTAATTTTAATAAAAGGATTTTTTAAAATAATACAAATTAAATGCATCAAACGAAAAAAAGGGGGGAAGTTGGTGTCCCTTTAAAGAGAACTGATCACACACACACTTATGTCTTGCACAAACTTAAAACTATTTTGTTTCACCAATATTCCTTTAAAGAGACATAAACCCCCAATTTTATTCTTTGGTGATTCAGATGGAGTGTACAATTGTAAGATACTCTTGGGTGGTCGGATGTTGCAGCACAGTCAGGACTGCACTGTAAGTGAAGGAGGTCAGGTGTTGCCGTGCACTAGGGGCTGCACTATTCTGGGATCCAGGTCTGGCAGGTGCCCTGAAGAGGGTGAGTCTGTTGCTGCGAGAGCCAGGGGCCAAGCTAAATAGGATTGGATTAGTGCCGCCGGTTCTATGTCTGGCCTGTACTTTTGTTAAGGAACTGTGTGATGTTACCACTCTTTTTCTTTTTTTTGTTGAAAGTGACCTCTGGCCTTGTTCTTTGCACCAAGACTGAATAGGAGGTATTTACAAGGCATCTTCTAATTTTGACCCTTGGCCTCACCTGTTCACAGAAAATACTTCTGCCAACCTGAATACTACTGGCTGCTCAATCTCCACACTACAGGTTCCAGCCTACAAACCAGATCATTTGCCCATTACCTTATACATATCCATTTACTTCTCTCGGTATCCTTTACTGAAAAGTAAACTTCGGTAGGTTCAGGAGCGTGCATGTGTCTAAAGCACTGATGCACAAATGCTGCCATATATATATATCAAGCTAGGTATCAACAAATGATACAAAGAAAGAGGATACATTTGATAACACAAATAAATTAGAATTTTTGTTTTGAATTGTACCTCTGCATAAATCATCAAATAAAATGTTTGTCTTTTATGTTCCTTGGAAAGAATAGTTCAGCAAAACATTGTCAATATATATTATGAATCTATTGCCTATCATTTAAAAAAAAACAAAACATAATTTATGCTTACCTGATCAATTCCACGACCCATCACTCCTTGGAATTAATAACCCCAAGAGCTCTATAAAACCCCTCCCACCTCACATGTACCTCAGTCTAACGTATAGCCAAGCAAAATGAGGTAAGAATAAAGAAATGAGAGCCATAAAAGGAGCAGGAAAAATTGATGTGGTAAAGAAAATACTAAACACAAAAACAAAGGGTGGACTCTCACCACAATGAAACAAATGAACCACATGAACCACAAATGAATTTATCAGGTAAGCATAAATTATATTTTCTTTCATACAGGTGGTGAGAGTCCATGATCCATTAATCCTGGTGACTCATGCTCAAGCTGTGGAGTCCACGAGTAATAACAAAGGGAGGTAATTAAAAAACATAATTTATGCTTACCAGATAAATTCCTTTCCTTCCGGATATGGAGAGTCCACAGCTTCATTCCTTACTGTTGGGAAATACAACACCTAGCCACCAGGAGGAGGCAAAGACACCCCAGCCAAAGGCTTAAATATCCCTCCCACTTCCTCATTACCCCAGTCATTCTGCTGAGGGAACAAGGAAAAGTAGGAGAAACATTAGGGTATGAATGGTGCCAGAAGAATAAAATAAATAATAGGGGACCGCCCATAGACAAGAAAAAACAGGCGGGGTCCGTGGACTCTCCCTATCCAGAAGGAAAGGAATTTATCTGGTAAGCATAAATTATGTATTCCTTCCTAAGATAGGGAGAGTCCACAGCTTACTGTTGGGAAAACTATACCCAAGCTCCAAAGGACACTGAATGAATAACGGGAGGGAACAAAAAGGAAGAGGCGGACCCTACTCTGAGGGCACCACAGCCTGCAAAACTTTTCTCCTGAAAGTCGCTTAAGACGAAGCAAAAACATCAAACTTGTAAAATTTTGAAAAAGTATGTAAGGAGGACCAGGTAGCCGCCTTACAAATCTGATCCATAGAGGCCTTGTTCTCAAAGGCCCAAGAGGAAGCCACTGCTCTAGTGGAATGAGCCGTTATACTCTCAGGAGAACAATGTCCCACTGTCTCGTAGGCTAAGCGGATGACACTCCTTAACCAAAAAGATAGGAAAGTCAAAGTAGCCTTCTGCCCCTTACACTTCCCCGAATAGACATCAAACAAAGAGGAAGATTGTCTAAACTCCTAAGTAGCCTGAAGATAGAACTTCAAGGCACGAACCACATCCAAATTGTGAAGTAATCGTTCCTTCGATGAAGAAGGATTAGGACACAATGAAGGAACCACAATCTCCTGATTGATGTTGCGATCTGACAACATTAGGAAGAAAACCGAATTTAGTACGTAAAACTTCCTTATCTGCATGAAAAATCAGATAAGGGGGCTCACATTGCAAAGCAGAGATCTCAGAAACTCTGTGCGCAGAAACAATAGCCAATAAAAAGAGAACCTTCCAAGATAACAACTTAATGTCAACGAAATGCAGAGGTTTAAACGGAACCTGTTGCAAAACCCGAAGAACAAGATTTAGGCTCCAAGTAGGAGCCCCAGATCTAAACACAGGTCTGATCCTAATCAGAGCCTTCACAAAGGACTGTACGTCTGGAAGCTCAACCAGTCTCTTGTGCAATAAAACCGACAGGGCTGAAATCTGTCCCCTCAGGGAACTAGCAGAAAGGCCCTTCTCCAGCCCATCCTGGAGAAAAGATAAGATCTTCGCAACCTTAATTCTGTGCCAGGAAAAACCACGCTGTTCCCACCAGAATAAGTAGGTCCTCCACAGCTTGTGGTAGATACGCTGAGTAACTGGTTTACGAGCTTGAATAAGAGTATCAATGACACTCTCAGAGAAACCTCTCTTGGCAAAGACTAAGCGTTTAATCTCCACGCAGTCAGCCTCAGAGAATCTAGATTTTTTATGAACAAATTGACCTTGTATCAGCAGGTCTCTGCGACAAGGTAACTTCCACTAGGACATCCCCACTAGGTCCGCGAATCATAAATATGGAGTCTATTATATTACCCAGGAATTCCACCCTGGTACTTGGGATAAGAAAACACTTTTCCAAGTTTATCTTCCATCCATGTGATCGAAGAAGACTGAGAAGGGACTCAGAGAATTCTTCCGCAAGACGAAAGGATGGTGATTGCACCAGAATATTATCCAAGTATGGGGCTTCTGGCAACGGCTAGAAGAGCCTCCAGAACCTTCGTAAAGATTCTTGGAGCAGTAGCTAGGCCAAACGGAAGGGCAATGAACTGGAAGTGCTGGACCAGGAATGCAAACCTCAGGAACTTAAAGTGTTCCCTGTGGATTGGAACATGAAGGTAAGCTTCCTTCAGATCTATAGTGGTCATAAACTGGCCTTCCTGAATTAAAGGAAGGATGGACCTTATCGCCTCCATCTTGAAGGAAGGGACATTGAGAAATTTGTTTAAGCACTTTAGGTCCAGAATTGGGCGGAAAGTTCCCTCCTTCTTTGGGACCACGAAAAGGTTTGAATAAAACTCCAAACCTCTTTCTTCGATAGGCACCGGGAAAACAACTCCTAAGGAGGATAGAACCCTAACGCACCCTAAAAAGGCATCCCTCTTTTTTGGTCTAGTAGACAGATTCGAGAGAAGGAATCTGCCCCTTGGCAGATAAGATTTGAAGCCCATCTTGTATCGCTGAGATAAGACCTCCAGGACCCACGGATCCTGTACGTCCTTGAACCAGGCATCTGAAAAGAGAGACAGTCTGCCCCTACACGATGCGATCCCGAATCGGGGGCTGCCTCTTCATGCCGATTTGTTTTTGGCGGATTTCTTATTTTGCATGAATTTATTCCAGGACTGAGCCAGCTTCCAAGTACTCTTGGGTTGCTCGGGCTTGGAGGAGGATTGTTGTCGTTGGGATTTGTCACAATGAAAGGAACAAAAATTAGAAGATTGTCGTCCCTTAGGCTTGTTCTTTTTATCTTGCGGTAGGAAGGCACCCTTGCCTCTGGTAACCATAGAAATAATGGAGTCCAGGCCTGGACCAAATAAATCTTTCCCTTTCCGCAGACCAAGACTTCAACCAGAGCGCCCGGCGGGCTAGGACCGCAAAGCTAGAGGCCTTTGCATTTAGGCGAATAATTTGCATGTTAACATCACAGATAAAAGAATTAGCAATTCTCAGAGCTTTAATTCTGTCTTGAATATCCTCAAGGGGAGACTCCACCTCAATGAGTTCCGACAAAGAGTCGCACCAGTAGGTAGCCGCTCCGGCAACCGCGGCAACTGCAGCCGCCGGTTGAAACAAAAAACCCATATGTTGAAACTAACGAAGTCCATAAAACTGCCTTATCCTGATGAAAAATAAGAGGAGGATTACAAGAAAGAGAAGATAACAAACTCTTCTAGCAAAAGAGATAACCAAAAGGAATAAAACCTTTCGAGAAAGCATTTTAATAACCACCTTATGCATAGGTTCAAAAGGAGGAGCTTGCAAAACCCTTAACACCAGGTTTAGATACAATGGAGGAGAAATAGGCTTGATCAAAGCCTGAACAAAACCATGAATATCAGGAAGATTAGCAATCTTTCTATAAAACAAAATTGAAAGAGAAGAAATCTGCCCCTTCAGAAAACTGGCAGATAGGCCCTTATCCAGACCATTCTGAAAGAACTGCAAAATTCTAGGAATTCTGAAAGAATGCCAGGAAAAACCATGATCTATCTATACAGCAAGAAATAAAGGCCTTCCAGACCTTATGATAGATTTTCCTAGTTACAGGCCTATGAGCCTGAATTAAGGGTTCAATCACTGAATAATAGAAACCTCTATGTTTAAGGACTAACCGTTCAATTTCAATGCCATCAAGTTCAGATACTTGAGATCCAGATGGAAAAATGAACCATGAGACAAAAGGTCTGACTGCAGAGAAAGAGGCCAAGGAGGGCAACTGAACACCTGAACCAGATCTGCAAACCAAATCCTGCGAAGCCAAGCTGGGGCAATCAGTATTACTGAAGATTTCTCTAGGATTATCTTGGAGATCACTCTGGGAAGAAGTACCAGAGGAGGAAACAGATAAGCAAGCTGAAATGACTAAGTAGCTACCAGAGCATTCACAAACTCTGCTTCAGGATTCTTGGACTTCACAAAGTAACTGGAAGTACCTCTAGAATATTTATTAGCAATATTTCCAGAGGTACTCTCAGAGACCCCCAAACAGTTTTATCCCAACCTGAAAGACTTGCATCTGTAGTGATCACAGTCCAGGTAGGATGAGAAAAAGAAGCCCCCTGAATAATGAACTGATGATCCAGCCATCAAGACAGACTGACTTGTGCTGGTATTCAGACATATCCTTTGAGACAGCTGAGTATGATCCCTGCACCATTGACTAAGCATACAAAGCTGAATAGGTCTCATTTGAAAACAAGAAAATGGAATTGTATCTGAAACTGCAATCATGACGCCTAGAATTTCCATACAAAGTGCAACAGAGGGGAAAAAGAGAGACTGAAAGTTTAGACAAGCTGACACCAATTTTAACTTTCTCTTTTCTGTTAGAGAAAGACTAATAGAGACTGACCCTATTTGGAATCTAAAAAAAGTTATAGTTGTTTGAGGAATTAAAGAACTATTTGAAAGATTGATCCTCTAACGATGTTGTTGAAGAAACAACAGTTGGTTGTGTGAAATTTTGCTAAAGGAAAAGACAGAGCTTAAACCAAGATATCGTCCAGGTATGGAAAAACTGCAATACCCTAATCACAGACAATAGAGCACCCAGAACTTTTGTGAAAATTCTTGGAGCTGTAGTCAGACCAAATAGTAGAGCAACAAACTGAAAATGCTTGTTTAGAAAGGCAAACCTCAGAAACTGGTAATGTTCCCTGTGTATTGGACAAACATAAGCATCCTTTAAATCTATTGTCAACAAAGTTTTCCTAGAAAAACCTGAAACAAAAATGGCTGCTGAAGGTGGATTCAAACTCCTAACCTTCAATTTACAAGGTTGCTTGCTTGTCCACTAAGCCACAAGGGCCTCCTTATAACATAAAAATAAACACTTAAAGTGCCCATAATAAGGCTATAGAGTGTCTAATTGTTAAAAAATTATACTTACCAATAGACACTCATCCACCAGCAAACAACCAGTAGACAGCCAAACCACTGGAACATATAAGCAGAGGTTATTGAATAGGAGTATATTGTAGATAAATAGGAGGCAAAAGACAAGTCCCTGCGACCAATTGTTGGGGGGGTGATAGATTTACCATGAGGTGAAATAGGCGCCATAAACTATACCCCATTTATAGAGCTCTTGGGGTTTGGGAATCTTTGCCTCCTCCTAGAGGTAGGGAAGAGTAATTCCCAGAGTTAATGGATCATGGATTAAAACCACCTGTATGAAAGAAAGACAATATCTTTATAAGTCAAAAGCACCAATATAAGGTCTAAATAGCAGCTGTATGTGTTTACTGGCTTGTGTGCAGATAAGTTAAACGGTGTAATAATAATAGGGAAACCAGATAATACTAGGCAGTAGCATCAAATATTATTGGATATAAGACATATTACAGAAATAAAACCTAACTTTTTGTACTTGCCATAAAATCCACTTTTTCACATTCTGAATGACAGCACACTGTAAAGAACAGACTGCGGCACAGGATCTGTGGGTGCTGGGAACCTGCCAAAATGAATTTTCTGGTGAAGCATTTTAAAGCTCTATCAGCTATCCCTTTCTGTTAACAATTAGTACCCATGTATCTAAAATGAAGTCACGTTTGGACTGTGTAATTTTATATCTTTGATAAAATATTTACTTTTTGATACATAATTGTTAATTTAATTATACTGTTAATTTTATTGATACTCTTAATAAACACACAGTTGCCGACACTAGCTTTTAGCTTTCAGTGGTGCACACACAGATTTGTATTTGTACTTAAGGGACAGGAAACCCAATTTTTTTCTTTCATAATTCAGATAGAGCATACAATTTTTAACAACTTTCCAAATTACTTCTATTATCTTATTTCCTTCCTTATTTAGGTATCCTTTGTTAAAAGCATAGCTAGGTAGGCTCAGCACTTGGGTGTTATTTGCTGATTGGTGGCTGCATAATTTATCCTGAAATCCTGAAAGAATTGCAGCGATAACCTTTGTGAGTACACCACAAAAGAAAAGGTTTTCCAAGCTTTATGAAAAATACACTTGTTACCTGGTAACAGATATTCTAGCCTGAATCAATGTGTCTCTCTGAGACAGAACTAAGTGAACAATTGCTATGCTGTCAAGATCCCTTCATAGAGGAAGCCTCCAAGGCAGGAAGGGGATATCTGAACCAGATCCACAAACCAAATCCTGCAAAGCCATGCTAAAACAATCAGAATCGCTGAGGCTTTTTCCTGATTGATTCTGCCTATCACTCATAACACAAACAGGAAAAATGTAAATCAGATGAACAATCAGGAAACCACTAAGGCATCTATCAGAATTACCTGAGAGTCCTGAGACCAGGCACAATGAGGTTGTTTGTGATATTAGCAAGAGGCCATGAGATTTATCTCTGGCAGTACCCATTTACAATATGGTCCAAAACTTCCTGAATTAGAGAGATATCCAAGGTTAAGAGAGACTGGCGAATTACAAAATCTGCCTTCCAATTGTTCAAACCCGGAATGAGGATGGGAGAAATTATGCAACAATGGCATTCTGCCCAGCTGATTATGCAGGATGCACTTACCAGAGTACAGGACAAACAAGGAAGAAGATTAGTAATATAAATAATATAGCAATATGCTGCCAAGAGGTATCAATGCACCCTCTAATAATTATAAATCCCATTAAAGGGCAAATAAATCAGAGGTAAAAAAAAACTCAATGCACCCTCTTCCCGTTCAAGTTAACCTGTGTCCACAGATGATAGTAGTGATAGTAATAGCCCACTGAGCTAGGATTCTCAATGCCCTCATGAGCTGAAATTGGCCAATCCAAATTTCAAACCCCCTAAAGAAGAACCATCTACCACGCAAGGGCTCATAAATTACATTCTCTGACGCTCTGGGAACACAAACTGAGCCTGCGCAGCCTGCATTGTTGTTCACAGAAAAAAAGAAATCGATGAGCCCTCAGCGTTGAGGATGGGGATCACTCTCTAGGCTGCAATCAAGAATAAGGTATAGAGAAAATGCTGCGCACTGTCCACATGGAGATAAAATCACGCTCTAGGCCGTGTCTCTGAGAAAAGGACATGGCGTGAACCCAAACGAACCCGTGGCGGGAAAAAATGAACCTCACCACTGCCGGTTCGCCTGAAAATATACATAATACCACTACTCTGGTAAGAAAATTGATTGGTTGTAGGGAAACATCCCTTCCTGATATCAATCCTCCAGTCTCCTCAGAGAGGTTTCCACTGGATATCCCAATGCAGGTGGACTGATCGTAGTCCTATCACAATGTGGTCATGTACACACATAAAATGTAAACCCTCCTCAGCCCCCATAAATGCTAAGGCCATAAGGGATCTCCCTCACTAGCAGGTTACTAGCCCCATGACACTGGAGGGTACAGCTGAGCTTATAGTGAGAAAATTGATCACACACTGTGCAATCTTGATCATGTCAGAGCTCGTCAAACTATAATCTCAGAGTTGATATCCCTTAAGTGTCCCAGCATTGCCCTTCCTGTCCCTGGAGTCCATGATGGCCCCTTCCAGTCTGTAGGCAATCTGGTTATACTCCCTCCTCTATTTGGCAACAAGCCATTAGAGGGGAAAAGGAGATATAAGAATTAGATAAGAACTTAACTGTAACACAAGGAACATCAGTTTAAATAACACCGTTTGCCTAAATAAGGGAGGGTAGCATGGTTATCTGGAAGAGGCACAGGAATTTCCCAGGGACTACCAAAAACTAGCATACACCAAAACTCTACAAAGATAATTAAAATGGCTTGTCACAACTCCCCTGCCCTCTCTTGCATGAAACAATCCATTGAGAACAATACATTCAGAATCTTCAGCAGAGCACCTCTCTCTACGTACCTCCATGAAACAAGGCAAATAACTACTGAGAGGATAGGGGAAGTGGGAGGGATATTTAATGCTTTGTTTGGGGAGTTTTGCCTCCTCCTAGTGGCCAGCTGAAGTATTTCCCATAGGTTATGAATGGATTTTGTGGACTCTCACTGCCATTAGAAAGAAAAAATGAATTTGCTGTTCTCGGGAGAATAATGTTATCCAGAATCTCACCCAAAGTGGTTTCCTTAGAAACAAGTTTTGAAAGGTTGTCACACCAACAGCAGTAGTAGTCAGGCAACACTGACAGCAGGCTGAAACATAAAACCTGCAAGCAGGAACTATTCTCCAAGGAACAGTGATATACCTAGCAAGAGTGGAAACAGCTGCATCCATCTTAGAAATCTCAGTAATAACAGATGAAAGAGAAAACAAAGATTAAACGTGTCAGATGGAACAAAAGGAATACCTAGCTTCTTACATTTATTAGAAATAAGTTAAGAAACTGAGTCAGGCACGGGAAAAGAGGAAGGCTGTTTATCAATCTTCTTAACTGGTTGCTTAACTGTAGCAGGACACCCATGTACCTCTAACGCAATGAAAACTTCCTGCAATAAAGCATAAATATGCTCAAGCCTGAAATTAAAGGACACATCCTCTGCCACAGCAGCAGAATCCTGAGGCTCAGAAACACTATCTTCTAAAGTCCTTAGTATCAGAAACTCCCCTATCATCAATGGGTAACTAAGAGGGGCCGCTCCCAAGGAAGTCCCTGATTAACTAAAGGCCAACCTCCAATCCTTGCAAACGTCCCTGCTTAACAGGCAAGATAGCCTCATTACTAGTAGAGTGAATATTCTCCTAAAGTTCTGGAGAAAGTGCAGATGAACTCTCCTGGGAGCAACTTTGTTAGGGTAGAAAGCCTTGCATACTCTATAGTGCAGAAATACCTTGGTTAGGGTAAAAAAATCGGGCAGGGACACACACCTGAGAATCTTTACAAAACAAACACAAACTGAAAGGGGTTAAAGTATCTAAGAAATTAGCTGATATGCCAGCAGTATGAGCTGCATAAATATGCTCCATAGTAAAAGTAAAGAAATAGCTAAAGTATCAGAGATACTGCAAATAAGCAGTTAAAAGCACACAGATAGTTAATCTCAAAGGGAAGAAAAGGCACAGTGTAAAATTGATTAACCCTTATAAGCGTTAAAACCTATGAAAAACATCAAAAGGCTTACATAGAAATAACACAGCACATAAAAAGGTAAATAAAATTTGTACCTGAAATTAGAAACCAAGCTCTGATAAACAGATTACCTTAGCCCCTCCACTGGTCCTCAAAGCCTTCCTACATGCTTAAAAGGTTATAGCAACACTGGAACAGAAAATGATTACAACTCAGAAAAGGCAAGCTAAAATTGTTAACCCTTAGTGCACCTGCGCAACTGGTGAGTTCTAAAGCCAAGAATCTGAAGGAAATAAGAAGAAATTTAGTGCATATGAAGGAAAAAAGTACTGTGTTTAGCTCAGAAGTAACTTCTGAGCACGTAAAGCCGACCACAGTCTATTTAAAGCTACAGTAACCGTAAAAAACTCTAGATCAGTATCATCATCTACAAACCAGGGGGAATGATGGACATTTCACTTGAGGAGGTCTGTGGTTCCACAATGAGCAGCTCACAAGCTTCCTCAAGTGAAATGCCCATCATTTTACCTGGGAGGCCTGTTACAGTTCTCACTGAGAAAATACTTTTTACTGCCTAGCTGATAACTCATGGTCTACCCCTATAAATAACAGGTTACTGCAAAGAGGAACTGGGCCTCAGATCGGATAGATGACCCCTCTCAATGAATAGTAGATCTGCACTTCGTTTTCACCTCACTCCTCAAAAAAACAAAATTTATGCTTACCTGATAAATTTATTTCTCTTGTGGTGTATCCAGTCCACGGGTTCATCCATTACTTGTGGGATATTCTCCTTCCCAACAGGAAGCTGCAAGAGGACACCCACAGCAGAGCTGTCTATATAGCTCCTCCCCTAACTGCCACCCCCAGTCATTCGACCAAAGACAAGCAAGAAAAAAAGAAGAAACTATAGGGTGCAGTGGTGACTGTAGTTTAAAAAAACAAACAAAAAAAAAAAAAAACACCTGCCTTAAAATGACAGGGCGGGCCGTGGACTGGATACACCACAAGAGAAATAAATTTATCAGGTAAGCATAAATTATGTTTTCTCTTGTAAGGTGTATCCAGTCCACGGGTTTATCCATTACTTGTAGGATACCAATACCAAAGCTTTAGGACACGGATGAAGGGAGGGACAAGGCAGGAACTTAAACGGAAGGCACCACTGCCTGTAAGACCTTTCTCCCAAAAATAGCCTCCGAAGAAGCAAAAGTATCAAATTTATAGAACTTAGAAAAGGTATGAAGCGAAGACCAAGTCGCCGCCTTACAAATCTGTTCAACAGAGGCCTCATGTTTAAAAGCCCACGTGGAAGCTACTGCTCTAGTAGAATGAGCTGTAATTCTTTCAGGAGGCTGCTGGCCAGCAGTCTCATAAGCTAAGCGTATTATACTTCTTAGCCAAAAAGAAAGAGAAGTTGCCAAAGCCTTTTGGCCTCTCCTCTGTCCAGAGTAGACAACAAACAAAGCAGATGTTTGACGAAAATCTTTCGTAGCTTGTAAATAAAACTTTAAAGCACGAACCACATCAAGATTGTGTAATAGACGTTCTTTCTTTGAAGAAGGATTAGGACATAGTGAAGGAACAAAAATCTCCTGATTGATATTCTTATTAGATACCACCTTAGGAAGAAACCCAGGTTTGGTACGTAACACTACCTTATCAGCATGGAAAATCAGATAAGGGGAATCACATTGTAAAGCAGATAACTCCGAAACTCTTCGAGCCGAAGAGATAGCTACTAAAAACAGAACTTTCCAAGATAAAAGCTTAATATCTATGGAATGCAAAGGTTCAAACGGAACCCCTTGAAGAACTTTAAGAAGTAAATTTAAACTCCATGGCGGAGCAACAGGTTTAAACACAGGCTTGATTCTAACTAAAGCCTGACAAAACGCCTGAACGTCTGGAACCTCAGCCAGACGTTTGTGCAAAAGAATAGACAGAGCAGAAATCTGTCCCTTTAAGGAACTAGCTGACAAACCCTTCTCCAATCCTTCTTGGAGAAAAGATAATATCCTAGGAATCCTGACCTTACTCCATGAGTAACACTTGGATTCACACCAATGAAGATATTTACACCATATCTTATGATAGATTTTCCTGGTGACAGGCTTTCGAGTCTGAATTAAGGTATCAATGACCGATTCGGAAAAACCACGCTTTGATAGAATCAAGCGTTCAATCTCCAAGCAGTCAGACGTAGAGAAATTAGATTTGGATGTTTGAAGGGACCTTGAAGTAGAAGGTCCTGCCTTAGCGGCAGAGTCCATGGTGGAAAGGATGACATGTCCACCAGATCTGCATACCAAGTCCTGTGTGGCCACGCAGGGACTATCAAGATCACCGAAGCTCTCTCCTGCTTGATCTTGGCAATCAGACGAGGGAGCAGAGGAAACGGTGGAAACACATAAGCCAGGCTGAAGGACCAGGGTGCTGCTAGAGCATCTATCAGCGCTGCCTTGGGAACCCTGGACCTGGACCCGAAACAAGGAAGCTTGGCGTTCTGACGAGACGCCATGAGATCCAGTTCTGGTTTGCCCCAAAGTTGGATCAACTGGGCAAATACCTCAGGATGGAGCTCCCACTCCCCCGGATGAAAAGTCTGCCGACTTAGAAAATCCGCCTCCCAGTTCTCTACTCCTGGGATATGGATAGCTGAGAGATGGCAAGAGTGAACCTCTGCCCATAGAATTATCTTTGAAACCTCCAACATTGCCAGGGGGCTCCTTGTTCCCCCCTGATGGTTGATATAGGCTACAGTCGTGATGTTGTCCGACTGAAATCTGATGAACCTGACCGCAGCTAGCCGAGGCCAAGCCTGAAGAGCAGTGAATATTGCTCTTAGTTCCAGAATGTTTATCGGAAGGAGGGCCTCCTCCTGAGTCCACGAGTTCCAGACTGCACCCCAGCCCAGAAGGCTGGCATCTGTCGTTACTATAGTCCATTCTGGCCTGCGGAAACTCATTCCCTTGGACAGATGGACCCGAGAAAGCCACCAGAAAAGAGAATACCTGGTCTTTTGATCCAGATTTAGTAGAGGGGACAAATCTGTGTAATCCCCATTCCACTGATTGAGCATGCAAAGTTGCAGTGGTCTGAGATGTAGGCGGGCAAACGGAACAATGTCCATTGCCGCTACCATTAATCCGATTACCTCCATACACTGAGCCACTGACGGACGAGAAATGGAATAAAGAGCACGGCAGGAAGTTAGAAGTTTTGACAACCTGACCTCTGTCAGATAAATCTTCATTTCTACTGAATCTATCAGAGTTCCTAGGAAGGAAACTCTTGCAAGAGGTGAGAGAGAACTCTTTCCTTCGTTCACCTTCCACCCGTGAGACCTTAGGAATGCCAGAACAATGTCCGTATGGGACCTGGCGATTTGAAAAGTTGACGCCTGTATCAGGATGTCGTCTAGGTAAGGGGCTACTGCTATACCCCGCGGTCTTAGAACCGCCAGAAGGGACCCTAGAACCTTCGTAAAGCTTCTTGGTGCCGTGGCTAACCCAAAGGGAAGAGCCACAAACTGGTAATGCCTGTCTAGGAAGGCGAACCTGAGAAACTGATGATGATCCCTGTGTATCGGAATATGTAGATAAGCATCCTTTAAATCCACGGTAGTCATATATTGACCCTCCTGGATCATAGGTAGGATGGTTCGAATAGTCTCCATCTTGAAGGATGGGGCCCTGAGAAATTTGTTTAGGACCTTGAGATCCAAGATTGGTCTGAAAGTTCCCTCTTTCTTGGGAACTATAAACAGATTTGAATAGAAGCCCTGCCCCTCCTTTGGAACTGGGTGGATCACTCCCATAACTAGTAGGTCTTGAACGCAATGTAAGAATGCCTCTCTCTTTATCTGGTTTGCAGATAATTTTGAGAGATGAAATCTCCCCTTTGGAGATGAAGCTTTGAAATCCAGAAGATATCCCTGGGAAACAATCTCCAGAGCCCAGGGATCCTGGACGTCTATTGCCCAAGCCTGGGTGAAGAGAGAAAGTCTGCCCCCCACTAGATTCGGTCCCGGATCGGGGGCTACTCCTTTATGCTGTCTTAGAGGCAGCAGCAGGCTTTTTGGCCTGTTACCCCTTGTTCAAAAGAAATCCAAAAGGAGTAGCAGCAAAAATAAGTGTTTATTAGGCACAACACAACATTATCAGCAACGTTTCGGTATTGCTACCTTATTCATGCTAAACATCATACTCAAATGATTCTATTTATACCTTAACACCACTAGGTGGCGCTGCACATGCAACTTCCTATTAACCCTTTATATCCAAAATTATTAAAAACAATAATACAGTGGCCTAGATTTAGAGTTCGGCGGTAGCCGTCAAAACCAGCGTTAGAGGCTCCTAACGCTGGTTTTGGCCGCCCGCTGGTATTTGGAGTCAGTCAGGAAAGGGTCTAACGCTCACTTTTCAGCCGCGACTTTTCCATACCGCAGATCCCCCTACGCCATTTGCGTAGCCTATCTTTTCAATGGGATCTTCCTAACGCTGGTATTTAGAGTCGTTTCTGCAGTGAGCGTTAGAGCTCTAACGACAAAATTCCAGCCGCCTGAAAATAGCAGGAGTTAAGAGCTTTCTGGCTAACGCCGGTTTATAAAGCTCTTAACTACTGTACCCTAAAGTACACTAACACCCATAAACTACCTATGTACCCCTAAACCGAGCTCCCCCCACATCGCCGCCACTCGATTAAAATTTTTAACCCCTAATCTGCCGACCGCCACCTACGTTATCCCTATGTACCCCTAATCTGATACCCCTAACATCGCCGACCCCTATATTATATTTATTAACCCCTAATCTGCCCCCCTCAACGTCGCCGACACCTAACTTCAATTATTAACCCCTAAACTTCCGATCGGAGCTCACCACTATTCTAATAAATGTATTAACCCCTAAAGCTAAGTCTAACCCTAACACTAACACCCCCCTAAGTTAAATATAATTTTTATCTAACGAAATAAATTAACTCTTATTAAATAAATGATTCCTATTTAAAGCTAAATACTTACCTGTAAAATAAATCCTAATATAGCTACAATATAAATTATAATTATATTATAGCTATTTTAGGATTAATATTTATTTTACAGGCAACTTTGTAATTATTTTAACCAGGTACAATAGCTATTAAATAGTTAAGAACTATTTAATAGTTACCTAGTTAAAATAATAACAAATTTACCTGTAAAATAAATCCTAACCTAAGATATAATTAAACCTAACACTACCCTATCAATAAAATAATTAAATAAACTACCTACAATTAACCTAACACTACACTATCAATAAATTAATTAAACACAATTCCTACAAATAAATACAATTAAATAAACTAGCTAAAGTACAAAAAATAAAAAAGAACTAAGTTACAGAAAATAAAAAAATATTTACAAACATAATAAAAATATTACAACAATTTTAAACTAATTACACCTACTCTAAGCCCCCTAATAAAATAACAAAGCCCCCCAAAATAAAAAATTCCCTACCCTATTCTAAATTAAAAAAGTTACAAGCTCTTTTACCTTACCAGCCCTGAACAGGGCCCTTTGCGGGGCATACCCCAAGAATTTCAGCTCTTTTGCCTGTAAAAAAAAACATACAATACCCCCCCCCAACATTACAACCCACCACCCACATACCCCTAATCTAACCCAAACCCCCCTTAAATAAACCTAACACTAATCCCCTGAAGATCTTCCTACCTTGTCTTCACCATCCAGGTATCACCGATCCGTCCTGGCTCCAAGATCTTCATCCAACCCAAGCGGGGGTTGGCGATCCATAATCCGGTGCTCCAAAGTCTTCCTCCTATCCGGCAAGAAGAGGACATCCGGACCGGCAAACATCTTCTCCAAGCGGCATCTTCGATCTTCTTCCATCCGGTGCGGAGCGGGTCCATCTTGAAGCAGGCGACGCGGATCCATCCTCTTCTTCCGATGTCTCCCGACTAATGACGGTTCCTTTAAGGGACGTCATCCAAGATGGCGTCCCTCGAATTCCGATTGGCTGATAGGATTCTATCAGCCAATCGGAATTAAGGTAGGATTTTTCTGATTGGCTGATGGAATCAGCCAATCAGAATCAAGTTCAATCCGATTGGCCGATCCCATCAGCCAATCAGATTGAGCTTGCATTCTATTGGCTGATCGGAACAGCCAATAGAATGCGAGCTCAATCTGATTGGCTGATTGGATCAGCCAATCGGATTGAACTTGATTCTGATTGGCTGATTCCATCAGCCAATCAGAAAATTCCTACCTTAATTCCGATTGGCTGATAGAATCCTATCAGCCAATCGGAATTCGAGGGACGCCATCTTGGATGACGTCCCTTAAAGGAACCGTCATTAGTCGGGAGACATCGGAAGAAGAGGATGGATCCGCGTCGCCTGCTTCAAGATGGACCCGCTCCGCACCGGATGGAAGAAGATCGAAGATGCCGCTTGGAGAAGATGTTTGCCGGTCCGGATGTCCTCTTCTTGCCGGATAGGAGGAAGACTTTGGAGCACCGGATTATGGATCGCCAACCCCCGCTTGGGTTGGATGAAGATCTTGGAGCCAGGACGGATCGGTGATACCTGGATGGTGAAGACAAGGTAGGAAGATCTTCAGGGGATTAGTGTTAGGTTTATTTAAGGGGGGTTTGGGTTAGATTAGGGGTATGTGGGTGGTGGGTTGTAATGTTGGGGGGGGGTATTGTATGTTTTTTTTTACAGGCAAAAGAGCTGAAATTCTTGGGGCATGCCCCGCAAAGGGCCCTGTTCAGGGCTGGTAAGGTAAAAGAGCTTGTAACTTTTTTAATTTAGAATAGGGTAGGGAATTTTTTATTTTGGGGGGCTTTGTTTTTTTATTAGGGGGCTTAGAGTAGGTGTAATTAGTTTAAAATTGTTGTAATATTTTTATTATGTTTGTAAATATTTTTTTATTTTCTGTAACTTAGTTCTTTTTTATTTTTTGTACTTTAGCTAGTTTATTTAATTGTATTTATTTGTAGGAATTGTGTTTAATTAATTTATTGATAGTGTAGTGTTAGGTTAATTGTAGGTAATTGTAGGTAGTTTATTTAATTATTTTATTGATAGGGTAGTGTTAGGTTTAATTATATCTTAGGTTAGGATTTATTTTACAGGTAAATTTGTTATTATTTTAACTAGGTAACTATTAAATAGTTCTTAACTATTTAATAGCTATTGCACCTGGTTAAAATAATTACAAAGTTGCCTGTAAAATAAATATTAATCCTAAAATAGCTATAATATAATTATAATTTATATTGTAGCTATATTAGGATTTATTTTACAGGTAAGTATTTAGCTTTAAATAGGAATCATTTATTTAATAAGAGTTAATTTATTTCGTTAGATAAAAATTATATTTAACTTAGGGGGGTGTTAGTGTTAGGGTTAGACTTAGCTTTAGGGGTTAATACATTTATTAGAATAGCGGTGAGCTCCGATCGGAAGTTTAGGGGTTAATAATTGAAGGTAGGTGTCGGCGATGTTAGGGAGGGCAGATTAGGGGTTAATACTATTTATGATAGGGTTAGTGAGGCGGATTAGGGGTTAATAACTTTATTATAGTAGCGCTCAGGTCCGCTCGGCAGATTAGGGGTTAATAAGTGTAGGTAGGTGTCGGCGACGTTGTGGGGGGCAGATTAGGGGTTAATAAATATAACATAGGGGTCGGCGATGTTAGGGCAGCAGATTAGGGGTACATAGGGATAACGTAGGTTGCGGCGGTTTACGGAGCGGCAGATTAGGGGTTAAAAAAAATATGCAGGTGTCAGCGATAGCGGGGGCGGCAGATTAGGGGTTAATAAGTGTAAGGTTAGGGGTGTTTAGACTCGGGGTACATGTTAGAGTGTTAGGTGCAGACGTAGGAAGTGTTTCCCCATAGGAAACAATGGGGCTGCGTTAGGAGCTGAACGCTGCTTTTTTGCAGGTGTTAGGTTTTTTTTCAGCTCAAACAGCCCCATTGTTTCCTATGGGGGAATCGTGCACGAGCACGTTTTTGAGGCCGGCCGCGTCCGTAAGCAACTCTGGTATCGAGAGTTGCATTTGCGGTAAAAATGCTCTACGCTCCTTTTTTGGAGCCTAACGCAGCATTTGTTTTAACTCTCGATACCAGAGTTAAATTTATGGTGCGGCCAGAAAAAAGCCCGCGGAGCGTTAACAGCCCTTTTACCGCCGAACTCCAAATCTAGGCCAGTGTATTCATTACGATCTAGTTACAATCATAATAACACATATAATACAATGTATTCATAGAATCATATTACAATCTCAATAACAGACTGATATACAGATAGAAAACTGCTTATAGAAAAACAGACATATCCAGATCCTTATTTAACCCATTCGGTTCCATAGTGCCTAATTTCCAAATCCAAAAGCACTCTCTCTGTTTAAGGAGGAGTTCTCTGTTACCTAACCTTCTTGGCATTTCTATTTTCTCAATAATTTGAAAACGCAATTGCCCAATTGAATGGCCCTTTTCCACAAAATGCTGTGCTACTGGTGCTTTTAAGTTCTTAGTTCTAATGGAGCTTTTATGTTCAATTATCCTATCTTTGATAGTTCTAGTCGTCTCACCGACATAGCCCCGCCCACATGCGCATTTAATTAAGTAAACTACATAGGTGGTTAAGCAAGTGTGAAAGCCATTAATTTTAAACTTTTTTCCAGTGGTTGGATGAACAAATATGGGCCCTTTGGTCATGTTATTGCAGCATGAGCATCCCAAACAGGGAAAACACCCCTCATTCTTACTTTTGATGTATTTTTGTTTTAATTTAATGTTTGTCCTTATGTCTGCTCTAACTAGTTGTTGTTTTAAATTAAAACTTTGCTTATAAGCTGGCATAGGTAAATTTTTAAATTCCTTAATTTGGGGGTTACATTCAGATAGTATAGACCAATGTTTCCTCATAATGCGTTGGATTTGGTTAGACTGGGAATTAAATTCAGATACAAATATTAGGCGCTCCTCTTTATTATTTTGTTTCTGTTTTACATTCAATAAGCTTTCTCTAGAGACTGATAGCGCATGATTAATTTCAGCTTCTAATATATCTGATGGGTATCCTCTCTTAGAAAATCTGTCAGCCATTTCTATCATTCTTGTTTTTAATAGGTTATCATCAGTAATAATTCTGCGGGCTCGTAAAAATTGACTACGGGGGAGGGCCTTAAGGAGAGATCCAGGGTGAGCACTATCAAAGTGCAATAAACTATTTCTATCTGTCTCCTTCCTAAACAGATCTACCTTCAGCTCTCTTCCATTTTTAATAATCTTAGTGTCAAGAAAAGTAATGTCACTTTCACTCCAAGTCAACTTGAATTTTATATGACCAGATGCTCCATTTATATCTTCCACAAACTTCAATAGGGATCCAACGTCGCCCCACCATGTGGGCGGGGTTATGTCGGCGAGATGACTAGAACTATCAAAGATAGGATAATTGAACATAAAAGCTCCATTAGAACTAAGAACTTAAAAGCACCAGTAGCACAGCATTTTGTGGAAAAGGGCCATTCAATTGGGCAATTGCGTTTTCAAATTATTGAGAAAATAGAAATGCCAAGAAGGTTAGGTAATAGAGAACTCCTCCTAAAACAGAGAGAGTGCTTTTGGATTTGGAAATTAGGCACTATGGAACCGAATGGGTTAAATAAGGATCTGGATATGTCTGTTTTTCTATAAGCAGTTTTCTATCTGTATATCAGTCTGTTATTGAGATTGTAATATGATTCTATGAATACATTGTATTATATGTGTTATTATGATTGTAACTAGATCGTAATGAATACACTGTATTATTGTTTTTAATAATTTTGGATATAAAGGGTTAATAGGAAGCTGCATGTGCAGCGCCACCTAGTGGTGTTAAGGTATAAATAGAATCATTTGAGTATGATGTTTAGCATGAATAAGGTAGCAATACCGAAACGTTGCTGATAATGTTGTGTTGTGCCTAATAAACACTTATTTTTGCTGCTACTCCTTTTGGATTTCTTTGGATTGATGTTTCAGAGACTGGAGTGGGTCTCTTGAGTAGCTGGCAAAGGGGCCGTTGTGTGCTGAGTCATTGACTTTGAATTTCCCCTTGTTCCAAGCCTGGATAGGTCTCCAGACTAGCTTGGACTGGGCAAAATTTCCCTCTTGTTTTGTAGAAGAGGAAGATGAAGCTGCGCCACTCGAAGTTTCGAAAGGAACGAAAATTAGTCTGTTTGGTCCTTAACTTGTTGGACCTATCCTGGGGAAGGGCATGGCCTTTTCCTCCAGTAATATCAGAAATGATCTCCTTCAGTCCAGGCCCAAATAGGGTCTGCCCTTTGAAGGGGATATTGAGAAGTTTAGACTTTGAAGTGACATCAGCTGACCAGGATTTAAGCCATAGTGCCCTACGTGCCTGAATGGCAAAACCTGAATTTTTATCCGTTAGCTTGGTTAAATGAAAAACGGCGTCAGAAATAAATGAATTGGCTTACTTAAGAGCTTTAAGCCTGTCAAGGATATCATCCAACAGGGTCTCTACCTGTAAAGCCTCCTGCAGAGACTCGAACCAGAAAGCCGCTGCAGCAGTGACTGGGGCAATGCATGCAAGAGGCTGGAGAATAAAACCTTGTTGTATAAAGATTTTCTTAAGGAAACCCTCTAATTTCTTATCCATAGGATCTAGGAAAGCACAACTGTCCTCGACAGGAATAGTTGTACGCTTAGCTAGGGTAGAGACTGCTCCCTCCACCTTAGGGACCGTCTGCCACAAGTCCCGTGTAGCGGCATCTATAGGAAACATTTTCTTAAAAGCAGGAGGGGGAGAGAACGGCACACCTGGTCTATCCCATTCCTTAGTAATAATTTCTGAAAACCTCTTAGGGATTGGAAAAACATCAGTGTAAACAGGCACTGCAAAGTATTTGTCCATTTTACACAATTTCTCTGGGACTACAATGGTGTCACAGTCATCCAGAGTCGCTAAAACCTCCCTGAGCAACACGCGGAGGTGTTCAAGCTTAAATCTAAATGCTGTCATTTCAGAGTCAGACTGAAGTAACGCCTTCCCTGAATCAGAGAAGTCACCCAAGGATAGAAGCTCTCCTGCTTCAACTTCTGCACATTGTGAGGGTATATCAGACATAGCTACTAAAGCGTCAGAGAGCTCTGCATTTGTTTTAGCCCCAGAGCTGTCTCGCTTTCCTTGTAACCCTGGCAGTTTGGACAATACCTCAGTGAGGGTATGATTCATAACTGCCGCCATGTCTTGTAAAGTAAACGCATTGGACGCGCTAGATGTACTTGGCGTCCCTTGAGCGGGAGTTATAGGTTCTGACACGTGGGGAGAGCTAGATGGCATAACCTCTATGTCAGACATGTTTAACAGACTAGTAATGAGACCAGCAAGCTTGGAAAACACTTTAATAAATGTGAAAAAAGCAATAATAAAAAACGGTACTGTGCCTTTAAGAGAAAAAAACTACCACATGAACTGCAAAACAGTGAAAAAAAGTAGTAAACTCTATGAAATTTTTAAAGTGTGTATAAGGGACTAAAGCAGCATTGCACCCACTTGCAAATGGATGATTAACCCCTCAGGCCCAAAAACGAATTAGAAAAACTTAAAACCTGTTAACAAACAGTCAAACACACTGCCACAGCCCTGCTGTGGCTCCTACCTGCCCTAAAAAACGATTTTTGCAGGAACAAAACCCTCTATAGAGATCCTATAAGCCAGAGGACTCCTTCAGGGAAGCTGGATGTCTCAGACTGAAAATGAAAATAGGCCCCTCCCACCATGCACTCAAAGTCAGAGGGCCTTAAAAAAGTACTCCTAGGAGTAATCTAACAAGCCATGTGGAAATTAGGCCCCAAATAAAGATTTATCACCCTCAGAGAAAAAACGTTTTTATTTATAAATCATGCAAACGTTTTTTCACTAAGTAATATAGGTTTTAACATAATTATCCCTTTTTGCAAGCATGATCCCAGTTGTTGTTAAATCACTGTATCAGGCTTACCTTAAATATACCAGGCACTGTCAGCATTTTCTAGACCTTATCTCTCTAGAAAAAAATATACTGAACATACTTCAAAGCAGGCAATCTGCAGACCGTCCCCCCAACTGAAGTTTTCTTTCCATACTCTTCAGTTATGTGTGAGAACAGCAATGGACCTTAGTTACAAACCGCTAAGATCATCAAACCTCCAGGCAGAAGTCTTCTTAAAAACAGTACAACGCCGGTACCGTTTAAAAATAACAAACTTTTGATTGAAGGTAAAAACTACACTAAGTCACCACATCTCTCTTGATACTTCCTTTCTTGTCGAGAGCTGCAAGAGAATGACTGGGGGTGGCAGTTAGGGGAGGAGCTATATAGACAGCTCTGCTGTGGGTGTCCTTTTGCAGCTTCCTGTTGGGAAGGAGAATATCCCACAAGTAATGGATGAACCCGTGGACTGGATACACCTTTACAAGAGAAAGACCTTTTACGTTTATTAGAAGGCGGAATGGCAGACAAAGCCTTCTGTATAGAACCAGAAATAAATTATTTTAAATTTACAGGTATATCTTGTGCATTAGATGTTGAGGGAACAGCAACAGGTAATGAACTACTACTGATGGATACATTTTCTGCATGTAAAAGTTTATCATGACAACTATTACAAACCACAGCTGGAGGTATAATCTCCACAAGTTTACAACAAATGCATTTAGCTTTGGTAGAACTGTTATCAGGCAGCAGGGATCCAACAGTGAATTCTGAGACAGGATCAGATTGAGACATCTTGCAAATGTAAGAGAAAAAAACAACATATAAAGCAAAATTATCAATTTCCTTATATGGCAGTTTCAGGAATGGGAAAAAATGCAAACAGAATAGCCCTCTGACATAAAAAAAGGCAAGAGGCAAATAGGAATGGGGTCTAAAATAATGAAAATATTTGGCGCCAAGTATGACGCACAACAAAGAGAAAAATATTTTTTGGCGCCAAAAACGTCCGGAAATGACGCACTCGCGTCATAGATGACGCATCCTTGTGAAAGGACCCAGTGTCAACTAAGACCCCGGAAATGATGAATTTGCATCAACGAACGTAAATTCGCGCCAAAAAGACGCAATAAACTTTAGCGTTTTGCGCCCTCGCAAGCCTAATTCTGCCAGCGAATTTGAAAAATGACAGTCAATTGAAAAAAAGACTACAACCAAGGTAAGAAATACATTTCTAAAAAATGCATTTCCCAGATATGAAACTGACAGTCTGCAAAAGGAAATATACTGAAACCTGAATCATGGCAAATATAAGTACAATACATATATTTAAAACTTTATATAAATACATAAAGTGCCAAACCATAGCTGAGAGTGTCTTAAGTAATGAAAACACACTTACCAAAAGACACCCATCCACATATAGCAGATAGCCAAACCAGTACTGAAACGGTTATCAGTAGAGGTAATGGAATATGAGAGTATATCGTCGATCTGAAAAGGGAGGTAGGAGATTAATCTCTACGACCGATAACTGAGAACCTATGAAATAGATCCCCGTGAGGAAAACCATTGCATTCAATAGGTGATACTCCCTTCACATCCCTCTGACATTCACTGTACTCTGAGAGGAGACGGGCTTCAGAAATGCTGAGAAGCGCATATCAACGTAGAAATCTTAGCACAAACTTACTTCACCACCTCCATAGGAGGCAAAGTTTGTAAAACTGAATTGTGGGTGTGGTGAGGGGTGTATTTACAGGCATTTTGAGGTTTGGGAAACTTTGCCCCTCCTGGTAGGATTGTATATCCCATACGTCACTAGCTCATGGACTCTTGCCAATTATATGAAAGAAATTGATCTCAAATAGGTACTTTCAACGAAGAATCTGGAGCACCTCTATTTTTCACCTTCCTCATGTGAAGACAAAGTTAAGACTGGGATACCAGAGGGGTGAGAGGGATTAAGAGCTCTTCGAATGTTGGGTATCTTTATCTCCATCTTGTGATTCGGAATTTAATTCCCAGGAGTAATGGCTCATGGACTCTCACCACCTTACGAAAGAAACGTAAGTTTGCTATCATGAGAACATTTATCTGATAGATCTCTCTCTAGGTCATTTGACCAACAGTCTAAGGCTGTAATAACAGAAAACATGGCCAAGATGGAATGATATAGGACACCCTGAAACAAGGAAGATTGGTCTCTGTTCTATATTTACTGAATTACAAAACAACAGAGAACCCACCACATCTGGGACACAGCTCTCCATGATACATGTAATGGCAGCATCAGTTATAGGCGAAAATGAGGGCAATCAATTGCTCCACTGTATAGCTGCCCATAAGCAGGAATAGAAAAGCTTTTCAGCTCTGATCATTTGGCCTGGAATACACATAGGAAAGGAGAAAGTAAAACTCAAGCTTTTAAAGAATACAGACTCTTGAACATAAAGGGTATTAAAATCATAAGTAATAATATGGGGGGGGCGGAGCCAGCAGCAAGAGCAACAAGACGCACTTCAAGGTGGCTCCTGATCTTATTTTATTTTATTTACATTTCACCAAGTTTCCCTCTTAAAAAAAACTGACAGTTTCATATTAAGCTATTACTGGGCATCTAGGGGGTCCATGCAATACACCCGGTTGAAACGGATAAAGCGCCTTTATCTGGGTATTACTGTCTGTAGTAATTTAACTGGCCGCCATTTCTTCTAACTATGGAAGGAGATCTCTACGCCACGGTACTGACCCTATTCGCTAGCTATGAGCTGAAGATCCTTAACAGATTTGACGGTCTATTGACCAGGATTGAAGCCGGACGCATACAAAAGAGGCATACCCTGATTGAAGGGGAGAGAGAGGATGGCTGCTGATCTGAGGCCCGGAGCAGTACAACTGAAAGCTGAGGACTTGTCCACCGCACCCGTTCTCTCTGAGAAGCAGCTATTATCGAACGGAACCATGGGAGGTCCCGGTGAAGGTTGTGGATCATTGACCCCGCCGTGTAGCTACTTACCGACCCCTGTGAATAACGCCTGTGTCTCTGGAGAGCTCCCTACCAGTGGCTGCGGATGGGTGAGAGTTGCTGACATCTGCCCCTGTGTGGGGTTGTTGACTGCTGCCGCTGGCTCAGTTGCGGCTGGGAAGGCGGCCCTCTTCCTTAAGTATGGCCCTGCAGCCGCGTGTGAATTGTTGTCGGCCGCCTGTCACTACATTGCCCCAGGGATTTGCATAGACTGGGATATCACGGTATACTGCTCAAAGACTATGCTCAAAGTCGGTGCCTCTCGCATGGTGATCTTGCGAAATCATAATTCTCAGCTCCCTAATACCAGCATGAGAACCGGAGTGGGGTGATAGCATTCAGACAGTAGCGGACTCTGGATGCCCAGGATCGCAAAAACCACCTGGCCTATTATATACTAATTCAGTATAGACCTTAGACTCATTAAATAACATTATAACAGCTGGGTTTATGAATTCTACGTTTATGAAGATCAATATCTGATAATGTGTAGAGTTAAGCCTGAACCCTCCATGTTTCTAATATGTCTAGAACTAAAGATGATTTCCTCGTGGTTAGTTGCCTATGCATGTTGCCACTATAACTGTTTTTATTAATATCTTCTAACGCATTGCTGATTGTTGCTGCCCCTTAGTATCCCATTTCCTATAGGAAGCTAATTGTTTTAAATGTATGGGTTATCTTTTTTTTCACATCATTATTGAAGTGTGTATACATGCTTACTGGTTGGTGGGTGTACCTGTGCTATGAAATGATGTTTTGAGTGCTTCACCACTTTTCTGTTAGGCCCAGACAATAATCTCACAGTTCCAACTTAGGACAGGCCCCGCTGCGCATAGCTGTGAGTCTAATCTAGCTAGTACCCTTGTGTGCAGTTTTAGCCTAGGTTTAGCCATCAATTCCCCTGCACAGCTTTTAGCTTAGATGGGTTCATTTTGCTCCCATGCCAACTGGATAGGCAGACTATATAGCCTGAACTTGTTATTGCCTGACTCATTCTACTGAAACAATTAGGAACCATATTGATATAACTTTTATTTTCCCCCGTCCCTTACTGTGGGTAAATATACCACCGTTTGCATGAGGACCTGTTGTCTGATACCCAGTTGAGGGCTAGCTACCTATTAGTAGATTCAACTGCTCTTTAGTTTAAGATTGTTGGTAGGTTACTATTTGCTCAATGTTGAAAAATACCCACTATATGCAACAAGTTTCCCCAACATTTATATAGCCTGAATACTGAATAGTAAGGCCCTAAGTATGAATGACTATGCAAATTGCTGTACTATGAACTATACTGTTGGCTCTAGTAGGGGTGGTAACCATGTACTCATGAAAATGCATGTTCCGATACCTTATACCTCACGCTTCTTACATTACTAGACTAGCTTGTCACTCCGCTGGATATCATAAACTATAAGCCTGTCAGAAATTTCTATGTACCAGTAGCTGCATTTGTATTATCGTCTTGGATTACTTATTACCCACAATGCAGTGCTTTATTTCTAGTGATAAGGTTGCAATGTCATGTTTAGGTTATACTCATTCCTATAGTTAATCTCGCTCATCTTCCCTAGGATGGTTTCATTCTCAGGTTTTGTAAAGAAGCAGTGAATGGGCATACTACCTTTGGCTTACCCCCCCCCCCCCCGCCCCACTCTTGTGTGGTAAGGGATGAGCATCTTCTCCTCCGCTTGTCTTTTTTTTATGCGGGAGGGGATAAATAGCTTATCCTCCGCATCTTTTTTGGCAGAGTTTAGGTAGTCTCTGCCCTGCTCGTAGAGCCTAGGTTTAAGTTTGTCCTCCTATAAGGGTAAATAGGCTCTCCGGACCTATTATGGTTATGTTTAATGTGACTAATGTTATTGTTAGGAATTATTGTTAGCATATGTATTGAGATTCTATATAATATTTATGAGATGTGCAATTAAGATTAGATTAAGCTTGTATTCCACATAATTTCTATTTAACGACGAGGACTCTTTAGAGTCTCGTGACATGTCTTCAGATAAGCCCTAATTATCAGATCCCATGAGTGGGTCTCTATGCTATAGGAGACGCTAGAGTCCTTGATCATTAAAATAAGAGGCAATGATGAAGGGTAATACTTTGTCTGGGTTAACGTCTTTGTCAATGTTATTTTATTGCTTGTGACTATAGACCTGTACTTTCCCTCTTGAGATGTTATCCTTCATATTGTAACTGTTGTACGTGTTGCTTGCCTCAATAAGAATAAAATTTATAAAATAAAATAAGTAATAATATGGGAGGCATAGAAAGGTCAAAAGTATGAAACTCTGAATGCAGGAACAGATACACACAACTAATGAAAAGTTTTTTTTGAAAGCTTTACTGATTGATAAGTAAAAGAACAGTTGGAAGTTCACAAGGCCTTATGCAAACCACTAAAGTCCTTTAGTAGTAACAAAGTCCAATAGACACTGGTTTTTAAATTGAGCAACAAAAGGAGAGATGACACATAATACCTGATAGGTATAGCAGGCACAGCTGATTTAACGAAGGCTGTAACTAGTATGGTAGGCACAAGTTTCTCAGCAGGCATAGGATACCCAGTGGGTACTGTTGGTGAGACCGTCACAGGATACCAGATAGGTACAGCAGGCACAGCTTCAGGAACAAAGGTGAGAATACACCGGTATCCGGTTATTCTGCCTGACTTTCGACTTTCAGGTACTAGGTGAGCATATGTAGGTGGAAGGTAAGTATGCTTGGACTCAGGAGCGAGGTGAGCATACATAAATATCAGGCAAGCATGTTTTGGTTTCAGGAGTAAGGTGAACATATGCAGGTATCAGGTAAGTATGCTTTGGTTTCTGGAGTAAGGTGAGCATACACTGGTATCAGGTAAGTATGCTTTTGTTTCAGGAGTAAGGTGAGCATTTACAGGTATCAGGTGAGTATGCTTTCGTTTTCAGGAGGAAGGTGAGCATACACAGGAACCAGGTAAGTATGCTTTGGTCTCAGGAGCAAGGTGAACAAGGTAAGAGGGCAATAACTCAACCCAGAGTGATGGGCTGGGTGAGTTTTTATAGGAATTCCAGCACCTGAGTCCTCCAGGTGGGAGATCCTATAATTGGGACACGGCCCCTTTAAAATTTAGGCAGCAGCAGCTGAAGACAGGCAGAGGTCTCAGCTTCCCACCTGTTTGTTCCTCTTTTTCTCATACTTCCTTGTTTTGTCAAGGAAAAGAAGTAACTCTGCATACTTCATGTTTCCGAGTCTTCAGTTACACAAGTGAACAACCATTTGCTATATTGTTTTTTCTCAGTCTCCCTTTATTTCTTCTAATTTGTAATCGTACCTAAACAATCATTTTGACAATACATTTGAATAAAGACAAATAATTAAAATACGTTTAATCCTTCAAAGCCAATTTATATTTGATATAGACTGAATTGTATTGGTATAGACATTAAATGGACATTAGGTTGTACAGCTATAGAATAACATCATCCAAGTCTAAACACTTTTTTTTTTAAACAAATATCTTGTGTGCTTCAATTGTTTTTAATAGCCAAACTCCATCCATCAATTACCTCCATCTGAGCTTAAGTCTGCAGACAATAAGGCTATCTCCAGTCATGTAAGTATAGAATGCCTTGATTTAATGTTGGTATCAGTTTAAGCCAATTGGGGAAATATATGTAACAGGTTTAACCTTGAGAAGTCAGCAGGGTGCATTTAAAGTTCTCAGAATTAGAACATCCACAATTTTTATAGCTAAATTACATGAAAAACTGGCAAAAGAGATCGTGAAAGTATATTGCAAAGTTGTTTCATTACGTATAACTAAACATTTATAAACATATATAAAAATCTCAATGTGTTTACAGTCCATTGAACAAACCTAGTGAAGATGAAAAATGTGGTTTCCTAATTAAAGAATATACAATGGGCAGCAATTGTTACTTTAATTGTTTGAATACAGCTAGTTCCACTTGGAAACTGTGGTGAGTTTAGTTGCACCAACAACTTAAAAATCTAAAAACGAATATCAGAAAAAACTAAAACATCAGGGGCGCGATCCGATATATGGCGTAGGTTTCGGCGCAAGCAAGGGAACCTGCGCCGCCCGTAATTTCACCTCGCACATCGGGGTATTACATATACCCCGCCGGCAGTTCCTAAAGTGCCGTAAGTCGGATAAACTAGCGATGTCTAGAAATAAGCGTAACTACAAATTTCTGGAGTCACTAGTGACTTTTACGGCACTTTAGAAACTGCCGGCGCCTAAGAAAAGTAACAAAAATTTGAAATCTCCCGTAACAGTCTAACATGTCTCCCAAAAATAAGCTCGACACGTATACCCCTATATCCACAATCCCCCCTCTCACTCCTAATAATAAATGTATTAACCCCTAGACCGACAACCCCCCACAACGCAATAAGCCTAATTATTAACCCCTAAACCGCCATAGTCCACACCGCAATAAACCTTTTCTAGTATTAACCCCTAAACCCCCATAGCCCACACCGCAATAAACCTATTCTAGTATTAACCCCTAAACCGCCATAGCCCACATAACCTATTAAATCTATTAAGCCCTAATCTGCCGCCGCCACTATAATAAAGTTATTAACCCCTAAACCGAAGTCTAACCCTCACACCCCCCTAACTTAATTATTATTTAAATAAATCTAAATAATTTTACTATTATTAACTAAAGTATTCGTATTTAAAACTAAATACTTACCTATAAAATAAACCCTAGGATAGCTACAATATAATTAATAATTACATTGTAGCTATTTTAGGATTTATTTTTATTTTACAGGCAAGTTTGTATTTATTTTAACTAGGTACAATAGCTATTAAATAGTTAATAACTATTTAATAGCTACCTAGTTAAAATAATTACAAAATTACCTGTAAAATAAATCCTAACCTAAGTTACAAATACACCTAACACTACACTATCATTAAATAAATTTAATTAATTAACTACAATTAGCTAAAATTAAATACAATTAACTAAAATAAACTAAAGTAAAAAAAATAAAACACTAAATTACAGAAAAAAAATTACAAGAAGTTTAAACTAATTACACCTAATCTAAGCCCCCTAATAAAATAAAAAAGCCCCCCAAAATAATAAAATGCCCTACCCTATACTAAATTACAAATTGCCCTTAAAAGGGCCTTTTGCGGGGCATTGCCCCAAAGTAATCAGCTCTTTTACCTGTAAAAAAAAATTACAATACCCCCCCAACATTACAACCCACCACCCACACACCCCTACTCTAAAACCCACCCAATCCCCCCTTAAAAAAACCTAACATTACCCCATTGAAGAACACCCTACCTTGAGCCGTCTTCACCCAGCCGGGCACAAGTTGTCATCCGATCCGGGCAGACAGGGCCGCCACTAGAAATTTTGGGGCCCCTGACTTAACCATTAATCAGGGCCCCCCCCCCCCCTTGACATGTGCAATTTTTGACCAAGTGACTAAAACGTATATGCACTTTATTCTTAAGTGTCTATTTAAACTTGTAAATGTTGTAAAGTTAGTAACATACACTGAAACACACCGACACACTCACACATAAGGATTCACATATAGACACTCTAGCAGACACACAAAGAAACACACTCAGACACAGACACCCAAACAGACACTCAGCACTTGTTTACATTGACCTGACAAGTAATGAGGTAGACTACAGTTTTGTAAAAAAAAGGAGATTTAGAAAACAAAATATGGAGTTCTGATTATCTTTTTGTAAAGGAAGATGCAAACTAAATGATGACAACAGCATGCAGTCGCTGAAAGGAAGGGCCCTGAACTGCCTAAACAATAATTTAAAGGTTAAATGGTAGATTGGTGACTTCCGGAAAGGTCTCATTAGTCTCAAAGTCTGTAGAAAGATGTGAATAATCAGTAGTAAGGTCAAAATTTCCTAAAAAGGAACAGACCATGGACACACACACACAAACTCAAACTTGCACATACACCCAAGGAAACACCAACAGAGAAAGCCTCAGAAAACACACAAAGACATACACACACACACACACACACACACACACACACACACACAGAGACACCCACAGAAAACACAGAAAGACATACATACACACACCCTCACAGAGACACCCACAGAAAACACAGAAAGACATACATACACACACCCTCACAGAGACAACCACAGAAAATACACACCCTCACAGAGACATCCACAGAAAACACAGACATACACACCCACCCTCACAGATGCATCCAGAGAAAATACACAAAGACAAACACACGCCCACCCTCACAGAGACACCCATAGAAAAAGCTCAAAGACATATGCACACACCCTTACAGACATCCACAGAAAATGCACAAAGACATACACACCCACCCTCAAAGAGATACCAACAGAAAAAATACATACACACTCATAGAGACACAAACCAAAGCACAAATACATAAACACAGACACCCACAGAAACACTCACAGGAGGAAACATTTATGCACCTTGCATCCCCTAAATCAACAGTGTGTGACATGCATGATAAATAAAAATGCAGAAATTAAGAGATCACTTTTTAAAGAATCATATTTGTAAATGTGCAAACAAAAATAATTCTGTGAATTCCAAATTGTACATTAATGATCTGGGTAGATGGCTAGATAAAGAAAAGTACTTTTAAAAGGTTGACATATGTTGGATATTTTCCCCATTTTCCCCAACCAAGAGCACCACTTCAAATATAGTGTACAAATGTTCCCATCTGTCAGCTGTACTTGTGGATTTTGAAAATGCTGTACTCTATATGGTCTTGGTGGAACCATAAGCTGTGGTACTCATACCATTAGATCTGGTTAAATGCAGGATTTAAGCTTGTTGGTATGCATTTCAAAATTAAGTCAGCTGTAGTGTAAACTGAACAGTTTTAAGTTAACCTGTCTCATTTCCAATACTGAGCAATCTTAGTCTGAGAGTATAACATGTTACGCAGATGTAAAAATCTTAAAATGCCTCCTTTTATCTGGAAAGTCCTTGCATAAAGGGGCAGTAAACTGGAATGTAATATATATAATTTGTGTATTGAGGAGGAAACATTTCTGCATGGTTTTAAATATAGAATTTCTACAGCATTGTCAAATAATCATAAATACACTGCTGCTAAAAAAATGTGTTTTTATGGACCCCTGGCCCCACCATACAACTACTACCACACTGGAGTTACAATCTTAAATTGCACAAAGAAATAAAAAACATTTGCTAAGTAATTCCTACCTCCTCTGCAAATGAAAGTGATTAGCCGTCTGACTAAGGCACACACTGTACAAACAAAGTGTCAAGTCTGTCTCACGCTGTGCATAGTGGTTTAGTGCACACTCAGAAATCCTGTCAAATGCTAATACTTTACTCCTTGTAATAACATTTCCCATGCTCAATTAGCACTCTGCTGTAGTACCCACTGGTGGCTGCCAAAAATGTAGCTCTTGCCTCATGGGGCCCCCCTAGCCCATTGGGCCCCTGACAGGAGTCACCCCTGTCACCCCCTGATGGCGGCCCTGCGGGCAGAAGTCTTCATTCGATGGGGCAGAAGAGGACATCCAGACCAGCAGAAGTCTTCATCCTATCCGGGCAGAAGAGGACATCCGGACCGGCAGAAGGCTTCATCCAAGCGGCATCTTCTATCTTCTTCCATCCGACGAGGAACGGCGTCCCTCGAATTCCGATTGGCTGATAGAATCCTATCAGCCAATCGGAATTAAGGTAGGAAAAATCAGATTGGTTGATTTAATCAGCCAATCGGATTGAAGTTCAATCCGATTGGCTGATTGGATCAGCCAATAGAATTGACCTCGCATTCTATTGGCTGATCCAATCAGCCAATTGTATTTTTCCTACCTTAATGTCCAATTGGCTGATAAAATCCTATCAGCCAATCGGAATTTGAGGGACGCCATCTTGGATGACGTCATTTAAAGGAACCATCATTCGTCGAGTAGTCGTCGTGCTGGAAGGATGCTCCGCGTCGGAAGTCTTCAAGATGGAGCCGCTCCTCGTCGGATGGAAGAAGATAGAAGATGCCGCTTGGATGAAGCCTTCTGCCGGTCCGGATGTCCTCTTCTGCCCGGATAGGATGAAGACTTCTGCCGGTCTGGATGTCCTCTTCTGCCCCATCGGATGAAGACTTCTGCCCGGATCGGATGACCACTTGTGCCCGGCTGGGTGAAGACGGCTCAAGATAGGGTGATCTTCAATGGGGTAGTGTTAGGTTTTTTTAAGGGGAGATTGGGTGGGATTTAGAGTAGGGGTGTGTGGGTGGTGGGTTGTAATGTTGGGGGGGTATTGTAATTTTTTTTACAGGTAAAAGAGCTGATTACTTTGGGGCAATGCCCCGCAAAAGGTCCTTTTAAGGGTTATTTGTAATTTAGTATAGGGTAGGGCATTTTATTATTTTGTGGGACTTTTTTATTTTATTAGGGGGCTTAGATTAGGTGTAATTAGTTTAAACTTCTTGTAATTTTTTTTTCTGTAATTTAGTTTTTTTTTGTACTTTAGTTTATTTTAGCTAATTGTATTTAATTTTAGCTAATTGTAGTTAATTTAATTTATTTAATGATAGTGTAGTGTTAGGTGTATTTGTAACTTAGGTTAGGATTTATTTTACAGGTAATTTTGTAATTATTTTAACTAGGTAGCTATTAAATAGTTATTAACTATTTAATAGCTATTGTACCTAGTTAAAATAAATACAAACTTGACTGTAAAATAAAAATAAATCATAAAATAGCTACAATGTAATTATTAATTATATTGTAGCTATCTTAGGGGTTTATTTTATAGGTAAGGGTTTAGTTTTTAAATAGGAATACTTTAGTTAATAATAGTAATATTATTTAGATTTATTTAAATAATAATTAAGTTAGGGGGGTGTTAGGGTTAGACTTAGGTTTAGGGGTTAATAACTTTATTATAGTGGCGGCGACGTTGGCGGCGGCAGATTAGGGGTTAATAGATTTAATAGGCTATGTGGGCTATGGCGGTTTAGGGGTTAATAATAGAATAGGTTTATTGCGGTGTGGGCTATGGCGGTTTAGGGGTTAATACACTTTATTAGTTATTGCGGTGGGTGATTGCGGTTAACAGGTAGATAGACATTGCGCATGCGTTAGTTTTTTTTTGCAGGCATTTTAGGGAGTTACGGTGCTCCCATACTCAGCGCAAGGCCTGCTACGGCTGCATTTTATGGCAAGGTGAAAATGGAGTAAGATTTCTCCATTTTCGCCACGTAAGGCCTTGCGCTGGATATTGGATACCGATTTACGACGTGGTCCCATGTTAGCTTATGGGAGTAAAAATTGTGAGCGATGGGTGAAATCTACGTGCCGCATTTAGATGCAGCGCTGTATATAGGATACCAAAAACGCGCAAATACCGGCGTTGCCGACTTTTGCGGGCGACGCTGCATATCGGATCGGCCCCATATTTTCAAGAAAATATGAGAAAAAGTATTTAAAAAAAAAAAGTCTTAGCAATACACAATTTTTGCAACGGCCAGAATTAATAAGTGACCTCCATATGCAAAGTAAGGAATATGTTTTAAAGTTGTTATATATTTATTTCTTCTAGCACAGAGGAAATAAAAAAAAAATCTGACGCATAAAATTTATATAAGACAAATCTTCTGCTATCTGGCAGCTTTACTTAACCAGCAGAGAAAAGACATTGGGGAATATCTGATGGAAATTCCCGTAAGCCATCAAATCCAGTGCAGCAAGAGAAAACAAAGGAGTCTGTCAACTGAATGCAAATCAAAAGCAGCTAGTAATGTATTCCAAAAATGGATAAACGGATAAAAAAAAAAAGTTGAAAATGTAGGAACATGCAGATACATATTTAAGAATTAAATAATCCTTAGGTGTCTCTTCATTTAGATTTGTTAGTAGTTATGAATTTATTATTTATTAGAAGAATTTTTGCTGTTTCAAAAGTGTATTTAAAGGGATATGATTCAGATAGTGCATGCATATTTAAGCAACTTTCTAATTTATTCCAATTATCAATTTTTCTGCATTCTCTTGGTTTCTTTATTTGAAAAAGCAGGAATGTAAGCTTAGAAACCGGCCCATTTTTGGTTCAGGACACTGGGTAGCACTTGCTGATTGGTGGCTACATATAGAAAAGTAGTCCTTAGTGGATAGATGGGCACAAAAAGGCAAATAAAAATTACAAATAATCTTTCAAGACATATCCCTGATGTTTCAGTACAATCTGTTGCTAAAGCATAAAAATATATAATCTCCCAAATCCATGGAAAACCTGGTTGCTATAAATGCAGGTACTGTGTTATTATGCAATAATTGTATTAATGCACACACATTTTATCATACACTCACTAATCAACATTTATTAGGTATCCAATCACACGGACTACATACCACATGATATATGTGATTCTGTGTCCACGTTCTCTTTACTACACTTGAAAGTCTGATTTGACAATAGTCAGTTTACTCCATATAAATGCTCAGAATGATAAATATAGTTCATGTGCCACCACCAAGGTAAGGTAGGGGATCTGACATGCAAACTCCTACAACTGGAGACCAACTGGACACTGTGATAACAAAGGGCTACTTTTATCATGGGCCCATCCACTCGTCAGTGCCTTACTAGTAGTGGCTATACAGTATTGTTAATATTGCAAAATATGGTTTGCCTGTCATGCACCCATCAAACATTACAGTTTTTTGGTAAATAGACAGATGTCAAGTGCTTATGGAGAAGTTCACATTTTTAACTATTTTATTGAACACTAGAGGGAAACCTAAAATAGTATTAAATGACCATGGATCTAAAAGCTTTTGCCTTCCAAATCTTTTGAAATTATATAGACTTGCTAATTATTTAAAGCAGTTTTCCTTTATTTTTTAGTTACTCAAATGTTAATCTTTTAATGAGATTTTTTTTAGATATACATTTTAAATTTAAATGTAAAATAGACAGTAATGTTACATTTTATTGTTATCAACCACTAAAGATCCAGTACAATGCAACATTGCATACGTATAACATCAAACATTATTTACTTGCAGTGTTAACTGAATCAGCCTGATACACATAGCGGAAGGCAAGCCATGAATAAGCAATAAAGACTGAGTATACCCAATTGCTTACGAAAACAAGTTGATGATACCCAGATCTGCACATGCAAATACGTACAGGCTGAATAGTACACACTAACTGTGAGATAGAAAACAAAATTTATGCTTACCTGATAAATTCCTTTCTCCTGTAGTGTGGTCAGTCCACGGGTCATCATTACTTCTGGGATATTAACTCCTCCCCAACAGGAAGTGCAAGAGGATTCACCCAGCAGAGCTGCTATATAGCTCCTCCCCTCTACGTCACACCCAGTCATTCGACCAAGAACCAACGAAAAAGGAGAAGCCAAAGGGTGCAGTGGTGACTGGAGTATAATTTAAATTTTTTTTTTAGACCTGCCATAAAAAACAGGCCGGGCCGTGGACTGACCACACTACAGGAGAAAGGAATTTATCAGGTAAGCATAAATTTTGTTTTCTCCTGTTAAGTGTGGTCAGTCCACGGGTCATCATTACTTCTGGGATACCAATACCAAAGCTAAAGTACACGGATGACGGGAGGGACAGGCAGGCTCTTTATACGGAAGGAACCACTGCCTGAAGAACCTTTCTCCCAAAAACAGCCTCCGAAGAAGCAAAAGTGTCAAATTTGGAAAATTTGGAAAAAGTATGAAGAGAAGACCAAGTTGCAGCCTTGCAAATCTGTTCAACAGAAGCCTCATTCTTAAAGGCCCAAGTGGAAGCCACAGCTCTAGTAGAATGTGCTGTAATTCTTTCAGGAGGCTGCTGTCCAGCAGTCTCATAGGCTAACCGTATTATGCTACGAAGCCAAAAAGAGAGAGAGGTAGCCGAAGCTTTTTGACCTCTCCTCTGACCAGAATAAACGACAAACAGGGAAGACGTTTGTCGAAAATCCTTAGTTGCCTGTAGATAAAATTTCAGGGCACGGACTACATCTAGATTGTGTAGCAGACGTTCCTTCTTCGAAGAAGGATTAGGACACAAAGATGGAACAACAATCTCTTGATTGATATTCCTGTTAGTGACCACCTTAGGTAGGAATCCAGGTTTAGTACGCAGAACTACCTTGTCTGAATGAAAAATCAGATAAGGAGAATCACAATGTAAGACAGATAACTCAGAGACTCTTCGAGCCGAGGAAATCGCCATTAAAAACAGAACTTTCCAAGATAACAGCTTGATATCAATGGAATGAAGGGGTTCAAACGGAACACCCTGTAAAACATTAAGAACTAAGTTCAAACTCCATGGTGGAGCAACAGTTTTAAACACAGGCTTGATCCTAGCTAAAGCCTGACAAAAAGCTTGAACGTCCGGAACTTCTGACAGACGTTTGTGTAAAAGAATGGACAGAGCTGAAATCTGTCCCTTTAAGGAACTAGCGGATAAACCCTTTTCTAAACCTTCTTGTAGAAAAGACAATATCCTAGGAATCCTAACCTTACTCCATGAGTAACTCTTGGATTCGCACCAATATAAGTATTTGCGCCATATCTTATGGTAAATCTTTCTGGTAACAGGCTTCCTAGCCTGTATTAAGGTATCAATAACTGACTCAGAAAAACCACGTTTTGATAAGATCAAGCATTCAATTTCCAAGCAGTCAGCTTCAGAGAAATTAGATTTTGATGTTTGAAGGGACCCTGGATCAGAAGGTCCTGTTTCAGAGGTAGAGACCAAGGTGGACAGGATGACATGTCCACTAGATCTGCATACCAAGTCCTGCGTGGCCATGCAGGCGCTATTAGAATCACTGATGCTCTCTCCTGTTTGATTCTGGCAATCAATCGAGGAAGCATCGGGAAGGGTGGAAACACATAAGCCATCCCGAAGGTCCAAGGTGCTGTCAAAGCATCTATCAGAACCGCTCCCGGATCCCTGGATCTGGACCCGTAACGAGGAAGCTTGGTGTTCTGTCGAGACGCCATGAGATCTATCTCTGGTTTGCCCCAACGTCGAAGTATTTGGGCAAAGACCTCCGGATGAAGTTCCCACTCCCCCGGATGAAAAGTCTGACTACTTAGGAAATCCGCCTCCCAGTTCTCCACTCCCGGGATGTGGATTGCTGACAGGTGGCAAGAGTGAGACTCTGCCCAGCGAATTATCTTTGATACTTCCATCATTGCTAGGGAGCTTCTTGTCCCTCCCTGATGGTTGATGTAAGCTACAGTCGTGATGTTGTCCGACTGAAACCTGATAAACCCCCGAGTTGTTAACTGGGGCCAAGCCAGAAGGGCATTGAGAACTGCTCTCAATTCCAGAATGTTTATTGGCAGGAGACTCTCCTCCTGATTCCATTGTCCCTGAGCCTTCAGAGAATTCCAGACAGCGCCCCAACCTAGTAGGCTGGCGTCTGTTGTTACAATTGTCCAGTCTGGCCTGCTGAATGGCATCCCCCTGGACAGATGTGGCCGAGAAAGCCACCATAGAAGAGAATTTCTGGTCTCTTGATCCAGATTCAGAGTAGGGGACAAGTCTGAGTAATCCCCATTCCACTGACTTAGCATGCACAATTGCAGCGGTCTGAGAAGTAGGCGTGCAAAGGGTACTATGTCCATTGCCGCTACCATTAAGCCGATCACCTCCATGCATTGAGCTACTGACGGGTGTTGAATGGAATGAAGGACACGGCATGCATTTTGAAGCTTTGTTAACCTGTCTTCTGTCAGGTAAATCTTCATTTCTACAGAATCTATAAGAGTCCCCAAGAAGGGAACTCTTGTGAGTGGAAAGAGAGAACTCTTCTTTTCGTTCACCTTCCATCCATGCGACCTTAGAAATGCCAGTACTAACTCTGTATGAGACTTGGCAGTTTGAAAGCTTGAAGCTTGTATCAGAATGTCGTCTAGGTACGGAGCTACCGAAATTCCTCGCAGTCTTAGTACCGCCAGAAGAGCACCCAGAACCTTCGTGAAGATTCTTGGAGCCGTAGCCAATCCGAATGGAAGAGCTACAAACTGGTAATGCCTGTCTAGGAAGGCAAACCTTAGATACCGGAAATGATCTTTGTGAATCGGTATGTGAAGGTAAGCATCCTTTAAATCCACTGTGGTCATGTACTGACCCTTTTGGATCATGGGTAAGATTGTCCGAATAGTTTCCATCTTGAACGATGGAACTCTTAGGAATTTGTTTAGGATTTTTAAATCCAGAATTGGCCTGAAAGTTCCCTCTTTTTTGGGAACCACAAACAGATTTGAGTAAAACCCTTGTCCTTGTTCCGACCGCGGAACCGGATGGATCACTCCCATTAGTAAAAGATCTTGTACACAGCGTAGAAACGCCTCTTTCTTTATTTGGTTTGTTGACAACCTTGACAGATGAAATCTCCCTTTTGGGGGAGAGGATTTGAAGTCCAGAAGGTATCCCTGAGATATGATCTCTAACGCCCAGGGATCCTGGACATCTCTTGCCCAAGCCTGGGCGAAGAGAGAAAGTCTGCCCTCCACTAGATCCGTTCCCGGATCGGGGGCCCTCAATTCATGCTGTCTTAGGGGCAGCAGCAGGTTTCCTGGCCTGCTTGCCCTTGTTCCAGGACTGGTTAGGTCTCCAGCCTTGTCTGTAGCGAGCAACAGCTCCTTCCTGTTTTGGTGCAGAGGAAGTTGATGCTGCTCCTGCTTTGAAATTACGAAAGGAACGAAAATTAGACTGTCTAGCCTTAGGTTTGGCTCTGTCTTGAGGCAGGGCATGGCCTTTACCTCCTGTAATGTCAGCGATAATTTCTTTCAACCCGGGCCCGAATAAGGTCTGCCCTTTGAAAGGTATATTAAGCAATTTAGATTTAGAAGTAACGTCAGCTGACCAGGATTTTAGCCACAGTGCTCTGCGTGCCTGAATGGCGAATCCGGAATTTTTAGCCGTAAGTTTAGTTAAATGTACTACGGCATCCGAAATAAATGAGTTAGCTAACTTAAGGGCTTTAAGCTTGTGTGTAATCTCATCTAAAGGAGCTGATTCAAGTGTCTCTTCCAGAGACTCAAACCAAAATGCTGCTGCAGCCGTGACAGGCGCAATGCATGCAAGAGGTTGCAATATAAAACCTTGTTGAACAAACATTTTCTTAAGGTAACCCTCTAACTTTTTATCCATTGGATCTGAAAAGGCACAGCTTATCCTCCACCGGGATAGTGGTACGCTTAGCTAAAGTAGAAACTGCTCCCTCCACCTTAGGGACCGTTTGCCATAAGTCCAGTGTGGTGGCGTCTATTGGAAACATCTTTCTAAATATAGGAGGGGGTGAGAACGGCACACCGGGTCTATCCCACTCCTTAGTAACAATTTCAGTAAGTCTCTTAGGTATAGGAAAAACGTCAGTACTCGACGGTACCGCAAAATATTTATCCAACCTACACATTTTCTCTGGTATTGCAACTGTGTTACAATCATTCAGAGCCGCTAACACCTCCCCTAGTAATACACGGAGGTTTTCCAGCTTAAATTTAAAATTTGAAATGTCTGAATCCAGTTTGTTTGGATCAGAACCGTCACCCGCAGAATGAAGCTCTCCGTCCTCATGTTCTGCAAATTGTGACGCAGTGTCTGACATGGCCCTAATATTATCAGCGCACTCTGTTCTCACCCCAGAGTGATCACGCTTACCTCTTAGTTCTGGTAATGTGATTTGTAATGGCCGCCCAGATGTACTCGGCGCTACAATATCACGCACCTCCCGAGCGGGAGATGCAGGTACTGACACGTGAGGCGAGTTAGTCGGCATAACTCTCCCCTCGTTGTTTGGTGAAATATGTTCAATTTGTACAGATTGACTTTTATTTAAAGTAGCATCAATGCAGTTAGTACATAAATTTCTATTGGGCTCCACTTTGGCTTTAGCACATATAGCACAGATATCTTCCTCTAAATCAGACATGTTTAACACACTAGCAAATAAACTAGCAACTTGGAAATACTTTTCAAGTAATTTACTATAATATGAAAACGTACTGTGCCTATAAGAAGCACAGAAAAAGTTATGACAGTTGAAAATTAATAAACTGAGAAGTTATAGCATCAAATCTTTGTAAAAACACAATTTTAGCAAAGGATTGCTCCCATTAGCAAAGGATAACAAACCCTGATAGCAGAAAAAAAATACAGAAATAAACTTTTTTTTTTTTTTTTTATCACAGTCAACTACAATCTCACAGCTCTGCTGTGAGTGATTACCTCCCTCAAAATAAGTTTTGAAGACCCCTGAGTTCTGTAGATAAACCGGATCATGCAGGGAAGACAATAAACTTCTGACTGAATTTTTTGATGCGTAGCAAAAGCGCCAAAAAAGGTCCCTCCCCCTCACACACAACAGTGAGAGAGATCAGTAAACTGTCTTAAATTAAATAAAACGACTGCCAAGTGGAAAAAAATAGTGCCCAAAACATTTTTTCACCCAGTACCTCAGAAAATTAAACGATTTTACATGCCAGCAAAAAACGTTTAACATTAAATAAATTAAGTGTTATTAAAAAGCCTGTTGCTAGTCCCTGCAAATTAGGCTAAAGTCTTATGCATACAGTATAATTCCAGTGAAGTGCCATTCCCCAGAATACTGAAGTGTAAAATATACATACATGACAGCCCGATACCAGTTGCTGCTACTGCATTTAAGGCTGAGTTTACATTATATCGGTATGGCAGAATTTTCTCATCAATTCCATTGTCAGAAAATAATAAGCTGCTACATACCTCTTTGCAGATTAATCTGTCCGCTGTCCCCTGATCTGAAGTTTACCTCTCCTCAGATGGCCGAGAAACAGCAATATGATCTTAACTACGCCGGCTAAAATCATAGAAAAAACTCAGGTAGATTCTTCTTCAAATTCTACCAGAGAAGGAATAACACACTCCGGTGCTATTATAAAATAACAAACTTTTGATTGAAGGTATGAAACTAAGTATAATCACCACAGTCCTCTCACACATCCTATCTATTCGTTGGGTGCAAGAGAATGACTGGGTGTGACGTAGAGGGGGGAGCTATATAGCAGCTCTGCTGGGTGAATCCTCTTGCACTTCCTGTTGGGGAGGAGTTAATATCCCAGAAGTAATGATGACCCGTGGACTGACCACACTTAACAGGAGAAAGAGTATATTAATGGTGAATGAGCATATATACCTAACTAGTAATCTATAGTGATATTTGTCCACCCATGTAAATATGTAAATGTACATAATTTTTTTTAAAATATATAATATATATATATATATATATATATATATACACACACATACATATCCCCAAATCTACTCTTTCCATTCATTTATTTTTAAAAAATTTAAAATAATCAAAAAAATTCTATTTTTTCCCCATCAGTAAATTCAATCTTCTCTGTCTGTCTATATTTATTTAAAACAACTATTACCTTTCTGATAACAATACTGTACTATCTTTCTTATGTGGGTGAGAGAGAGAGAGAGAGAGAGAGAGAGAGAGAAGGAGATAGATATATACACACACACACACACACAAGAAAAGCCCTTCATTTATCATAATAATTATGAATGTGAATTATTGGTGTAAATCTTAATCCTAATCTCATATTCTGTCTAAGATTCTTTGTGGTGGTTGATATGTTCAATGACTTGCAAACTAAAAAAAATAAATAAGATTTTTGTGGCATACCTCATTAAAAATGTTATGAAAGTGCTGAACATGGGAAATTAACAGTTATATAATATATTCTTTAATCCTTGCTCCTATGTCTCTAATTCACACATATTATTTTTAACAAATAGTATTTTACACTAAAACTATGTAGATTGTTGTACAGTGGATACATCCCTTAGTGTCAACAATTCTATGGCTGTAGATGTAAATTCTTTGGTAAACATGTAAAAACAAAATTTATGCTTACCTGATAAATTTCTTTCTTTCCGGACATAGAGAGTCCACAACGTCATTCTAATTACTAGTGGGATATTCAACTCCTGGCCAGGTCGTGGACTCTCCATGTCCGTAAAGAAAGAAATTTATCAGGTAAGCATACATTTTGTTTTCTTTCCTAAGACATGGAGAGTCCACAACGTCATTCCAATTACTAGTGGGAACCAATAACCAAGTTAGAGGACACGGAATGAACAGGGAGGGAGAAAAGGGCAGGGGGACCTAAACAGAAGGCACCACCACTTGAAGAACCTTTCTCCCAAAAGTAGCTTCAGCCGAGGCAAAAGTATCAAATTTGTAGAATTTTGAAAAATTATGCAAAGAGGACCATGTTGCCGCCTTGCAAATCTGTTCCACAGAAGCTTAATTTTTGAAAGCCCAAGAAGAGGAGACAGCCATAGTGGAATGAGCCGTAATTCTATCAGGAGGCTGCTGTCCAGCAGTCTCATAAGCCAAACGAATCATACTTCTTAACCAGAAGGAAAGAGTAGTAGAAGTGACCTTCTAACCTTTACGCTTCCCAGAGAAAACAACAAAAAAGGGCAGAAGATTGCCTAAAATCTTTAATAGCTTGAAGGTAAAACTTTAGAGCATGCACAACATCCAAGTTATGCAAAAGACGTTCTTTTTGAGAGGAAGGATTAGGACAAAAAGAAGGAACTACAATTTACTGATTAATGTTTCGATCCGATACCACTTTAGGGAAAAAACCCAATTTAGTACGAAAACGTTTGAAAACAGAATCCAAAAGGATTTTCAATTTAGACTGCTTATTCCCCAAGGGTCTTAACAGCAGCGTGGAAATTTTCCACCTGCTATGAAAATTCCCTATAAGATCCACTCCTCTCATTACAGTCTATAGAGGCATCACATATAAGAAATTATACTATTATCAGATGGTTCCATCTACTTATCTTAAAATTCCATTCCATTTTAGAGTTACCTTTGAGAAATAACCAACATAACGTATAGTAATCTATTTTTAATATCACTATAAATAGTATAGTTCTTATCCTCCACCATTTTAACAGCATTTCATGTTGTGATTTTTTATCTGTTATAAAGCATTTTTCACTAGTGACCTTCTTTGATTTTATTTGTCATAAAGTATTAATTTACCTTGTCATATTGATCATATGTAACTCCATCAGATGTTTATTCCTATTTCTATTGTATTTTAACTATGTAATTTTAACCATGTAATACACGCTGTGCTTATTGGCAATATTGCCATTTTTTAACCTTAGACCTCCAGGTTTTTATCATTGTTTAGCAACTACGATTAATCCCAGGCATAGAATTTAAGAGCATTAGGGAATAGCACTCCCTGTTGTTTATAAAATCTGAGCCAATCATATCTTATTTATTTATTTATTCATCAATTATTTATTCATTCGCAAAATTCCCCATTTATCTACCATTTTTTCTCCTCCAATATAGTACAACACATAGGCTAACATCCAATGGATTATATTGTCCACCACTATTTACATCCAATCCGATTTCCAATAGTGCCCCCGACAACCAAATGGGTAAATAACATTGCGTATATCCGGAAGTGACGATATAGGGTATTACGTCATTTCCGGTTACGCATTATATACGGACATTGCCAACCAGGGTAACTTTGGAGGCAGTATTTAACGTGGCGGATATCCGGAAGTTACGATACAGGATATAACGTCACTTCCAGTTACTGACTACACACGGATGTTGCCAACCAGGGTGAGTTTTGGAGGCGGACGTTGCTAGTACATCAGTAACCACTTCCGGGTTTTTTAGTAATTAAAAATGAAAAAATAAAAAATATTAGGAAATGTTTTTATTTTTTTTCCCTCATATTTTTTATTTTTTAATTACTAATTTTTTCTCACATTTTTAATTTTTTCTATTTTTTCATATATACCATTTTTTGTACACCAACTCTCACTGGATACCACTTTCACCGGACACATTGGACACAATATTGGGACACTCATTGTATTGGATCACATTGGACGAATTGTATTGGATTTCATTTGGGACATTGTTTATATTAGATATTATTGTTAAGGTCATTATAATTATTTTGATTTATTTGGACATAGGATATAACCCACACTACATATTTCCAACTATCTCTATTCCTCTTTGTGTAGTTATTAATTTTTTTACTTTTTTAGGATTTCAACATTTGTATTTTTTAGACGGTCAGATTGTCGCTATCATCAAATAACTATTTATCGTAACTTTTTATTCAAATAAATATATATATTTTTATGTGATTTTTAATGTGATTTTATTTCTTTTTAACCTTTGGATTCCACTTTAAGCTTTTCTAACCTACTCTTTGGGGGTTATTTTAGCGCTGCCCTGCAGCATACTTTTATACTTAACTTTTGAGATCTGGTTGAGAGATCTCGCTTTTCCTTGGGAGGAGCTTGAGGGGTAGCTTTATTGGCGCTGGAGATACCCATAAGTTCCAATATTACTACGAAGGACCGCCTTATCTGCATGAAAGATAAGGTACGGAAAATCACACTGCAGAGCTGAAAGTTCAGAAACTCTGCGAGTGGAAGAAATAGCAAGGATAAATAAAACCTTCCAAGATAACTTTATATCAACAACATGCATCGGCTCAAACGGAGCCTGCTGAAAACTCTAAGAACTAGGTTAAGATTCCAAGGAGGAGCAACAGGTTTAAACACAGGCCTGATTCTGACCAGAGCCTGAACAAAAGTTTGAACATCTGGCAACTCTGCCAGACATTTGTGCAAAAGGATAGACAGAGCAGAAATCTGACATTTCAGAGTACTGAGTGACAATCCTTTCTCCAGGCCATCCTGAAGAAAAGATAAAATTTGTGGAATCCTCACCCGACTCCAAGTAAAACCTTTAGCTTCACACTAATAAAGGTATTTACGCCATACCTTATGGTAAATCTTACGAGTAACAGGTTTACGAACCTGAAGCATACTATCAATGACTGCCTCCAAAAAACCGTGTCTAGACAGGACTAGGCGTTCAATCTCCAAGCAGTCAGCTTCAGAGAAACTAGATTTGGATGGAGGAATGGACCCTGAATGAGAAGGTCCTTCCTCAGAGGTAACTTCCAAGGAGGAAGAGATGACATCTTCACCATATCTGCAAACCAGATTCTGCAAGGCCAGACAGGAGCTATTAGGATCACAGACGCTCTCTACTGCTTGATACGAGCAATGGCTTGTGGAAGGAGAGCAAACAGAGGAAACAGGTGAGTCTGAAATCCCTAGGAACCACCAGGGCATCTATCAGGGCAGCCGAGGATCTCTTGACCTTGAACCGTACTTTGGAAGCTTGGTTTTCTGATGAGAAGCCATCAGATCCAATTCTGGAACCCCCCACATGAGGGTTATCCTGAAGAACACCTCCGGATGGAGAGGCCTCTCCCCGTGATGAAAAGTCTGTGTGCTCAGAAAATCCACCTCCCAATTGTCCACTCCTGGAATGTGGATGGCAGATAGACAATAGTAAGCTTCCGCCCACTGTAGAATGCGAGTCACCTCCTTCATGGCTAATGAAGTCCGAGTCCCTCCCTGGTGGTTGATGTAAGCCACTGAGGTGATGTTGTCCGACTGGAATCTGATAAACTGGACTAAAGATAATTGAGGCCAAGCTGTCAAGGCATTGAAGATTGCTCTCACCTCCAAGATGTTTATGGGAAGAGAGGACTCTTCCTGAGACCACAGGCCCTGAGCCTTCAGAGAATCCCAAACAGCTCCCCAGCCTGACAGGCTGGCGTCCATAGTCACAATCACTCAGGAAGGTCTCAGGAAACAAGTTCCCCGAGATAGATTTTCCTAGGAAATCCACCACGAAAGAGAGTCTCTTGATAGGGAGCCAGATTTATCCTCTGTGATAAATCTGAATGGTCTCCATTCCATTGACGGAGCATGCAAAGCTGCAGTGGTCGCAGATAGAACCGAGCAAAAGGAATGATGTCCAAAGAAGCCACCATCAGACCAATCACCTCCATGCATTGAGCCACAGATGGACGAAAGGCAGACTGGAGGGAAAGGCAAGAATCCAGAAGTTTGGTTTTTCTAACGTCCGTCAGAAAAATCTTCATGGACAGAGAATCTATGATTGTCCCTAGGAAAATCACTCTTGTAGATGGAACTAGAGAACTGTTTTCCAGATTCACTTTCCACCCGTGGGAACAAAGAAAAGATAACAAACAATGGAAGAATGGAACGGATAGTTTCCATTTTGAAGGACGGATCCCTGAGGAATAGGTTGTGGCACTTGAGATCAAGGATTGGTCGAAAAGTTCCCTCCTTTTTGGGAACCACAAATAGATTTGAATAGAATCCTAGACCCTGTTCCTCTAGAGGGACTGGTACGATAACTCCCAGGGAGGATAGGTCTTTTACGCAATTTAAGAAGGCCTCCCTCTTTACCTGGTTTGAGGATAGTCTTGATAGGAGAAATCTGCCCATTGGAGGGTGAGACTTGAATCCTATGATGTAACCCTGGGATACTATGTCCACAGCCAATGGATCTGGGACATCGCATAACCAAGCCTGTCGAAAAAGATAAAGTCTACCCCCCACCTGATCCAAAATTGGATCTGGGGCAGACCCTTCATGCTGATTTAGAGTCAGCGGAAGACTTCATGTTTTGTTTTCCCTTATTCCAGGGCTGGCTGGATTTCCTAGAGGACCTGCATTGGTCTGGTTTGGAAGAAGAAGAGGACGACTTCTGTCCCTTAAAATTCCGAAAGGAACAAAAATTAGAAGTCTGAGGACCCGTAGGTCTATTTTTCCTGTCCTAAGGTAGGAAAGATCCCTTTCCACCCGTAATCTCTGAAATGATCTCCGCCAGACAAGGTCCAAACTAAGTTTTACCCTTATAGGGCAAAGCCAAAAGCTTGGCTTTTGAAGAAACATCAGCTGACCAAGATTTTAATTTTAACCACAGAGCTCTGGTATGTAAAACAGTGAAGCTAGATATCTTAGCTCCCAGTCTAATTACCTGCATGTTGGCATCACAGATAAAGGTATTGGCCAGTTTAAGAGCCTTGATCCTGTCTTGGATCTCCTCTACTGTAGGCTCTTCTTAAATCAAATCATACAGGGCATAGCACCAATAAGATGCTGCTCCCGCAACCGTGGCAATACTTGCCAAAGGTTGCCACTGAAAACCCTGATGGACATACATCTTTTTTAAATTAGCCTCCAGCTATTTTTTTAGATAGTCAAGTGTACTGTATCACCTTACAAGAATTCTCATGGAATATAATCTGCTGTAATATCTATGTGATATCATATCATCTGTATATTTTACTACATGATCTGTTTAAATAAAATGTTTGTATTTCACTATCACCTCAATAATAAAACTAAAAATTAGCCTCCAGCTTTTTATCCATAGAATCCTTAAAAGAACAACTATCTTCTATAGGAATGGTAGTTCTCTTAGATAGAGTAGACATAGCACCACCTACCTTAGGAACGGTGTGCCATAAGTCTCGAATAGTCAGCAACAGGAAAATATTTTAAAAAACAGGGGAAGGGGAAAATGGGACCCCTGGCTTATCCCATTCCTGTGCTATAACATCTGACATTTTCCTAGGAACAGGAAAAACATCATCAGAAGGGGATTCATAAACTCTATCCAGCTTAGAAGACGTCTTAGGGATGGCAGCAACCTAAGGTTCAGAGTCGTCCAAAGTAGCTAGAACCTCCTTCAGAAGTAATCGAAAATTAACCTCTTCAGATTCTGAAGATTTCACAGCCAAAGAGACAGAGTCTGAAATTTCACCTTCAGAAGCTACTGAAGAATATTCCTCATCAGACAATTGAGAAAGGTTGACCAGTGCAGATTTAGAGGGGTCAGAAGCCTTATTAGCGGTCAAATGTTTATATCTTCTTTTACACTTACCCAAAGATGGGAAAGCTGACAAAGCCGCTGTTACTGCAGAGGTAATCTGAGCGGCAAAATCCCCAGGTAAATAAACACCCCCAGGTGGTTGAGAAGACACAGAAGGCACAGTATGGGAAACAACTAAGGCTTGGGATGTTTGAGGAGAAAACTGAGGCATATCAAGCACAGCATTATCCTGAGAGACACTTGGCTCAGAAAGGAGTAATTTGTCTTTAAATTTTAAAGTTTTGGATAAACATGAGGAACAACATTGCATTGGTAGGGAAATTTTGTTCTCTAAACATAGCAAACATTTGTCCAGAGATATACACTGATCCTGTTCGTCCATAGTGCAAAAGAACAGGTCCCACTAGTAAAGAGAATAACAATTTTCAAAGTACAATGTACATTTTTTAATGATAAAGTATGAAATTATGAATTATGATTAGACTTCAGACAAGTTATCTGAAGCTCCTACCGGAGCAAAAAACCCCACTTGTAAACTGAAGACGATGTGAACTGCTTGCTAAACAATTTTCAACTGAAATCCCTCCGATCAATGAAATAACTAAGCTGACACATCAGACAACTTTAATTCGACCGCTGAGCTCACGAAGGTCCGCTCCGTAAAACCGGAAGTGCGGAAGTCATGTGAGCAGCCCGGAAAAGTAACTGTGCCACACATAAGAGCACGTAAAAACAAAAACAAACGGCTGCTAAGTTTTAAAGCCGTTAACACTCTCTGCTGTTTCTCTGTCCCTTAAAGTTGAAACTGGTATAAATCCAACACACATACAAATTGTTTCCCACGTATGATAGAATACCATATAAGGTAACATTACGACATACACTCTGCCAAGAATGAGGGAAATTAACTCCTTAAGTCTCTCCTTTGTCCTTATACCATAAGTGCCTAAAGTCTTTAGGATATATGACCCCCCAATAAAGGCTACCCCAACACTGTACACCAGAGACAATAGGGTAACTATGTCTCATAATGAGATCCACTAGAGGGTTAACCTCTGAAGTGCTGTCCTTCCTAACCTAAAAAGAAAGAGTCACTTACCTGTGGTTCTGGCTGCAGGGCAGAAAGCAGCTACACAGGTGTGACAGGCACCCTGTCATGGACCTGTAGTAAAATCAAGAACAGAGTAACTAACTCTGGCTTACTGCAAAGGGGAAGCAAAATGTTAAAAGTAAAGCAAAGACTGCCTCGTCGCCTTTTAACTGCTTAAAAGCCACCACTACTTTTAGTAAAGAGATTGACATGGACACAGCTAGACCCCAATCCTTGCTTGCACGGAAGAATACCCATAAAAGGATTAATATCTTCAGACACCAACTTTGCACAACCTCCATTGACAGAGGCAAAAAAGAATGACTGGGGATTACGGGTAAGGGAAGTTACACTTAACAACTTTGCTGGGGTTCTCTTTGCCTCCTCCTGCTGGCCAAACGTTGAATATCCCACTAGTAATTGGAAAGATGTTGTGGACTCTCCATGTCTTAGGAAAGAAATAGCTCTTGTAGCAGTCTGTTCTTTAGAGAGGGATATGGCCGCACCTCATTAACCAGGCCCAAAGGAGGCCAAAATGAACGTCTGGGGTTGCCATTTCCCTTGTTCAGAGGAGAATTGGCTGGTATTTTGGGGCTGGACTGAAATTGTTAGGCAGAATCAGACTGATATACTTCAGTAAACTTTTCCTCTGTGAAAAGCACAACTGGGCTAAAAAAAGCTACTCCCAGGTGGTAACCGGGCCATATAACAAGTCACTGAGCTGTTTGCTCCTGGCAGACGGCATCTCTTTCTGTATGTTTTTGGACAGTGGCAGTGTGTACCACAGTCCCAGCTAGACTCCAGGGTCAGAACACTTGGAACATTCATATCCATAAATACTAGCTATGCAATGACCTAATGTTCCAACATAGTTCTGGATTAAATTTGTGAGCATATACCCTTTATATTTTTTATCTCACTGCTTTGCTTTTGGAAATATTTGTTCATGGTATGATGAGGCTGTCTTCACACCTAATATAAAAGTTTGGATGTGACCATTCGTTCTAGTTCCTACAGAAACACAAAGCGGAATCCTAAATTACAAGAGGATCTTGGAGGACATAAAATATTTATGTATTAGAATGGCTTTTTTCAAAGGCTAATGCTGAAGACAAGGGTCTTCAATCAAATTGGCACTGTTTTCTGCGGTGAAAGAAAGGGATACTTAGTTCAATAAAATGGGAGTTGCTTGGAGTGATGAAACAAACAAAAAAAATACTACCAAAGATCTTAAAGAATGTTGCTGTAACATAAGCAGTGTTCCCTCAGGACCTTTTTAGCGGGTGCACAACCCGGCTGATTTTACTGACATGCCTAACATTTTAGCCAATATTTAAGTGAATGTAAACTTTAGAATAGTCTCTCAAGTCATAGGATAGAATTTTAAAAAATGAATGAGACTTTCATTCATCAAATGTGTAGTATATACTTATCTTCTGAGATTTTGACCTTGTAATGCTATTTTTTAAATTCCATCCTATAACTTGAGCGACTATGCTCAAGTTTACATTCACTTTAAGCGAAAAATTAGCTAATATTAAAAAAGTTGAATTTTTATTGCACAAATTATCATTAAATATATTTATGTTAAATTATTTAATGAATTTAGGCTTTGGATAGCAGAACATTTTCTGTGAAAACTGATAAGTATTATTTTTTTCAGGATAAAGAGTGAATTCCTGAGTATAAATGAGGCCTTTTAAGTTCCCAGTGCAATCGGGGTAAAACTGGAGGTTGTTGCAACATATTTTAAAGTAATTCTATATAAAGTTTATTGATATAGGCGGGGTGTGGAAAAGGAAATTAGATTGTGTTCAGTGAGTGCTGGAAATAATTTTTCTCTTGCAAGGTGTATCCAGTCCACGGATTCATCCTTTACTTGTGGGATATTCTCATTCCCTACATGAAGTGGCAAAGAGAGCACACAGCAAAGCTGTCCATATAGCTCCCCCTCTAGCTCCACCCCCCAGTCATTCTCTTTGCCGGCTCTAAGCACTAGGGTCTCTCTACGGGAGGGTAAAGTGAATGTGGTGTTAGAATTGTAGTTTTTATTATCTTCAATCAAAAGTTTGTTATTTTAAATGGTACCGGTTTGTACTATTTACTCTCTAGCAGAAAAGTGATGAAGATTTCTGCTGAGAGGAAAATGATTTTAGCATGTTGTAACTAAAATCCACTGCTGTTCCCACACAGGACTGAGGAGTACCAGAAAACTTCAGTTGGGGGGAATGGTTTGTAGGGTAATCTGCAATGAGGTATGTTCAGTCATGTATTTCTAGACAAGACTCAGATAATGCTAGAAGAGACTGACAATATCCCCATGAGGGGAGGGTAAGCTATATTCACAGACTTAGTAAGGGATTGAATGCTTACATAACAGGGCTAATTATGCTGGTTGACACTGATTCAGGGCAATCGATAGTTTTTTCATGAAAACACTTTTTTTTTTATGGGGTTATTACCCAGATGGCTGGTTTTTAATCACTTAAGAGTGTGTTACTAGGCCTCACAACTCCGGAGTAGAGTGGGAGGGGCCTAATTTTGCGCCTCAGATGCGCAGTTAGAATTTGCAGAGAAGTTCATGCTGATTCACATGGAGGGTCCTGCTGCTGTTTGAGGGCCTGATAGAAGATATATTCCCCCAAATCTGATCCCTAAGGGCAGGTAGGGCCACAGCAAGGCTGTGGCTAGGTGCTGTACTATCTTTAACTGGGTGTTGGCTTTAGGCTGCTCCGGTTTGGGCATTAAGGGGTTAATCGTTTTGAAACTTTTGTTGCAAACTTATTAAGGCTTTAGGTACATACTGTGAAAATTTCAGGAGAATTGCTGTATTTTTCACTGTTTTGTAAAATTGTGTGCTCTTTTTATCTCTTAAAGGCACAGTAACGTTTTTTTCAAATTGTGTTTTTTATTTAATTAAAGTGATTTCCAAGCCTGCTTATATATATTACTAATCTATTAAACATGTCTGACACTAAGGAAAATCCTTGTCCAATGTGTTTAGAAGCCATGGTGGAACCCCCTCTAAGAATGTGTCCCACTTGTACTGATATGGCTATACACTTTAAAGATCATATTGTTGCACTTAAAAATGTGGCCCAAGATGATTCTCAGACTGAAGGTAACGAGGGTAGCCCGTCTGCCTCTCCTCAAGTGTCACAACCAGTTACGCCCGCGCAAGCGACGCCTAGTACCTCTAGTGCGTCTAACACTTTTACATTACAAGACTTAGCGGCAGTCATGGATAATTCTCTTACAGCCTTTTTATCTAAACTGCCCGTATTACCTGCAAAGCGTGATAGCTCTGTTTTAAGAACAGATTATGAGCATTCTGACGCTTTGGTAGCCGTATCCGATATACCCTCACAACACTCTGAAGTGGGAGTGAGGGATTTGATGTCTGAGGGAGAAGTCTCTGATTCAGGAAGGGTTCCTCCTCAGACAGATTCAGATACATTGGCTTTTAAATTTAAACTAGAACACCTCCGCGTTTTGCTTAGGGAGGTATTAGCTACTCTGGATGACTGCGACCCTTTGGTGATCCCAGAGAAATTGTGTAAAATGGACAAGTACCTAGAGGTCCCGGTTTACACGGATACGTTTCCGGTCCCTAAGAGGATTGCGGATATCGTTACTAGTGAGTGGGATAGACCAGGTGTTCCCTTTACTCCCCCTCCTGTTTTTAAGAAAATGTTCCCCATACCTGACCCTGTGCGGGACTCGTGGCAGACGGTCCCTAAGGTGGAGGGGGCTATTTCTACACTTGCTAAACGCACAACAATACCAATTGAAGACAGTTGTGCTTTTAAAGACCCTATGGATAAGAAGTTAGAGGGTTTACGTAAGAAAATTTTTGTTCAACAAGGTTTTCTTCTCCAACCTATTGCCTGCATTATTCCTGTAACTACTGCAGCTGCTTTCTGGTTTGAGGCGCTGGAAGACACGCTCCAGACGGAGACCTCATATGAGGAAATTATGGATAGAATTAAGGCTTTAAGGCTAGCTAATTCTTTTATCACTAACGGCGCTTTTCAAATAGTTAGCGGCGAAAAATTCAGGTTTCGCCATTTTGGCGCGCAGGGCGCTTTGGCTAAAATCCTGGTCGGCCGATGTGTCGTCTAAATCCAAGCTTTTGAACATTCCTTTCAAAGGAAAGACCCTCTTTGGGCCTGAATTGAAAGAGATTATTTCAAATATCACCGGGGGAAAAGGCCATGCTCTCACTCAGGACAAGCCCTTTAAGACAAAGAACAAAGCTAATTTTCGTTCCTTTCACAATTTCAGGAACGGCCCTGCTTCATCCTCTCCGGCTGCAAAGCAAGAGGGTAACGCTTCACAGTCCAAGGCAACCTGGAAGCCTTATCAGGGCTGGAATAAGGGTAAACAGGCCAAAAAGCCTGCAGCTGCCACCAAGACAGCATGAAGGGGTAGCCCCCGATCCGGGACCGGATCTAGTAGGGGGCAGACTCTCTCTCTTCGCTCAGGCCTAGTCAAGAGATGTACATGATCCTTGGGCTTTAGAGATTGTAGCCCAGGGATACCTTCTAGAATTCAAGGACTCTCCTCCAAGGGGAAGGTTCCACATTTCTCGTCTGTCTACAGATCAGACAAAGAAAGAGGCGTTTTTACGCTGTGTAGAAGATCTACTTACAATGGGAGTGATCCACCCAGTTCCAATTGCAGAACAAGGACTGGGGTTTTACTCAAACTTGTTTGTGGTTCCCAAAAAAGAAGGAACTTTCAGACCAATCCTGGATCTCAAAATTCTAAACAAATTCCTCAGAGTCCCATCATTCAAGATGGAGACCATTTGGACAATCTTACCAATGATCCAGGAAGGTCAATATATGACTACCGTGGATCTAAAGGATGCGTATCTGCACATTCCTATCCACAAAGATCATCACCAGTTTCTCAGGTTCGCTTTTCTGGACAAGCATTATCAGTTTGTGGCTCTTCCTTTCGGGTTGGCCACCGCTCCCAGAATTTTCACAAAGGTGCTAGGGTCCCTCCTGGCGGTTCTAAGACCGCGGGGCATAGCAGTGGCGCCTTACTTAGACGACATCTTTATTCAGGCGTCAACTTTCCAAAGAACGAAGTCTCACACAGAGATCGTATTGGCCTTTCTGAGGTCCCACGGGTGGAAGGTGAACGTAAAAAAGAGTTCTCTCTTCCCTCTCACGAGAGTTCCATTCCTAGGAATCCTGATAGACTCGGTAGAAATGAAAATATTTCTGACGGAGGTCAGAAAGTTAAAACTGTTAACTACTTGCCGAGCTCTTCATTCCATTCCTCGGCCATCTGTGGCTCAGTGCTAATGGTAGCGGCAATGGACATAGTCCCTTTTGCTCGGATACACCTCAGACCACTGCAACTATGCATGCTCAAACAGTGGAATGGGGATTATGCAGATTTGTCTCCTCAAATTCAGTTGGACCAGGAGACCAGAGATTCTCTTCTCTGGTGGTTGTCTCAGGATCACCTGTCTCAGGGAATATGTTTCCGCAGACCAGAGTGGATCATTGTAACGACCGACGCCAGTCTGTTAGGCTGGGGTGCGGTCTGGGACTCCCTGAAAGCTCAGGGTTTATGGTCTCGGGAAGAAGCTCTTCTCCCGATAAACATTCTGGAACTGAGGGCGATATTCAATGCTCTTCAGGCATGGCCTCAACTAGCTGCGGCCAAATTCATCAGATTTCAGTCGGACAACATCACGACTGTAGCTTACGTCAATCATCAGGGGGGAACAAAGAGTTCCCTAGCAATGATGGAAGTAACCAAAATAATCAGGTGGGCGGAGGATCACTCCTGCCATCTCTCAGCAATTCACATCCCAGGAGTAGACAACTGGGAGGCGGATTTTCTAAGTCGTCAGACTTTTCACCCGGGGGAGTGGGAACTCCACCCGGAGGCATTTGCCCAGCTGACTCAGCTTTGGGGCACTCCAGAGTTGGATCTGATGGCGTCCCGTCAGAACACCAAACTTCCTCTCTAAGGGTCCAGGTCCCGGGATCCCAAGGCGGTATTGATAGATGCTCTAGCAGCGCCTTGGTCCTTCAATCTGGCTTATGTTTTTCCACCGTTTCCTCTCCTCCTGCGTCTGGTTGCCAGAATCAAGCAGGAGAAGGCTTCAGTGATTCTGATAGCGCCTGCGTGGCCACGCAGGACTTGGTATGCAGACCTACTGGACATGTCATCTGTCCCACCATGGACATTGCCAATGAGGCAGGACCTTCTGATACAGGGTCCGTTCAAGTATCCAAATTTAGTTTCTCTACGTCTGACTGCTTGGAGATTGAATGCTTAATTCTATCAAAGCGGGGGTTCTCTGAGTCAGTTATAGATACTCTGATTCAGGCTAGAAAGCCTGTCACCAGGAAAATCTACCATAAGATATGGCGGAAATATCTTTGTTGGTGTGAATCCAAGGGTTACTCATGGAGTAAGATTAGGATTCCCAGAATATTGTCTTTTCTCCAAGAAGGATTGGAGAAAGGATTGTCAGCTAGTTCCTTAAAAGGACAAATATCTGCTTTGTCTATCCTGTTACACAAGCGTCTGGCAGAGGTACCAGACGTTCAAGCGTTTGCTCAGGCTTTAGTCAGAATCAAGCCTGTCTATACAGGGAGTGCAGAATTATTTGTATTTTTGAGGATTAATTTTATTATTGAACAACAACCATGTTCTCAATGAACCCAAAAAACTTATTAATATCAAAGCTGAATAGTTTTGGAAGTAGTTTTTAGTTTATTTTTAGTTATAGCTATTTTAGGGGGATATCTGTGTGTGCAGGTGACTATTACTGTGCATAATTATTAGGCAACTTAACAAAAAACAAATATATACCCATTTCAATTATTTATTTTTACCAGTGAAACCAATATAACATCTTAACATTCACAAATATACATTTCTGACATTCAAAAACAAAACAAAAACAAATCAGTGACCAATATAGCCACCTTTCTTTGCAAGGACACTCAAAAGCCTGCCATCCATGGATTCTGTTAGTGTTTTGATCTGTTCACCATCAACATTGCGTGCAGCAGCAACCACAGCCTCCCAGACACTGTTCAGAGAGGTGTACTGTTTTCCCTCCTTGTAAATCTCACATTTGATGATGGACCACAGGTTCTCAATGGGGTTCAGATCAGGTGAACAAGGAGGCCATGTCATTAGATTTTCTTCTTTTATACCCTTTCTTGCCAGCCACGCTGTGGAGTACTTGGACGCGTGTGATGGAGCATTGTCCTGCATGAAAATCATGTTTTTCTTGAAGGATGCAGACTTCTTCCTGTACCACTGCTTGAAGAAGGTGTCTTCCAGAAACTGGCAGTAGGACTGGGAGTTGAGCTTGACTCCATCCTCAACCCGAAAAAGCCCCACAAGCTCATCTTTGATGATACCAGCCCAAACCAGTACTCCACCTCCACCTTGCTGGCGTCTGAGTCGGACTGGAGCTCTCTGCCCTTTACCAATCCAGCCACGGGCCCATCCATCTGGCCCATCAAGACTCACTCTCATTTCATCAGTCCATAAAACCTTAGAAAAATCAGTCTTGAGATATTTCTTGGCCCAGTCTTGACGTTTCAGCTTGTGTGTCTTGTTCAGTGGTGGTCGTCTTTCAGCCTTTCTTACCTTGGCCATGTCTCTGAGTATTGCACACCTTGTGCTTTTGGGCACTCCAGTGATGTTGCAGCTCCGAAATATGGCCAAACTGGTGGCAAGTGGCATCTTGGCAGCTGCACGCTTGACTTTTCTCAGTTCATGGGCAGTTATTTTGCGCCTTGGTTTTTCCACACGCTTCTTGCGACCCTGTTGACTATTTTGAATGAAACGCTTGATTGTTCGATGATCACGCTTCAGAAGCTTTGCAATTTTAAGAGTGCTGCAAGATATCTCACTATTTTTGACTTTTCTGAGCCTGTCAAGTCCTTCTTTTGACCCATTTTGCCAAAGGAAAGGAAGTTGCCTAATAATTATGCACACCTGATATAGGGTGTTGATATCATTAGACCACACCCCTTCTCATTACAGAGATGCACATCACCTAATATGCTTAATTGGTAGTAGGCTTTCGAGCCTATACAGCTTGGAGTAAGACAACATGCATAAAGAGGATGATGTGGTCAAAATACTCATTTGCCTAATAATTCTGCACTCCCTGTAAACCTGTGGCTCCGCCATGGAGTTTGAATCTAGTTCTTTCAGTTCTTCAAGGGGTTCCGTTTGAACCTTTACATTCCATAGACATTAAGTTGTTATCTTGGAAAGTTTTGTTTTTGATAGCTATCTCTTCTGCTAGAAGAGTTTCAGAATTATCTGCCTTACAGTGTGATTCACCTTACCTGGTGTTCCACGCAGATAAGGTAGTTTTGCGTACCAAGCCTGGTTTTCTTCCTAAAGTTGTTTCTAACAAGAATATTAACCAGGAAATAGTTGTTCCTTCTCTGTGTCCTAATCCATCTTCGAAGAAGGAACGTCTATTACACAATCTTGATGTAGTTCGTGCTTTTAAGTTCTATTTACAAGCAACTAAGGATTTCAGACAAACATCTTCTTTGTTTGTTATCTATTCTGGTAAGAGGAGAGGTCAGAAAGCTACTGCTACCTCTCTTTCCTTTTGGCTGAAAAGCATCATCTTTTTGGCCTATGAGACTGCTGGCCAGCAGCCTCCTGAAAGAATTACTGCTCATTCTACCAGAGCAGTGGCTTCCACATGGGCTTTCAAAAATGAGGCTTCTGTTGAACAGATTTGTAAGGCAGCGACTTGGTCTTCACTGCATACTTTTGCCAAATTTTACAAATTCGATACTTTTGCTTCTTCGGAGGCTATTTTTGGGAGAAAGGTTTTGCAAGCAGTGGTGCCTTCCGTTTAAGGTACCTGTCTTGTTCCCTCCCTTCATCCGTATCCTAAAGCTTTGGTATTGGTATCCCACAAGTAAAGGATGAATCCGTGGACTGGATACACCTTGCAAGAGAAAACAGAATCTATGCTTACCTGATAAATTCTTTTCTCTTGCGGTGTATCCAGTCCACGGCCCGCCCTGGCATTTAAGTCAGGTAAAATATTTTTTTGTTTAAACTACAGTCACCACTGCACCCTATGGTTTCTCCTTTTTCTTCCTAACCTTTGGTCGAATGACTGGGGGGTGGAGCTAGAGGGGGAGCTATATGGACAGCTTTGCTGTGTGCTCTCTTTGCCACTTCCTGTAGGGAATGAGAATATCCCACAAGTAAAGGATGAATCCGTGGACTGGATACACCGCAAGAGAAAGTAATTTATCAGGTAAGCATAAATTCTGTTTTTTCTTATGGGCCAAGGCCAGCATTATGTTATGTAATATGTACATTTGAATTTTCACTGATGTGTAGTTTTAGATTCTGTTCTAGGGCTTGATGGTCTAAAATTCATCAGCATGGTGAGAAATATCACATCAAGGTAAGATGAGCAGAACTTATGGAATGATCTAAGAAAAGGGGGCTTAACCACAAACTCCCAACGAGTTTCAAGCCTATCTGCAAAGAAAGTAATGAAACGCTCTAGAATGCAGATTCTGGCAGGGGAGTGAATATGACAGCGAACACCAGCACCGAAACACGTACAAATCAATAAAACAAGGTACAAATCAAGTGATGCAGTCTTTAATGTAATATACCTTGCATTAGTTTCAAGGTTTGCATATATGTGTTTATCCTTCACTTTAAAGGGATAGTCTACACCTTGGTCATCTTAAAGTCTTACCTTAGATTAAGCTGCAATCAGCCTCCAGCACCTTTTCTATATCATGCAGCAGGAATGGGTAAAAAGTTATTTTAAAATAAATATTGTTTCTGGCCACTTTGAAATGGCTGCCAAGCTCGGCCCACTGGTGACATCATGATCTGGGCTGCATATGGCATCCAATCACAAGAAGTTTACTTGTTGGATTTAATAGACTGTCAATGCTATTCAGCAGCGTGCCTAGATGTAGCCCAGATTGTGATGTCATCAGGGGCAGAGCTTGGCAGCCATTTCAAACTGGCCATAAACAATATTCATTTTAAAATAACTTATTTACTGTTCCTGCTGCATGATAAAGAAATGGTGCAGGAGACCATTTGCAGCTTAATCTAAGGTAAGACTTTAAGATGACTAAGGTGTAGACTGTCCCTTTAATAAGAGCAATGTGTATTTTGAAACAAACTTGCCAGTCTACACTCAGCAATAAGAAACTGCGAGACCTACAGCAATAATATGCTTAGATCATTCCTATACCAGTTAAAAGGAAACTTGATACATGCCTCAAGGAACACACCAGTTCAGCCCACTCGCCAATGCTGCAACACTTATTTCACAATAGAAATATAAGGAACCCTTTGAATTTAGGCTTCTTGTTTACAACTTCAACTTTGTTTCCATAAACTAATGAGTACCATAGGTAAGAGTTTCACAGTCTACAAGGAATATGCTCTTTTCTGCGTCATTTTTGGGATATTTAAAACGTACATTAAAAGGGACAGTCTACTCCAAAATTGTTCTGTTTAAAAAGATAGATATTACCCATTCCCCAGTTTTGCACATCCAACATGGTTATATTAAATGGACACTGAACCCAATTTTTTTCTTTTGTGATTCAGATAGAGCATGCAATTTTAAGCATTTTCCTAATTTACTCCTATTATCAAATTTTCTGCCTTCTCTTGGTATTTTTATTTGAAAAGCAAGAATGTAAGTTTAGATGCCAGCCCATTTTTGGTTAACAACCTGCGTTGTCCTTGCTGATTGGACAGCACCAATGAACAAATGCTGTTCATGGTTCTGAACCACAAATTGTCTGGCTCCTTAGCTTAGATGCCTTCTTTTTCAAATAAAGATAGCAAAAGAACAAAGAAAAATTGATAATAGGAGTAAATTAGAAAGTTGCTTAAAATTGCATGCTCTATCTGAATCACAAAAGAAAAAAATTGGATTCAGTGTCCCTTTAATAACTGTCCTTTTAAATACGCTTTAAGACACTTAGTTTTTTGTACCACTTTAGATCATCCCATCATAGACTTCATAGCACTTATGGATCAACAGCTAGCCAATGCAAGATTTCACCGAAGTCTTCTTGGTTTATATGGTCCCTACATGTGGATTTTTAAAAAAACTACAACAAAAAAATAAATAAATAAAAAAAATAAGGAGTTCATAGTCTTAAAGGGACATGAACCCAAATATTTTTATAGTGATTTAGATCGGGCATATAATATTAAACAACTTTCCAATATATCTCTATTATCAAATTTGCTTCATTCTCTTGGTAGCCTTTGTTGAAAAGTATACCTAGGTAGGCTCAGGAGCTGGGAGCTAGCTGCTGATTGGTGGCTGCATATATATACTTATCACTGGCTAACTGATATGTTCAGCTAGCTCACAGTAGTGTATTGCTGCCCATTCAATAAAGAGTACCTAGAGAATGAGAAAATTGTTAATATAAGTAAATTGGAAAGTTGTTTAAAATGGTATGCTCTATCAGAATTATGAAAGAAAAAAAAAGTAAATTTAATCCTTACTTGTGGGATTTATCCTCCTGCTAACAGGAAGTGGCAAAAAGCACCACAGCAGAGCTGTCTATATAGCTCCTCCCTTCCCTCCACCTCCAGTCATTCGACCGAAGTTAGAAAGAGAAAGGAAAAGCCAAAGGTGCCGAGGTGACTGAAGTTTGTAAAAAAATATAATATAAACTAAATCTGTCTTAAAAATGACAGGGAGGGACGTGGACTCGTCATAACGTAGAAGAAATTAATTTATCAGGTAAGCATAAATTTACTTTTCTTCTACATCATATGACAAGTCCACGGATTCATCCTTACTTGTGGGATATAATACCAAAGCTACAGGACACGGATGAAAGGGAGGGAACAAGACAGGAACCTAAACGGAAGGCACCACTGCTTGAAGAACCTTTCTCCCAAAACCAGCCTCAGAAGAAGCAAAAGTATCAAATTTGGAAAATTCGGAAAAAGTATGAAGAGACGACCAAGTCGCAGCCTTGCAAATCTGTTCAACAGAAGCATCATTTTTAAATGCCCATGAGAAAGCCACAGCCCTAGTAGAATGAGACGTAATTCTTTCAGGAGGCTGCTGTCCAGCAGTCTCATATGCCAAGCGGATGATACTCTTCAGCCAAAAAGAAAGAGAGGTAGCCGTAGCTTTCTGACCCCTACGTTTTCCAGAAAAAACAATGAATAATGAAGATGATTGACGGAAATCCTTAGTCGCCTGCAAGTAAAACTTCAAGGCACGGACCACGTCCAAGTTATGTAACAGACGCTCCTTCTTAGAAGAAGGATTAGGACACAAAGAAGGAACAACAATTTCCTGATTTCCTGATTAATATTCTTATTTGAAACAACCTTAGGAAGGAACCCAGGTTTGGTACGTAAAACCACCTTATCAGAATGAAAGATAAGGCGAGTCACATTGTAGTGCTGAAAGCTCAGAAACTCTACGAGCAGAAGAAATAGCAACCAAAAACAAAACTTTGAAGATAATAACTTAATATCTATGGAATGCATAGGTTCAAACGGAACCCCTTGAAGAACACTAAGAACTAAATTCAAACTCCAGGGTGGAGCAATAGGTGTAAACACAGGCTTAATTCTGGTTAGAGCCTGACAAACAGACTGAACGTCTGGAACATCTGCCAAACGTTTGTGTAGCAAAATTGACAAAGCAGAAATCTGTCCCTTTAAGGAACTCACTGATAACCCTTTCTCCAATCCTTCTTGGAGAAAGGACAGAATCCTTGGAATCCTAACTTTACTCCATGAGTAGCCCTCACACCAAAAAAGATATTTGCGCCATATCTTATGATAGATCTTTCTGGTTACAGGCTTACGTGCCTGAATCAAAGTATCAAAGACCGAATCAGAGAAGCCCCGCTTAGATAAAATCAAGCATTCAATCTCCAAGCAGTCAGCTGCAGAGAAATTAGATTTGGATGTTGGAAAGGACCTTGAATGAGAAGGTCCTGTCTCAATGGAAGCTTCCACGGAGGCAAAGAGGACATGTCCACTAGATCTGCATACCAAGTCCTGCGTGGCCATGCAGGCGCGATTAGAATTACTGAAGCTCTCTCCTGTTTGATCCGAGCAATCACCCGGGAAAGGAGAGGAAATGGTGGAAACACATAAGCCAGGTTGAACGACCAAGGCCCTGCCAGGGCATCTATCAGTTCGGCCTGAGGATCCCTCGACCTGGATCCGTATCTTGGGAGCTTGGCATTCTATCAAGGCGCCATCAGATCCAAATCCGTCTGCCCTATCGGAGAATCAGTGAGGCAAATACCTCCGGATGGAGTTCCCACTCCCCCGGATGAAAAGCCTGTCGGCTTAAAAAGTCCGCTTCCCAGTTGTCCACTCCTGGGATGTAGATTGCTGACAGATAACAAGAGTGGGTCTCCACCCATCAAATTATCTTGGATACTTCTGTCATCGCTAAGGAACTCCTCTCGTTTTTCCCTGATGATTGATGTAAGCCACAGTCCTGAAATGTCCGACTGGAATCTGAAGAATTTGGCCGAAGCCAACTGAGGCCATGCCTGAAGCGCATTGAATATTGCTCTCAATTCCAGAATATTGATTGGAAGTAGAGACTCCACTTGAGTCCATAAACCCTGAGCCTTCAGGGAATTCCAGACTGCACCTCAGCCCAGTAGACTGGCGTCCGTTGTCACTATCACCCACGAGGGTCTGCGGACAACCACCAAAGAAGACAGTCTCTGGTCTCTTGATCCAGATTTATCGGAGGAGATAAATTTGCATAGTCCCCATTCCACTATCCGAGCATGCACAGTTGCAGTGGTCTGAGATGAAACTGAGCAAACGGAATGTTGTCCATTGCCGCCACCATCAATCCAATTACCTCCATACACTGAGCCACCGATGGCCGAGGATTGGACTGAAGGGCTCGGCATGTTTCTAGAATTTTTGACTTTCTGACCTCCGTCAGAAATATCTTCATGTCTATAGAATCTATCAGAGTTCCCAAGAAGGGAACCCTTGTCTGTGGAATTAGTGAACTCTTTTCTAGATTCACCTTCCACCCGTGGGTTCTAAGAAAAGACAACACTGTGTCTGTATGAGACTTTGTCAGATGATAAGTTGACGCCTGAATCAAAATATCGTCCAGATAAGGCGCCACTGCTATGCCCCGCGGCCTGAGAACCGCCAGAAGGGATCCTAGAACCTTTGTGAAGATCCTGGGTGCTGTGGCCAACCCGAAGGGAAGAGCCACAAACTGAAAATGTTTGTCCAGGAAGGCAAACTTTAGGAACTGATGATGATCCTTGTGGATAGGAATATGAAGGTATGTATCCTTCAAGTCCACGGTAGTCATATATTGACCCTCCTGGATCATTGGTAAAATTGTTCGGATGGTCTCCATCTTGATGGATGGAACTCTGAGAAACTTGTTTAGACCTTTGAGATCTAAAATAGGTCTGAACGTTCCCTCTTTTTTGGGAACCACGAAAAGATTTGAGTAAAATCCCTGTCCCTGTTCTAGTCTTGGAACGGGATGAATTACTCCCATAGTAGAGAGGTATTTTACACAACATAAGAACGCCTCTATTTTATCTGGTTTGCAGAAAATCGTGAAAGAAGAAATCTCCCTCTTGGGAGAAAATTTTTGAATTCCAGTTGATACCCGTGGGTCACGATTTCCAGTGCCCAGGGGTCCTGAACATCTCTTGCCCAAGCCTGGGCAAAGAAAGAAAGTCTGCCCCCTACTAGATCCGGTCCCGGATCGGGGGCCGCCCCTTCATGCTGTCTTTGTAGCAGCAGCGGGCTTCTTGGCTTGTTTACCCTTGTTCCAAGCCTGGTTGGGTCTCCAGACAGACTTGGCCTGAGCAAAATTCCCTTCCTGCTTTGTGGAGGAAGAGGAAGAATTTAAGTTAAGAGGAAGAAATTATTCTGTTTACCCCTCATCTTAACAGACTTATCCTGAGGTAGAGCGTGACCTTTACCTCCAGTAATGTCAGAAATGATTTCCTTCAACTCAGGCCCGAATAGGGTCTTACCCTTGAAAGGAATAGCCAAGAGATTTGACTTAGACGACACATCAGCAGACCACGATTTTAACCATAACGCTCTATGCGCTAAAATGGCAAATCCTGCTTTTTTTAGCCGCCAACTTAGCAATTTGAAAGGCGGAATCTGTAATAAAAGAATTAGCTAGCTTGAGAGCCTTAATTCTATCTAAAATATCCTCTAAAGGGGTCTCAACCTTAAGAGACTCTTCTAGAGCATCAAACCAGAAAGCCGCTGCAGTAGTAACTGGAACAATGCAGGCTGTCCGTTGTAAAAGAAAACCCTGATGAATAAACAACTTCTTTAGAAGACCCTCTAAATTGCTTATCCATAGGGTCTTTGAAAGCACAACTGTGCTCAATAGGAATAGTTGTGCGCTTCGCTTAGCCAGGGTAGAAATAGCTCCCTCCACCTTAGGGACAGTCTGCCAAGAGTCCCGAATGGTGTCTGATATGGGATACATTTTCTTAAAATTAGGAGGATGAGAGAATGGAATACCCGGTCTGTCCCACTCCTTCTTAATAATCTCCGAAATTCTCTTAGGAACCGGAAAAACATCACTGTAAGCGTGTACTTCTAGATATTTGTCCATTTTACACAATTTCTCTGGTGATTCCATAATAGGGTCACAGTCATCCAGAGTTGCTAAGACCTCCCTAAGTAACAGGCGGAGGTGTTCCAGCATAAATTTAAAGGACATGATGTCCGAATCTGTCTGAGGCAACACACTTCCCGAATCTGAAAGTTCTCCCTCAGACAAAATTTCCCTGACCCCCAACTCAGATCCCTGTGAGGGCACATCGGAAATAGCCAACAAAGCATCAGAGGACTCAGTATTCACATTGATTCCTGTCCTACTGCGTTTACCCTGTAACACTGGTAACTTAGAATTAGATAATACCTCTGTAAGGGTAGTTGACATAACTGCAGCCATATCCTGCAGAGTAAAAGAATTAGACGCTGTTGAGGAACTCGGCGTCGCTTGGGTGGGCGTTAAAGGTTGTGACACTTGGGGAGAATTATGCGGCATATCCTGATTCTCTTCAGGCTGAGAATCATCCTTAGGCACACTTTCTTTACATAAAATATGTCTTTTACATTGTAAGGCTCTTTCAGTACAAGAGATACACAAAGTAAACACATAGAACAAGGAGTTTCCTCAAGTTCAGACATGTTAAACAGACTAGCAGTAGCCACAATGGACATTTTTAACCTTATTTGTGGTTTCAAAGAATTTTTAGAAAAAAATGTACTGCGCTTTTAAATAATAAAAGCGCAACAATTTTTCTGTACTGCACAAAAAAACGAATTTTAGCACTAAAAAATTATACTAAACATTTTAATTTTGCCAAAAATTATTGCACTATTCGAGCAAAAACTAAATCACCCTGTAAAAAGTCTCTTTATTTAGTAAATAAACTTTAAACAAAGATAACAGCCCCTGTACCTCGCCACAGCTCTGCTGTGGCGCCTACCTACCCCCAGGGTACTCAAATACACTAACCATTTCTCCCTGAGGAAAATAGTACTCACCGGTACCATTTTAAAATAAAAAATTTCTTGATTGAAGAATCTAAAACTAACACCTCACTTTACCTCTTCCTATTACTAACACATGCAAAGAGAATGACTGGAGGTGGAGGGAAGGGATGAGCTATATAGACAGCTCTGCTGTGGTGCTCTTTGCCACTTCCTGTTAGGAGGAGGATAAATCCCACAAGTAAGGATGAAATCCGTGGACTCGTCATATCTTGTAGAAGAAAAACAGAATTTATGTTTACCTGATAAATTACTTTCTCCAACGGTGTGTCCGGTCCACGGCGTCATCCTTACTTGTGGGATATTCTCTTCCCCAACAGGAAATGGCAAAGAGCCCAGCAAAGCTGGTCACATGATCCCTCCTAGGCTCCGCCTACCCCAGTCATTCGACCGACGTTAAGGAGGAATATTTGCATAGGAGAAACCATATGGTACCGTGGTGACTGTAGTTAAAGAAAATAAATTATCAGACCTGATTAAAAAAACCAGGGCGGGCCGTGGACCGGACACACCGTTGGAGAAAGTAATTTATCAGGTAAACATAAATTCTGTTTTCTCCAACATAGGTGTGTCCGGTCCACGGCGTCATCCTTACTTGTGGGAACCAATACCAAAGCTTTAGGACACGGATGAAGGGAGGGAGCAAATCAGGTCACCTAAATGGAAGGCACCACGGCTTGCAAAACCTTTCTCCCAAAAATAGCCTCAGAAGAAGCAAAAGTATCAAACTTGTAAAATTTGGTAAAAGTGTGCAGTGAAGACCAAGTCGCTGCCCTACATATCTGATCAACAGAAGCCTCGTTCTTGAAGGCCCATGTGGAAGCCACAGCCCTAGTGGAATGAGCTGTGATTCTTTCGGGAGGCTGCCGTCCGGCAGTCTCGTAAGCCAATCTGATGATGCTTTTAATCCAAAAAGAGAGAGAGATAGAAGTTGCTTTTTGACCTCTCCTTTTACCGGAATAAACAACAAACAAGGAAGATGTTTGTCTAAAATCCTTTGTAGCATCTAAATAGAATTTTAGAGCGCGAACAACATCCAAATTGTGCAACAAACGTTCCTTCTTTGAAACTGGTTTCGGACACAGAGAAGGTACGATAATCTCCTGGTTAATGTTTTTGTTAGAAACAACTTTTGGAAGAAAACCAGGTTTAGTACGTAAAACCACCTTATCTGCATGGAACACCAGATAAGGAGGAGAACACTGCAGAGCAGATAATTCTGAAACTCTTCTAGCAGAAGAAATTGCAACTAAAAACAAAACTTTCCAAGATAATAACTTAATATCAACGGAATGCAAGGGTTCAAACGGAACCCCCTGAAGAACTGAAAGAACTAAATTGAGACTCCAAGGAGGAGTCAAAGGTTTGTAAACAGGCTTAATTCTAACCAGAGCCTGAACAAAGGCTTGAACATCTGGCACAGCGGCCAGCTTTTTGTGAAGTAACACAGACAAGGCAGAAATCTGTCCCTTCAGGGAACTTGCAGATAATCCTTTTTCCAATCCTTCTTGAAGGAAGGATAGAATCCTAGGAATCTTAACCTTGTCCCAAGGGAATCCTTTAGATTCACACCAACAGATATATTTTTTCCAAATTTTGTGGTAAATCTTTCTAGTTACAGGCTTTCTGGCCTGAACAAGAGTATCGATAACAGAATCTGAGAATCCTCGCTTCGATAAGATCAAGCGTTCAATCTCCAAGCAGTCAGCTGGAGTGAAACCAGATTCGGATGTTCGAACGGACCCTGAACAAGAAGGTCTCGTCTCAAAGGTAGCTTCCAAGGAGGAGCCGATGACATATTCACCAGATCTGCGTACCAAGTCCTGCGTGGCCACGCAGGAGCTATCAAGATCACCGACGCCCTCTCCTGATTGATCCTGGCTACCAGCCTGGGGATGAGAGGAAACGGCGGGAACACATAAGCTAGTTTGAAGGTCCAAGGTGCTACTAGTGCATCCACTAGAGCCGCCTTGGGATCCCTGGATCTGGACCCGTAGCAAGGAACTTTGAAGTTCTGACGAGAGGCCATCAGATCCATGTCTGGAATGCCCCACAGCTGAGTGACTTGGGCAAAGATTTCCGGATGGAGTTCCCACTCCCCCGGATGCAATGTCTGACGACTCAGAAAATCCGCTTCCCAATTTTCCACTCCTGGGATGTGGATAGCAGACAGGTGGCAGGAGTGAGACTCCGCCCATAGAATGATTTTGGTCACTTCTTCCATCGCCAGGGAACTCCTTGTTCCCCCCTGATGGTTGATGTACGCAACAGTTGTCATGTTGTCTGATTGAAACCGTATGAACTTGGCCCTCGCTAGCTGAGGCCAAGCCTTGAGAGCATTGAATATCGCTCTCAGTTCCAGAATATTTATCGGTAGAAGAGATTCTTCCAGAGACCAAAGACCCTGAGCTTTCAGGGATCCCCAGACCGCGCCCCAGCCCATCAGACTGGCGTCGGTCGTGACAATGACCCACTCTGGTCTGCGGAATGTCATCCCTCGTGACAGGTTGTCCAGGGACAGCCACCAACGGAGTGAGTCTCTGGTCCTCTGATTTACTTGTATCTTCGGAGACAAGTCTGTATAGTCCCCATTCCACTGACTGAGCATGCACAGTTGTAATGGTCTTAGATGAATGCGTGCAAAAGGAACTATGTCCATTGCCGCTACCATCAACCCGATCACTTCCATGCACTGAGCTATGGAAGGAAGAGGAACGGAATGAAATATCCGACAAGAGTCTAGAAGTTTTGTTTTTCTGGCCTCTGTCAGAAAAATCCTCATTTCTAAGGAGTCTATTATTGTTCCCAAGAAGGGAACCCTTGTTGACGGAGATAGAGAACTCTTTTCCACGTTCACTTTCCATCCGTGAGATCTGAGAAAGGCCAGGACAATGTCCGTGTGAGCCTTTGCTTGAGGAAGGGACGACGCTTGAATCAGAATGTCGTCCAAGTAAGGTACTACAGCAATGCCCCTTGGTCTTAGCACAGCTAGAAGGGACCCTAGTACCTTTGTGAAAATCCTTGGAGCAGTGGCTAATCCGAAAGGAAGCGCCACGAACTGGTAATGTTTGTCCAGGAATGCGAACCTCAGGAACCGATGATGTTCCTTGTGGATAGGAATATGTAGATACGCATCCTTTAAATCCACCGTGGTCATGAATTGACCATCCTGGATGGAAGGAAGAATAGTTCGAATGGTTTCCATCTTGAACGATGGAACCTTGAGAAACTTGTTTAAGATCTTGAGATCTAAGATTGGTCTGGACGTTCCCTCTTTTTTGGGAACTATAAACAGATTGGAGTAGAACCCCATCCCTTGTTCTCTTAATGGAACGGGATGAATCACTCCCATTTTTAACAGGTCTTCTACACAATGTAAGAATGCCTGTCTTTTTATGTGGTCTGAAGACAACTGAGACCTGTGGAACCTCCCCCTTGGGGGAAGTCCCTTGAATTCCAGAAGATAACCTTGGGAGACTATTTCTAGCGCCCAAGGATCCAGAACATCTCTTGCCCAAGCCTGAGCGAAGAGAGAGAGTCTGCCCCCCACCAGATCCGGTCCCGGATCGGGGGCCAACATTTCATGCTGTCTTGGTAGCAGTGGCAGGTTTCTTGGCCTGCTTTCCCTTGTTCCAGCCTTGCATTGGTCTCCAAGCTGGCTTGGCTTGAGAAGTATTACCCTCTTGCTTAGAGGACGTAGCACTTTGGGCTGGTCCGTTTCTACGAAAGGGACGAAAATTAGGTTTATTTTTTGCCTTGAAAGGCCGATCCTGAGGAAGGGCGTGGCCCTTACCCCCAGTGATATCCGAGATAATCTCTTTCAAGTCAGGGCCAAACAGCGTTTTCCCCTTGAAAGGAATGTTAAGTAACTTGTTCTTGGAAGACGCATCAGCCGACCAAGATTTCAACCAAAGCGCTCTGCGCGCCACAATAGCAAACCCAGAATTCTTAGCCGCTAACCTAGCCAATTGCAAAGTGGCGTCTAGGGTGAAAGAATTAGCCAATTTGAGAGCATTGATTCTGTCCATAATCTCCTCATAAGGAGGAGAATCACTGTCGACCGCCTTTATCAGCTCATCGAACCAGAAACATGCGGCTGTAGCGACAGGGACAATGCATGAAATTGGTTGTAGAAGGTAACCCTGCTGAACAAACATCTTTTTAAGCAAACCTTCTAATTTTTTATCCATAGGATCTTTGAAAGCACAACTATCCTCTATGGGTATAGTGGTGCGTTTGTTTAAAGTGGAAACCGCTCCCTCGACCTTGGGGACTGTCTGCCATAAGTCCTTTCTGGGGTCGACCATAGGAAACAATTTTTTAAATATGGGGGGAGGGACGAAAGGAATACCGGGCCTTTCCCATTCTTTATTAACAATGTCCGCCACCCGCTTGGGTATAGGAAAAGCTTCTGGGAGCCCCGGCACCTCTAGGAACTTGTCCATTTTACATAGTTTCTCTGGGATGACCAACTTGTCACAATCATCCAGAGTGGATAATACCTCCTTAAGCAGAATGCGGAGATGTTCCAACTTAAATTTAAATGTAATCACATCAGGTTCAGCTTGTTGAGAAATGTTCCCTGAATCAGTAATTTCTCCCTCAGACAAAACCTCCCTGGCCCCATCAGACTGAGTTAGGGGCCCTTCAGAAATATTAATATCAGCGTCGTCATGCTCTTCAGTATCTAAAACAGAGCAGTCGCGCTTACGCTGATAAGTGTTCATTTTGGCTAAAATGTTTTTGACAGAATTATCCATTACAGCCGTTAATTGTTGCATAGTAAGGAGTATTGGCGCGCTAGATGTACTAGGGGCCTCCTGAGTGGGCAAGACTCGTGTAGACGAAGGAGGGAATGATGCAGTACCATGCTTACTCCCCTCACTTGAGGAATCATCTTGGGCATCATTGTCATTGTCACATAAATCACATTTATTTAAATGAATAGGAATTCTGGCTTCCCCACATTCAGAACACAGTCTATCTGGTAGTTCAGACATGTTAAACAGGCATAAACTTGATAACAAGTACAAAAAACGTTTTAAAATAAAACCGTTACTGTCACTTTAAATTTTAAACTGAACACACTTTATTACTGCAAATGCGAAAAAACATGAAGGAATTGTTCAAAATTCACCAAATTTTCACCACAGTTTCTTAAAGCCTTAAAAGTATTGCACACCAAATTTGGAAGCTTTAACCCTTAAAATAACGGAACCGGAGCCGTTTTGAACTTTAACCCCTTACAGTCCCTGGTATCTGCTTTGCTGAGACCCAACCAAGCCCCAAGGGGAATACGATACCAAATGACGCCTTCAGAAAGTCTTTTCTAAGTATCAGAGCTCCTCTCACATGCGACTGCATGCCATGCCTCTCAAAAACAAGTGCGCAACACCGGCGCGAAAATGAGGCTCTGCCTATGCTTTGGGAAAGCCCCTAAAGAATAAGGTGTCTAAAACAGTGCCTGCCGATATTATTATATCAAAATACCCAGATAAAATGATTCCTCAAGGCTAAATATGTGTTAATAATCAATCGATTTAGCCCAAAAAAAGTCTACAGTCTTAATAAGCCCTTTTGAAGCCCTTATTTACAATCGTAATAAACATGGCTTACCGGATCCCAGAGGGAAAATGACAGCTTCCAGCATTACATCGTCTTGTTAGAATGTGTCATACCTCAAGCAGCAAGAGACTGCTCACTGTTCCCCCAACTGAAGTTAATTGCTCTCAACAGTCCTGTGTGGAACAGCCATGGATTTTAGTGACGGTTGCTAAAATCATTTTCCTCATACAAACAGAAATCTTCATCTCTTTTCTGTTTCTGAGTAAATAGTACATACCAGCACTATTTCAAAATAACAAACTCTTGATTGAATAATAAAAACTACAGTTAAACACTAAAAAACTCTAAGCCATCTCCGTGGAGATGTTGCCTGTACAACGGCAAAGAGAATGACTGGGGTAGGCGGAGCCTAGGAGGGATCATGTGACCAGCTTTGCTGGGCTCTTTGCCATTTCCTGTTGGGGAAGAGAATATCCCACAAGTAAGGATGACGCCGTGGACCGGACACACCTATGTTGGAGAAATTGGGTTTCATGGCCCTTTAAAGGGACAGTCTAGTCCAAAACAAACTTTCATTATTCAGATAGGGCATGTCATTTTAAACAATTTCCAAATGTACATCACCAATTTTGCTTAGTTCTCTTGGTATTCTTAGTTGAAAGCTAAACCTAGGAGGTTCATATGCCAATTTCTAAACCCTTGAAGGCTGCCTCTCATCTCAGGGCATTTAGACAGTTTTTCGCCACTAGAGGGTGTTAGTTCATGTGTTTCATATAGATAACACTGTGCTCACGCACGTGGAGTTCCTAGGAGCCAGCACTGATTGGCTAAAATACAAGTCTGTCAAAAGAACTGAAATAAGGGGCAGTTGGCAGAGGCTTAGATACAAGATAATCACAGAGGTAAAAAAGTGTATTTATATAACTATGTTGGTTATGCAAAACTAGGGAATGGGTAATAAAATGGATTATCTATCTTTTAAAACAAATATTCTGGTGTAGACTGTCCCTTTAATGTAAGTCTGAAATAAAAAAAAATAAAAAAAATCCCTCCAAAAAAAGATATGACCCTTTAGTTGTTAAAGGGCCACTGTAAGCAAAAATTAAATATTCATATTACGAATTCACTACCCCAAATAAGCATTTTTTCAATAGCATCCAATAATACTATTTTTACCGTATAGCAAAAATCTTCTTTCCTAATTTTATAGTTTTCTAAACCCACTCCATGGGTATCCTCCGCTACTATCCAATCCTGGCTAACAACCCAGGTTGGAATATGGCGCTTAAAATTCGCTCTGTGCATGCGCAACATTGTGCAACGTCACCGCAAACGTCACTCCCTGAAAGACTGCCTGGAACCTAGTAGACCCGCTCTATTGATCGTACGGCAGAAGATTCAGCTGCGCTTTGACAGGTAAGTCGTGTACGCTAATAGAATCTCCCTAGTAATAACGAGCAATATCATAATCGGATATTTATTAACAGCTTATTATGAAACTATATATAACGAGTATATAATTCACAGGTAAGCCGTGTACTTTCATAGAATCTCCCTAGTAATAACGAGCAATATCATAATAGTAGATTGTTAACATCTTATTATAAAAACATCTAAATAATTTTATATTTAGTCACTTTTACTTTAATTTTTTTTACTCTTTCTTAACAATTGAATGCACACTTTAATTATTATTAAAGATAAAACAAGTTTTGGACATTTTGATAATTTAAAAAAAAAAAATGAAATTTTATATTATTATGGAAATATACTATATAATGATAATTAATATAAATGTATTAACATTGTTAAGGGTGAGACATTTAATGAGTATAATCTTGATTTAGTGATGAAAATAGAAAATCAATTGAGATAATGTCATCAATACAATACTTTACAATTCAGAAATAAAATTACATGATATACGATGTGGAGTGAAAATCATAAACTAAATGCCGCAATATTCAAAATGAATTACTGATTTAGTTGGTAAGCCTCAACTCTGCATCGTATCCAGCACTAAATAATTGTCAATAGATAAGACCGTGAACACTTATAGAGCTTCTATTCTAAATATAAAGTCTGGATAACCTATGTCATGGATTATATTCACAAATGCAAAAGCGTCATCACTATCTATCAGTGGGTAACTGTGGCTGCAATACTTCATAGTGTGCATGCACGATTGAGACAAATTTATGCGCATGCTTATTAGGAACGATTAGACAGTTAATATATAGGTCAGTAAGTTTTAATATATGATTATTACATATAATATATTGTTTGCATTCAAAATAGTAAAAGAAAGTAATGCACTTGTAATGTTTTTGGTACATTTTCAAAAAACAATTGACAGATTCTCACATTAAGTATTGTGTATTCATTGATACATTTATGGTCAAATATTTGTTTCTCCAAAAACATAGCTCTCATATTACCACACACAAAAACGTATTTTCTCTGTCTAAAGAGGACGACCTCTCAATATTTATAAATTAATTTATGCAAAATAAAATGTTGGAGATAAAACAGCACTTCTGTGTCACAGAGGTACTCACCACAGGTTGTTTTGTAATGTCCACCAAGTCTTTAATGTTGTAATACTGGTGCTTCTCAAATGCAGAGAAAAGCATGTCCAGCACCTGCTGCTTATCAGCACGAGCGCGCTTACCATCTTCTTTCTTCTTCTTCTCGTACTCAATCTAAATACGAAAACATATAAATTATCAGTATAAATGGTGAGAGCAGACTTAAAGCTAAGTATAAAACACATGTGCACTACAGTGATAGAATAGATAAGTGCTGGGATTTAAGAGTCCCTCTCCTTCAGCTAGCTTTGTACCTATGAGCTTATATAGTACATAAACAGCACAGGAACATGAACAGTGTGTTAACGTGCTTGATTATCTCACTTGCACTTACTGCCCTCTCACATTGCTTTCCCCTAAACTTGTTCCCAATGACTTTTTATACCACCTGCAGATTATTAAGTGCATGCAAATTGTTCCTTTAGGTTTATTTTTTATGTGAAAACAGTTTTTGCTCATTAAAGGTCAATACTTAGGTTTTGAGATTTTTATTTTCAATTGCTAGATTAAACCCCTAAAGGTGTAATTTCCAATACATTTAATGCCATGTGGCTGATATAACAATTAATAGGGAAAACGTAAAATCAACAATGCACTCAGGCAAGTAGCTGTATTCTAATCACTATGAACAACCTCCCACTGGGAGTTGATTTTCTGATACTCCCGTTTGCAGAACATTTCTAAAGTCAATACTGCAGTATTCATAGGTTCAATTAATGCAGTTGTTTCATCAGGCAAAAGCATATATTTCCAATGACAAAATAAATATAAAAAAAGCGGTTTGCAAACATTTCTAGCTAGGAAAACAGATCATTAGGAACATACTCAATATATAATGGGAGAAAAATTTACAGTACAATGCTCCTTTAACCCTTTGGCTGCTAAGCCATTTCCCACCTGGATGCTAAGCTGGATTTGAGCTTTTTTTTTTTTATATATATTTCTTTTTTACCTTTTTCCCCCCAGATCCCCAATACTTATACCTTTAGAAAGGTTAGGTGATTACCTTTCCAACAGTGGGTCTTGGGGGACTGTAGCTGCTTAGATGCCTGAGATACCAAACTAATACATGAACTGCCTGACTCACTGCTGCAACTACAACCAGTGTGACAAGTTACCCCAACCTTATGTCTCTGCACCCTAAACCTGTAGACTGTGAGCTCTTCAGAGCAGGGACCTTTTCCTCCTGTACTAGATTTGTTTAGTTTTGTTATGTTTTGTATTTTATCACAAATCCTTGTCATTGTATACCCCTATCACTGTACAAAGCGCTACGGAATTTAGTTGTGCTATACAAATAAATGATAATAATAATAATGTTAAATTATACTATTAATTTGTACTTGGGATAGCTGAAAAACATAATTTATGTAAGAACTTACCTGATAAATTCATTTCTTTCATATTAGCAAGAGTCCATGAGCTAGTGACGTATGGGATATACATTCCTACCAGGAGGGGCAAAGTTTCCCAAACCTCAAAATGCCTATAAATACACCCCTCACCACACCCACAAATCAGTTTAACGAAAAGCCAAGAAGTGGGGTGATAAGAAAAAAGTGCGAAAGCATAAAAAATAAGGAATTGGAATAATTGTGCTTTATACAAAAAAAATCATAACCACCACAAAAAATGCGGGCCTCATGGACTCTTGCTAATATGAAAGAAATGAATTTATCAGGTAAGTTCTTACATAAATTATGTTTTCTTTCATGTAATTAGCAATGAATAACCAAGATGTGGATCTTCCACGCAAGAGTCACTAGAGAGGGAGGGATAAAATAAAGACAGCCAATTCCGCTGAAAAATAATCCACACCCAAAACAAAGTTTAAATCTTATAATGAAAAAAACTGAAATTATAAGCAGAAGAATCAAACTGAAACAGCTGCCTGAAGTACTTTTCTACCAAAAACTGCTTCAGAAGAAGAACACATCAAAATGGTAGAATTTAGTAAAAGTATGCAAAGAAGACCAAGTTGCTGCTTTGCAAATCTGATCAACCGAAGCTTCATTCCTAAACGCCCAGGAAGTAGAAACTGACCTAGTAGAATGAGCTGAAATCATTTGAGGCGGAGTTCTACCCGACTCAACATAAGCATGAAGAATCAAAGACTTTAACCAAGATGCCAAAGAAATGGCAGAAGCCTTCTGACCTTTCCTAGAACCGGAAAAGATAACAAATAGACTAGAAGTCTTTCTGAAATCTTTAGTAGCTTCAACATAATATTTCAAAGCTCTAACTACATCCAAATAATTCAACGATCTTTCCTTAGAGTTCTGAGGATTAGGACACAATGAAGGAACCACAATTTCTCTACTAATGTTGTTAGAATTCACAACCTTAGGTAAAAATGTAAATGAAGTTCGCAACACCGCCTTATCCTGATGAAAAATCAGAAAAGGAGACTCACAAGAAAGAGCAGATAATTCAGAAACTCTTCTAGCAGAAGAGATGGCCAAAAGAAACAAAACTTTCCAAGAAAGTAATTTGATATCCAACGAATGCATAGGTTCAAACGGAGGAGCTTGAAGAGCCCCCAGAACCAAATTCAAACTCAAAGGAGGAGAAATTGACTTAATAACAGGTTTTATACGAACCAAAGCCTGTACAAAACAATGAATATCAGGAAGACTAGCAATCTTTCTGTGAAAAAGAACAGAAAGAGCAGAGATTTGTCCTTTCAAGGAACTTGCAGACAAACCCTTATCCAAACCATCCTGAAGAAACTGTAAAATTCTAGGAATTCTAAAAGAATGCCAAGAAAAATGATGAGAAGAACACCAAGAAATGTAAGTCTTCCAGACTCGATAATATATCCTCCTAGATACAGACTTACGAGCCTGCAACATAGTATTAATTACGGAGTCAGAGAAACCTCTATGACTGAGAATCAAGCGTTCAATCTCCATACCTTCAAATTTAAGGATTTGAGATCCTGATGGAAAAAAGGACCTTGCGATAGAAGGTCTGGTCTTAATGGAAGAGTCCACGGTTGGCAAGTAGCCATCCGAACAAGATCCGCATACCAAAACCTGTGAGGCCATGCTGGAGCCACCAGCAGAACAAACGAACGCTCCTTTAGAATTTTGGAAATCACTCTTGGAAGAAGAACTAGAGGCGGAAAGATATAAGCAGGATGATACTTCCAAGGAAGTGACAATGCATCCACTGCTTCCGCCTGAGGATCCCTGGATCTGGACAGATACCTGGGAAGCTTCTTGTTTAGATGAGAAGCCATCAGATCTATTTCTGGAAGTCCCCACATTTGAACAATCTGAAGAAATACCTCTGGGTGAAGAGACCATTCGCCCGGATGTAACGTTTGGCGACTGAGATAATCCGCTTCCCAATTGTCTATACCTGGGATATGAACCGCAGAAATTAGACAGGAGCTGGATTCCACCCATACAAGTATTCGAGATACTTCTTTCATCGCCAGAGGACTGTGAGTCCCTCCTTGATGATTGACATATGCCACGGTTGTGACATTGTCCGTCTGGAAACAAATGAACGACTCTCTCTTTAGAAGAGGCCACGACTGAAGAGCTCTGAAAATTGCACGGAGTTCCAAAATGTTGATTGGTAATCTCGCCTCCTGAGATTCCCAAACCCCTTGTGCTGTCAGAGACCCCGATACAGCTCCCCAACCTGTCAGACTTGCATCTGTTGAGATCACAGTCCAGGTTGGAAGAACAAAAGAAGCCCCCTGAACTAAACGATGGTGGTCTGTCCACCATGTCAGAGAGTGTCTTACAATCGGTTTTAAAGATATTAATTGAGATATCTTTGTATAATCCCTGCACCACTGGTTCAGCATACAGAGCTGAAGAGGTCGCATGTGAAAACGAGCAAAGGGGATCGCGTCCGATGCAGCAGTCATAAGACCTAGAATTTCCATGCATAAGGCTACCGAAGGAAATGATTGAGACTGAAGGTTTCGACAAGCTGAAACCAATTTCAGACGTCTCATGGACACTGAATCTATCTGAAAACCTAAAAAGGTTACCCTTGTCTGAGGAATCAACGAACTCTTTGGTAAATTGATCCTCCAACCATGTTCTCGAAGAAACGATACAAGTCGATTCGTATGAGATTCTGCTAAATGTGAAGACTGAGCAAGTACCAAGATATCGTCCAAATAAGGAAATACCACAATACCCTGTTCTCTGATTACAGATAGAAGGGCACCGAGAACCTTTGTAAAAATCCTTGGAGCTGTTGCAAGGCCAAACGGCAGAGCCACAAACTGGTAATGCTTGTCTAGGAAAGAGAATCTCAGAAACTGATAGTGATCTGGATGAATCTGAATATGCAGATATGCATCTTGTAAATCTATTGTGGACATATAATGCCCTTGCTGAACAAAAGGCAGAATAGTCCTTATAGTTACCATTTTGAATGTTGGTATCCTTACATAACGATTCAATATTTTTAAATCCAAAACTGGTCGGAAGGAATTCTCCTTCTTTGGTACAATGAAGAGATTTGAGTAAAACCCCAGCCCCTGTTCTAGAACTGGAACTGGCATAATTACTCCAGCCAACTCTAGATCTGAAACACATTTCAGAAATGCTTGAGCCTTCACTGGATTTATTGGGACACGGGAAAGAAAAAATCTTCTTGCAGGAGGCCTTATCTTGAAGCCTATTCTGTACCCTTGTGAAACAATGTTCTGAATCCAAAGATTGTGAATCAAATTGATCCAAATCTCTTTGAAAAATCGTAATCTGCCCCCTACCAGCTGGGCTGGAATGAGGGCCGCACCTTCATGTGGACTTGGGAGCTGGCTTTGGCTTTCTAAAAGGCTTGGATTTATTCCAGACTGGAGATGGTTTCCAAACTGATACCGCTCCTGTAGGGGAAGGATCAGGCTTTTGTTCCTTATTGTGACGAAAGGAACGAAAACGATTAGCAGACCTAAATTTACCTTTAGATTTTTTATCCTGTGGTAAAAAAGTTCCTTTTCCCCCAGTAACAGTTGAAATAATAGAATCCAACTGTGAACCAAACAATTTATTACCCTGGAAATAAAGGGAAAGCAAAGTTGACTTAGAAGACATATCAGCATTCCAAGTTTTAAGCCATAAAGCTCTTCTAGCTAAAATAGCTAAAGACATATACCTGACATCAACCCTAATGATATCAAAGATGGCATCACAAATAAAATTATTAGCATGTTGAAGAAGATTAACAATGCTATGAGTATTATGATCTGTTACTTGTTATGCTAAAGCTTCCAACCAGAAAGTTGAAGCTGCAGCAACATCCGCTAAAGATATAGCAGGTCTAAGAAGATTACCTGAACATAAGTAAGCTTTTCTTAGAAAGTATTCAATTTTCCTATCTAAAGGATCCTTAAAGGAAGTACTATCTGCCGTAGGAATAGTAGTACGTTTAGCAAGAGTAGAGATAGCCCCATCAACCTTAGGGATTTTGTCCCAAAACTCTAATCTGTCAGATGGCACAGGATATAATTGCTTAAACCGTTTGGAAGGAGTAAATGAATTACCCAAATTATTCCATTCCCTGGAAATTACTTCAGAAATAGCATCAGGGACGGGAAAAACCTCTGGAATAACTACAGGAGGTTTAAAAACCGTATTCAAACGTTTAGATTTAGTATCAAGAGGACCAGATTCCTCTATTTCTAATGCAATTAAGACTTCTTTAAGCAAAGAACGAATAAATTCCATTTTAAATAAATTTGAGGATTTATCAGTATCAACCTCTGAAACAGAATCCTCTGAACCCGAAGAATCATTATCAGAATGATGACGTTCATTTAAAAATTCATCTGAAAAATGAGAAGTTTTAAAAGACCTTTTACGTTTACTAGAAGGAGGAATAACAGACATAGCCTTCTTAATAGATTTAGAAACAAAATCTCTTATGTTAACAGGAACACCCTGAATATTAGATGTTGATGGAACAGCAACAGGTAATGGAACATTACTAAAGGAAATATTATCTGCATTAACAAGTTTGTCATGACATTCATTACAAACAACAGCTGGAGGAACAGTTACCACAAGTTTACAACAAATACACTTAACTTTGGCAGATCCAGCATCAGGCAGCAATTTTCCAGAAGTATCTTCTGAATCAGGGTCAATCTGAGACATCTTGTAATATGTAATAGAAAAAACAACATATAAAGCAAAATTGATCAAATTCCTTAAAAGACAGTTTCAGGAATGGGAAAAAATGCCAATGAACAAGCTTCTAGCAAGCAGAAGCAAATAAACAATGAAACTTAAATAATGTGGAGACAATAATGACGCCCATATTTTTTAGCGCCAAAAAAGACGCCCACATTATTTGGCGCCTAAATGCTTTAAGCGCCAAAAATGACGCCACATCCGGTGACGCCGACATTTTTGGCGCAAAAACGTAAAAAAAAATGACGCAACTTCCGGCGACAAGTATGACGCCGGAAATGACAAAGAAAATTTTTGCGCCAAAAAAGTCAGCACCAAGAATGACGCAATAAAATGAAGCATTTTCAGCCCCCGCGAGCCTAACAGCCCACAGGAAAAAAGTTCAAATTTTTAAGGTAAGAAAAATAGATTATTCATATGCATTATCCCAAAAAATGAAACTGACTGTCTGAAATAAGGAATGTTGAACATCCTGAAACAAGGCAAATAAATGTTTAAACACATATATTTAGAACTTTATATAAAAGTGCCCAACCATAGCTTAGAGTGTCACAAAAATAAGACTTACTTACCCCAGGACACTCATCTACCTGTAGTAGAAAGCCAAACAAGTACTGAAACGAGAATCAGTAGAGGTAATGGTATACATAAGAGTATATCGTCGATCTGAAAAGGGAGGTAAGAGATGAATCTCTACGACCGATAACAGAGAACCTATGAAATAGACCCCGTAGAAGGAGATCATTGAATTCAAATAGGCAATACTCTCTTCACATCCCTCTGACATTCACTGCACACTGAGAGGAAAACCGGGCTCCAGCCTGCTGCGAAGCGCATATCAACGAAGAATCTAGCACAAACTTAATTCACCACCTCCATAGGAGGCAAAGTTTGTAAAACTGATTTGTGGGTGTGGTGAGGGGTGTATTTATAGGCATTTTGAGGTTTGGGAAACTTTGCCCCTCCTGGTAGGAATGTATATCCCATACGTCACTAGCTCATGGACTCTTGCTAATTACATGAAATAAATGATATATTAGAAAATATCACACTGCTCCCACCCAGCTACTTCATAATACCACCCGTCTGGCAACATTTTCTGTTAAGAACACGGACATTAAATTCATTTTTCATTGAGCCTCATTATGCAGGGGTCTAAGGACAAGCATGTTTGCTCAGCATAGTTTACTAAATCTTCAACTTGTGGAGCTTCTGTTGAAATGTTAACAAAGCAGCTACAAGGTCATATTTGCAAGTCTTCACAAACTCTTATCCGTTTCACATGATTTCCTCTGTTAGTGCAGCATTGGGAAGAAGAAAACTGCTATTTTCTCAAAATGTTTCAGCAAAAGTATCTTAGCCATGTGCTGGCAATGTTTTAACTGACCAATAAATCTTTATTTCATGCTCAGAGTACAACCACAGTAAGACATAATGCAGGACAAGCATTTGTCTTGCTGATTTCTAGTTTGGTCACATATCTTGCCTATCCTCCCATCTTTTGCAGTCTGAGTATAAAACTGAGGCCTAAAGAGGAGGGCACGTGTAGATCAGGGTTTAAACAGGGTGTCATGACAGGTGTTATTTTAAAGGGACAGTAAACTCAAAAAAAAAAAAGAAGGAATTTCAGGCATATAAAATCATTATTCAAACAGGCTAAAAGATTATATATATATATTTGGATAAAAGAGTTCATTTTGATGTTAACAGGATATGCATGTCTGTGTACAACTGGACTTCAAGGGCTGATTTCTCATTAGTTTATAAGCAAAACTGCCACTGCATTATTAGTGGATAGTGACAGGTCTCACATCACATGCAGAAAAAAACATACTTTATGCTTACCTGATAAGTTCATCTCTCATGGTGGTGAGAGTCCACAATCAATTACTCCTGGGAATTATTATTTTCTGCCACTAGGAGGCGGCAAAGATTCCCAAATCCCATGAGCTCTATAAAAACCCTCCCACTTCACTAGTAAACTAGTCTGACGTATAGCCAAGAAAAAGAGGTAGGAAAAATAATATGAACAAAAAAAATAATAGGAGCAGGGAAAAAAGATGTGCTAAAAAAAACTAAATCAACACCAAAAAAATACAGGTGTGGGGTCTTATGGACTCTCACAACCATGAAAGAAATGAATTTATCAGGTATGCATAAATTATGTTTTCTTTCATACAGGTGGTGAGAGTCAACAATCCATTACTCCTGAGAACAAATACCCAAGCCATTGAGTCCATGATTAATGAAAAATAAGGGCTGGATAAAAAAACAACCCAAAAAAACATTTTTTTCACAAAGAAAATCCACAACCCCAAAAGAACAGAAAAATAAATGAGAAGTACTCTTTCCCTCTCTTTTTTTTGTGTTAAAATGCACTTAAAATGACCCACAGACAAAAAACAAAACATTAAGCTGGGACCATTGCCTGAAGGAATGCCCTACCAAAGGTTGCCTATGTAGAATTTAGTTAAATATGTAAAGAAGACCAAGTAGCTGCTTTAAAAATTTGGTCAACAGAAGCCTCATTCTTTAAAGCCCAAGAAGTACCAACTGATATGAAGGTTGTCCCACCTCCAAGTAAGCTTTAAGAATCAAACGCTTCAATCAAGAAGCCAAGGAAATGGCAGTAGCCTCTTTTAGAACCTGAAAAAACTAGAAGTTTGTCTGAACTCTCTGAAACCTCTGCTTTCTTCCATCTCCTCCTTTTCCTACCCTGCCCAATCTATCTCACACTTTAATTCCACGCTTACAGTGGTCTTGGACAATCTAGCACCTCCTACCATAGATCAAAAGTCACGCACTAATACTCAGCCCTGAAATGCTCCAGAATAAAACACAAAATCCTGACCCTATATCACCAACCTTGAGTCCAGATACTCTCCCTCCCATCCCCTTTGCTCTGCTCATGACTACCTTCTCTCCTTCTCTCTTGTTACCTCCTCACATTCCCATCTAGAAGACCTCTCCAGACTGGCCCCTATTCTGTGGATCTCTCTGCCTCGCTCCACATGACTCTCTCCTTGTTTTCAAACTTTCAAGTGCTCTTTAAAGATTCTACTGTTCAGTGATGCATATAATATACACCAACATTTCTTATCTTAGTTCCTTTCCTTTAGTTATCCCCTTGAATCCCCTTAGCATGTAAGCCTACAAGCATAGTTGCTTTGCATATTAACTTTATGAAACCTGATTTACAACAGTGAAACTCTTGGCAGGGCCCTCTATCCCCTGCTTCCTATAATTGTTACCTTGTATATTATACCCATGTTTTTAGCGCTGCAAAATCTGTTGGCACTCTACAAATAACTGATAATAGTAATAAAAAACCTTGGTAGCATCAACATAATACTTCAGGGCCCTTACATCATCCAAATTTTGAAGAAGCCTTCCTGAAGAATTCTTGGGATAAGGACACAAAGAAGGAACAACAAGTCTCTACTTAAATTGTCTGAGGTCACAACCCAAGGCAAAAAGTCAAACTTGGTTCTTAAAACTAACTTATCTTGATGAAAAATTAGATTAGGAGAATCACAAGAAAGAGCAGGCAATTCAGAAACTCTTCCAGCAAAAGAGATGTCCAAAGGAAAAAAAAACTTTCAAGAAAGAAGCTTAATATCCACCTTATGCATAGGCTCAAACGGAGGAGCCTGTAAAACCTTCAACACCAAATTAAGATTCCAAGGTGGAGAAACTGGCTTAATAACAGGCTTAATAAATGCCAAATCTTGAACAAAACAATGAATGTCAGGAATATTAGCAATCTTCCTTTGAAAAAAAAAAAAAAAAAAAAAAACTGATAGAGCAGAAAACGCCCTTTCACAGAACTGACAGATAGGCCCTTATCCATACCATCCTGTAAAAATTACAGAATCTTAGGAATCTGAAAGAATACAAAAAAAAAGCCATGATCCATACTCCAAGAAATAAAGGCCTCCAAACCTTAGGAGGCTGAATCAGAGTCTCAATCAAAGAACCAGAAAAACCTCTGTGTCTAAGAACTAACCGTTGAATCTCCAGGCCATCAATCTGGAGAAATTGAGAAACTGATGGAAAAATGGACCTTGACAAAAGGTCTGGCCTTAGAGGAAGAGGCCAAGGTGGGCAACTGGACATCTGAACCAGATCTGCATACCAAACCCTGCAAAGCCAAACTGGAGCTATCAGAATTACTAATGATTCCTCCTGCTTGAACTTGGAAATTACTCTGGGAAGAAGAAATAGCGGAGGAAACACATAAGCAAGCTGAAAGGATCAAGAAGCTACTAGAGCATCCACAAACGCCCCCTGGAGGACCCTGTGACCTTGCAAAGAACTTGGGAAGTTTGTTGTTTAAACAAGAAGCCTTCCAGATCTATCTCTGGGAGAACCCAAAGATCCACAATCTGAAGAAAAACATCCCAATGGACTCGATTAGACAATTGGCTTCTGCCCATGAGAGAATGTGAGGCACTTCCCTCATGGCTAGAGGACTGCAAGTTCCCCTATGATGATTGATATAAGCCACTGATGTGACATTTTTCTGATTAAAAACAGAGATGAGACTCCCTTTTCAACTGAGACCATCTCTGAAGGGCTCTGAAAATAGCACAGAGTTCAAGAATATTTATTGGCAACCTCTCCTCCCGAGGAGCTTAAATCCCCTGTGCTCTCAGAGAACCCCCAGTCAGCTCCCCAACCTGAAAGACTTGCATCTGTAGTGATCACAGACCAAGTAGGATGAGCAAAAGAATCCCTCGTGCATAATATGCTGATGATCCCACCACCAAGACAGAGACTAACCTGTTCTGTAATCTAGAAAGAACGCTTGAGACAGCGGAGTATGATCCCTGCACCACTGACTAAACATACAAACCTAAAGAGGCCCTTATGTGAAACTGAGTAAACAGAATAGCATACAATGCAACAATCATAAGACCTAATACCTCCATGCAAAGAGCCACTGAGGGAAAGAGAAAGACTGAAGGTTTTGACAAGCTGAAACCAGTCTCAGCCTTCTCAGATTAGTTAAAGATATTCTCAGGAAAACTGAATCTATTTGTACCCCCAGAAAAGTAACCTTTGTCTGAAGAACCAAAGAACTCTTTGGAAAATTGATCTTCCAATCATGCTATTGCAGGCTCGCCAGAAACAGCAGTTATGAAGCAGCGGTCTAAAGACCGCTGCTCCATAACCTGTCCGCCTGCTCTGAGAAGGTGGATAGACATCGCTGCAATTCAACCGTACGATCTGGTTGATTGACACCCCCTGCTGGCGGGCGGAGTTGCACCAGCAGCTCACAAGAGCTGCTGGTGCAATGCTGAATACGGAGAGCATATTGCTCTCTGCATTCAGCGAGGTCTAGCGGACCTGATACGCACGGTCGGATCAGGTCCGCCAGACCTTTCATAAATATCCCCCTTAGAAACCTTAGAGACTTACCCCTGGACCTCTTGTGCTAAGGTAGAAAAGCTCCCTTACCTCCAGTAACAGTAGAGATAAATCAGAGCTTGAAAAGAATGTGATAAAAGTCTACATTTAGACACCATATCAGCAGAACATAATTTTAACCATAAAGCTCTTCTGTAAAGAATGGCAAAATACATACACTTGTCAATGTTAATGATGTCAAATTAAGCATCACAAATAAGTTAGCACATTTAAGCAATCCTCAATTATCCAATTACCTTAGGATCTTTAACCTCTAAAGTACCAAAACCTCCTTTAAAAAAAAAAAAAAAAAAAAAAAAAAAGAGGATGATTCTTTTCACGATCAGAGGAAGACCCTTGATTATCAGAGAAAACCTCTTCTTCTGAAAGACTCATCAGAAACATTAATAGAAGCATCAGCTTCTGGAGGTTTAAAACTAGTAGAAGGCAAATTTAGAACTGACCTTTTACGCTTACTTGAAGGCGGCATAACTGCCAACATTTCAGAAACCGTTGAATAGATGAAGTCAGGTTGTACTTCCCTGTAAAGATCAAACAGAAGGAGCAATAATACCCTTATAAGCAAGAGCAGCATTAGATTGATCTGAATGGATAAAAACTTTAAGGCATGTGTTACATAAATGTGCTAGAGGAGATAACTCTGCCTTTTTACAATAAACACACTTAACACTGGTAGGAAAGTGTTCAGAAGGCCACGCTTCTAAGGTAGATTTAGGGACAGAATCAGAAAGCTCCATCATTGCAGCAAACTACAAAAGTAGAAAATACATTTTTAAGTGAATAGTTTAATTCCCCAAAAAGAGCTCTTGAGAAAAGGGAAATCTTACCACCTCCAAAAGTAGCTCTTCAAAAACAAAATTTATGCTTACCTGATAAATTTCTTTCTTTCCGGATATGGTGAGTCCACAGCATCATCAATTACTGTTGGAAATATTACTCCTGGCCAGCAGGAGGAGGCAAAGAGCACCACAGACAAACTGTTGAGTATCACTTCCCTTCCCACAAACCCCAGTCATTCCACGGAAGGTAAATGGAGAAAACACAAGGTGTAAAGGTGCCTGAGGTTTAGTAAAAAATAACTGTCTTAAAATAAAGGGCAGGGCCGTGGTAATTTCTTTCCAGAAAGAAAGAAATTTATCAGGTAAGCCATAATTTTAGTTAACTTTCCTAAGATATGGTGAGTCCACAGCATCATCAATTACTGTTGGGAATCAATACCCAAGCTAGAGGATACAGATGATTAGGGAGGGACAAGACAGGTATACCTAAGCAGAAGGCACCACTGCTTGAAGAACCTTTCTCCAAAAAGAAGCCTCAGCCGAGGCAAAAGTATCAATTCATAAAAAATTTAAAAAGAATGCAAGGAAGACCAAGTTGCAGTCTTGCAAATCTGTTTCACAAAAACTTCCTTTTGAAAACCCAAGAAGAGGAAACAGCCCTCGTAGAATGAGCTGTAATTCTCTCAGGAAACTGCTGTCCAGCAGTCATATAAGCCAACCAATTTATACTTCTCAACCAGAAAGAAAGAGAAGAAGCAGAAACTTACTGACCATTACGTTTCCCAGAGAAACAAACAAACAAGGCAGAAGACTGGCGAAAGTTCTTAGTCGCCTGCAAATAAAATTTAAGGGCACACACTCCAAGTTGTGCAACAAACGAGCCTTATGAGAAGTAAGCTAGTATACAGAACAGGAACAACAATTTCCTGATTAATATTTCTATCCAAAACAACCTTAAGAAGGAAGCCAAACTTAGAACAAAGAACTGCCTTATCGGCATGATAGATAAGATACGGCGAATCACACTGCAAAGCTGAGAAAGCTGAGACTCTACGAGCAGAAGAGATAGCAAAAAGAAACCTTCCAAGATAACAACTATATCTATGGAATGCAAAGGTTCAAACAAAACCTGCTGCAAAACCTTAAGAACAAGGTTAAGGCTCCAAGGAGGAACAACAGACTTACACACAGGTCTAATTCTAACCCAAGGCCTGACAAAAGTCCACCAGACGCTATGTAGCAAAAAAGATAATGCAGAAATCTGACCCTTCAGTACAGACTAACTAACCCTTCTTCAGACCTTCATAGAGAAAAGACAATATCCTAAGAATCCTGACCCTACTCCAAGAGTAGCCCTTGGATTCACACCAATAAAGATATTTACACCATATCTTATGGTAAAACTTTCTAGTAACAGGCTTGTGAGCCTGAATCATGGTCACAATGACCAACGCAGAAAAACCAAGCTTAGACAGAACTAAGCATTCAATCTCCAAGCAGTCATCTGCAGAGAATGAAATTTGGATGAAGAAAGGGACCCTGAATCAGAAGGCCCTTCCTCAGAGGCAGTCTCCAAGGTGGAAGAGACACCTCCACTAGGTCTGCATACCAGATTCTGCGAGGCCATGCAGGGGTAATTAGAATCACTGACGCTATCTCTTGTTTGAGACATGCAATGGCTCGTTGAAGGAGAGCAAATGGAGGAAACAGGAATACAATACTGAAATCCCCAGAAAAACTGCCAAAACATTGATCAGGATGGTCTACTAACCACTTGAAGTTAAGGACGACTGAGGCCAAGCCAACAGAGCATTGTAAATCGCTCTTAACTCTAAGATATTAAAGAGGAGAGCAGAAACTTCTGCGTCCATAGTTCCTGCGCCTTAAACCAGACTGCTTCCCAGCCCAGCAGGTAGGCCTCTGTGGACACATCACCCAGGAATGTCTCCAAAAGCACGCGCCCTGAGTCAAATACTTCCTAAAAAAACACTACGGGAGAGTGTCTCTTATCGACTGATCTAGATCTATCCTCTGAGACAGATTCGAAAGTTCCCCATATTATGGGAAATAGCAAAGGAATGATGACCATGGAAACCATCAGACCAATTCCCTCTATGCATAGTGTCACTGAAAAGTGAAGAAAAATTAAATGCAGCTATATTCAAACTCCCAACCTTCTGACTGCAAGATAGCCAAGCTATCTACCAGGCCACTATAGCTTGCTGTTGGCTGGACAATAGACTGCAGGTAGAGGAAAATGAATAAAACCTTGATTATCTGACCTCTGTTAGAGATCTTCTCCTAGATAGAGAAACTATTAAGGGCCAATCCTACCGCACCTGGTGTTTCCAGTCGGTCTCCCATCCAGGAACTGACCAGGCCTGGCCCTGCTTAACTACCAAGATCAGACGGAATCGGAAGCAATCAGGGAATTGAGGCGGTAGACCCAAATAAATTACCCTTGAAGATGGGACAAGGGAACTCTTGTCCAGATTCATTCCCTTAAGGCCTATGTTTGTTATGAACAAGCCCCCTTGAATCAAAGAAGAAAGGATACTACTTTGAAGGTCAAAACCTGAGTTACTTGAGGTAAATACCATATCCTGTTTCCAAACTGGAACCAGCACCATCACTACCAGAGAGTAAGGTCCTGAACCTAAATCAGGGAAAGTCTCTTATCATACCTGGATTGCAGATATTCAAGCAAGAGAAATATGCCCCTGGGAGGAATTCTAGATTGAACTCAAAAGGGCATGACTGGCCTTGCAGAAAGGGGAAAGGCAAGGCTTTCCTTTAGTCTTACTCTTTTTACGAGTGGTAGACAAACTCTTTTAACCCAAAAGTCAGAGCATATTCTGCTAGACCAAGTCTAAACAAGGTCTAATCCTTAAAAGGAGACGCCAGAAGCATGGATTTGGAGTAAACATAAAAAATTGAACCTGCAACAGCAGAACTCTAAAACCTAGACTGTCACTAAGCCACAGGAAGGCTTCTCAAATTGACCAAGACTTCAGCCACAATACACAGCGGCAAGTACAGCAAGTCTAAAAGAGATAAGGAATTGCTCCAAACGAACAATTAAACCTCCAGATTCTTATCCATGGATCCGTTAAGGAGCAGCTACTGCCCATAAGGATCGAAGTTCTCTGAATCATAGTAGAAAACACTCTTTCTACTTAGGGCACTGTGCAATTTAATGGAGTCCACAACAGGAAAATCCTTCAAAGGACGGGAGACAGGAAGAAAGGTATCCCTAGCTTCTCCTATTCCAAGGCAAGTCTAGAAACACTTCCTCATAGGAGAAAACTCATAGAACAAAATTTGCAAAGGTTGACAACGACTGGGGTATCGATGTTGTCTTAAGTAGCCAAACCTCCTTTAACAGTACACAAGGTGTGCAAGCATATATCAGAAGGTGACCACTTCAGCATCAGAGGCAGGAATTATACTCCAAATTTGAGATTTTACCCACAGAAGCTACCAGCAAATTCTCCTCACCAGACTTAGGAGAGAGAGCAACCTGTGTAGCAGAATGAGGATCAGAAACCGTACATCTAAATCTTCAAATATCCTCTTGCGTTTTCAGGGAAAAATTCCCTTACACTGTCTGGAACAGGAAAACTTCCCACAGTGGAATCCTAGTAAATATTACATTTACCAGATATGTTAGGATACACAGCGATAGGCTATCGGAGTCGAGCCAAGTAGCAAAAAAACATAATTTATGCTTACCTGATAAATTTATTTCTCTTGTAGTGTATTCAGTCCACGGGTCATCCATTACTTATGGGATATATTCCCTTCCCAACAGGAAGTTGCAAGAGGATCACCCAAGCAGAGCTGCTATATAGCTCCTCCCCTCACATGTCATATCCAGTCATTCGACCGAAACAAGACAAGAAAGGAGAAACCATAGGGTGCAGTGGTGACTGGAGTTTTAATTAAAATTTAGATCTGCCTCAGAAAAAGACAGGGCGGGCCGTGGACTGAATACACTACAAGAGAAATAAATTTATCAGGTAAGCATAAATTATGTTCTCTATTGTTAAGTGTATTCAGTCCACGGGTCATCCATTACTTATGGGATACCAATACCAAAGCTAAAGTACACGGATGATGGGAGGGACAAGGCAGGAACTTTAAACGGAAGGAACCACTGCCTGTAGAACCTTTCTCCCAAAAACAGCCTCCGAAGAAGCAAAAACATAATTTATGCTTACCTGATAAATTCCTTTCTCCTGTAGTGTAGTCAGTCCACGGGTCATCCATTACTTATGGAATATTTCTCTTCCTAACAGGAAACTGCAAGAGAATTACCCAGCAGAGCTTGCTATATAGCTCCTCCCCTCACCTATCATACTCAGTCATTCGACCAAGGCAGACGAGAAAGGAGGAACCATAGGGTACAGTGGTGACTGGAGTTTAATTAAAATTTAGACCTGCCGTAAAAATAGGGCGGGCCGTGGACTGACTACACTACAGGAGAAAGGAATTTATCAGGTAAGCATAAATTATGTTTTCTCCTGTTAAGTGTAGTCAGTCCACGGGTCATCCATTACTTATGGAATACCAATACCAAAGCTAAAGTACACGGATGAAGGGAGGGACAAGGCAGGAACATTAAACAGAAGGAACCACTGCCTGAAGTACCTTTCTCCCAAAAATAGCCTCCGAGGAAGCAAAAGTGTCAAATTTGTAAAATTTTGAAAAAGTGTGAAGCGAAGACCAAGTCGCAGCCTTGCAAATCTGTTCAACAGAGGCCTCATTTTTAAAGGCCCAGGTGGAAGCCACAGCTCTAGTAGAATGAGCTGTAATCCTTTCAGGGGGCTGCTGTCCAGCAGTCTCATAGGCTAAGCGTATTATGCTACGAAGCCCAAAAGAGAGAGAGGTAGCCGAAGCCTTTTGACCTCTCCTCTGTCCAGAGTAAACGACAAACAGGGAAGAAGTTTGACGAAAATCCTTAGTTGCCTGCAAATAGAATTTCAGGGCACGGACTACGTCCAGATTATGCAAAAGTCGTTCCTTCTTTGAAGAAGGGTTAGGACACAGAGATGGAACAACAATCTCTTGATTGATATTCCTGTTAGTAACTACCTTAGGTAAGAACCCAGGTTTAGTACGCAGGACTACCTTGTCTGAATGAAAAATCAGATAAGGAGAATCACAATGTAAGGCAGATAACTCAGAGACTCTTCGAGCCGAGGAAATAGCCATCAAAAACAGAACTTCCCAAGATAACAACTTGATATCAATGGAATGAAGGGGTTCAAATGGAACGCCTTGAAGAACATTAAGAACTAAGTTTAAGCTCCACGGCGGAGCAACAGACTTAAACACAGGCTTAAGCCTAGTCAAAGCCTGACAGAAAGCCTGAACGTCTGGAACTTCAGCCAGACGTTTGTGTAGAAGAATAGACAGAGCAGAAATCTGTCCCTTTAACGAACTAGTAGATAAGCCCTTTTCTAAACCCTCTTGTAGAAAGGACAATATCCTAGGAATCCTAACCTTACTCCATGAGTAACTCTTGGATTCGCACCAACGTAAATATTTACTGGAGCTCTCTCCTGTTTGATCTTGGCAATCAAACAAGGAAGCATTGGGAATGGTGGAAACACATAAGCCATGTTGAAGACCCAAGGGGCTGTCAGAGCATCTATCAGCACTGCTCCCGGGTCCCTGGACCTGGATCCGTAACAAGGAAGCTTGGCGTTCTGACGAGACGCCATGAGATCCAGATCTGGTTTGCCCCAACGACAAATCAGTTGAGCAAAGACCTCCGGATGGAGCTCCCACTCTCCCGGATGAAAAGTCTGGCGACTTAGAAAATCCGCCTCCCAGTTCTCCACGCCTGGGATGTAGATCGCTGACAGGTGGCAAGAGTGAGACTCTGCCCAGCGAATTATCTTTGAGACTTCCAACATCGCTAGGGAACTTCTGGTTCCCCCTTGATGGTTGATGTAAGCCACAGTCGTGATGTTGTCCGACTGAAATCTGATGAACCTCAGAGTTGCTAACTGAGGCCAAGCTAGGAGAGCATTGAATATTGCTCTTAACTCCAGAATATTTATTGGGAGGAGTTTCTCCTCCTGAGTCCATAATCCCTGAGCTTTCAGGGAATTCCAGACTGCTCCCCAGCCTAGAAGGCTGGCGTCTGTTGTTACAATCGTCCAATCTGGCCTGCGAAAGGTCATCCCCTTGGACAGATGTGGCCGAGAGAGCCACCATAGAAGAGAATCTCTGGTCTTTTGATCCAGATTTAGTAGGGGGGACAAATCTGAGTAATCCCCGTTCCACTGACTTAGCATGCACAATTGCAGCGGTCTGAGATGCAGGCGCGCAAATGGTACTATGTCCATTGCCGCTACCATTAAGCCGATTACTTCCATGCACTGAGCTATTGACGGGTGTGGAATGGAGTGAAGGACACGGCAAGCATTTAGAAGTTTTAATAACCTGGCCTCTGTCAGGTAAATTTCATCTCTACAGAATCTATAAGAGTCCCTAGAAAGGGAACTCTTGTAAGTGGTAATAGAGAACTCTTTTCCATGTTCACCTTCCACCCATGCGACCTCAGAAATGCCAGAACTATCTCTGTATGAGACTTGGCAGTTTGAAAACTTGACGCTTGTATCAGAATGTCGTCTAGGTACGGAGTCACCGCTATGCCTCGCGGTCTTAGTACCGCCAGAAGTGAGCCCAGAACTTTTGTAAAGATTCTTGGAGCCGTAGCTAATCCGAAGGGAAGAGCTACAAACTGGTAATGCCTGTCTAGGAAGGCAAATCTCAGATACCGGTAATGGTCCTTGTGAATCGGTATGTGAAGGTAGGCATCCTTTAAGTCCACCGTGGTCATGTACTGACCCTCTTGGATCATGGGAAGGATGGTTCGAATAGTTTCCATTTTGAATGATGGAACTCTTAGAAATTTGTTTAGGATTTTTAAGTCCAAGATTGGTCTGAAGGTTCCCTCTTTTTTGGGAACCACAAATAGATTTGAATAGAATCCCTGCCCGTGTTCCGTCCGCGGAACTGGGTGGAATACCCCCATTAGTAAGAGGTCTTGTACACAGCGTAGAAACGCCTCTTTCTTTGTTTGGTTTGCTGATAACCTTGAAAGATGAAATCTCCCCCGTGGAGAAGTTTTGAAGTCCAGGAGATATCCCTGAGATATGATCTCCAACGCCCAGGGATCCTGGACATCTCTTGCCCAAGCCTGGGCGAAGAGAGAAAGTCTGCCCCCCACTAGATCCGTTTCCGGATAGGGGGCCCTCTCTTCATGCTGTCTTGGGGGCAGCAGCAGGTTTCTTGGCCTGCTTGCCCCTGTTCCAGGACTGGTTAACTTTCCAGCCCTGTCTGTAACGAGCAACAGCTCCTTCCTGTTTTGGAGCGGAGGAAGTTGATGCTGCTCCTGCCTTGAAGTTACGAAAGGCACGAAAATTAGACTGTCTGGCCTTTGATTTGGCCCTGTCCTGAGGTAGAGCATGGCCCTTACCTCCCGTAATGTTAGCAATAATTTCTTTCAAGCCGGGCCCGAATAAGGTCTGCCCTTTGAAAGGAATATTAAGCAATTTGGATTTAGAAGTCACGTCAGCTGACCAGGATTTAAGCCACAGCGCTCTGCGCGCTTGAATGGCGAATCCAGAGTTCTTAGCCGTAAGTTTGGTTAAGTGTACGACGGCATCAGAAACAAATGAGTTAGCTAGCTTAAGGGTTCTAAGCTTGTTCATAATTTCATCCAATGGAGCTGTGCGAATGGTCTCTTCCAGAGACTCAAACCAGAATGCCGCTGCAGCAGTAACAGGCGCAATGCATGCAAGGGGTTGTAATATAAAACCTTGTTGAACAAACATTTTCTTAAGGTAACCCTCTAACTTTTTATCCATTGGATCTGAAAAAGCACAGCTATCCTCCACCGGGATAGTGGTGCGCTTAGCCAAAGTAGAAACTGCTCCCTCCACCTTAGGGACCGTCTGCCATAAGTCCCGTGTGGTGGCGTCTATTGGAAAAATTTTTCTAAATATAGGAGGTGGTGAAAAGGGCACACCGGGTCTATCCCACTCCTTGTTAACAATTTCTGTAAGCCTTTTAGGTATAGGAAAAACGTCAGTACACACCGGTACCGCAAAATATTTATCCAGCCTACATACTTTCTCTGGAATTGCAACCGTGTTACAATCATTCAGAGCCGCTAATACCTCCCCTAGCAATACGCGGAGGTTCTCAAGCTTAAATTTAAAATTTGAAATCTCTGAATCCAGTTTACCCGGATCATACCCGTCACCCACAGAATGAAGCTCTCCGTCCTCATGTTCTGCAAATTGTGACGCAGTATCAGACATGGCTCTACCATTATCAGCGCGCTCTGTTCTAACTCCAGAGTGATCGCGCTTACCTCTTAATTCTGGCAATTTAGACAGTACTTCTGTCATAACAGTAGCCATGTCTTGCAAAGTGATTTGTATGGGCCGCCCTGATGTACTTGGCGCCACAATATCACGCACCTCCTGAGCGGGAGGCGAAGGTACTGACATGTGAGGAGAGTTAGTCGGCATAACTTCCCCCTCGTTGTCTGGTGATAATTTCTTAACATATAAAGTTTGACTTTTATTTAAAGTGACATCTATACATTGAGTGCACAAATTTCTATTGGGCTCCACATTGGCCTTTAAACATAGTGAACAAAGAGATTCATCTGAGTCAGACATGTTTAAACAAACTAGCAATGAGACTAGCAAACTTGGAAATACTTTTCAAAATTAATTTGCAAGCAATATAAAAAACGTTACTGTGCCTTTAAGAAGCACAGAAAAACTAACAGTTGAAATAACAATGATCAAAAATAGTTATAGCAACCAAATTTTCACAGTAAATGTATTAAGTTAGCAAAGGATTGCACCCACCAGCAAATGGATGATTAACCCCTTAGTACCCAAAAAGGATAACAATTATATAATTAACGTTTTTCTCACAGTCAAATACACTGTCACAGGACTACTGTGACTGATTACCTCCCTCAAAATGGATTTTGAAGACCCCTGAGCTCTCTAGAGACGATCTGGATCATGGAGGATGAAGTAGACAGATTGTGACTGAATTTTTACTGTGTAAAAAAGCACTAAAATAGGCCCCTCCCACTCATATTACAACAGTGGGGAAGCTCAGAAACTGTTTCTATGCAGAAAACAAAAATGGCCATGTGGTAAAAATCATGCCCTAATAAGTTTTATCACCAAGTACCTCACAAAAAACGATTAACATGCCAGTAAACGTTTTAAACATACATTTAAAAGTTATGAAGTGTTATTAATAAGCCTGCTACCAGTCGCTTTTACTGCAGTTAAGGCTCATACATTATTTCAGTATTTACAGTATTTTCAGAGTCAATTCCATTCCTTAGAAAATACATTCAGTGCACACACACACACACATCAGCCTGATACCAGTCGCTATCGCTGCATTTAAGGCTGAACTTACTTTACAATGGTATCAGCAGTATTTTCTCAGTCAATTCCATTCCTCAGAAAATAAATTACTGCGCATACCTCTTTGTTGCAGGGGAGCCCTGCATGCTATTCCCCTTCTCTGAAGTTACCTCACTTTTCCTCAGATGAGAACAGCCAGTGGGTCTTAGTTACGTCTGCTAAGACCATAGAAAAAAACCCCAGGCAGATTCTTCTTCTAATGCTGCCTGAGAATAAACAGCACACTCCGGTGCCATTTAAAAATAACAAACTTTTGATTGTAGATATAAACTAAGTTAAAAAACACCACAGATCTCTCACAGCTTCCTTTTTAGTTAGGCTGCAAGAGAATGACTGAGTATGATAGGTGAGGGGAGGAGCTATATAGCAAGCTCTGCTGGGTAATTCTCTTGCAGTTTCCTGTTAGGAAGAGAAATATTCCATAAGTAATGGATGACCCGTGGACTGACTACACTTAACAGGAGAAAGTGTCAAATTTGTAAAATTTTGAAAAGGTATGAAGTGAAGACCAAGTCGCAGCCTTGCAAATCTGTTCAACAGAGGCCTCATTCTTAAAGGCCCAGGTGGAAGCCACAGCTCTAGTGGAATGAGCTGTAATTCTTTCAGGAGGCTGCTGTCCAGCAGTCTCATAGGCTAAACGTATTATGCTACGAAGCCAAAAGGAGAGAGAGGTAGCCGAAGCTTTTTGACCTCTCCTCTAACCAGAATAAACGACAAAAAGGGAAGAAGTTTTACGAAAATCTTTAGTTGCCTGTAAATAGAACTTCAGGGCACGGACTACGTCCAGATTATGCAAAAGTTGTTCCTTCTTTGAAGAAGGGTTAGGACATAATGATGGAACAACAATCTCTTGATTGATATTCCTGTTAGAAACTACCTTAGGTAAGAACCCAGGTTTAGTACGCAGAACTACCTTGTCTGAATGGAAAATCAGATAAGGAGAATCACAATGTAAGGCAGATAACTCAGAGACTCTTCGAGCCGAGGAAATAGCCATCAAAAACAGAACTTTCCAAGATAACAGCTTAATATCAATGGAATGAAGGGGTTCAAATGGAACACCTTGAAGAACTTTAAGAACTAAGTTTAAGCTCCACGGCGGAGCAACAGTCTTAAACACAGGCTTAATCCTAGTCAAAGCCTGACAGAAAGCCTGAACGTCTGGAACTTCTGCCAGACGTTTGTGTAAAAGAATAGACAGAGCAGAAATCTGTCCCTTTAACGAACTAGCAGATAAGCCCTTTTCTAAACCCTCTTGTAGAAAAGACAATATGCTAGGAATCCTAAACTTACTCCATGAGTAACTCTTGGATTAGCACCAATATAAATATTTAAGCCATATTTTATGGTAAATTTTTCTGGTAACAGGTTTCCGAGCCTGTATTAAGGTATCAATAACCGACTCCGAGAAGCCACGCTTTGATAGAATCAAGCGTTCAATCTCCATGCAGTCAGCCTCAGAGAAATTAGATTTGGATGGTTGAAAGGACCCCGATTTATAAGGTCCTGCCTCAGAGGCAGAGACCATGGTGGACAGGACGACATGTCCACTAGGTCTGCATACCAGGTCCTGCGTGGCCACGCAGGCGCTATCAGAATCACCGATGCCCTCTCTTGTTTGATCTTGGAAATCAGTCGAGGTAGCAGCGGAAATGGTGGAAACACATAAGCCATGTTGAAAAACCAAGGGGCTGCTAGAGCATCTATCAGCGTCGCTCCAGGGTCCCTGGACCTGGATCCGTAACAAGGAAGCTTGGCGTTCTGGCGAGACGCCATGAGATCCAGTTCTGGTTTGCCCCAACGATGAATCAGTTGAGCGAAGACCTCCGGATGAAGTTCCCACTCCCCCGGATGAAAAGTCTGGCGACTTAGGAAGTCCGCCTCCCAGTTCTCCACGCCTGGGATGTAGATCGCTGACAGGTGGCAAGAGTGAGACTGCCCAGCAAATTATCTTTGAGACTTCCAACATCGCTAGGGAACTCCTGGTTCCCCCTTGATGGTTGATGTAGGCCACAGTCGTGATGTTGTCCGACTGAAATCTGATGAACCTTAGTTGCTAACTGAGGCCAAGCTAGAAGAGCATTGAATATTGCTCTCAACTCCAAAATATTTATTGGGAGGAGTTTCTCCTCCTGAGTCCATAATCCCTGAGCCTTCAGGGAGTTCCAGACTGCACCCCAACCTAGAAGGCTGGCATCTGTTGTTACAATTGTCCAATCTGGCCTGCGAAAGGTCATCCCCTTGGACAGATGGAACAGAGAAAGCCACCAGAGAAGAGAATCTCTGGTCTCTTGATCCAGATTTAGTAGAGTGGACAAATCTGAGTAATCCCCATTCCACTGACTTAGCATGCATAATTGCAGAGGTCTGAGATGCAGGCGCGCAAATGGTACTATGTCCATTGCCGCTACCATTAAGCCGATTACTTCCATGCACTGAGCTACTGACGGGCGTGGAATGGAATGAAGGACACGGCAAGCATTCAGAAGCTTTGATAACCTGGACTCCGTCAGGTAAATCTTCATCTCTATAGAATCTATAAGAGTCCCCAGAAAAGGAACTCTTGTGAGTGGTAATAGAGAACTCTTTTCCACGTTCACCTTCCACCCATGCGACCTCAGAAATGCCAGTACTATCTCTGTATGAGACTTGGCAATTTGAAAACTTGACGCTTGTATCAGAATGTCGACTAGGTACGGAGCCACCGCTATGCCTCGCGGTCTTAGCACCGCTAGAAGTGAGCCCAGAACCTTTGTAAAAATTCTCGGGGCCGTAGCTAACCCGAAGGGAGGAGCTACAAACTGGTAATGCCTGTCTAGAAAGGCAAATCTTAGGTACCGATAATGATCTTTGTGAATCGGTATATGAAGGTAGGCATCCTTTAAGTCTACTGTGGTCATGTATTGACCCTCTTGGATCATGGGTAGGATGGTTCGAATAGTTTACATTTTGAATGATGGAACTCTTAGGAATTTGTTTAAGATTTTTAGGTCCAAGATTGGTCTGAAGGTTCCCTCTTTCTTGGGAACCACAAACAGATTTGAGTAAAAACCTTGCCCTTGTTCCGTCCGCGGAACTGGGTGGACCACCCCCATTACTAAGAGGTCTTGTACACAGCGTAGAAATGCCTCTTTCTTTATTTGGTTTGATGATAACCTTGAAAGATGAAATCTCCCTTGTGGAGGAGAAGCTTTGAAGTCCAGAAGATATCCCTGAGATATGATCTCCAACGCCCAGGGATCCTGGACATCTCTTGCCCAAGCCTGGGCGAAGAGAGAAAGTCTGCCCCCCACTAGATCCGTTTCCGGATAGGGGGCCCTCTCTTCATGCTGTCTTAGGGGCAGAAGTAGGTTTTCTGGCCTGCTTGCCCTTGTTCCAGGACTGGTTAGCTTTCCAGCCCTGTCTGTAACGAGCAACCGTTCCTTCCTGTTTTGGAGCGGAGGAAGTTGATACTGCTCCTGCCTTGAAGTTACAAAAGGCACGAAAATTAGACTGTTTGGCCTTTGATTTGGCTCTGTCCTGAGGAAGAGTATGACCCTTACCTCCAGTGATGTCAGCAATAATTTCTTTCAAGCCGGGCCCGAATAAGGTCTGCCCCTTGAAAGGAATATTAAGCAATTTAGATTTAGAAGTCACGTCAGCTGACCAGGATTTAAGCCATAGCGCCCTGCGCGCCTGGATGGCGAATCCGGAGTTCTTAGCCGTTAGTTTGGTTAAATGTACAACGGCATCAGAAACAAATGCATTAGCTAGCTTAAGAGCTTTAAGCTTGTCCATAATCTCATCCAATGGAGCTGTGCGAATGGCCTCTTCCAGAGACTCAAACCAGAATGCCGGAGCAGCAGTGACAGGCGCAATGCATGCAAGGGGCTGTAAGATAAAACCTTGTTGAACAAACATTTTCTTAAGGTAATCTTATTTTTTATCCATTGGATCCGAAAAGGCACAACTATCCTCCACCGGGATAGTGGTACGTTTAGCTAAAGTAGAAACTGCTCCCTCCACCTTAGGGACCGTCTGCCATAAGTCTCGTGTGGTGGCGTCTATTGGAAACATTTTCCTAAATATCGGAGGAGGGGAAAAGGGCACACCGGGTCTATCCCACTCCTTGCTAATAATCTCTGTAAGCCTTTTAGGTATAGGAAAAACGTCAGTACACACAGGTACCGCAAAGTATCTATCCAGCCTACATATTTTCTCTGGAATTGCAACCGTGTTACAATCATTCAGAGCCGCTAATGCCTCCCCTAGCAATACACGGAGGTTCTCAAGCTTAAATTTAAAATGAGAAATCTCTGAATCCGGTCTCCCTGGATCAGATCCGTCACCCACAGAATGAAGCTCTCCGTTCTGCAAATTGTGACGCAGTATCGGACATAGCTCTCACATCATCAGCGCGCTCTGTCCTTAACCCAGAGCTATCGCGCTTGCCTCTTAAATTCTGGCAATTTAGATAATACCTCTGTCATAACAGCAGCCATGTCTTGCAAAGTGATTTGTATGGGCCTCTCTGATGTACTTGGCGCCACAATATCACACGCCTCCTGAGCGGGAGGCGAAGGTACTGACACGTGAGGAGAGTTAGTCGGCATAACTTCCCCCTCGTTGTCTGGTGATAATTTCTTCACAAATAAAGATTGACTTTTCTTCAAAGTGACATCAATACACTTAGTACACATATTTCTATGGGGCTCCACATTGGCCTTCAAACATAGTGAACAAACAGATTCATCTGTGTCAGACATGTTTAAACAGACTAGCAATGAGACTAGCAAGCTTGGAAAATCCTTTCAATAAGTTTACAAGCAATATAAAAAACGCTACTGCGCCTTTAAGAAGCACAAAAATTTGTCACAGTTGAAATAACAATGAACCAAATCAGTTATAGCAACCAAATTTTCACAGTAAATGTATTAAGTTAGCAAAGCATTGCACCCACTAGCAAATGGATGATTAACCCCTTAATACCCAAAACAGATAATCAATTTAACAATTAACGTTTTTATCACAGTCAACACACACTGTCACAGGTCTGCTGTGACTGATTACCTCCCTCAAAATGAATTTTGAAGACCCCTGAGCTCTCTAGAGACGTCCTGGATCAAGGAGGAAGAAGCAGGAAGACTGACTGATTTTTTACTGTGCAAAAAAGCGCTAAAATAGGCTCCTCCCACTTCTATTACAACAGTGGGAAACCTCAGTTAACCGTTTCTATGCAGAAATATACGACAGCCATGTGGAAAAAATCATGCCCCAAAAGATTTATCACCAAAGTACCTCACAAAAACGAATAACATACCAGTAAACGTTTTAAACATACATTTTAAAAGTTATGTAGTGTTATTAATAAGCCTGCTACCAGTCGCTTCTACTGCAGTTAAGGCTCATACATTACTTCAGTATTAACAGTATTTTCTTAGTCAATTCCATTCCTTAGAAAAATATTCTACTGCACATACCTCATCTGCAGGGGACCCCGCATGCTATTCCCTTTCTGAAGTTACCCCACTCCTCAGAATGTGCGAGAACAGCCAGTGGATCTTAGTTACTTCTGCTAAGATCATAGAAAACGCAGGCAGATTCTTCTTCTAAATACTGCCTGAGAGAAAAAAACAGCACACTCCGGTGCCATTTAAAATAACAAACTTTTGATTGAAGAAATAATTAAGTATAAAAACTCCACACTCCTCTCACACCTTCCTACTATGTTAGTTGCAAGAGAATGACTGGGTATGACATGTGAGGGGAGGAGCTATATAGCAGCTCTGCTTGGGTGATCCTCTTGCAACTTCCTGTTGGGAAGGGAATATATCCCATAAGTAATGGATGACCCGTGGACTGAATACACTTAACAAGAGAAACCTTCTTTAACCATAAACAAGTTTTTTAGGCATAAATCTGAAGGATATAAATTCAGCATCAGATGAAGGAATTTACTGTCCAAATCTGAGATTTCACCCTCAGAAGCTACCAACTTCTGCTCATCACCAGACCTATGAGGGAGGGCAACCTAAGTAGCAGCAACGGAACAGAACCCTTACTATCTGAATCTCTAATTTTAATCTCTAACTTTAAAGCAGATAATGTCACAGATACCGCAGCAAATACCTGGGCAGTAAATTCTGCCAAATAACTCCTCCAGGAGATTGAGAGGAACCGCAGGGCACCGCATCTGATGCCATAGAGGCTTGGGACGCTTAAGGAGAAGCTGTGGCAGTGCCTGAACAGCGTCATCCTGGGAGACATGATGCTCAGAGGGCAACAATTTTATACATTTGCTCTATGGTGACCATAACTGGAACTCTCAGGTACTAAACTGCTGACTTAGCCACTTTGCTATTCAGGCAGTTTTCCCCTGAGAAAACACCCTAGTAATAACATGAATTATTAGGGTAAAATAAAACAAATCTCTATTAATAAAAGATGCAATCTAAAAATGAGAGACAAAAAGTTTGCAAAACCCAATTAGTCCTCAAGAGTCACTAATCGATTTAACTAGATTAGCTCACCACTGAATTACATTGGAATAAATCTGCAAATACAAATCCTCAACTTGAGGATGAAATTATGCGCTCTGATAGAACACCATTCCTGCATAATGTATTACATAAAGGAAAATTTTATTTGTAAAAACTAACATATAGCCTCAGTAACGTTCATAACGTTGTTCAATTAAAATGTGTCCTATCATTTTCAAGCCATGTCTTCTCTTCCAGAGAACATCAGAGACAGGCATAAAAACTTCTGTGGGCACACAGAGAAATAGGTGGATTAATATCTTATATGAACAAAATGTAATCCCTGCCCTCAAAATGGTGCCACTCCACTCTATGATGAAGAAATGAGGCGGCCATAAAAACGGCATGGAGATGAAGCGTGCTCTTTATCGCGCTTCATCCAGCGGATAACAAATAAGTCAGAATATTAATAGGACCTTTTTCTGCACATACACACGAAAGCAAGCAGCACACATTATTGCACTTTATCCAGCCGATCACATATAAGTCAGCATAATAATAGCACCTTTTCTGGTGGATGGGGTATGTGTGGATATGAGTAAGCTCTCATCTTTTGTGTTCTTCTTTTTGTGATTATATCAAATATACTTAGTTCATAAGTTAGTTCATAAGTTTGAAAGAAAAGTTTTATCTGACCTTGAAGGAGTTAACCCTTAAGGCTCTGGTGACATTAATAAAGTGCCTGCCCATTGCCAGTAATATCCTTCATTCAGGATTTTAAATCCCATATCAAATGCAGATTGAATTTATTCCTGAGTTCTTAACCCCTTCAGTGCCAGCCTCCTAGCCCCAGAAGACAAAAGGCACTTACTTGCACATCTTGCTGTCCGGAAGGAAGACAGCTCACACAGTATGGAGGGATGCCACTCCTTACAGCGATCTGTGAAAAAGAAAGGACAGAGTAAACCTACTCAGGCTTTCTATACTAGGGCAGCAAAATGTTAGGAAACGCAGCGAAGCCCACTGCACAAGTTCCTAACTGCTTAAAAGCCACCACTGCCCTACTGAAGAGACTAATGCGGAGTATGGCTATACCCAATCTTGAGAGGAAAGATCAGAGCAAACCTACTCTGGCTTTCAAAACAATAAAATCTTGATTGAAGTGAAATAAATCAATTTTCTTCAAACACAAAAAACTTCACCTCCTTCTTGAACAGAAGGCAAAGAGAATGACTGGGGTTTGTGGGAAGGGATACTTAAAAGCTTTGCTGTGGTGCTCTTTGCCTCCTTCTGCTGGCCAGGAGTGATATTCCCAACAGTAATTGATGATGTTGTGGGCTCACCATACCTTAGGAAAGAAAAACTTACTAGGCCAGGGGCGCTAATACGAAACAAAAAAAATATATAGAGGGAGACAAACTCCACATCCAATGACTTGTGCTCCACGCTATCCAAACGGCCTCTCCTATTTGCCATCCCGTTAGCATTCAGTGTCCTCTGGAGCTTGGGTATAATTTTCCCACAAGTAAGGAATGTAGCTGTGGACTCTCCCTGTATTAAGAAGGAAAACATAAATGATGCTTACCTGATAATTTCCTTTCCTTCTGTACAGGGAGAATCCACAGCTGCATTCCTTACTTGTGGGAAATACTGAACCTGGCCACCAGGAGGAGGCAAAGACACCCCAGCCAAAGGCTTAAATACCTCCCCCACTTCCCTCATCCCCCAGTCATTCTGCTAAGAGAAATATAAGGGTGAACAAGGTGCCAGAAGAACAAAAGAGAATTCAGGGCCGCCCATCGGAGAACACGGCGGGAACTGTGGACTCTCCCTCTACAGAAGGATTATCAGGTAAGCATCATTTATGTTCTCCTCAATACAGGGAGATTCCACAGCTGCATTCCTTACTTATGGGAAAATTATACCCAAGCTCCAGAGGACAATGGATGCTAACGAGAGGGCAAATAGGAGAGGCGGACCCCTTTATCTGAGGGCACCACAGCCTGCACAATCCACAGAAGCAAATCATTTAGTTAAAAAAATTGGAAAAAGAATGTAAGGAGGCCCATATAGCTGCCCTACAAGTCTGATCAGACAGCACCAAAACTGTCACAACAAGGAAACTAACTAAGAGGCCTCTTTTCCAGACCATCCTGGAGGAAGGAGAGAATACTGGCAGACTTGATAGAGTGCCAGGACGAACCACGCTCTTCACAGAAGAGGTCTTCTACACCGTAAGAGAGATGACGAGGAACCAGCTTACGCGCTTAAAGGAGAGGACCTTACCTCTCAGAAACCCTCTCCTGGCTAAGAACAAGCATAATCGCTACGCAGTCTGCCTCAGAGAGATAAGATCTGATGAAGCCAAGGGATCCTGTCCCAGCAGAACCCTGTGAAAAGGAAACCCTCATGGAGGGGAAGACGACGTCCCTACTAAAAACCGCGAACCACAATCCTTGCAGTCATGACGGAGCGAGAAGTATCACCGACGTCTGCTCCTGCTAGGTTTGAAAAAGCAGAAAAAGGAAAATTTGAATTGAACCACCAAGGCCCCGCTAATGCATACATTAGCTCCACCTGAGGATCCCTAACCTCAGCCCATCTGTGGGAAACTAGGCATTGAAACAGGATGTCCTAAGATTCTCGTCCTGAGTAAGATATCCGAAACCCCTCAGATGAAGACCTTATCCCCAGAGACGGGGAATGTCTCTAAAGAACAACCAAAATTGGATGACCACTCCCGGAGAGTGGAACACTGATAGCGAGAAGTAGTGGGCCTTTACCCACTACAGAACCTGAGATACTAGCCTCTCGTTCCCCTCAGATGGAGTTCCAAGCCATCAAGGGTAGAACAAACTAGAATCTATAAAACTGGGCTAACCCAGTACTCAAAACATTCAGAGCAAAAAATTGCCTGAAGATTCAAAAGTAGCCGGGAGGGAAACCACCTAAAACCACGGAATTCATGCCCTATATTGCCATCCTGACGGGCTTGCGACCGAAGTTAAAATCACCCCGGGCGAATTAAGAAAATGTCTCTCAGGACAAAAAACAAAAACACTAGAGAATGATTCACTCATTAGTAGACCAGGGAAATCTGTTAAGATAGATTCGAAAAAAACAGCTCCACTCCACTTCCTCAGCATACACCGAGTCTCTGCCGAGATGAGACCTGGCAAAAGAAACGAATTCCAAGATGGACCCCATGACCACCGAAACGCAGAGCCAGCAATGGCCTGAAGGAGGTCTGAAAGGCACGACCTGATGAAGCTAACTCATAACTTCACAAGACCGGTAGAAAGGTCTATGCAGTCTAAAAAGGTATCCAGGAATCCCACCCTGGTGCCTAACACCAGAGAACTCTGGTCTAGATTTCTTCCAACTCTCCGGCTCGAGGAGGACAGAAGAAAACCTGAATGATCCTCTATCAGATGATGGCAATTGAATCTGAATCGTCTAAATAAGCTAATCTACTGCTAGCTCTGGATCCTGGCAACTGCCAAAGAATCCTTCGATTCCTAAAAAGTTCCAAGACCGAAATGGAGGAGCAATGTACTGGAAAAGCTGGTCCAGAAACGTCAACCTCAGGAACCGGAAATGTTCTCTGGAGGAGGAAGAAAGAGGTATGATACCCTTTCCCAACAGTGGACCTGCACTGTTCTTCCGTTTTCAAGGGTATAGTGGACCTTATAGTCTCCCTCAGTAACAAGGAGGCAAGATAGGCATTGGATCCTAAAAAAAGGGCGGGAGACTTCTCCCTCTATGGGACCATGGAAACTGCCCTGGGAGGCTAAGACTTGAAGCCTAGCTAAGACCTCTAAGACCCTGGACCAAGCGTCTGAAAGAGCAATAAACTGTCCAGATAGAACCTGGAACTGGCCCCTCTTGCCAATCTAGTTTTGGTGGGCCTCTGCTCTGCTTGGAATTATTCCAGCACAGAGATGACATTTAAAAACATTTAGGATGTTCCGGCATAGCGGAGGTCTCTGACGCTGGGCATTAGCCGGACTAAATGACCAATAGAAAGACATCTGTCTCTCAGATTCGCTTTCTCATCAAACGGTAAAACCGTGGAATAGTGAAACCAAATTAAATCTTTTCTCACAAGCAGAAGAAAAGATCAGATTTAAAAGTCATATCTGACAGAGAGATACAGGGCCTGAACAGAAAAAACCTAAAGCCCTAGCTTTGGGGCAAGTAATCTGCAAAATGGCCCAGATAAAAGAATTATAAGCTCCAAGGCCTTAATTTCTTCAAGAAATTATCGAGGTAACCATCCCTTCGAATCGAGACAGAGATGCTTCAATAGGAAGTCTCCAGAAAACTGCAACAACCAAATTCGTCCGTACATAAGTTATCCTTCGTGATGAAACATCTTCATAAAAAGAGTTTCCTCTTATAACCAAGAGCTCTAATAACAAACTATTCTTAAACGGAATAGTAAGACAATAGGCAAGTGCACAAAAGTGATAGCCAAGTAGGCTTGAGCAACACAACCCCCCATAGAGCCCGGAACCGGGAATCTTAAAGGATTCCAAAACTTTTTTTTGTGTGTGCACTACCAAACCACACATTTCATATAACAATTAGTAATATAAAAGAGATCACCTACTTTTACACTCTAACGAAGCTTCTCTACATTTTAAAAAATACTTTTTATTTTCTCCTATTACGTCACCCAATCCAACCCTCAAATATGGGCCGGTCAAGATGAATAGAAATCTCCAATCTGTTGCAGATTTTCTGCATATCATTATGTGACAATTTCGTCACCCTGCGCATGCGTAGACTGATTGTGAAACTTGCGCATGCGCATATCCCGTCCCTGTGTGAAACTTGCGCATGCGCATATCCCGTCCCTGATACAGCGGGTCTGTTGGTTTGTACAGAGATACACCGTTAATGACAAACGATGACTCTGCAGAAGCTTGCGCATGCGGATTGCTGCAATGTTTCGCCATATTCGAACCTGGGTTATCCACCAGAATTGGGCTATGAACATGCATAGCCGGTGGTGGGTTTGGAAAACGTTCAATTTTCAGAAGAGGTTTACTACTAAACTGTAAAATTTTGGAAGTTGAATGTATAATAAAAAATTCTATAATAATTATTAATTTTGCGATAGTGCCAACTTTTTTTGAGGGTTTAGTGTCCCTTTAAAAAGAAAATAGATGAAAAAGGAAGAGGATCTCCATCCTTTCCCACCCGCATTAATCCATTTTGCCCTCTGATTTAGGGCTCTGAGATTCGACTGGCGGATCAGTACTAGGAATCTCTAATATCGTCAAGACTTCTCTTAAAAGGAAGTGCAGGCGTGCTACCTTAAATCTAAAGGCGAAATCCTCCTCTGCCGGAGGAATTGAAGCAGTAGGCTCCGACCCAGAAGGTCCGTACTCTTAAGCCTCCGAGAGAACTGCATCCTCATATGACTGATCGGATACAACCGTCAATTTAAATGATGCTCCCTGGGCAGGAATGCTTGATTTAACCCTTCGTTTACGCGTAGCCGTACGAGGCAAAACGGCTAAGGCCGCAGACATCGCCATACGGAACTGCGCAGTAATGTCTGGTGGAAAAAGGCCCCCTCCAGGTGGAAGATTAGTCCTCAGAGGCAGAAGGCTCAGTGGCATTTAACATCTCAACATTGGTTCATGAATACACCCTGTTGGGGCATATGGAACATAATTGAGAGTGCTGGATTACCCGGGCCTTCTCACAATATACACAGATATCGAATTCAGTCGTAGAGGTCTCATCCTCAAAAAATCAGAATCCTCCATAACTAGGTAACTTTATATAATCAAATAAAAAATAACCGGCACCTATACCCCCAATGGCTAGGGCACTCACCACCTCCTATGACCCAGACAGTGTAGAGAAACTCTCTCCTCTCCGTAGTCACTTGGTCAGGAATAGGAAATGGAAACCGTGACCACTTACGGTCACACGGTGCGCAATGCAGGACCGCCCCTGCTAAAGGAAAAGCGCGCCAAGCTTAATAAAACTGCACAGCTCTCAAAGTAAAGGAGCAACCTGTATGTTCCATATCAGCCTATGAGCCAAAAACATCTCACACATATAAGCAGCATAAATCACATAAACAAATATGATTAACACCCCACTGTTCAACAATCCCCCGCAGGAGATATTAACCCTTGATTCCATAAAGATAAAGGAGTTCCACTGTGACCCTGTCTTCTAGTGTCAGAGTCTATACCTTTTAGGACCCAGCAGCTCTCAGCTACCTACACCTGCCTAGCTAATAAAACACCTGGCCTCACAGCGCTCGGCGCTTAGTAGTTTTGTTTGTAGCATGCAAGCTACTGTTTTCTGAGCCCTTACCTATTGTGGATTACAAATACAGAATACCTAAAGTTATTCTGTTCATACTTGAATACTTCATATTATCTCCAGAACCTGACTGCTTAAATACCTAATTGTGTTTGAAAATAACCAGGCGCTGGCAACATCTTCCTGTGTCAACTACAGCCGCGGCTGCTTCCTCTCATCACCTACCGCAACCTCCGGACTGCTGTCAGCTGCATTCCTAGCTCTGACCTTCCACGTTGCGCAGCGCTACACCGGAATCAAGACATTGACAAGTGAGACACCGGAACGGCTGTAGCAGTAGCGTGATACTTCGGTCACGCTCAGAGTCTATTTTCCTTTTCAGCGTGTGTGCGCCAGCAGCTCCTTGCCTGCAGGATAATCCTCACAGTTACACACGCTGTAAGACAAACCAAGACCTTTCTCCTACCATACATTCAGCTCAAGGAGATTCAAGAATTAAAGTAAGACCGTTACTTAAATTATTATTTATCACTTGGAGATAAAGTAAGACTGTTACTTAACTATCATATTGCATTTGGAGTTAAAATAGACTTACTAATTTGCCTATGAACACCTGGAGATTCCTGCATTATTTGAGAATTGTAATTGGAATTGTTTATTTCTTCTGCTGAACTCTACACAAGTTGTCAATACAACTTTAGTGAGTGTTTCTGAGACACATATAACCTAAACATTTCTCCTAACAGGATTACTGCTGCCTATCTGTGAACTTATTATTTTGAGTCCAGTCTTAGCACCTCTGTTCTAACTAGAACTTTAACACGAGACTAAAATTCACTCCTACGCTTATTATAGCACGTGTTCAGTAGTGCTATATGCAAAGGGTTGAAACAAACTACCCACTACCATAACTCACTAATTTACATCAGGTATTCTGCAGTTGTGCTCCAATACTAATCATATTTTCACTCCCTGAGAGTAGCAGTGAGAGTCATTACATCTAGCGTTAACTTATGTGTAAAAAATGAAACAATCTTACCGGAATCTATGCTGTGGAACAGAAATATGGTCCTTCAAATGTGACAGACTGTAGCATCGCTTCTGACATGGACATGAGTGAAAAAAAGCCGACAACGAAACTCGTCAACGCTGATTGCTTAAGGAGCTGTTAATATTAGTCACTGTTAATATGAGTCTGGATGGGTTCGCAGAAAGACTCTCCCTGCATCTCCAGACTCTACCTTTCGTTAATGCTCTCACTGAGAGGCTGACAAGACTACTTAAAACTCCAGTCCCATCGCAAAGGGTACTACCCTCCATAGGGAACTACTCCGAAATCTTCTGACACTTCTCTGCCAACCTCCTGTGACGAAAGGCGAAGAAAGACTGGGGGATGAGGGAAGTGGGGGAGGTATTTAAGCCTTTGGCTGGGGTGTCTTTGCCTCCTCCTGGTGGCCAGGTTCAGTATTTCCCACAAGTAAGGAATGCAGTTGTGGACTCTCCCAGTATTAAGAAGGAAAAACCTGACGTGCACAACTGCAATCCAGAGAGCATAGCAGAGACCTAACGCAGACAGACCAAAAAGCCAATGCACAAAAAAAGCTGATATGCGCAATTTAGAGGGCTTTTATTGGCTAAGCTGATACGCACAGACCTGAAAGCCGACGCACAGGAAAAACTCATGGGATATGGAATAGGAGTATACTGCAGACCCAGCAAGAGGAGGCAAATGACAGGTCCCTGCAACACCTGTGGAAGGCATGTGACTTTCCCATAAGGTGAAAAAACATAATTTATGTAAGAACTTACCTGATAAATTCATTTCTTTCATATTAGCAAGAGTCCATGAGCTAGTGACGTATGGGATATACATTCCTACCAGGAGGGGCAAAGTTTCCCAAACCTCAAAATGCCTATAAATATACCCCTCACCACACCCACAAATCAGTTTAACGCATAGCCAAGAAGTGGGGTGATAAGGAAAAAGTGCAAAAGCATAAAAAATAAGGAATTGGAATAATTGTGCTTTATACAAAAAATCATAACCACCACAAAAAGGGTGGGCCTCATGGACTCTTGCTAATATGAAAGAAATGAATTTATCAGGTAAGTTCTTACATAAATTATGTTTTCTTTCATGTAATTAGCAAGAGTCCATGAGCTAGTGACGTATGGGATAATGACTACCCAAGATGTGGATCTTCCACGCAAGAGTCACTAGAGAGGGAGGGATAAAATAAAGACAACCCATTCCGCTGAAAATAATCCACACCCAAAACAAAGTTTAAATCTTATAATGAAAAAAACTGAAATTATAAGCAGAAGAATCAAACTGAAACAGCTGCCTGAAGTACTTTTCTACCAAAAACTGCTTCAGAAGAAGAAAACACATCAAAATGGTAGAATTTAGTAAAAGTATGCAAAGAAGACCAAGTTGCTGCTTTGCAAATCTGATCAACCGAAGCTTCATTCCTAAACGCCCAGGAAGTAGAAACTGACCTAGTAGAATGAGCTGTAATCCTTTGAGGCGGAGTTTTAGCCGACTCGACATAAGCATGATGAATTAAAGATTTCAACCAAAATGCCAAAGAAATGGCAGAAGCCTTCTGACCTTTCCTAGAACCGGAAAAAGATAACAAATAGACTAGAAGTCTTTCGGAAATTCTTAGTAGCTTCAACATAATATTTCAAAGCTCTAACTACATCCAAAGAATGCAATGATCTCTCCTTAGAATTCTTAGGATTAGGACATAATGAAGGAACCACAATTTCTCTACTAATGTTGTTAGAATTCACAACCTTAGGTAAAAATTTAAAAGAAGTTCGCAACACCGCCTTATCCTGATGAAAAATCAGAAAAGGAGACTCACAAGAAAGAGCAGATAATTCAGAAACTCTTCTGGCAGAAGAGATGGCCAAAAGGAACAAAACTTTCCAAGAAAGTAATTTAATGTCCAAAGAATGCATAGGTTCAAACGGAGGAGCTTGAAGAGCCCCCAGAACCAAATTCAAACTCCAAGGAGGAGAAATTGACTTAATGACAGGTTTTATACGAACCAAAGCTTGTACAAAACAATGAATATCAGGAAGATTAGCAATCTTTCTGTGAAAAAGAACAGAAAGAGCAGAGATTTGTCCTTTCAAGGAACTTGCAGACAAACCTTTATCCAAACCATCCTGAAGAAACTGTAAAATTCTCGGAATTCCAAAAGAATGCCAGGAAAAATGATGAGAAAGACACCAAGAAATATAAGTCTTCCAGACTCTATAATATATCTCCCTAGATACGGATTTACGAGCCTGTAACATAGTATTAATCACAGAGTCAGAGAAACCTCTTTGACTAAGAATCAAGCGTTCAATCTCCATACCTTTAAATTTAAGGATTTGAGATCCTGATGGAAAAAAGGACCTTGTGACAGAAGGTCTGGTCTTAACGGAAGAGTCCACGGTTGGCAAAAGGCCATCCGGACAAGATCCGCATACCAAAACCTGTGAGGCCATGCTGGAGCCACCAGCAGAACAAACGAGCATTCCTTCAGAATCTTGGAGATTACTCTTGGAAGAAGAACTAGAGGCGGAAAGATATAGGCAGGATGATACTTCCAAGGAAGTGACAACGCATCCATTGCTTCCGCTTGAGGATCCCTGGATCTGGACAGATACCTGGGAAGTTTCTTGTTTAGATGAGAAGCCATCAGATCTATTTCTGGAAGACCCCACATCTGAACAATCTGAAGAAATACCTCTGGGTGAAGAGACCATTCGCCCGGATGTAACGTTTGGCGACTGAGATAATCCGCTTCCCAATTGTCTATACCTGGGATATGAACTGCAGAAACTGGACAGGAGCTGGATTCCGCCCATACCAGAATTCGAGATACTTCTTTCATGGTCAGAGGACTGTGAGTCCCTCCTTGATGATTGATGTATGCCACAGTTGTGACATTGTCTGTCTGAAAACAAATGAACGATTCTCTCTTTAGAAGAGGCCAAGACTGAAGAGCTCTGAAAATTGCACGGAGTTCCAAAATATTGATTTGTAATCTCACCTCCTGAGATTCCCAAACCCCTTGTGCTGTCAGAGACCCCCAAACAGCTCCCCAACCTGTCAGACTTGCATCTGACAGTCCAGGTCGGAAGAACAAAAGAAGCCCCCTGAACTAAACGATGGTGATCTGTCCACCACGTCAGAGAGTGTCGTACAATCGGTTTTAAAGATATTAATTGAGATATCTTTGTGTAATCCCTGCACCACTGGTTCAGCATACAGAGCTGAAGAGGTCGCATGTGAAAACGAGCAAAGGGGATCGCATCCGATGCAGCAGTCATAAGACCTAGAATTTCCATGCATAAGGCTACCGAAGGGAATGATTGTGATTGAAGGTTTCGACAAGCTGAGATCAATTTTAGACGTCTCTTGTCTGGAAACCTAAAAAGGTAACCCTTGTTTGAGGAATCAATGAACTTTTCGGTAAATTGATCCTCCAACCATGATCTTGAAGAAACAACACAAGTCGATTCGTATGAGATTCTGCTAAATGTGAAGACTGAGCAAGTACCAAGATATCGTCCAAATAAGGAAATACCACAATACCCTGTTCTCTGATTACAGACAGAAGGGCACCGAGAACCTTTGTAAAAATCCTTGGAGCTGTTGCTAGGCCAAACGGCAGAGCCACAAACTAGTAATGCTTGTCTAGAAAAGAGAATCTCAGAAACTGATAGTGATCTGGATGAATCGGAATATGCAGATATGCATCCTGTAAATCTATTGTGGACATATAATGCCCTTGCTGAACAAAAGGCAGAATAGTCCTTATAGTTACCATTTTGAATGTTGGTATCCTTATATAACGATTCAATATTTTTAGATCCAGAACTGGTCTGAAGGAATTCTCCTTCTTTGGTACAATGAAGAGATTTGAATAAAACCCCAGCCCCTGTTCCAGAACTGGAACTGGCATAATTACTCCAGCCAACTCTAGATCTGAAACACAATTCAGAAATGCTTGAGCCTTTGCTGGATTTACTGGGACACGGGAAAGAAAAAATCTCTTTGCTGGAGGCCTTATCTTGAAGCCAATTCTTTACCCTTCTGAAACAATGTTTTGAATCCAAAGATTGTGGATTGAATTGATCCAAATTTGTTTGAAAAAACTTAATCTGCCCCCTACCAGCTGAGCTGGAATGAGGGCCGCACCTTCATGTGGACTTGGGAGCTGGTTTTGGTTTTCTAAAAGGCTTGGACTTATTCCAGACTGGAGATGGTTTCCAAACTGATACCGCTCCTGAGGGCGAAGGATCAGGCTTTTGTTCCTTATTGTGACGAAAAGAACGAGTGCTGGTGGTAAAAAAGTTCTTTTCCCTCCAGTAACAGTTGAGATAATAGAATCCAACTGAGAACCAAATAATTTATTACCCTGGAAAGAAAGGGAAAGCAAAGTTGACTTAGAAGACATATCAGCATTCCAAGTTTTAAGCCATAAAGCTCTTCTAGCTAAAATAGCTAGAGACATATACCTGACATCAACTCTAATGATATCAAAGATGGCATCACAAATAAAGTTATTAGCATGTTGAAGAAGATTAACAATGCTATGAGAGTTATGATCTGTTACTTGTTGCGCTAAAGCTTCTAACCAAAAAGTTGAAGCTGCAGCAACATCCGCTAAAGATATAGCAGGTCTAAGAAGATTACCTGAACATAAGTAAGCTTTTCTTAGAAAGGATTCAATCTTCCTATCTAAAGGATCCTTAAAGGAAGTACTATCTGCCGTAGGAATAGTAGTACGTTTAGCAAGAGTAGAGACAGCCCCATCAACCTTAGGGATTTTGTCCCAAAATTCTAATCTGTCTGATGGCACAGGATATAATTGCTTAAAACGTTTAGGAGTAGTAAATGAATTACCCAAATTATTAATATTTTATCACCTCTTTCACCTTACCCTATCTAGTACTTAGAGTAGGCAAAGAGAATGACTGGGGGGTGGAGCTAAGGGAGGAGCTAAATAGACAGCTCTGCTGTGGTGCTCTTTGCCACTTCCTGTTAGCAGGAGGATAATATCCCACAAGTAAAGGATGAATCCGTAGACTTGTCCTCTTATAGAAGAAACTAAATATTTTGCGCTACAATTTACTTAAACCTCAAGACTGCGCTTATAAGCAGTATCAAATCCAAAATAGTAGCAATTGGATGGCAATAGTAAAGACAGGATAGTGTCCCAATGTGAAAGGGTTAAATGTTCCAGAGGGCAAAAAGTTTTCCTGTAGTGTTCACAGGAGTAGAGTACCTCTAAGGAACTGCAGACATTGCACCCCGATCCAGACGTAAGCGAACAAACAGAACCTCCAAAAATTCTTAATCACTTCTTCCAGTCAGTTCTTCATTCGTATGCTGCCCTCATCTACACTGAGCTCTTCTCAGCGGTGTATGGACATATAGAACAAGGAGATAAAAAACAGAGTGCAAGAACGAAACAAGTGTAGTTTATTAACAACAAGCCAATAAAACACACTTACTATAATGTGTATAAAACCAAGCCTGTAGTATCAGAGCAAAAGCATGTGCACCAAGAGTGTTCACCAAGAGAGGAATCCCCGTCACAGAGTGACGCTAACTGGCGTATCTCAATCCCACGAGTGACTACTGACCCGTGACCTCAGGATACTCCACGCTGGGTCTAGACAAAACAGGTGATCCGTGTACCTCTACGCGTTTCTCCCAGATCACGGCCGGGCTTTTTCAAGAGTAAGATACTACAGGCTTGATTTTATACACATTATTTTAAGTGTGTTTTTAATATGAGCATTGGCTTGTTGATAATAAACTACACTTGATTTGTTCTTGCGCTCTGTTTTTTATCTCCTTTTTCTATATAAAAAAACTTTGCAATATACTTTCATTATTTAATTTTGTCCCCTTTTCCTGTAATTCCATGCTAAAATTGTGAGATTTTTATTTCATGTTAGAAATGGAAGTGCAGAACATTATTATATTCCACACAGCCATTGGCTGCACGATCTAGTGACCTATTTATAACTATCCCTAATTGGCCACAGCAGAGGTAACCTAAGTTACAACATGACAGTTATTGTTTTATATACACTAAAACTGTAGACTTATTCGGTCAATATTTAAAGAGCAAATGAAACTTTAAAAAAACATAAAATTATGACTTACCAGATAATTTCCTTTCCTTCGATACAGGGGGAGTCCACAGCTGCATTCATTACTTGTGGGAATACAAAACCTGGCCACCAGGAGGAGGCAAAGACACTCCAGCCAAAGGCTTAAATACCTCCCCCACTTCCCTCATCCCCCAGTCATTCTTTGCCTTTCGTCACAGGAGGTTGGCAGAGAAGTGTCAGAAGATTTCGGATTTCGGAGTAGTTCCTTAGGAAGGGTATCTGCCCTTCGATATGGGACTGGAGTTTTAAGTAGTCTTGTCAGCCTCTTTAGGGCTGCCCATTGGAAAACATGGGCAGGAGCTATGGACTCTCCCTGTATCGAAGGAAAGGAAATTATCTGTTAAGTCATAATTTATGTTTTCCTTCTTAATACAGGGAGAGTCCACAGCTGCATTCATTACTTGTGGGAATCAATACCCAAGCTACAGAGGACACTGAATGCTAACGGGAGGGTAAAAAAGAGAGGCGGTTACCTAATCTGAGGGCACCACAGCCTGCAAAACCTTTCTCCCGAAGGCTGCTTTGGCAGAAGCAAAAACATCAAACTTGTAAAATGTGGAAAAAGTATGTAAAGAGGACCAGGTAGCACGTCATACAAACCTGATCCAAAGAGGCCTCATTTTTGAATGCCTGCTCCTGATAGATTTGAGCCACCACTCAATGAAGGAGTGGTAATGGCAGGAAAAGAAATTAGATTGAACCTCCAAGGCACTGCTAATAAATCTATTAGCATCTATTAGCTCCGCCTGAGGACCCCTGGACCTCGACCCATATCTGGATAGCTAGGTATAGAGACGGGACGCCATGAGATCTATCCCCACCTGTCATAATGTGGATCACTGACAGCGAACAGTCGTGCGTCTCCACCCACCCCAGAATCCGAGATACTTCCCTCAATGCCAAGAAGCTTCTCGTTCCCCCCTGACGGTTGATGTAAGCCACCGGGGATATATGGTCTGATTGAAATCAGATAAATTGGGACAAACCCAATATGGGTCAAACCTTCAGAGCACTGAATATCGTCCGAAGGTCTAGAATGTTGAATGGGAGGGAGCGCTCCTCCTGCGTCCACAGGCCCTGTGCATTTCTTGGCGCCCCAAACAGCTACCCATCCTGACAGACTTGCGTCCGTAGTCACGGTCACCCAGGATGGTCATAAAAAGGTGATCCGGACAGAGCCACCAAGAGAGAGCGATTCTCTCGACCGGTTGTCCAGAGAATCTGTTGAGACAGATCCAAATGATCGCTATTCCACTGCCTCAGCATGCACAGACGCAAGGGCCTGAGGAGGAACCTGGCAAAGAGAACGATGTCCATGCTGGACACCATGAAACCAATCACCTCCACACACTGAGCCACAGATGGCCTTAATCTCATCTGTTGAGACAGATCACCTCCACACACTGAGCCACAGATGGCCTTAATCTCATCTGTTGAGACAGATCCAAATGATCGCCATTCCACTGCCTCAGCATGCATAGACGCAAGGGCCTGAGGTGGAACCTGGCAAAGAGAACGATGTCCATGCTGGACACCATGAGACCAATCACCTCCACACACTGAGCCACAGATGGCCTTAAGGAGGTCTGGAGGGCAAGACATGTTGAAGCTAGTTTGCAACTTCTCTGGTCTCCTGGAAATGTTCTCATGTCTATAGAATCTAATATTGTGCCCTGGAATAAGAGAACTCCTTTCTCTATCTTCCCCAGAGGAGAGATTCCAAATGGTCTTCCGCCAGACGAAACTATGGTCCTTGTACCAGAAAGTCTTCCCAGAAGGGAGCTACTGCTACACCCCGGGTTTTGGCAACTGCTTGAAGAGCCCCTAGAACCTTCATAACATTTTTGGAACAGTAGCTGGAACAAACAGAAGTGAAATGAACTGGAAGTACATTGTTTTTAGACATGGATCCATGAATTTTAATGTATTAGCCAATAAATGTAATAGTTTATGTATGTACAATATTAGGTAATATTGGTAGTATTGATTATTTGTACTAGGTGTTTATGTACTAGGTACTATTTCATTATTTATTACTAGGTATTTATCTAAGTGTAATTTGTACTTTTTATCATCAGCTACTTTTTATCATCATTTTTATCATTAGTTATTCATTAAAGTGTTTATTGTACTTATCTACCTCAGCCTTTTGGAGCTCCCCTCATTCCTTATATTGTTTAGCTTTTTTTGGTGTTCACTAGGGAACTCATTGAGGAGAGCTAGATGTACCTCTATTTGCGCAGGGTAAACTATTTTATTTTATATTAACACTTCTCTGCCAACCTCCTATGACGAAATGCAAAGAATGACTGGGGGATGAGGGAAGTGGGGGAGGTATTTGAGCCTTTGGCTGCCTCCACCTGGTGGCCAGGTTCTGTATTCCCACAAGTAATGAATGCAGCTGTGGACTCTCCCTGTATTAAGAAGGAAATAAATACACATGTCATCTCATACTAATCTATTCTTTGAATTAATCATTCTATCATGTATTTAGTGTTTAATGTCTCTTTAATGTTTTGACATTTTCTCTCAAAGAGCCACACAGGCTTGAGTGCGAACAGACTACTTATTATAGATTTTTATTTTTACAGACACATTTATAAATCGGAGGGATATTCTGATTTTAGATTTATGGTAGGTTACAGACATCTCTAAAACTAAATAGCATTTTCACCTCTATGCCCTAAGGATGAATGTAAACCCCTTCAAGATCATAAGAATCTACACGTAATATAGCTGCCTGGGCAACCTGTACACAAAGCTGAAAACATAATTTATGCTTACCTGATAAATTTATTTCTCTTGTAGTGTAATCAGTCCACGGGTCATCCATTACTTATGGGATTATATCTCCTTCCCAACATGAAGTTGCAAGAGGATCACCCAAGCCGAGTTGCTATATAGCTCCTCCCCTCACATGTCATATCCAGTCATTCGACCGAAACAAGACGAGAAAGGAGAAACTATAGGGTGCAGTGATGACTGGAGTTTAATTAAAATTTAAACCTGCCTTAAAGACAGGGCGGGCCGTGGACTGACTACACTACAAGAGAAATAAATTTATCAGGTAAGCATAAATTATGTTTTCTCTTGTTAAGTGTAGTCAGTCCACGGGTCATCCATTACTTATGGGATACCAATACCAAAGCAAAAAGTACACGGATGATGGGAGGGACAAGGCAGGAACTTTAAACGGAAGGAACCACTGCCTGAAGAACCTTTCTCCCAAAAATAGCCTCCGAAGAAGCAAAAGTGTCAAATTTGTAAAACTTCGAAAAAGTGTGAAGTGAAGACCAAGTTGCAGCCTTGCAAATCTGTTCAACAGAGGCCTCATTCTTAAAGGCCCAGGTGGAAGCTACAGCTCTAGTGGAATGAGCTGTAATTCTTTCAGGAGGCTGCTGTCCTGCAGTCTCATAGGCTAAACATATGATGCTACAAAGAAAATCCTTAGTTGCCTGCAAATAGAACTTCAGGGCACGGACTACGTCCAGATTATGCAAAAGTCGTTCCTTCTTTGAAGAAGGATTATGACACAAAGATGGAACAACAATCTCTTGATTGATATTCCTGTTAGAAACTACTTTAGGTAAGAACCCAGGTTTAGTACGCAAAACTACCTTGTCTGAATGAAAAATCAGATAAGGAGAATCACAATGTAAGGCAGATAACTCAGAGACTCTTCGAGCCGAGGAAAAAGCCATCAAAAACAGAACTTTCCAAGATAACAGCTTGATATCAATGGAATGAAGGGGTTCAAATGGAACACCTTGCAAAACGTTAAGAACTAAGTTTAAGCTCCACGGCGGAGCAACAGTCTTAAACACAGGCTTAATCCTAGCCAAAGCCTGACAAAAAGCCTGAACATCTGGAACTTCTGCCAAACGTTTGTGTAGAAGAATAGACAGAGCCGAAATCTGTCCCTTTAACGAACTAGTAGATAAGCCCTTTTCTAAACCCTCTTGTAGAAAAGACAATATCCTAGGAATCCTAACCTTACTCCATGAGTAACTCTTGGATTCGCACCAATATAAATATTTACGCCATATCTTATGGTAAATTTTTCTGGTAACAGGTTTCCGAGCCTGTATTAAAGTATCAATAACCGACTCCGAGAAGACACGCTTTGATAGAATCAAGCGTTCAATCTCCATGCAGTCAGTCTCAGAGAAATTAGATTTGGATGGTTGAAAGGACCCTGAATTAGAAGGTCCCGCCTCAGAGGCAGAGACCATGGTGGACAGGACGACATGTCCACTAGGTCTGCATACCAGGTCCTGCGTGGCCACGCAGGCGCTACCAAAATCACTGATGCTCTTTCCTGTTTGATCTTGGCAATCAGTCGAGGCAGCATCGGGAATGGTGGAAACACATAAGCCATGTTGAAGACCCAAGGGGCTGTCAGAGCATCTATCAGCGCCGCTCCTGGGTCCCTGGATCTGGATCCGTAACAAGGAAGCTTGGCGTTCTGGCGAGACGCCATGAGATCCAGATCTGGTTTGCCCCAACGATGAATCAGTTGAGCGAAGACCTCCGGATGAAGTTCCCACTCCCCCGGATGAAAAGTCTGGCGACTTAGAAAATCCGCCTCCCAGTTCTCCACGCCTGGGATGTAGATCGCTGACAGGTGGCAAGAGTGAGACTCTGCCCAGCGAATTATCTTTGAGACTTCCAACATCGCTAGGGAACTCCTGGTTCCCCCTTGATGGTTGATGTAAGCCACAGTCGTGATGTTGTCCGACTGAAATCTGATGAACCTCAGAGTTGCTAACTGAGGCCAAGCTAGAAGAGCATTGAATATTGCTCTTAACTCCAGAATATTTATTGGGAGGAGTTTCTCCTCCTGAGTCCACGATCCCTGAGCCTTCAGGGAATTCCAGACTGCGCCCCAACCTAGAAGGCTGGCGTCTGTTGTTACAATCGTCCAATCTGGCCTGCGAAAGGTCATCCCCTTGGACAGATGGGGCCGAGAAAGCCACCATAGAAGAGCATCTCTGGTCTCTTGATCCAGATTTAGTAGAGGGGACAAATCTGAGTAATCCCCATTCCACTGACTGAGCATGCACAATTGCAGTGGTCTGAGATGCAGGAGCGCAAATGGTACTATGTCCATTGCCGCAACCATTAAGCCGATTACTTCCATGCACTGAGCTACTGACGGGTGTGGAATGAAGGGCACGGCAAGTATTTTGAAGCTTTAATAACCTGGACTCCGTCAGGTAAATTTTCATCTCTATAGAGTCCCTAGGAAGGGAACCCTTGTGAGTGGTAATAGAGAACTCTTTTCCACGTTCACCTTCCACCCATGCGACCTCAGAAACGCCAGAGCTATCTCTGTGTGAGACTTGGCAATTTGAAAACTTGACGCTTGTATCAGAATGTCGTCTAGGTACGGAGCCACCGCTATGCCTCGCGGTCTTAGTACCGCCAGAAGAGAGCCCAGAAACTTTGTAAAGATTCTCGGGGCCGTAGCTAACCCGAAGGGAAGAGCTACAAACTGGTAATGCCTGTCTAGAAAGGCAAATCTTAGGTACCGATAATGATCTTTGTGAATCGGTATGTGAAGGTAGGCATCCTTTAAGTCCACTGTGGTCATGTATTGACCCTCTTGGATCATGGGTAGGATGGTTCGAATAGTTTCCATTTTGAATGATGGAACTCTTAGGAATTTGTTTAAGATCTTCAGGTCCAAGATTGGTCTGAAGGTTCCCTCTTTCTTGGGGACCACAATCAGATTTGAGTAAAATCCTTGCCCTTGTTCCGTCCGCAGAACTGGGTGGATCACCCCCATTAATAAGAGGTCTTGTACACAGCGTAGAAACGCCTCTTTCTTTATTTGGTTTGTTGATAACCTTGAAAGATGAAATCTCCCTTGTGGAGGAGAAGCTTTGAAGTCCAGAAGGTATCCCTGAGATATGATCTCCAACGCCCAGGGATCCTGGACATCTCTTGCCCAAGCCTGGGCGAAGAGAGATAGTCTGCCCCCCACTAGATCCGTTTCCGGATAGGGGGCCCTCTCTTCATGCTGTCTTAGGGGCAGAAGCATGTTTTCTGGCCTGCTTGCCCTTGTTCCAGGACTGGTTAGCTTTCCAGCCCTGTCTGTAACGAGCAACAGTTCCTTCCTGTTTTGGAGCTGAGGAAGTTGATGCTGCTCCTGCCTTGAAGTTACGAAAGGCACGAAAATGAGACTGTTTGGCCTTTGATTTGGCCTTGTCCTGGGGAAGAGTATGACCCTTACCCCCAGTAATGTCAGCAATAATTTCTTTCAAGCCGGGCCCGAACAAGGTCTGCCCTTTGAAAGGAATATTAAGCAATTTAGATTTAGAAGTCACGTCAGCTGACCATGATTTAAGCCATAGCGCTCTGCGAGCTTGGATGGCGAAACCAGAGTTCTTAGCCGTTAATTTGGTTAAATGTACAACAGCATCAGAAACAAATGTGTTAGCTAGCTTAAGTGCTTTAAGCTTGTTCATAATCTCATCCAATGGAGCTGTGCGAATGGCCTCTTCCAGAGACTCAAACCAGAATGCCGCAGCAGCAGTGACAGGCGCAATGCATGCAAGGGGCTGTAAGATAAAACCTTGTTGAACAAAAATTTTCTTAAGGTAACCTTCTAATTTTTTATCCATTGGATCTGAAAAAGCACAACTATCCTCCACCGGGATAGTAGTACGCTTAGCCAAAGTAGAAACTGCTCCCTCCACCTTAGGTACCGTCTGCCATAAGTCCCGTGTGGTGGCGTCTATTGGAAACATTTTCCTAAATATAGGAGGGGGGGAAAAGGGCACACCGGGCCTATCCCACTCCTTAATAATAATCTCTGTAAGCCTCTTAGGTATAGGAAAAACGTCAGTACACACCGGTACCGCATAGTATCTATCCAGCCTACATAATTTCTCTGGAATTGCAACCGTGTTACAATCATTCAGAGCCGCTAATACCTCCCATAGCAGTACGCGGAGGTTCTCAAGCTTAAATTTAAAATTAGAAATCTCTGAATCCAGTCTCCCTGAATCAGATCCGTCACCCACAGAATGAAGCTCTCCGTCCTCATGTTCTGCAAATTGTGACGCAGTATCGGACATGGCTCTCCCATCATCAGCGCGCTCTGTCCTTAACCCTGAGCAATCGCGCTTGCCTCTTAATTCTGGCAATTTAGATAATACTTCTGTCATAACAGTAGCCATGTCTTGCAAAGTGATTTGTATGGGCCTCTCTGATGTACTTGGCGCCACAATATCACGCACCTCCTGAGCGGGAGGCGAAGGTACTGACACGTGAGGAGAGTTAGTCGGCATAACTTCCCCCTCGTTGTCTGGTGATAATTTCTTTACATGTAAAGATTGACTTTTATTTAAAGTGACATCAATGCATTGAGTACACAAATTTCTATGGGGCTCCACATTGGCCTTCAAACATAATGAACAAATAGATTCATCTGTGTCAGACATGTTTAAACAGACTAGCAATGAGACTAGCAAGCTTGGAAAATACTTTCAAATAAATTTACAAGCAATATAAAAAACGCTACTGCGCCTTTAAGAAGCACAAAAAGCTGTCACAGTTGAAATAACAATGAACCAAATCAGTTATAGCAACCAAAATTTCACAGTAAATGTATTAAATTAGCAAAGGATTGCACCCACCAGTAAATGTATGATTAACCCCTTAATACCCAAAAACGGATATCAGTTTAACAAATAACGTTTTTATCACAGTCAAACACACTGTCACAGGTCTGCTGTGACTGATTAACTCCCTCAAAATGAATTTTGAAGACCCCTGAGCTCTCTAGGGACGTCCTGGATCATGGAGGATGAAGTAGGAAAACTGAAACTGAATTTTTACTACGCAAAAAAGCGCTAAAATAGGCCCCTCCCACTCATATTACAACAGTGGGAAATCTCAGTTAACTGTTTCTATGCAGAAATAAACGTTAGCCATGTGGAAAAATCATGCCCCAATAAGTTTTATCACCAAGTACCTCACAAAAAACGATTAACATGCCAGTAAACGTTTTGAACATTAAAAGATTATGAAGTTTTATTAATAAGCCTGCTACCAGTCGCTTTTACTGCAGTTAAGGCTCAAACATTACTTCAGCATTAACAGTATTTTCTTAGACAAATTCCATTCCCTAGAAAAATACTTAGTGCACTTACACTCATCAGCCTAATACCAGTCGCTACCACTGCATTCAAGGCTGTACTTACATTACATTGGTAACAGCAGTATTTTCTAGTCAATTCCATTCCATAGAAAAATAATTTACTGCACATACCTCGTTTGCAGGGGGGCCCTGCATGCTATTCCCCTATCTGAAGTTACCTCACTCCTCAGAATGTGCGAGAAACAGCCAGTGGATCTTAGTTACTTCTGCTAAGATCATAGAAAATGCAGGCAGATTCTTCTTCTAATACTGCCTGAGAACAAACAGCACACTCCGGTGCCATTTAAAATAACAAACTTTTGATTGAAGACATAAACTAAGTTTAAAAAATATCACAGACCTCTCACAACCACCTATCTATGTTGAGTTGCAAGAGAATAAATGGATATGACATGTGAGGGGAGGAGCTATATAGCAACTCTGCTTGGGTGATCCTCTTGCAACTTCCTGTTGGGAAGGAGATATAATCCCATAAGTAATGGATGACCCGTGGACTGACTACACTTAACAAGAGAAATATAGTTTACTAGTCCTAAAGCCCGTGTACAAGGCCATTTTTTGCAGTAGAGCAGTCCCATTCTCTCCCTCTCTTTTGCTCTCTCCCCCCTCTCTTTTGCTCTCTCTCCCTCTCCCCCCTCTCTTTTGCACGCTTCTCTCTCCCCCCTCTCTTTTGCACGCTTCTCTCTCCCCCCCTCTCTTTTGCTCGCTCCCTCTCCCCCCCCCTCTCTTTTGCTCGCTCTCTCTCCCCCCCCTCTCTTTTGCGCGCTCTCTCTCCCCCCTCTCTTTTGCGCGCTCTCTCTCCCCCCTCTCTTTTGCGCGCTCTCTCTCCCCCCTCTCTTTTGCGCGCTCTCTCTCCCCCTCTCTTCCCCTCTCTTTTGCGCGCTCTCTCTGCCCCCTCTCTTTTGCATGCTCTCTCCCCCTATCTTTTGCTCGCTCTCTCCCCCCCTCTCTTTTGCTCGCTCTCTCCCCCACTCTCTTTTGCTCGCTCTCTCTCCCCCCTCTCTTTTGCTCTCTCTCTCTCCCCTCTCTTTTGCTTGCTCTCCCCCCTTTCTTTTGTGCTCTCTACCCCCTCTCTTTTGCTCTCTCCCCCCTCTCTTTTGCTCTCTCTCTCTCCCCCTCTCTTGCTCTGTCTCTGCCCCTCTCTTTTGCTCTCTCTTACCCCCCCTTTTTCTCGCTCTCTCCCCCTCTTTTGCGCTCTCTCTCTCACCCTCTTATTTGCTCTCCCCCTTCTCTTTTGCTCTCTCCCCCTCTCTTTTGCTCTCTCTCCCCCTCTCTTTTGCTCTCTCTCCCCCCCTCTCTCTTTTACACGCTCTCTCTCTCCCTCTTTTTTGCTCTCTCTCTCCCCCTCTCTTTTGCTCTCTCTCTTCCCCCTCTCTTTTGCTCTCTCTCACCCCTCTCTTTTGCTCTCTCTCACCCCTCTCTTTTGCTCTCTCTCACCCCTCTCTTTCGCTCTCTCTCTCATGGCAGATGACCATGGCTGCTGCTGTCCGGCCCGCCCTGTCACGCCGGCCCCGTCATAACCGCACTTCCCCGCCCCCCATCGTCATGGACGGCCGGCCCGCCACCTTTGTGCCCGGCTAGCCTCGCCCCCTTCACGGATCAGGTGCCAGGTCAGTTTGTTGAAGGCCAGGTGTGTTTGTCCTCGAGCAGTCTCTACTGCGCTTGACCGCTTCGGACAAAAACACTTGGCTTTTTATATTATAGGATTTCTCTATTAATTTGTCAACAGCTGGCAAAGATCAGAACATTGATAAAATGATAAAGAATTTATAGTTGTTGCTGGCTTGTGAAATTTATGATTTAATTCACTGGTTTCACAAAACAATAAATAGGACTTATCTGCAAAAGAATAAGATAACAGTGAATAGATTGCAAATATCAGCAGACAACACTAGACAGAAATATCTAATGAGCACGATACAGATCTGTGAGGCTGTAAAACCATATGATCTTTACACTGCTATAATTCTGTCTGCCAGTTACAGAGGACTGCTAATGAGAAAATAAGAAAAGGTCACAAAAAAGGACATTTATCTTCCACAAATTAATGCAATTCTGTGGTAAAGCATTCCTTGATCATATACAGTATGTATTTTATATATATATATATATATATATATATATATATATATATATATATAGCAAAGCAAACATGTGAAACAAATCTAGCATTTTTCAGCTACTAATCCAGAACTGTCACCTTTACCGCAATCATCATTATGTATGATTTAGTATAACCAGTAGATTTCATATTTTTACTGGACTGATTTGAAATTTAGCAGCTTTTTCACCTTGTACTTCTGGTAGGGGTGCTAGAAGGCATTAAGCAGCCCCAATCATTAGTGTAGCATCTCCAATTCTAAATGGTGTCAGAAGCCATAAAGTCCCTTTTTATATAACCTATGTGTGACCCCAGACAAGAGAAAACATAATTTATGCTTACCTGATAAATTAATTTATTTCATGGTGGTAAGAGTCCACAATCCATTACTCATTGGAATTACCTTCCCTACCATGTGGAGGAAGCAAAGATTCCCAAACCACAAGAGCTCTATATAAGCCTTCCGATCTCACACATACCTCAGCCTAATCTATAGCCAAGCAGAAGTTAGGTAAGAGTAAGACTCAAAAAATGGAACAGGGAAAAAGATGTGCTTAAAATAGGGTAAGGTCTTGTGGATTCTCTCCACCATGAAATAAATGAATTTATTAGGTAAGCATAAATCAACGATCCATTACTCATGGGAACTAATACCCTAGCTGTGGAGTCCATGAGTAATAACAATGGGAGGGATTTAAAAAACTCTCACTTTCACTTTTTCTTTTTAAATGCACTTAAAAACATGAAACAGACAAGAATCAAACTGAAACAACTGTTTGATGCACCTTTCTACCAAAAGCTGCCTCAGAGGAAGCAAAAACATCAAAATGGTAGAATTTAGTAAAAGTATGCAAAGAAGACCAAGTAGCTGCTTTACAAATTCTTAAAAGCTTGCTACTGAACCTGGTAGAACAACTAAAAAAGTTGCTACTGACCTGGTAGAACAATCAGTAATCCGTTGTGGTGGACACTGACCTGCCTCCAAATAAGCCTTGTGAATCAAAAGTTTCAAACAAGAAGCATTCTGTACTTTCTTAGAGCCAGAAAATTAACAAACAAACTAGAAGTTTGTCTAAAGGCCTTAGTAGCCGCTAGCATCAATGGAATACTTTAATGCCCTAACAACATCAAAATTATGCAAATTATTCAGAAACTCTTCTAGCAGATGAAATAGCTGAAAGAAACAACACTTTCCAAGAAAGTAGCTTAATTTCAATCTTATGCATAGGTTCAAAAGGTGGAGCTTGCAAAACTCTTCATACCAAGTTCAGATTCCAAGGAGGAGAAATTGGCTTAATTACAGGTCTGATATGAACCAAAATCTGGACAAAACCATGAATATCAGGAAGATTAGCAATTTTCATATGAAACAAAACTGAAAAAGCAGAAATCTGACCTCTTGGGGAACTGGCAGAAAACCCTTATCCAAGCCATCCTGTAAAAACTGTATTATCCAATGAATTCTAAAAGAATGCCAAGAAAATCCATGGTCTACACACCAAATAATAAAGGCTTTACAGTTTCCTAGTCACATGTTTGAAATTAAGGTCTCAATCACAGAATCAGGGAAACTCCTATGTCTTAGAACTACATTTTCAGTTTCCATACCATCAAGCTCAGGATACTTGAGAACCAGATGGAAAAGCAAATTTAGGAAAAGGAGGCCTAGCCCCAGAGACAAAGGAAAAACATAATTTATGCTTACCTGATAAATTTATTTCTCTTGTAGTGTATCCAGTCCACGGATCATCCATTACTTGTGGGATATTCTCCTTCCCAACAGGAAGTTGCAAGAGGATCACCCATATATAGCTCCTCCCCTCACTGCCATATCCAGTCATTCGACCGAAACAAGCCGAGAAAGGAGAAACCATAGGGTGCAGTGGTGACTGTAGTTTAATTAAAATTTAGACCTGCCTGAAAGGGACAGGGCGGGCCGTGGACTGGATACACTACAAGAGAAATACATTTATCAGGTAAGCATAAATTATGTTTTCTCTTGTTAAGTGTATCCAGTCCACGGATCATCCATTACTTGTGGGATACCAATACCAAAGCTAAAGTACACGGATGACGGGAGGGACAAGGCAGGAACTTAAACGGAAGGAACCACTGCCTGTAGAACTTTTCTCCCAATATAAAAAACGTTACTGTGCCTTTAAGAGAAACAAATTTTGACAAAAGTTGAAATAACAGTGAAAAAAGGCAGTTACACTAACAAAATCTTTACAGTGTATGTAACAAGTCAGCAGAGCATTGCACCCACTTGCAAATGGATGATTAACCCCTTAATAACAAAAACAGAATAATAAATGACAAAAACGTTTTTTAAACACAGTCACAACTGCCACAGTCTACTGTGGTTGTTACCCTCCTCAAACACGACTTTGAAGCCTTTTGAGCCCTTCAGAGATGTCCTGTATCATTGCAGAGGGAAGCTGAATGTCTCTGTCAGTATTTTTATCTGCACAGAAAAGCACTAAAAAAGGCCCCTCCCACTCATATTACAACAGTGGAAAGCCTCAGGAAACTGTTTCTAGGCAAAAATCAAGACAGCCATGTGGAAAAAAACTAGGCCCCAATAAGTTTCGTCACCAAACATATATAAAAACGATTAACATGCCAGCAAACGTTTTATATTACACTTTTATAAGAGTATGTATCTCTGTTAATAAGCCTGATACCAGTCGCTATCACTGCATTTAAGGCTTAACTTACATTAATCCGGTATCAGCAGCATTTTTCTAGCAAATTCCATCCCTAGAAATATGTTAACTGCACATACCTTATTGCAGGAAAACCTGCACGCCATTCCCCCTCTGAAGTTACCTCACTCCTCAGAATATGTGAGAATGGCAGTGGATCTTAGTTACTTCTGCTAAGATCATAGAAATCACAGGCAGATTCTTCTTCTAATGCTGCCTGAGATGAAACAGTACACTCCGGTACCATTTAAAAATAACAAACTTTTGATTGAAGTTAAAAAACTAACTATAATACACCACTCTCCTCTTACTACGTCCATCTTTGTTGAGAGTTGCAAGAGAATGACTGGATATGGCAGTGAGGGGAGGAGCTATATAGCAGCTCTGCTGTGGGTGATCCTCTTGCAACTTCCTGTTGGGAAGGAGAATATCCCACAAGTAATGGATGATCCGTGGACTGGATACACTTAACAAGAGAAAAGAAGGTAACTGAACCTTTGTACTAGATTATGATACCAAATCCTGTAAAATTACAGTATAGATTACCAAAACCACAAAGTTCTTCCCAGGCTCAGCTTGAAAACCATTCTGAGTAGACATAGCAACAGATACACAGGCTGAAACAACAAGAGAAGTAGAAGAACTATTACTACTATGTAAGGGACCGTGATCCTTACCAAGTGCATGAGAAGTTTTTTCAATATCTGTTTGAACACCTGTTGAAGAAGAAACCACTCCTCTAGGTGTCAAAACTGAGGACTATAAAAATGTATTTCCCAGATGATCATCACTAGAATGAGAACTATCAAAACTAGACAACTGTTCTTTAGCTAAGAGCGAATTCAAAAAATTACCCTTATCACCAGGAAACAGGGTTCCCCTCATATGGATGATTTAAGTTACTACTGACCCGTCTTACTGCAAGAGTTAAAGCAACTTTCTTTTCAACAGAGGCTAAACCTAAAGAGGATTGAAGATTGCACAGAGAGGAAACCAGACCCCACTGTACTCTTAGAAGCATCCATACAAATGACAGGATCTTTAGAAGCAAAATATTGATTCCCAGTTTCAGGAGAGATTGGAACAGAACTTGAACTTTTAAAAGAAAGGATAGTGCATAGAACAGACAAAAAATTATCCGAGAGTCTCTATTCTCAAATCCATCTTATGTACCTAAATAAAATTTGAGCAGAAGCCAGAGAATTAGGACAGACTTAAACTAAGCCTGTAAAAGAGACTTAACTAGAAACATGTGAAAAAAAGAAGAGAGAGAGCGCACAAGAACGACTCAAGTGTAAATCTTTATTAAACAAAATGCACACGCTTTTTATGTTGCACTTACTAGATCAAAATTAAAAGTCAGCATTCAGGATGATATGCTCAATCTTCAGCGTTTCTGCCGCCTTGCACTGCCGCATAGGATAGCAGTGTTTACCCGATGTTCTGGCACAAAGAGAAACAAGGTCTTTATACAGGACTTTCCGGATGCCCTGACAAGCTTCTTATTTGCCTGGATGTAGAGGACAGATAGTGCTTCTGTTTTAGCGTCGGAACTGTCAGCCGGTACCTGACGCGTTTCCCCCGGGTCTACGGCCGGGCTTTATCAAAGGTATATGACGGATGTTTTCCTTTTTGCTGCCCTTGGTCTTTAAAAGGCTTGTGACCAATCAGAAGCGGTAGGTGTGTTTCCTGGAGCCAATCCCTGACTCTTAAGTTATTTCGTAGTAGAATGCAGACCAATCAAACTTTAGTGGGTATGTCTGTCTGATGCACATAAAATTTAAAGAGCCTGTTAAATCCAAAATACCGTGCTGTCAAACCGTCTCTGTTAAGTAAATACATATCAGGCTACAAATGGGAGACATAATAAGGAAGACAAAGTCTCTGTTGGATAAATGTCTCTGTTTTTCAGTCTGTTATACATTTATTTAACAGAGGACAAGGTACACCCTCCAAATTTACCACTTCAAATATTGCGATCCAAAACAAACAATTCATGGGAAAACTTTTTGTTATATAAGGTAGCATTAACTTCCAATGTTTCACTAAATGTCGCAACAATACATATTCTCACATCAACGCTGAATGCAACACATTTAAAAATTACATTATATTTCATACATTGTTAAAACCTATAAATAATTAAAACTAAGTACAAAAAATCCATAAGTAAAATGGATAATTCGTAAAAGCTACGGTTATATAGAACAAGATAACCCTTCTAAGTGTCTCACTAAATGCTATAGAGTTATGATGTACCTTATTGATATGAAATGTTTTTAATGATTTTAAAAAACCTCATTCGCTTTTTTTTTTTTTTTTTATTAATTTATGTATAATTTGTAACATATTTAAAAACTATATAAAAATTCTTAAAAACAGATCTTTAACCCCTTAACGACCGAGGACGTGCAGGGTACGTCCTCAAAAAAAAAAGGCAGTTAACGCCTGAGAACGTACCCTGCACGTCCTCGGTGTGGAAAGCAGCTGGAAGCGATCCTGCTCACTTCCAGCTGCTTTCCGGTTATTGCAGTGATGCCTCGATATGGAGGCATCCTGCAATAACTCTAGATGGCCATCCGATGCAGAGAGAGCCACTCTGTGGCCCTCTCTGCACCGGACATCGATGGATGGATGAAGGAACGGAAATTATTAAAAGGCTGAGGTAGAAAGGCCCCTTTAACCGGTAACGGTAGAAATAATAGAATCTAAATCTGAACCAAACAATTTCTTACTCTGAAAGGAAAAAGAGATAACAATATAGATTTAGACAACATATCAGCAGACCAGGATTTACGCCATAAACCTCTCCTGGTAAGAACTGCCAAAGACATACTTTTGACAGTAATTGTCATAATATAAAAAACAGCATCACAAATAAAAGAATTGGCATTTTTAAGTAAACTGAAAAGATTGTCACAAAAAGGATCCCCAAAACACTGTTCAGAAAGACTGAATAGCCAATAACGAGAAGCAGCAGCTATAGAAAACAAATTATGCGTACCTGATAATTTCCTTTTCTTCTGATGCAAAGAGTCCACAGCTGCATTTATTACTTTTGGGAAATATGAACCTGGCCACCAGGAGGAGGCAAAGACACCCCAGCCAAAGGCTTAAATACTCCTCCCACTCCCCTCATCCCCTAGTCATTCTGCCAAGAAACAAGGAACAGTAGAAATAATATCAGGGTGAAAGGTGCCAGAAGAATATATGGACCCCTCACAGAAAATTACAGGTGGGGAGCTGTGGACTCTTTCCATCAGAAAGGAAATTATCCGGTAAGCATAATTTACGTTTTTCTTCTTAAGTGGAAGGAGTCCACAGCTGCATTCATTACTTTTGGGAAAACAATACCCAAGCTATAGAGGACACTGAATGCCAAGACGGGAGGGTACAATAGGCGGCCCATACTGAGGGCACCAGGCCTGAACCTCTACCCAAAAAAAAACCCCGCTTCGTCCGAAGCTGAGAACATTTTAAGAGGAAAAGCCCCAGTGTAACTAACTCGCAGTTAGTCCAGAAACCAAACTAGAGACCACAAACGGACTTGACTGAGCCAACAGTCCTCCAGGAGACACTGTCGCTCAACAAACTGATCATCTCCACAAATGAAGGAGACACCAGCTGAAACCCCCAAGGGGACAAGGCAAAGGAGAACCAAAGAAACCGAAAGGTCCCCTAATACAAAAAGGAACACCTCCATGAGTGAGCCCAGCTCACAGAGACCCTCAAACAGGGAAAGGAGGCCACGCCTATACCAAGCAGAACTCGGGATAAGACCGGGCACAGAGACAGAATAGACATCTCCCCAATATCCTGCAAGCACAGATGCAACAGAAGATGCAACAGAAGAGGCAAAGTCCTCCCCCCCTTAAGGCTCAAGCCACAAGGTTAACCAACAGATGACATGAGCCACTCTGTGGCAAAGAGTAAAAAATACTCTGAAAACCTGGCCAACCATGACCAGGTGAGGTAGCTGGAGTAAGGACATAGACCAAGTTCCCACTACCGTGGAACACCCTGACCAGCTCTGAGATCCAAGCTTCCAAAACCACCCAAGACCAGGTCAGTAAAAAGGCCAAGCAGAGCATTGTAACTGGAAGTCTCAGGGAGAAAAAAAAGGTCCGGGCACCTAATAGTTCAGGCAAACCTTACCCTAGAACTAAACACCCCAACCGGCCAAAAAGCCAGACACAAGGGTATGGATGCATATCCAGAGAATCCGGATAGCGAGAACAACTCAAAAGCTCCGAACAAAGGGAGGAACCACCCCTAGCTAAAGTCCAATGCTCCAAGAAGCAAGGCTAGAAGTCGTATGAAGATAATTCTCAGAGCCTCAGGACAACCAAGGGATACCTCGAGGTCCAAAAAATCCTACTAGCAGGACTAATCTCCCTAACACCTCCGTACAAGCAGAGGACACAAGGAAGAGAAGGCACTAAGCCTACCCAGCTCCGGAAAACCCCAAGTTAGGTAACAACTATCACCCGGAAGCACAGATCCCTAAAAAGGAGATCCACTCACCCGGAGGCAATGGAAGAAGAGCCAAAGGCCTCTTATAACTCAGTCAAAGAGTAAGAGCTGCAACTAGATATACTAGAAACAGCTACGCGTACACCTGCAAGGTGTCAAGAGCTGCAACAGGTTTCAAACTGCAACCTTCCGCATGCTTAGACAGCTATGCTGTACAAACTGTTGGATCAAGCCCAAAAGGACACATCCAGAGGCCAAACCGCTCCATAGCAGTAAGGGGCATTAAGCCCTCCCACCCTCCACTACATGGGGGAGGAAACTCTAAGTTCTGATGAAATCAGATGTCAGAGTGACGCAGCGGAAAAACTCCCCTGCCCGGTTATCTATGACTGAAGGCTATAAGGACTGAAACAATCCTTCTCACCTCACGGAACCACAGGTCCTCTCGAATGCTTAGTTGAACATGAAAAACAATGATAACCTGAGCACTCGGCGCTTCTACCGAACCAGCCGAGCAGAACAGCGCCACGTGTCTGAACAGCCGCAAAACCGAATGAACCCGACAGGACCAGCCTGCACCTAGGGTCCCAACCGGCAAGCTGCGTAAATTCTCCCTCGTAGGGGAAAAAACAGAAAACAGAAATCTTTAACAGAGGACTAACATGCCCAACAACTTCCAAAGAAGTAACAAAGAGTATCAATCCCAGAAGGTTCCCGAAGAACACAAAAACAAATAAAAGACATCCCATCTGATAGAAATAAAATATAAAGAAAATATAAGGCAACCCGGAGGTTAACACCCAAAAGACACAGGCCTACCCACAGGACTAGCCAAACTGAGTCCTATCTCACAAAACTGGGAAAGATCTCAACAAATGACAATCAGGAGATTACTTCATCCCATGTCTAATGAGGTGCACCATTCGAATTATCAGACTGAAATTCCCCGTATCTGGTAACGATAGGGTCTTCCAATAACTGAAAAACATGTCTGAGCAACACGCGAGGGCGCGCAATCCTGTAACGGAAGGCACAACACTCAGGGACAGATACCCCTGCGGGGAACTGTAGAGGCCCTACCCAAGTCGGAAGGCCCAGGACAATAAGGCACGAGCACATTCTCAAAGAAACGTCTGGACTCTGCAGACGAACAATCGCCAACATTATGTGGAAGCAAAAACGTGCTGTAACCTCTGGGGGAAACACGCCACCCCGCATGGAGGAACCATAAACTGGGTAACCCGCATGTACAGAAGTATGATTTGGTAGGGAACTCGCCTCTCGGAGGACAGGACCCCCAGAGACGGATGGCTCAGCAGTTCCCCGAGCCCGAGGAACCAGTCGCTCTGAAATGGCATACAGAAAAAAACTGGTTGACAGGCGTCAACGAGGCCACTCCGGATTCATCACCGGACACAGAATCTGAAATCAAAATAGTCTCAGTATCAGAATCCTCTGTAACTGAATCTGAAATTAACACAGTCTCAGTATCAGAATCCTCCATAATTGGATAGAGGATATTTAAATATGGACTAAAGTAGTGAAAACTAAAATGGCACCTGACACCCCCAATGGCTAGGGCACTCACCACCTCCTATGACCAGACCCCTGCGGACTAGAAAATTTCCTTCACCACGCGGTCAGGAATGTGGAAATGGAACAACGGAACGTAGCCACACCCGAACACAAGGTGAACCGTACAGTCCAAACAAGCGCGCCCAACCAAAACAGAATTTATGCTTACCTGATAAATTTCTTTCTTTTGCAATGTACCGAGTCCACGGATTCATCCTAACTTGTGGTATATTGTCCTTCCTGACAGGAAGTAGCAAAGAGAGCACCACAGCAGAGCTTCCTCCGAAGAAGCAAAAGTATTTTGTAATTTGTAAAATTTGGAAAAGGTATGAAGCGAAGACCAAGTCGCAGCCTTAAGAATCTGTTCAACAGAAGCATCATTTTTAAAAGCCCATGTGGAAGTCACCGCTCTAGTGGAGTGAGCTGCAATTCTTTCAGGAGGCTGCTGTCCAGCAGTCTCATAAGCCAGACGGATGATGCTTTTCAGCCAAAAGGAAAGAGAGGTAGCCGTACGTAGCCTTTTGACCTCTACGCTTTCCAGCATAGACAACAAACAAAGAAGATGATTGGCGAAAATCTTTGGTTGCCTGCAAATAAAACTTCAAGGCACAAACCACGTCAGTTGTGCAACAGACGGTCCTTCTTAGAAGGATTAGGACACAGAGAAGGAACAACAATTTCCTGATTGATATTCCTGTTAGAAACAACCTTAGGGAGGAACCCAGGTTTGGTACGCAAAACCACCTTATCAGCATGGAAAACAAGATAAGGCGAGTCACATTGTAATGCAGATAGTTCAGAAACTCTTCGAGCTGAAGAGATAGCAACTAGAAAAAGAACTTTCCAAGATAGAAGCTTAATATCTATGGAATGCATGGGTTCAAACGGAAACCCCTGAAGAACTTTAAGATCTAAATTGAGACTCCATGGCGGAGCAACAGGTTTAAACACAGGCTTAATTCTAACTAAAGCCTGACAAAAAGCCTGAACGTCTTTGAAATCTAGGAGATACCCCTGGGTTACAATTTCTACGGCCCAGGAGTCCTGAACATCTCTTGCCCATGCCTGAGCAAAGAGAGAATGTCTGCCCCCTACATGATCCGGTCCCAGATCGGGGGCTACCCCTTCATGCTGTCTTAGCGGCAGCAGCAGGCTTTTTGGCCTGTTTACCCTTGTTCCAAGCCTGGTTAGGTCTCCAGGTTGGCTTGGATTGAGCAAAGTTCCCCTCTTGCTTTGCAGCAGGGGAAGAGGAAGCGGGACCACCCTTGAAGTTTCAAAAGGAACAAAAATTATTTTGTTTGATCCTTGTCTTATTTGACTTATCTTGAGGGAGGGGATGACCCTTCCCTCCAGTGATGTCTGAAATGATCTCTTTCAGTGCAGGCCCGAATAGGGTCTTACCTTTGAAAGGGATGGTCAAAAGATTAGATTTAGATGACACATCAGCTGACCAGGACTTAAGCCATAACGCTCTTCGCGCTAAAATGGCAAAACCTGAATTCTTTGCCACTAACTTAACAAGATGAAAAGCGGCGTCTATAATAAATGAACTAGCCAACTTAAGGGCCTTAATTCTGTCCATAATATCTTCTAGTGGGGTCTCCATCTGAAGAGCATCTTCTAGAGCCTCAAACCAAAAAGCAGCTGCAGTGGTTACCAGAACAATGCACGCTATAGGTTGAAGAAGAAAACCCTGATGAACAAAAATTTTCTTTAGGAGACCCTCTAACTTTTTATCCATAGGATCAATGAAAGCACAACGGTCTTCAATAGGTATAGTTGTACGCTTAGCCAGAGTAGAAATAGCTCCCTCCACCTTAGGGACCGTCTGCCATGAGTCCTTTATGGTGTCAGAAATGGGGAACATTTTCTTAAAAACAGGAGGGGGAGCGAAAGAAATACCTGGTCTATCCCACTCCTTAGTAACAATGTCCGAAATCCTCTTAGGGACAGGGAACACATCAGTGTAAACAGGAACCTCTAAATATTTGTCCATTTTACAAAATTTCTCTGGAACGACAATAGGGTCACAATCATCCAGAGTAGCTAAAACCTCCCTGAGCAATAAATGGAGGTGCTCTAGCTTAAATTTAAATGCTGTCATATCTGAATCTGTCTGAGGGAACATCTTTCCTGAATCAGAAATCTCTCCCTCAGACAGCAAATCCCTCATCCCTACCTCAGAACATTGTGAGGGAATATCGGATACGGCTACTAAAGCGTCAGAAGGCTCAGCATTTGTTCTTAACCCAGAGCTACTGCGCTTCCCTTGCAACCCTGGCAGTTTAGATAAAACCTCTGTGAGGGTAGCATTCATAACTGAGGCCATATCTTGCAAGGTGAAAGAATTAGACGCACTAGAAGTACTTGGCGTTGCTTGTGCGGGAATAACTGGTTGTGACACTTGGGGAGAACTAGATGGCGAAACTTGATTTACTTCTGTCTGAGAATCATTTAATGCCAAATTCTTATAAGTCAAAATATGCTGTTTGCAATTTATAGACATATCAGTAAAATTGGGACACATTCTTAGAGGGGGTTCCACAATGGCTTCTAAACAAATTGAACAATGAGTTTCCTCAGTGTCAGACATGTTTAACAGGCTAGTAATGAAGCCAGCAAGCTTGGAAAACACTTTATTTAATGAAAAAAACACAATTTGCAAAAACGGTACTGTACCTTTAAGAGAAAAAAAGGCATACACAAACTGCAAAACAGGTTAAAATTGCTTCAAAAATTCCGAAATTTTAACAGTGTACCCACTAAGCTTTAGAAGGATTGCACCACAAGTAAAAAAGCAATAGACCCCCAAATGAAAAAAACGGATTGATAAGTGTCTAAAACCGGTTAAAACCCTTCAAGGCTATTTAAAGCCTCAAAGGATTAACTCCTTTGAGGCTTTAAATAGCCTTGAATCCCCACATCTGGTATCTTGAAAAAGGCTGTCCAGCCGAAACGCGTTGATCCCAGAGACCATTACCACACTGATTGTGGTGAACTAAGGAATTGATCTAGAGCCTCCTGAGCTCGATCCCACCAGAATCTACCTTATTCCAAGTCCGGCGAGACTTAAAGACACTAAGAAAACCACCATTTGGCAGAGCCAAGTGCCACAACTTAACACTTCTCTGCTTATGGTACAAAGGGGTTACTCTGAGCCCTATGTGACCTACTCTGCACAAATACGCCCCAAGGTCCAGCAAGAGAAACCGCTATAATAACCATTATTTGGACCCAAAAGATCTGAGGAGGCTTAACAACATAAACCGGCAAAGAAACGGTCACTGACCGAAGGAAGCATTAACATCAAAATAGGACAAGACACAGACAGCCACCCAGTGAAGTGCCATTGGAACTTCAAAAGAAATAAAGACACACAATAAAGGCGTCTGGACAACAAGTGCCATAGGAACATCGACAGCTTGGTATTTATTTCACCATAAGGATATCGGTCACTGACCGAAAGAACACCCACCTTGGATACCAGTGCCATAGGAACATCGAGAGCTTGGTATTCATTTCATCATAAGGATATCGGTCACTGACCGAAAGAAAACAAGCCCATCAATCCTGTTTAAGGTTTTCCACCACGGACCTTCTCTCTTTTTCAGGTGTAATCTAACAGACACACTGCAAAGGTAACATCACAAACTATAGAATTATCTAGTCAGTGTGCAACATACGGAAACACTGAAGAAACACCCTGTATATTGATACAATTATCAAGTAAACTCTTTATTGTCACATGAACATTTCCTATACACTATACGCCCTCAAAATGTTTGTATAGTAGAATATGTGTAACAATATCCAACAAATATAATCCACCTATAAGTCGAATGTCATAAGATTTATGCAAGATAACTTGTATTATTTTAGCATTTAATATACTGTTTTAGCGATCAATATTTAGCAACATTTTAATTTTTAAACATCTAGGATACTATATCATACATAGGAAAACGAGGTAATAACCTTACGCAAATAACAGACACCGGTGTCATGTTTTTAATTTTTTTTTGAATATTGTGTATTGTACCTTTTAGTTACTATTGAGATATTATTTATATAATCCATTTGGTGATTTTAACGGATATAAATAAAGGAGCATATTTTATATATTAACTTGTGTCAGTATCAATTTATCCAAAAAAGAATATAAAACTAGGAACAAAATATCTCAATTATTCTACAGACACCTATATATTGATTTGACAAACCTAACCTGAATTCATCAACATATATGTTAGAAACATATAGGGAACAGCAATCTTTTTTGCGCCACCTACCACAACTATCTGTAGGACTACTTAAAACTCCTGTCCCATGCCAAAGAGTACTACCCCTCCATAAGAGACAAAAACAAAAATTAAAAATTCTGACACTTCTCTGTCATCCTCCTGGGACGAAAGGCAAAGAAACTGGGGGATGAGGGGAGTGGGAGGAGAATGTAAGCCTTTGGCTGGGTTGTCTTTGCATCCTCCTGGTGGCCAGGTTCTTATTTCCCAAAAAGTAATGAATGGAGCTGTGGACTCTTTTCATTTAAGAAGAAAATGGCTGGCCTAAGTAAGTAACCTGCTTGTGAAAGTAAGCCCTTCTGTGAAAAGACTAACCTCTTGCCTAGAGGATCTTTAAAATAAGTACCATCTTCCAAAGGAATAGTACGCTTAGCCAAAGTGGAAATAGCCCCATCAACCTTGCACACTGTTTCCCATAACTCAATATTAGGAGCTGGCAAAGGATATAATTTCTTAAACCTTGCAGAAGGGTTAAATGAAATTCCGGGCTTAGACCATTACTTAGAAATCATGTAAGAGCCAGCATCAGGAAAAGGAAAAACAAGTTTAGCAACAGTCTTAAAAACTGTATTTAAATGATTATAAGGTTTGTCATCAGGATTTTTAACCCCTAAAGTAATCAAGACCTCATTTAAAAGGGAACAAATACGTTCAACTTTAAATAAACAAGAGAAAATATTAGTATCAACATCAGATAAAGATTCCTCATCAGCAGAATAAACTTTAACCTCTGAAGACATAACAGTATCCCTGAGTTCCCTATCCCTTTCAGTAGTGGAAATTATGATGCCCATCATAACCATAATTTTTATTCGAGTATATGTAGCTTTCTGGAAACTATTTGTAGCACCCCAAATTTTTAAGGTCTGTACCCACCGCAGCTATAGAATCAGCTCTACCACCTTAACTAGGCATATCTTAACTTTAGAGCTGAGAGGCCACACATAATATTCTTCATTTGTCAGGCTGATGAACATTGTAAATCGCTCTCAACTCCAAGATGTTTATGGGGAGAGCAGACTCCTCTGAAGTCCAAAGTCCCTGCACCTTTAACGAGTCCCAGACTGCTCCCCAGCCCAACAGGCTGGCGTCCGTGGTCACAATCACCCAGGAAGGTTTCCGAAAGCATGTGCCCCGAGACAGATGTTCCTGAGAAAGCCACAATGGGAGAGAGTCTCTTGTCGACCGATCTAGCTCTATCCTTTGAGACAGATCCGCATGGTCCCCGTTCCACTGGCTGAGCATGCATAACAGCAAAGCTCTCAAATGGAATCGAGCAAAGGGAATGATGTCCATGGAAACAACCATCAGACCAATTACCTACATACATTGAGCCACTGATGGACGAACAGTAGACTGGAGAGAGAGGCAAGAGGAAAGAATTTTGTCTTTTCTGACCTCCGTCAAATATTTTCATAGATAGGGAATCTATTATAGTCTCTTAGAAAACTACCCTTGTTAGGGAATCTATTATAGTCTCTTAGAAAACTACCCTTGTAGCTGGAACAAGGAAACTCTTTTCCAGATTAACTTTCCATCCGTGGGAATGTAGAAAAGACAACAAGATCTCTGTATGAGAGTTTACTTGTTGAAAAGATGGTGCCTGAACCAGAATGTCGTCCATAGGGCGCTACAGCAATTCCCCGAACCCTGACAACTGCCATAAGAGCCCCCAGAACCTTAGAGAAAATTCTGGGAGCTGTGGCAAGGCCCAATGGAGGAGCTACAAACTGAAAGTGTTTATCTAAAAAGGCAAATCTCATACATTTGTGATGATCCCTGTGAATGGGAACATGAAGGTACACATCCTTTATGTCTATGGTCATCATGAACTGACCCTCCTGAACTAAAGGAAGAATGAAACGGATTGTTTCCAACTTGAAGGACGGTACTCTGAGAAATTTGTTAAAGGGACAGTCTAGGCCAAAATAAACTTTCATGATTCAGATAGAGCATGTAATTTTAAACAATTTTCCAATTTACTTTTATCACCAATTTTGCTTTGTTCTCTTGGTATTCTTAGTTGAAAGCTTAACCTAAGAGGTTCATATGCTAATTTCTTAGACCTTGAAGCCCACCTTTTTTCAGATTGCATTTTAACAGTTTTTCACCACTAGACGGTGTTAGTTCACGTATTTCATATAGATAACACTGTGCTCATGCACGTGAAGTTATCTGGGAGCAGGCACTGATTGGCTAGACTGCAAGTCTGTCAAAAGAACTGAAAAAAGGGGCAGTTTGCAGAGGCTTAGATACAAGATAATCACAGAGGTTAAAAGTATATTATTATAACTGTGTTGGTTATGCAAAACTGGGGAATGGGACACTTCAGGTCTAAAATAGGTTGGAAGTTCCCTTTTTTTTTGGGAACCGCGAACAGATTGGAATAGAAACCTAGTCCCTATTCTTGGACTGGAACTGTTACTCCCAAGGAGAAGAGATCCTGCACATATTTTAAGAATGCCTCTCTTTTTATCTGGTCTGCAGATAACCTTGAGAGGTGTAACCTGCCCCTGGGAGGAAAAGTCTGAGATACTACGTCCACAGCCCAGGAATCTGGTATATCTCGTACCCATGCTTGGTAAAAATTAGAAATTCTGCCCCCACTTGATCCGCTCCCGAATTGGGGGCAACCCCTTCATGCTAATTTAGAGTCAGCTGCAGGCTTCTTTGTTTGCACCCCTTGTTCCAAGACTGACTAGGTTTCCAAGAAGGCTTGGTCTCCTGCTTGGCAGAGGAAGGGGAAGACTTACCTCTGAAGTTACTAAAAGAACAATTACAAATTTACAAATAATTTCTGTCAGGCCAGGTCCAAACAAGGTCTTACCCTTGTAAGGAATCGCCAAAAGCTTAGACTTAGATGAAACATTCGCTGACCAAGATTTGAGCCACTGCGTGCTAATACAGCGAAACCAGAGATTTTGTCTCCCAATTTGATAACCTGCAATAAAGCATCAGTAATAAAGGAATTGGCTAACTTAAGAGCCTTAATCGTGTCTTGGATCTCCTCCAGGGGAGTCTCTACCTGAAGAGACTTGAACAAAGCGTCGAACCAATAGGCTGCCGCACTTGTCACAGTCGCAATACACACTGCAGGTTGCCATTGGAGACCTTGATGATTTTTTTCAAATAAGCCTCCAGCTTCTTGTCCATTTGGATCCTTAAAAAAGCAGCTATCCTGAATAGTAATAGTAGTTCTCTTAGCCAGAGTTGAAATGGCCCCTTCCACTTTGGGCATCGTTTGCCACGACTCCTTAATGGAGTCAGCAACAGGAAACATCTTTTTAAAGACAGGAGACGGGGAAAAAAAATTAATCCCAGGTCACTCCCATTCCTGCGCAATAATTTCCGTAGCATGGTCTGGCACAGGAAACACCTCCACAGAGAAAGGAACATCAAAATATTTATTGAGTTTACTAGATTTCCTAGGGTTGACAGCAAAAGGGGTATCGGAGTCGTCTAGGGTAGCCAAAACCTCCTTTAACAGGACACAGAGGAGTTCAAGCTTAAATCTGAATGATAACAATTCAGCATCAGATGAAGGAATTAAACTGTCCGAATCTGAGATCTCACCCTCAGAGGCTACCGACGTATCCTCATCCTCAGACTCATGAGGAAGGGCAACCTGAGTAGCAGATAATGGAACAGAAACCTTACTTTCTGACTCTCTAAATTTCCTCTTGCGTTTTCCAATTAATATTGGAAAAGCAGATAACGCTGCCGATAACGCAGAATATACCGGTGCAGCAATATCTGTAGGCAAATAAACCCGGCCAGGAGATTGAGAGGAACTGCAGGGCACTGTATGTGACGCCAAAGAGGTTTGGGACATTGGAGGAGAAAGCTGTGGCATAGCCCGGATAGCATCATCCTGAGAGACATTAGGCTCATTAAAAAGTCTATCTTTAAACTATAGAGTCTTATTAACACACGAGGAACAAAATTGCTACACCTCAACAGGCTGAGGCACTCCTACCTGCCCTCTGGACAGCACTAAGCAGAGCCGTTCACTTTATGGAGCTCCAAAAGCTCTGTGTCGATACCACTCCGGCAGAGAAAGAGGAAGTCACATGACCTTCCTTAAACTAATACTGTGCCACAGAAGCGCACGCATCCAGCCGCTCTATAAAGCGGTCTATTCTTCTAATAATCTGTTCCACAGAAAATCCAACCGCTCCGGCTGAAAACAAGTTACAGCCTAAGGAGCCAACCCAGCTCAAACCGTATTAAGCTCCAAGTTATTGCACCAAAGCACACCAATATCCGGATCACCAATAAGTTAGCCCATAAAGTTAACCCCTTCATCTAAGGGGCTAAACACGGTCTCTCTGTCACATAAAAAAACAAGGTATTAACCCTGTATTAAAATGCCTGCACACTGCCTTTTAATATCCTTACCAAGGATAATGCTAAATCCCATAATCTGCAGCTTTCAGTGCCAGCCTATCCCAGCACTCTTATACTAGCCGTCCGGCAGGAGGACAGCTCACATAGCGTGGAAGGACGCCAATTCCTTACAGAGGCTTGTGGGAAAAAAAAAAAGATCAGAGCAAACCTACTCTGGCTTTCTATACTAGGACAGCAAATATGTTAGAAAAACGCAGCAAGGCCCACCTTACAAGTTCCTAACTGCTTTAAAACCACCACTACTCTACTGAAGAGATTAACGTGGACTACGGTTAGACCCAATCCTTGAAACAAAGGAAAGATCATAGTAAACCCAATATGGCTTTCTAAAAACAATAACGTCTTGCTTGTAGCGAAGAATCTTCAGACACCAAAAACTTCACCTCCTCCATGAACAGAGGCAAAGAGAATGACTGGGGTTAGTGGGAAGGGTGCGATACTAACAGCTTGACTGTGGTGCTCTTTGCCTCCCCCTGCTGGCCAGGAGTGATATTCCCAACAGTAATCGAGGAAGCTGTGGACTCACCATATTTTAGGAAAGAAATTAGGTTTATACTCAGTATATTTTTGTATATCTTTTAAAAATGGCATTGTATTTTTTTCTATGTGAAATAAGTCTTACAATGACAGACAGAGGAGTTTCTGGGATGTGTCTGATGCTCTCTCACAGCCCTCATTATATTCTTTAAGTGTTCCATGCCTGCAGGTCTCATTGATTGTCTCACCAGCTGTATGTAGGTGAAGTATGCACATAAATCACAATGCACTTATTTAACTGACTGAAAAGTAGAAGCAAATAAAAGTTAAAATTGTATTTGCTTCAAACTGAGAATTTATATCAGTGCTGGGTACTCCCCTGTCTACGGCAGGCAGCTCACATCTCTACGGGACTTCCACATGCTGCCCCATTTGTTAAACAATTCCGTGAGTTCTGCCCTGTGGGATGATTTCTCTCCAAGCTGGAGACTTTTAGAGAGGTTAAAAGGATAGTAAAGTAAAAAATTAACCTTTTTATAGTTCAGACAGGGCATGCAGTTTTAATAGAATTTTCAATTTATTTCTGTTATCAAATTTACTTTATTCTCTTGGTATCCTATGTTGACAAATAATACAGGCTACAGAGCAGCAATGCAATACTGAGAGCTAGCTGGTGATTAGGGGCTACTCACATTGCAATGGTTTACCAAGTGTGTTCAGCTAGCCACCAAGTATTGCATTGCTGCTCTGGAGCTGTCTGTGTGTGTAACCCATTTGCAAGCAATAATAAAATGCTTTAACAATAAAATGCTGTAACACATTACATTTTAAGCCATTTTAAGATGAAAGAAAGATACTATTAATAATTAGGGGCACTGATACTCTTAACCCTACTTCTGTGTGACAGTTTACATTTCCTACCCCCTGTATAATGTGACAGCCATCAGCCAATCATACGGCTAGATTACGAGTTTTGCGTTAGAGGCTATGCGGTGCTAACGAGCAGTTTTCTCTCACCGCTCGCTTACCTGCAGCGCTGGTATTACGGGTTTTTACAAACCCGTCGTTAAAAGACAAGAAGTGAGCGTTGAGCAAAATTTTGCTCCTTACCGCACTCCAATACCAGCGCTGCTTAAGTCAGCGGTGAGCTGGTCGTAAGTGCTCGTGCACGATTTCCCCATAGGAATCAACGGGGAGAGCCAGCTGAGAAAAGGTCTAACACCTGCAAAAAAGCAGCGTAAAACTCACTAACGCAGCCCCTTTGATTCCTATGGGGAAATAAAATTTATGTCTACACCTAACACCCTAACATGAACCCCGAATCTTACACTTAACCCTAATCTGCCGCCCCCGACATCGCCGACACCTGCATTATATTTATTAACCTTTAATGTGCCGCTCCGGACACCGCCGCCACCTATATTATACTTATGAACCCCTAATCTGCTGCCCCAACATCGCCGCCACCTAAATTATATTTATTAACCCCTAATCTGCCGCCCCCAACGTCGCCGTCACTATATTAAATTTATTAACCCCTAAACCTAAGTCTAACCCTAACCCCCCCTAACTTAAATATAATTTTAATAAATCAAAATAAAATTACTATAATTAACTACATTATTCCTATTTAAAACTAAATACTTACCTATAAAATAAACCCCTTAGCTAGCTACAATATAACTAATAATTACATTGTAGCTAGCCTAGGGTTTATTTTTATTTTACAGGCAAGTTAGTATTTATTTTAACTAGGTACAATAGTTATTAAATAGCTATTTAATAACTACCTAGCTAAAATAAATAAAAAAAGGACCTGTAAAATAAAACCTAACCTAAGTTACAATAACACCTAACACTTCACTATAATTAAATAAATTAACTAAATTAAATACAAAGTAAAAAAACAAACACTAAATTAAAGAAAATAATAAACAAATTACAGATATTTAAACTAATTACACCTAATCTAATAGCCCTATCAAAATAAAAAAGCCCCCCCCCCCAAAAAAACCCTAAAACTACCAATAGCCCTTAAAACGGCATTTTGCGGGGCATTGCCCCAAAGTAATCAGCTCTTTTACCTGTAAAAAAATAAATAAAATACAAACAACCCACCCAAAAGTAAAACCCACCACCCACACAAACAACCCCCCAAATAAAATACTGAAAAGGGCATTTGGATGGGCATTGCCCTTAAAAGGACAGTTAGCTCTTTTGCAGGCCCAAACCCTAACCTAAAAATAAAACCCACACAATACACCCTTAAAAAAACCTAACATTAATCCCCTGAAGATCGACTTACAGTTCTGAAGACCAGACATCCATCCTCAAGGAGGCGGCAGAAGTCTTCATCCAACTGGGCCGAAGTCCTCAACGAAGCCGGGAGAAGTCTTCATCCAAGCCAGTTGAAGTGGTTCTCCAGACGGGCAGAAGTCTTCATCCAGACGGCATCTTCTCTCTTCATCCACCTGACCCGGAGGGGGTCCATCTTCATCCGACGACTACCCGACGAATGAAAATTCCTTTAAGTGACATCATCCAAGATGGCGTCCCTTAGATTCCGATTGGCTGATAGAATTCTATCAGCCAATCGGAATCTAAGGGAGGCCATCTTGGATGACGTCACTTAAAGGTACCTCCATTAGTCTTTAGTTGTCGGATGAAGAGGATGCTCCGCGTCGGATGTCTTGAAGATGGAGCCACTCCGCGTCGGATGGATGAAGATAGAAGATGCCGTCTGGATGAAGACTTCTGCCCATCTGGAGGACCACTTTGCCCGGCTTGGATGAAGACTTCTCCAGGCTTCGTTGAGGACTTCGGCCCAGTTGGATGAAGACTTCTGCCGCTTCCTTGAGGATGGATGTCCGGTCTTCAGAACTGTAAGTCGATCTTCAGGGGGTTAGTGTTAGTTTTTTTTAAGGGTGGGTTTTATTTTTAGGTTAGGGTTTGGGCTGCAAAATAGCTAACTGCCCTTTTAAGGGCAATGCCCATCCAAATGCCCTTTTCAGGGCAATGGGGAGCTTAGGTTTTTTTAGATAGTATTTTATTTGGGGGGTTTTGTGGGTGGTGGGTTTTACTGTTGGGGGGGTTGTTTGTATTTTTTTTTACGGTAAAAGAGCTGATAACTTTGGGGCAATGCCCCGCAAAAGGTCCTTTTAAGGGCTATTGGTAGTTTAGTTTAGGCTAGGGTTTTTTTTTATTTGGGGGGGGGGGCTTTTTATTTTGATAGGGCTATTAGATTAGGTGTAATTAGTTTAAATATCTGTAATTTGTTTATTATTTTCTGTAATTTAGTGTTTGTTTTTGTTTTTACTTAATTAGTTTTTTTTAATTTAGGTAATTGTATTTAATGAAGTTAATTTATTTAATTATAGTGTATTGTTAGGTGTTATTGTAACTTAGGTTTTATTTTACAGGTACTTATTTTACAGGTACTATTTAATAACTATTGTACCTAGTTAAAATAAATACAAACTTGCCTGTAAAATAAAAATAAACCCTAAGCTAGCTACAATGTAACTATTAGTTATATTGTAGCTAGCTTAGGGTTTATTTTATAGGTATTTAGTTCTAAATAGGAATAATTTAGGTAATGATAGGAATTTTTTATTTAGATTTATTGTAATTATATTTAAGTTAGGGGGTGTTAGGGTTAGACTTAGGTTTAGGGGTTAATAAATTTAGTATAGTGGAGGCGGCAGATTAGGGGTTAATATTTAACTAATGTTTGTGAGGCGGGAGTGCGGCAGTTTAGGGGTTAATATGTTTATTATTGTGGCGGCATCGTTAGGGGTGGAAGATTAGGGGTTTATAAGTGTAGGTAGGTTGCGGCGACATTGGGGGTGGCAGATTAGGGGTTAGTAAATATAATGTAGGTGGCGGCGGTGTCCGGAGCGACAGATTAGGGGTTAAAAATTTAATTTTAGTGTTTGCGATGCGGGAGGGCCTCAGTTTAGGGGTCAATAGGTAGTTTATGGGTGTTAGTGTACTTTTTAGCACTTTAGTTATGAGTTTTATGTTACTGCAATGTACCATAAAACTCTTAACTACTGACTTTTAAATGCGTTAGGACTCAACAGGGTAGGGTGTACCGCTCACTTTTTGGCCTACCAGGACAGACTCGTAATACCGGCGCTATGGAAGTCCCATAGAAAAGAGACTGTGCTCGATCTATCTCAATCATAAATGTTACTGTTGACTTTAGTGTTCCTTTAAACACTGCTTTTTAGTACTAGTATGTTCTTTTTTTTCTGCCGCTGTGACTTTCTACAAATTTATATTTTTCTTACAAATTACACAGCATATTTGCATTGCTCATGGGAACTGTTATTATTACATTTAAGGAGCAGATGGGATGGTTAAAACAAATATAGTTACTAATTGTAGAAATCTGGCAAATATTGCCTGGAGCAGAGCTATGTGAGAAAAAATCATCACATAAAAGTACAATATTGAAAGAGGAAACCTTCAGTGAGTTATGTATTTCTTCAAAAATGACTTTAATATTTAAACATATTACTGACTTGCTGAGCTAAATAAAATTAGTAGTAAAATCGGATGACATTTTTATAATTTATCTTAATAAAATTTGATTTAAACAATTATGCAGCGTATACACCAAGAAATTGTTTTTCTTGAGGCTATTTTAGAATAATCAATTAGCTCTTTGCTCTGCCTTGTTCACATGACTTCATGAAACTATAATTTCTTATAAGCCTTAGCCTTGTTTCTCTACCTGTTGCACATGCACCTGGGGGTACCTGGAGTTTTGGTAAGGGATACACAGTGGCTTGTCATGATGCAGTTAAGGTAAACTTTCAGTGTATCACACAAAGAAGTGTTTCTCAGATCTACCATCAAGCGCCCATAACAGGGCAGACTGTAATTTCCTCAAAGGCTGCTCAACTGCTCACTCAATGTGACTGACTCACCTGTACTCAAATGGGGAAATCCTTAGAATCTAGCTGGTTAGCGACATTCGAGCACTGGAGTTGAGATATGCTGAAAGTGCCAGGTAAAGTGAATACCACTTTGATAAAGTGCTAGATAGAGAGCCACAGTGACATATTGCAAGGAAAATATGTGTGACGAAAAGTACCAGGTAAATAAGGTCCTAGACGAACAAAGCAGAGGTCGCTTCATGTGCATATAAGTTTACAAATAAACATTGTGAGTACCCTGTATGTACATTATACTGCACTATGCAGCAGCACTCTGTTGTTCTGATAGGTGCGTTCTGGAGACTCTGTGCTCCAGCTCACTGCACAGTGGTGATCTGATCAGCTCCCTTTCAGAAGGTCAAGTAGGCAAGACTTAACACATGTAGACCAGAGGCGTGTGTTAAAACATCTAAAGAATTTTTAATGTAAAACTGTTTTATGGATAAAACAATTGTTTTAAAATTTGAGGGGTGAAACATTCATTCAGAGCCCCAATAAAAAGCAACGTGTTTCTCTGCTAGTACAGCGGTTTCCTCAGGCATAAGAAAATAATGGTATCACATAGCAGGCATGCTCACCTTTTAAAGAAATATAACAAAAAATAACCAATTATCTTAATTGCTCAGAACACACCTGTTTTGGAAAACCCAGCAGTTACCTGCTGCAGCTCCCTGATAACAGATCTTATTAGGTCTAAAACACACACACCTACCTATCTCTAATTGGTCTACAATGGTTTTCAACTCATATATTGCTACTATTGTTTCTATGTACCAGATTTACAAAACTTCTAAACTTAAGTCTATAATAAAATAGTGAAAAAGTACTCAAGAGTTTCTTTTTATCAAATGTTTAAATTGCTGGCAAAAAAGTATTCTTTTTATCAAATGTCTAATTTATGTGAAAATTGCTGATATAGAGTAAATCTTAACTCTGATTTGTTTAAATGAGCTCATCACATCGCATTGGACATTTGAAAGTATGTGTCATATGACACTATTCCTCCAAAATTTAAAACTTTTCGTCTAAAATGTGCATATATATATATATATATAATCAGTGCTGTCATTATCTACCATATAATTCAATCCGTTTCTTACAAAAAAGGGATTACAAGTAGTTTGGCTAGAAGCTATTAAATTTCCCTAGGGGAAGGGGGTTAGAGTGAAAATGTGTCAGAACTACGTAGATTACATCATTTACACAAAATTTTGTCATAAGCATTAAAGGCATCCAAAAAAAACAGAATTTATGTTTACCTGATAAATTACTTTCTCCAACGGTGTGTCCGGTCCACGGCGTCATCCTTACTTGTGGGATATTCTCTTCCCCAACAGGAAATGGCAAAGAGCCCAGCAAAAGCTGGTCACATGATCCCTCCTAGGCTCCGCCTACCCCAGTCATTCGACCGACGTTAAGGAGGAATATTTGCATAGGAGAAACCATATGATACCGTGGTGACTGTAGTTAAAGAAAATAAATTATCAGACCTGATTAAAAAACCAGGGCGGGCCGTGGACCGGACACACCGTTGGAGAAAGTAATTTATCAGGTAAACATAAATTCTGTTTTCTCCAACATAGGTGTGTCCGGTCCACGGCGTCATCCTTACTTGTGGGAACCAATACCAAAGCTTTAGGACACGGATGAAGGGAGGGAGCAAATCAGGTCACCTAAATGGAAGGCACCACGGCTTGCAAAACCTTTCTCCCAAAAACAGCCTCAGAAGAAGCAAAAGTATCAAACTTGTAAAATTTGGTAAAAGTGTGCAGTGAAGACCAAGTCGCTGCCCTACATATCTGATCAACAGAAGCCTCGTTCTTGAAGGCCCATGTGGAAGCCACAGCCCTAGTGGAATGAGCTGTGATTCTTTCAGGAGGCTGCCGTCCGGCAGTCTCGTAAGCCAATCTGATGATGCTTTTAATCCAAAAAGAGAGAGAGGTAGAAGTTGCTTTTTGACCTCTCCTTTTACCAGAATAAACAACAAACAAGGAAGATGTTTGTCTAAAATCCTTTGTAGCATCTAAATAGAATTTTAGAGCGCGAACAACATCCAAATTGTGCAACAAACGTTCCTTCTTCGAAACTGGTTTCGGACACAAAGAAGGCACGACTATCTCCTGGTTAATGTTTTTGTTAGAAACAACTTTTGGAAGAAAACCAGGTTTAGTACGTAAAACCACCTTATCTGCATGGAACACCAGATAAGGAGGAGAACACTGCAGAGCAGATAATTCTGAAACTCTTCTGGCAGAAGAAATTGCAACCAAAAACAAAACTTTCCAAGATAATAACTTAATATCAACGGAATGTAAGGGTTCAAACGGAACCCCCTGAAGAACTGAAAGAACTAAGTTGAGACTCCAAGGGGGAGTCAAAGGTTTGTAAACAGGCTTAATTCTAACCAGAGCCTGAACAAAGGCTTGAACATCTGGCACAGCTGCCAGCTTTTTGTGGAGTAACACAGACAAGGCAGAAATCTGTCCCTTCAAGGAACTTGCAGATAATCCTTTCTCCAATCCTTCTTGAAGAAAGGATAGAATCTTAGGAATCTTTACCTTGTCCCAAGGGAATCCTTTAGATTCACACCAACAGATATATTTTTTCCATATTTTGTGGTAAATTTTTCTAGTTACAGGCTTTCTGGCCTGAACAAGAGTATCAATAACAGAATCTGAGAACCCTCGTTTTGATAAGATCAAGCGTTCAATCTCCAAGCAGTCAGCTGGAGTGAGACCAGATTCGGATGTTCGAACGGACCTTGAACAAGAAGGTCTCGTCTCAAAGGTAGCTTCCATGGTGGAGCCGATGACATATTCACCAGATCTGCATACCAAGTCCTGCGTGGCCACGCAGGAGCTATCAAGATCACCGACGCCCTCTCCTGATGGATCCTGGCTACCAGCCTGGGGATGAGAGGAAACGGCGGGAATACATAAGCTAGTTTGAAGGTCCAAGGTGCTACTAGTGCATCCACTAGAGTCGCCTTGGGATCCCTGGATCTGGATCCGTAGCAAGGAACCTTGAAGTTCTGACGAGAGGCCATCAGATCCATGTCTGGAATGCCCCACAGTTGAGTAATTTGGGCAAAGATTTCCGGATGGAGTTCCCACTCCCCCGGATGTAATGTCTGACGACTCAGAAAATCCGCTTCCCAATTTTCCACTCCTGGGATGTGGATTGCAGACAGGTGGCAGGAGTGAGTCTCCGCCCATTGAATGATTTTGGTCACTTCTTCCATCGCCAGGGAACTCCTTGTTCCCCCCTGATGGTTGATGTACGCAACAGTCGTCATGTTGTCTGATTGAAACCGTATGAACTTGGCCTTTGCTAGCTGAGGCCAAGCCTTGAGAGCATTGAATATCGCTCTCAGTTCCAGAATATTTATCGGTAGAAGAGATTCTTCCCGAGACCAAAGACCCTGAGCTTTCAGGGATCCCCAGACCGCGCCCCAGCCCATCAGACTGGCGTCGGTCGTGACAATGACCCACTCTGGTCTGCGGAAGGTCATCCCTTGTGACAGGTTGTCCAGGGACAGCCACCAACGGAGTGAGTCTCTGGTCCTCTGATTAGAAAAATCCTCATTTCTAAGGAGTCTATTATTGTTCCCAAGAAGGGAACCCTTGTCGACGGAGATAGAGAACTCTTTTCCACGTTCACTTTCCATCCGTGAGATCTGAGAAAGGCCAGGACTATGTCCGTGTGAGCCTTTGCTTGAGGAAGGGACGACGCTTGAATCAGAATGTCGTCCAAGTAAGGTACTACTGCAATGCCCCTTGGTCTTAGCACCGCTAGAAGGGACCCTAGTACCTTTGTGAAAATCCTTGGAGCAGTGGCTAATCCGAAAGGAAGCGCCACGAACTGGTAATGCTTGTCCAGGAATGCGAACCTTAGGAACCGATGATGTTCCTTGTGGATAGGAATATGTAGATACGCATCCTTTAAATCCACCGTGGTCATGAATTGACCTTCCTGGATGGAAGGAAGAATTGTTCGAATGGTTTCCATTTTGAACGATGGAACCTTGAGAAACTTGTTTAAGATCTTGAGATCTAAGATTGGTCTGAACGTTCCCTCTTTTTTGGGAACTATGAACAGATTGGAGTAGAACCCCATCCCTTGTTCTCCTAATGGAACAGGATGAATCACTCCCATTTTTAACAGGTCTTCTACACAATGTAAGAATGCCTGTCTTTTTATGTGGTCTGAAGACAATTGAGACCTGTGGAACCTCCCCCTTGGGGGAAGCCCCTTGAATTCCAGAAGATAACCTTGGGAGACTATTTCTAGTGCCCAAGGATCCAGAACATCTCTTGCCCAAGCCTGAGCGAAGAGAGAGAGTCTGCCCCCCACCAGATCCGGTCCCGGATCGGGGGCCAACATTTCATGCTGTCTTGGTAGCAGTGGCAGGTTTCTTGGCCTGCTTTCCCTTGTTCCAGCCTTGCATTGGTCTCCAGGCTGGCTTGGCTTGAGAAGTATTACCCTCTTGCTTAGAGGACGTAGCACTTGGGGCTGGTCCGTTTCTACGAAAGGGACGAAAATTAGGTTTATTTTTGGCCTTGAAAGACCTATCCTGAGGAAGGGCGTGGCCCTTACCCCCAGTGATATCAGAGATAATCTCTTTCAAGTCAGGGCCAAACAGTGTTTTCCCCTTGAAAGGAATGTTAAGGAGTTTGTTCTTGGAAGACGCATCAGCTGACCAAGATTTCAACCAAAGCGCTCTGCGCGCCACAATAGCAAACCCAGAATTCTTTGCCGCTAACCTAGCCAATTGCAAAGTGGCGTCTAGGGTGAAAGAATTAGCCAATTTGAGAGCACGGATTCTGTCCATAATCTCCTCATAAGGAGGAGAATCACTATCGATCGCCTTTACTAGCTCATCGAACCAGAAACACGTGGCTGTAGTGACAGGGACAATGCATGAAATTGGTTGTAGAAGGTAACCCTGCTGAACAAACATCTTTTTAAGCAAACCTTCTAATTTTTTATCCATAGGATCTTTGAAAGCACAACTATCTTCTATGGGTATAGTGGTGCGTTTGTTTAAAATAGAAACCGCTCCCTCGACCTTGGGGACTGTCTGCCATAAGTCCTTTCTGGGGTCGACCATAGGAAACAATTTTTTAAATATGGGGGGAGGGACGAAAGGTATACCGGGCCTTTCCCATTCTTTATTTACAATGTCCGCCACCCGCTTGGGTATAGGAAAAGCTTCTGGGAGCCCCGGGACCTCTAGGAACTTGTCCATTTTACATAGTTTCTCTGGGATGATCAAATTCTCACAATCATCCAGAGTGGATAATACCTCCTTAAGCAGAGCGCGGAGATGTTCCAACTTAAATTTAAATGTAATCACATCGGGTTCAGCTTGTTGAGAAATTTTCCCTGAATCTGAAATTTCTCCCTCAGACAAAACCTCCCTGGCCCCCTCAGACTGGAGTAGGGGCATTTCAGAACCATTATCATCAGCGTCCTCATGCTCTTCAGTATCTAAAACAGAGCAGTCACGCTTACGCTGATAAGTGGGCATTTTGGCTAAAATGTTTTTGATAGAATTATCCATTACAGCCGTTAATTGTTGCATAGTAAGGAGTATTGGCGCGCTAGATGTACTAGGGGCCTCCTGAGTGGGCAAGACTCGTGTAGACGAAGGAGGGAATGATGCAGTACCATGCTTACTCCCCTCACTTGAGGAATCATCTTGGGCATCATTTTCAGTGTCACATAAATCACATTTATTTAAATGAGAAGGAACCCTGGCTTCCCCACATTCAGAACACAGTCTATCTGGTAGTTCAGACATGTTAAACAGGCATAAACTTGATAACAAAGTACAAAAAACGTTTTAAAATAAAACCGTTACTGTCACTTTAAATTTTAAACTGAACACACTTTATTACTGCAATTGCGAAAAAGTATGAAGGAATTGTTCAAAATTCACCAAAATTTCACCACAGTGTCTTAAAGCCTTAAAAGTATTGCACACCAAATTTGGAAGCTTTAACCCTTAAAATAACAGAACCGGAGCCGTTTTTAACTTTAACCCCTTTACAGTCCCTGGTATCTGCTTTGCTGAGACCCAACCAAGCCCAAAGGGGAATACGATACCAAATGACGCCTTCAGAAAGTCTTTTCTATGTATCAGAGCTCCTCACACATGCGACTGCATGTCATGCCTCTCAAAAACAAGTGCGCAATACCGGCGCGAAAATGAGGCTCTGCCTATGATTAGGGAAAGCCCCTAAAGAATAAGGTGTCTAAAACAGTGCCTGCCGATATTATTTTACCAAAATACCCAGATTAAATGATTCCTCAAGGCTAAATATGTGTAATTATGAAGCGATTTAGCCCAGAAAATGTCTACAGTCTTAATAAGCCCTTGTGAAGCCCTTATTTACTGTCTGAATAAAAATGGCTTACCGGATCCCATAGGGAAAATGACAGCTTCCAGCATTACATCGTCTTGTTAGAATGTGTCATACCTCAAGCAGCAAAAGACTGCTCACTGTTCCCCCAACTGAAGTTAATTCCTCTCAACAGTCCTGTGTGGAACAGCCATGGATTTTAGTAACGGTTGCTAAAATCATTTTCCTCTTACAAACAGAAATCTTCATCTCTTTTCTGTTTCAGAGTAAATAGTACATACCAGCACTATTTTAAAATAACAAACTCTTGATTGAATAATAAAAACTACAGTTAAACACTAAAAAACTCTAAGCCATCTCCGTGGAGATGTTGCCTGTACAACGGCAAAGAGAATGACTGGGGTAGGCGGAGCCTAGGAGGGATCATGTGACCAGCTTTGCTGGGCTCTTTGCCATTTCCTGTTGGGGAAGAGAATATCCCACAAGTAAGGATGACGCCGTGGACCGGACACACCTATGTTGGAGAAATAATGAGGAGCTTAGCCATAACAATTAATATAAATGGTGAAACCTTTATATTAAATGGATTAATGAATTAAAGTTTTGGTGGGAGATTAGAACTGGAATTAAACACACAGATACATTTTATGTAGGAGTAGTGAGGGTATGTTGAAATATCTAAACAAAAAATATGAAGCTTAACCAAGACGATTAATATGTATTGTGAAACCTGTATATTAAATACACATAGATACATTTTATGTAGGAGTAGTGCGAGTATGGTGAAAAATCAAAATAAAAATGTGTATATGGGTTACGGTACTAGTAAAGTTGTGAATAAATGGTGTTAATAAATGGTGTTTTTTTTTCTTTAGTTTTTGTGGTTTAATTCATTAGGGGAGCAGCTTCTTCATAAATAATGTTATCCATGAATGAAAGAAACAAAAGTAGAAATCTCCAAATAGGAGAAAGTAGTAATGAAACATTTGAAGATAATCCTATTCAGATAAAATGTATCAAACCATTGTTTAGCAGTCTTAAACTTCTAAAATAGGAACACAGACATTGGTGGGATATGGATACCCTGAAAAAATAGAGAGACAAAAAACAAATCCCTAGAGGATTACGAATGTTTAAGAAATTTTCCTTTAAAAATGATCCTGAATTATTAACCAAATGGTATGACATTTTAGACAAGGGTTCCTTTAGCCTTATTGATTTACTAATATCCCACAGACAAACGCTTACAGAAGAAGTTGGGATAGAAATAGAACAAATTCAAAAGGAATTAGAGGCCTATAAAAATCATGAAAATTATAAAGATCTAAACAAACAAAGTATCAAAGTCTGATAATTATCAAAAACAAATAATCGAAGAAAAACAAAAAGGGATGATGAGGATTATGCAAAAAAACAGAATTTATGTTTACCTGATAAATTACTTTCTCCAACGGTGTGTCCGGTCCACGGCGTCATCCTTACTTGTGGGATATTCTCTTCCCCAACAGGAAATGGCAAAGAGCCCAGCAAAGCTGGTCACATGATCCCTCCTAGGCTCCGCCTTCCCCAGTCATTCGACCGACGTAAAGGAGGAATATTTGCATAGGAGAAATCATATGATACCGTGGTGACTGTAGTTAGAGAAAATAAATCATCAGACCTGATTAAAAAACCAGGGCGGGCCGTGGACCGGACACACCGTTGGAGAAAGTAATTTATCAGGTAAACATAAATTCTGTTTTCTCCAACATAGGTGTGTCCGGTCCACGGCGTCATCCTTACTTGTGGGAACCAATACCAAAGCTTTAGGACACGGATGATGGGAGGGAGCAAATCAGGTCACCTAGATGGAAGGCACCACGGCTTGCAAAACCTTTCTCCCAAAAATAGCCTCAGAAGAAGCAAAAGTATCAAATTTGTAAAATTTTGTAAAAGTGTGCAGTGAAGACCAAGTCGCTGCCTTACATATCTGATCAACAGAAGCCTCGTTCTTGAAGGCCCATGTGGAAGCCACGGCCCTAGTGGAATGAGCTGTGATTCTTTCAGGAGGCTGCCGTCCGGCAGTCTCATAAGCCAATCTGATGATGCTTTTAAGCCAAAAAGAGAGAGAGGTAGAAGTTGCTTTTTGACCTCTCCTTTTACCAGAATAAACAACAAACAAGGAAGATGTTTGTCTGAAATCCTTTGTAGCCTCTAAATAGAATTTTAGAGCACGAACTACATCCAAATTGTGCAACAAACGTTCCTTCTTTGAAACTGGATTCGGACACAAAGAAGGCACGACTATCTCCTGGTTAATATTTTTGTTAGAAACAACTTTCGGAAGAAAACCAGGTTTAGTATGCAAAACCACCTTATCTGCATGGAACACCAGATAAGGAGGAGAACACTGCAGAGCAGATAACTCTGAAACTCTTCTAGCAGAAGAAATTGCAACCAAAAACAAAACTTTCCAAGATAATAACTTGATATCAACGGAATGTAGGGGTTCAAACGGAACCCCCTGAAGAACTGAAAGAACTAAATTGAGACTCCAAGGAGGAGTCAAAGGTTTGTAAACAGGCTTGATTCTAACCAGAGCCTGAACAAAAGCTTGAACATCTGGCACAGCCGCCAGCTTTTTGTGAAGTAAAACAGATAAAGCAGAAATCTGTCCCTTCAAAGAACTTGCAGATAATCCTTTCTCCAAACCTTCTTGAAGAAAGGATAGAATCTTAGGAATTTTTATCTTGTTCCATGGGAATCCCTTAGATTCACACCAACAGATATATTTTTTCCATATTTTATGGTAGATTTTTCTAGTTACAGGCTTTCTGGCCTGAACAAGAGTATCAATGACAGAATCTGAGAACCCTCGCTTTGATAAAATCAAGCGTTCAATCTCCAAGCAGTCAGTTGGAGTGAGGCCAGATTTGGATGTTCGAACGGACCTTGAACAAGAAGGTCCTGTCTCAAAGGTAGCTTCCATGGTGGAGCCGATGACATATTCACCAGATCTGCATACCAAGTCCTGCGTGGCCACGCAGGAGCTATCAAGATCACCGATACCCTCTCCTGTTTGATCCTGGCTACCAGCCTGGGAATGAGAGGAAACGGTGGGAACACATAAGCTAGGTTGAAGCTCCAAGGTGCTACTAGTGCATCCACTAGAGTCGCCTTGGGATCCCTGGATATGGACCTGTAGCAAGGAACCTTGAAGTTCTGACGAGACGCCATCAGATCCATGTCTGGAATGCCCCACAATTGAATTATTTGGGCAAAGATTTCCGGATGGAGTTCCCACTCCCCCGGATGAAATGTCTGACGACTCAGAAAATCCGCTTCCCAATTTTCCACTCCTGGGATGTGGATTGCAGACAAGTGGCAGGAGTGAGTCTCCGCCCATTGAATTATTTTGGTCACTTCTTCCATCGCCAGGGAACTCCTTGTTCCCCCCTGATGGTTGATATACGCAACAGTCGTCATGTTGTCTGATTGAAACCGTATGAATTTGGCCTTTGCTATCTGAGGCCAAGCCTTGAGAGCATTGAATATCGTTCTCAGTTCCAGAATATTTATCGGGAGAAGAGATTCTTCCCGAGACCAAAGACCCTGAGCTTTCAGGGGTTCCCAGACCGCGCCCCAGCCCACCAGACTGGCGTAGGTCGTGACAATGACCCACTCTGGTCTGCGGAAGCTCATCCCTTGTGACAGGTTGTCCAGGGTCAGCCACCAACGGAGTGAATCTCTGGTCCTCTGATCTACTTGTATCGTCGGAGACAAGTCTGTATAATCCCCATTCCACTGACTGAGCATGCACAGTTGTAATGGTCTTAGATGAATTCGCGCAAAAGGAACTATGTCCATTGCCGCGACCATCAAACCTATTACTTCCATGCACTGCGCTATGGAAGGAAGAAGAACAGAATGAAGTACTTGACAAGAGCTTAGAAGTTTTGATTTTCTGGCCTCTGTCAGAAAAATCCTCATTTCTAAGGAGTCTATTATTGTTCCCAAGAAGGGGACTCTTGTTGACGGAGATAGAGAACTTTTTTCTACGTTCACTTTCCACCCGTGAGATCTGAGAAAGGCCAGGACAATGTCCGTATGAGCCTTTGCTTGTGGTAGAGACGACGCTTGAATCAGTATGTCGTCCAAGTAAGGTACTACTGCAATGCCCCTTGGTCTTAGCACCGCTAGAAGGGACCCTAGTACCTTTGTGAAAATTCTTGGAGCAGTGGCTAATCCGAATGGAAGTGCCACAAACTGGTAATGCTTGTCCAGAAAGGCGAACCTTAGGAACCGATGATGTTCCTTGTGGATAGGAATATGTAGATACGCATCCTTTAAATCCACCGTGGTCATGAATTGACCTTCCTGGATGGTAGGAAGAATTGTTCGAATGGTTTCCATTTTGAACGATGGAACCTTGAGAAATTTGTTTAGGATCTTGAGATCTAAGATTGGTCTGAATGTTCCCTCTTTTTTGGGAACTATAAACAGATTGGAGTAGAATCCCATCCCTTGTTCTCCTAATGGAACCGGATGAATCACTCCCATTTTTAACAGGTCTTCTACACAATGTAAGAATGCCTGTCTTTTTATGTGGTCTGAAGACAATTGAGACCTGTGGAACCTCCCCCTTGGGGGTAGCTCCTTGAATTCCAGAAGATAACCTTGGGAGACTATTTCTAGCGCCCAAGGATCCAGAACATCTCTTGCCCAAGCCTGAGCGAAGAGAGAAAGTCTGCCCCCCACCAGATCCGGTCCCGGATCGGGGGCCAACATCTCATGCTGTCTTGGTAGCAGTGGCAGGTTTCTTGGCCTGCTTACCTTTGTTCCAGCCTTGCATTGGCCTCCAGGCTGGCTTGGTTTGAGAAGTATTACCCTCTTGCTTAGAGGATGTAGAACTTGAGGCTGGTCCGTTTCTGCGAAAGGGACGAAAATTTGGTTTATTTTTAGCCTTAAAAGACCTATCCTGAGGAAGGGCGTGGCCCTTACCCCCAGTGATATCTGAAATAATCTCTTTCAAGTCAGGGCCAAACAGCGTTTTCCCCTTGAAAGGTATGTTAAGCAATTTGTTCTTGGAAGACGCATCCGCTGACCAAGATTTTAGCCAAAGTGCTCTGCGCGCCACAATAGCAAACCCTGAATTTTTTTGCCGCTAATCTAGCTAATTGCAAAGTGGCGTCTAAAGTAAAAGAGTTAGCCAATTTAAGAGCGTGAACTCTGTCCATAATCTCCTCATAAGAAGAATCTTTATCGAGCGACTTTTCTAGTTCATCGAACCAGAAACACGCTGCTGTAGTGACAGGAACAATGCATGAAATTGGTTGTAGAAGGTAACCTTGCTGAACAAACATCTTTTTAAGCAAACCCTCTAATTTTTTATCCATAGGATCTTTGAAAGCACAACTATCTTCTATAGGGATAGTAGTGCGTTTGTTTAGAGTAGAAACCGCCCCCTCGACCTTGGGGACTGTCTGCCATAAGTCCTTTCTGGGGTCGACCATAGGAAACAATTTCTTAAATATAGGGGGAGGGACAAAAGGTATGCCGGGCCTTTCCCATTCTTTGTTTACAATGTCCGCCACCCGCTTGGGTATAGGAAAAGCTTCGGGGGGCCCCGGGACCTCTAGGAACTTGTCCATCTTACATAATTTCTCTGGAATGACCAAATTGTCACAATCATCCAGAGTAGACAACACCTCCTTAAGCAGAGCGCGGAGATGTTCCAATTTAAATTTGAATGTAATCACATCAGGTTCAGCTTGTTGAGAAATTTTCCCTGAATCTGAAATTTCTCCCTCAGACAAAACCTCCCTGGCCCCCTCAGACTGGTGTAGGGGCATGTCAGAACCATTATCATCAGCGTCCTCATGCTCTTCAGTATTTTCTAAAACAGAGCAGTCGCGTTTTCGCTGATAAGTGGGCATTTTGGCTAAAATGTTTTTGATAGAATTATCCATTACAGCCGTTAATTGTTGCATAGTAAGGAGTATTGGCGCACTAGATGTACTAGGGGCCTCCTGTGTGGGCAAGACTGGCGTAGACGAAGGAGGGGATGATGCAGTACCATGCTTACTCCCCTCACTTGAGGAATCATCTTGGGCATCATTTTCTCTAAATTGTTTGTCACATACATCACATCTATTTAAATGAGAAGGAACCTTGGCTTCCTCACATACAGAACATAGTCTATCTGATAGTTCAGACATGTTAAACAGGCATAAACTTGAAAACAAAGTACAAAAAACGTTTTAAAATAAAACCGTTACTGTCACTTTAAATTTTAAACTGAACACACTTTATTACTGAATATGTGAAAAAGTATGAAGGAATTGTTCAAAATTCACCAAAATTTCACCACAGTGTCTTAAAGCCTTAAAAGTATTGCACACCAAATTTGAAAGCTTTAACTCTTAAAATAACGGAACCGGAGCCGTTTTTATATTTAACCCCTATACAGTCCCTGGTATCTGCTTTGCTGAGACCCAACCAAGCCCAGAGGGGAATACGATACCAAATGACGCCTTCAGTAAGCTTTTTCTATGTATCTGAGCTCCTCACACATGCATCTGCATGCCTTGCTTCCCAAAAACAACTGCGCATTAGTGGCGCGAAAATGAGGCTCTGCCTATGATTAGAGAAGGCCCCCAGTGAAAAAGGTGTCCAATACAGTGCCTGCCGTTTCTTTAACATAATTCCCAAGAATAAAATAACTCCTCAAAGCTATAAACTATTAAAAATGCTTATAAATCAATCGTTTTAGCCCAGAAAAATGTCTACCAGTCTTTAAAGCCCTTGTGAAGCCCTTTATTCTTATTTAATAAAAATGGCTTACCGGATCCCATAGGGAAAATGACAGCTTCCAGCATTACCAAGTCTTGTTAGAAATGTGTCATACCTCAAGCAGCAAAAGTCTGCTCACTGTTTCCCCCAACTGAAGTTAATTCCTCTCAACAGTCCTGTGTGGAAACAGCCATCGATTTTAGTAACGGTTGCTAAAATCATTTTCCTCTTACAAACAGAAATCTTCATCTCTTTTCTGTTTCAGAGTAAATAGTACATACCAGCACTATTTTAAAATAACAAACTCTTGATTGAAGAATAAAAACGACATTTAAACACCAAAAAACTCTAAGCCATCTCCGTGGAGATGTTGCCTGTGCAACGGCAAAGAGAATGACTGGGGAAGGCGGAGCCTAGGAGGGATCATGTGACCAGCTTTGCTGGGCTCTTTGCCATTTCCTGTTGGGGAAGAGAATATCCCACAAGTAAGGATGACGCCGTGGACCGGACAGACCTATGTTGGAGAAACCATAATTTATGTAAGAACTTATCTGATAAATTCATTTCTTTCATATTGGCAAGAGTCCATGAGCTAGTGACATATGGGATATACAATCCTACCAGGAGGAGCAAAGTTTCCCAAACCTCAAAATGCCTATAAATACACCCCTCACCACACCCATAATTCAGTTTAACGAATAGCCAAGCAGTGGGGTGATAAAGAAAGGAATAGAAAGCATCAACAAAGGAAATTTGGAAATAATTGTGCTTTATACAAAAAATCATAACCACCATAAAAATAAGTTTATTTGCATTTTAGAAAGAAAAAAAACTTAAATCAAAAAGCAGAAGAATCAAACTGAAACAGCTGCCTGAAGAACTTTTCTACCAAAAACTGCTTCCGATGAAGCAAATACATCAAAACGGTAGAATTTAGTAAATGTATGCAAAGAAGACCAAGTTGCCGCTTTGCAAATCTGATCAACTGAAGCTTCATTCTTAAAAGTCCACGAAGTGGAGACTGATCTAGTAGAATGAGCTGTAATTCTCTTAGGCGGGGCCTGACCGGACTCCAAATAAGCTTGATGAATCAAAAGTTTCAACCAAGAAGCCAAGGAAATAGCAGAAGCTTTCTGACCTTTCCTAGGACCAGAAAATAAAACAAATAGACTAGAAGTCTTCCTGAAATCTTTAGTAGCTTCCACATAATATTTCAAAGCTCTTACCACATCCAAAGAATGTAAGGATCTCTCCAAAGAATTCTTAGGATTAGGACATAAGGAAGGGACAACAATTTCTCTACTAATGTTGTTAGAATTCACAACCTTAGGTAAAAATTGAAAGGAAGTCCACGAAACTGCCTTATCCTGAAGAAAAATCAGAAAAGGAGACTCACAAGAAAGAGCAGATAATTCAGAAACTCTTCTAGCAGAAGAGATGGCCAAAAGAAACAACACTTTCCAAGAAAGTAGTTTGTCTAAAGAATGCATAGGTTCAAATGGAGGAGCCTGTAAAGCCTTCAGAACCAAATTAAGACTCCAAGGAGGAGAAATTGACTTAATGACAGGCTTAATACGAATTAAAGCCTGTACAAAACGGTGTATATCAGGAAGTATAGCAATCTTTCTGTGAAATAAAACAGAGAGTGGAGATTTGTCCTTTCAGGGAACTTGCAGACAAACCCTTATCCAAACCATCCTGAAGGAACTGTAAAATTCTAGGAATTCTAAAAGAATGCCAGGAGAATTTATGAGATGAACACCATGAAATGTAAGTCTTCCAAACACTATAATAAATCTTTCTAGAGACAGCTTTACGAGCTTGTAACATAGTATTAATCACTGAGTACGAGAAACCTCTATGACTAAGCATTAGGTGTTCAATTTCCATATCTTCAAATTTAATGATTTGAGATCCTGATGGAAAAACGGACCTTGAGATAGTAGGTCCAGCCGTAACGGAAGTGGCCAAGGTGGGCAACTGGACATCCGAACCAGATCCGCATACCAAAATCTGTGTGGCCATGCTGGAGCCACCAGCAACACAAAAGACTGTTCCATGATGATTTTGGAGATCACTCTTGGAAGGAGCACTAGAGGAGGGAAGAAGTAAGCAGGATGATAACACCAAGGAAGTGTCAGCGCATCCACTGCTTCCGCCTGAACATCCCTGGACCTGGACAGGTATCTGGGAAGTTTCTTGTTTAGATGAGAGGCAATGAGATCTATCTCTGGAAGACCCCACATCTGAACAATCTGAGAAAACACATCTGGATGGAGAGACCACTCCCCTGGATGTAAAGTCTGGCGGCTGAGATAATCCGCCTCCCAATTGTCTACACCTGGGATATGCACCGCAGAGATTAGACAGGAGCTGGATTCCGTCCAAGCAAGTATCTGAGATACTTCTTTCATAGCTTGGGGACTGTGAGTCCCACCCTGATGATTGACATAAGCCACAGTAGTGATATTGTCTGTCTGAAAACAAATGAACGGTTCTCTCTTTAGCAGAGGCCAGAACTGAAGAGCCCTGAGAATTGCACGGAGTTCTAAAATATTTATTGGTAACCTCGCCTCTTGAGATTTCCAAGCCCCTTGTGCTGTCAGAGATCCCCAAACAGCTCCCCAACCTGAAAGACTCGCATCTGTTGAGATCACAGTCCAGGTTGGCTGAACAAAAGAAGCCCCTTGAACCAAACAATGGTGATCTATCCACCATGTCAGAGAGTGTCGTACATTGGGATTCAAGGATATTAATTGTGATATCTTTGTATAATCACTGCACCATTGATTCAGCATGCAAAGCTGTAGAGGTCTCATGTGAAAACGAGCAAAGGGGATCGCGTCTGATGCTGCAGTCATGAGATCTAAAACTTCTATGCATGCTGCGACCAATTTTAAAGTCTCTTGTCTGTTAGAGACAGAGTCATGGACACTGAATCTATCTGGAAGCCTAAAAAGGTGAACCTTGTCTGAGGAATCAAGAAACTTTTTGGTAAATTGATACTCCAACCATGTTTCCGAAGAAACAACACTACAAGATTCGTTTGAGATTCTGCAGTACGTAAAGACTAAGCTAGTACCAAGATATTGTCCAAATAAGGAAACACCGCAATACCCTGTTCTCTGATTACAGATAGTAGGGCACCCGGAACCTTTGAAAAAATTCTTGGAGCTGTTGCTAGGCCAAATGGAAGAGCAACAAATTGGTAATACTTGTCTAGAAAAGAGAATCTTAGAAACTGATAGTGTTCTGGATGAATCGGAATATGAAGATATGCATCCTGCAAGTCTATTGTGGACATATAATGTCCTTGCTGAACAAAAGGCAGAATATTCCTTCTAGTCACCATCTTGAAAGTTGGTACTCTTACATAACGATTTAAATTTTTAGATCCAGAACTGGTCTGAATAAATTTTCTTTCTTTGGTACAATGAATAGGTTTGAATAAAACCCCAAACCTTGTTCCTGAGGAGGAACTGGCATGATTACCCCTGAAGACTCCAGGTCTGAAACACACTTCAGAAAAGCCTGAGCTTTTACTGGATTTACAGGGATACGTGAGAGAAAAAAATCTTCTCACAGGAGGTCTTACATTGAATCCTATTCGATACCCTTGAGAGACAATGCACTGAATCCAATGATTTTGGACAGATTTTATCCAAAAATTGTTGAAAAACCTTAATCTGCCCCCTACCAGCTGAGCTGGAATGAGGGCCGCACCTTCATGCGGACTTAGGGGCTGACTTTGGTTTCCTAAATGGCTTGGATTTATTCCAATTTGAGGAAGGCTTCCAATTGGAAGTAGATTCCTTGGGAGGATTGAGTTTTTGTTCCTTATTCTGACGAACGGAACGAAAACGGTTAGAAGCCTTAGAGATTTACCCTTAGGTTTTTTTTATCCTAAGGCAGAAAAACGCCTTTTTCTCCAGTGATAGTTGAATAGAATCCAACTGAGAACCAAATAAATTATTACCTTGGAAAGAGATAGTAATCTAGATTTAGATGTCATATCAGCATTCCAAGATTTAAGCCACAAAGCTCTTCTAGCTAATACAGCTAAAGACATGGATCTAACATCAATTTTGATAATATCAAAAATGGCATCACAAATAAAATGATTAGCATGTTGCAGTAAACGAATAATGCTAGATATGTCAGAATCCAATTCTTGTTGTGCTAAATTCTCCAACCAAAAAGTTGATGCAGCCGCAACATCAGCCAAAGAAATAGCAGGTCTGAGATGACCTGAATATAAATAGGCCTTCCTTAGATAAGATTCAAACTTCCTATCTAAAGGATCCTTAAAGGAAGTACTATCTTCCATAGGAATAGTGGTACGTTTAGCATTTGACGCACCCGCAGGCCTAATACCCGCAATAGCAAGAAGTAGTCAATTGAAAAAAAGACTAAACCCCAGGTAAGAAAGAAATTTCTTAAAATGTTTATATTCCCCAAATATGAAACTGACAGTCTGCAGAAGGAAATACATGAACCTGACTCATGGCAAATATAAGTACAATACATATATTTAGAACTTTATATAAATGCATAAAGTGCCAAACCATAGCTGAGGTGTCTTAAGTAATATAAAACATACTTACCAAAAAGACACCCATCCACATATAGCAGATAGCCAAACCAGTACTAAAACAGTTATTAGTAGAGGTAATGGTAAATTGAGAGTATATCATCGATCTGAAAAGGGAGGTAGGAGATGAATCTCTACGACCGATAATAGAGAACCTATGAAATAGAACCCCGTTAGGGAAATCATTGTATTCAAATAAGTGATACTCCCTTCACATCCCTCTGACATTCGCTGTACTCAGAGGAATCGGGCTTCAACAATGCTGAGAAGCGCATATCAACGTAGAAATCTTAGCACAAACTTACTTCACCACCTCCATAGGAGGCAAAGTTTGTAAAACTGAATTGTGGGTGTGGTGAGGGGTGTATTTATAGGCATTTTGAGGTTTGGGAAACTTTGCCCCTTCTGGTAGGATTGTATATCCCATATGTCACTAGCTCATGGACAATTACATGAAAGAAATTAAGTTTATTCATATAATAGAAATAATAGACAAAATTCCAACAACAAAAATTTGGTAACAGTAACCAAACCTTCTACAGATACAAATTCCAATAATCACAACTACTACAACAATGGCAACTACCATAGAAACAATAGACATCCCAGAAACAATAGACATCCCCCCTATTCACAGCATAGGCGTTTTACAAATCACAGAGAAAACAATACATACATATAACACAAGAGTAACACACCAGTTAATACCAACAGTGGACATAATATTCCTGTGGCCAATAGATAAAGTTATGGCCCAAGGAAATCATAATTCTGTAATACACAATTTTCCTCAACATAATAGACCACAAGAAAACATATTCCATCAAGGGGGTCCCAATAGATCACATGGAAATAACCACTTCAAAGAACCCAGACCTTCAACTACCACTGATTTTTTATGGAACACTCAGAATCCCTGTGGCAAAGACATCCCCCATTGCACGGCCAAAAAAGGGGAAAAAGAGGCAGGGGGGAAAACCTTCCAAAAAGAAAAATTATCTCAACTAAAGGAAGGGATATATAACTTATCAATACAAAGCAAAGAAGACAGGGAGCGCTAAAGTGTAACTGTATTGGATAGATGAAAAAAACAAAAGTTATAATAAACTAATTGTATCAACAAGTTATTTGTAGATAATAATAACAATACAACTAATAAAACAGATATCAGGTCGACCTTAAATAGAGCAATACATAATAAAAAACATTAGTACAATAAAAATACAATATTGAGTAAAAAACAGAATTTATGTTTACCTGATAAATTACTTTCTCCAACGGTGTGTCCGGTCCACGGCGTCATCCTTACTTGTGGGATATTCTCTTCCCCAACAGGAAATGGCAAAGAGCCCAGCAAAGCTGGTCACATGATCCCTCCTAGGCTCCGCCTTCCCCAGTCATTCGACCGACGTAAAGGAGGAATATTTGCATAGGAGAAATCATATGATACCGTGGTGACTGTAGTTAAAGAAAATAAATTATCAGACCTGATTAAAAAACCAGGGCGGGCCATGGACCGGACACACCGTTGGAGAAAGTAATTTATCAGGTAAACATAAATTCTGTTTTCTCCAACATAGGTGTGTCCGGTCCACGGCGTCATCCTTACTTGTGGGAACCAATACCAAAGCTTTAGGACACGGATGAAGGGAGGGAGCAAATCAGGTCACCTAGATGGAAGGCACCACGGCTTGCAAAACCTTTCTCCCAAAAATAGCCTCAGAAGAAGCAAAAGTATCAAATTTGTAAAATTTAGTAAAGGTGTGCAGTGAAGACCAAGTCGCTGCCTTACATATCTGATCAACAGAAGCCTCGTTCTTGAAGGCCCATGTGGAAGCCACGGCCCTAGTGGAATGAGCTGTGATTCTTTCAGGAGGCTGCCGTCCGGCAGTCTCGTAAGTCAATCTGATGATGCTTTTAAGCCAAAAAGAGAGAGAGGTAGAAGTTGCTTTTTGACCTCTCCTTTTACCAGAATAAACAACAAACAAGGAAGATGTTTGTCTAAAATCCTTTGTAGCATCTAAATAGAATTTTAGAGCACGAACTACATCCAAATTGTGCAACAAACGTTCCTTCTTTGAAACTGGATTCGGACACAAAGAAGGCACGACTATCTCCTGGTTAATGTTTTTGTTAGAAACAACTTTCGGAAGAAAACCAGGTTTAGTACGCAAAACCACCTTATCTGCATGGAACACCAGATAAGGAGGAGAACACTGCAGAGCAGATAACTCTGAAACTCTTCTAGCAGAAGAAATTGCAACCAAAAACAAAACTTTACAAGATAATAACTTAATATCAACGGAATGTAAGGGTTCAAACGGAACCCCCTGAAGAACTGAAAGAACTAAATTGAGACTCCAAGGAGGAGTCAAAGGTTTGTAAACAGGCTTGATTCTAACCAGAGCCTGAACAAAAGCTTGAACATCTGGCACAGCTGCCAGCTTTTTGTGAAGACAGACAAAGCAGAAATCTGTCCCTTCAAAGAACTTGCAGATAATCCTTTCTCCAAACCTTCTTGAAGAAAGGATAGAATCTTAGGAATTTTTATCTTGTCCCAAGGGAATCCTTTAGATTCACACCAACAGATATATCTTTTCCATATTTTATGGTAGATTTTTCTAGTTACAGGCTTTCTGGCCTGAATAAGAGTATCAATGACAGAATCTGAGAACCCTCGCTTTGATAAAATCAAGCGTTCAATCTCCAAGCAGTCAGTTGGAGTGAGACCAGATTCGGATGTTCGAACGGACCTTGAACAAGAAGGTCCCGTCTCAAAGGTAGCTTCCATGGTGGAGCCGATGACATATTCACCAGGTCTGCATACCAAGTCCTGCGTGGCCACGCAGGAGCTATCAAGATCACCGATGCCCTCTCCTGATTGATCCTGGCTACCAGCCTGGGGATGAGAGGAAACGGTGGGAATACATACGCTAGTTTGAAGGTCCAAGGTGCTACTAGTGCATCTACTAGAGTCGCCTTGGGATCCCTGGATCTGGACCCGTAGCAAGGAACCTTGAAGTTCTGACGAGAGGCCATCAGATCCATGTCTGGAATGCCCCACAACTGAGTAATTTGGGCAAAGATTTCCGGATGGAGTTCCCACTCCCCCGGATGAAATGACTGACGACTCAGAAAATCCGCTTCCCAATTTTCCACTCCTGGGATGTGGATTGCAGACAAGTGGCAGGAGTGAGTCTCCGCCCATTGAATGATTTTGGTCACTTCTTCCATCGCCAGGGAACTCCTTGTTCCCCCCTGATGGTTGATGTACGCAACAGTCGTCATGTTGTCCGATTGAAACCGTATGAATTTGGCCTTTGCTAGCTGAGGCCAAGCCTTGAGAGCATTGAATATCGCTCTTAGTTCCAGAATATTTATCGGGAGAAGAGATTCTTCCCGAGACCAAAGACCCTGAGCTTTCAGGAGTCCCCAGACCGCGCCCCAGCCCACCAGACTGGCGTCGGTCGTGACAATGACCCACTCTGGTCTGCGGAAGCTCATCCCCTGTGACAGGTTGTCCAGGGACAGCCACCAACGGAGTGAATCTCTGGTCCTCTGATCTACTTGTATCGTCGGAGACAAGTCTGTATAATCCCCATTCCACTGACTGAGCATGCACAGTTGTAATGGTCTCAGATGAATTCGCGCAAAAGGAACTATGTCCATTGCCGCGACCATCAAACCTATTACTTCCATGCACTGCGCTATGGAAGGAAGAGGAACAGAATGAAGTACTTGACAAGAGTTTAGAAGTTTTGATTTTCTGGCCTCTGTCAGAAAAATCCTCATTTCTAAGGAGTCTATTATTGTTCCCAAGAAGGGAACTCTTGTTGACGGAGATAGAGAACTTTTTTCTACGTTCACTTTCCACCCGTGAGATCTGAGAAAGGCCAGGACGATGTCCGTGTGAGCCTTTGCTTGTGGAAGGGACGACGCTTGAATCAGAATGTCGTCCAAGTAAGGTACTACTGCAATGCCCCTTGGTCTTAGCACCGCTAGAAGGGACCCCAGTACCTTTGTGAAAATTCTTGGAGCAGTGGCTAATCCGAACGGAAGAGCCACAAATTGGTAATGCTTGTCCAGAAAGGCGAACCTTAGGAACCGATGATGTTCCTTGTGGATAGGAATATGTAGATACGCATCCTTTAAATCCACCGTGGTCATGAATTGACCTTCCTGGATGGAAGGAAGAATTGTTCGAATGGTTTCCATTTTGAACGATGGAACCTTGAGAAACTTGTTTAGGATCTTGAGATCTAAGATTGGTCTGAATGTTCCCTCTTTTTTGGGAACTATGAACAGATTGGAGTAGAACCCCATCCCTTGTTCTCCTAATGGAACAGGATGAATCACTCCCATTTTTAACAGGTCTTCTACACAATGTAAGAATGCCTGTTTTTTTATGTGGTCTGAAGACAATTGAGACCTGTGGAACCTCCCCCTTGGGGGAAGCCCCTTGAATTCCAGAAGATAACCTTGGGAGACTATTTCCAGCGCCCAAGGATCCAGAACATCTCTTGCCCAAGCCTGAGCGAAGAGAGAGAGTCTGCCCCCCACCAGATCCGGTCCCGGATCGGGGGCCAACATCTCATGCTGTCTTGGTAGCAGTGGCAGGTTTCTTGGCCTGCTTACCCTTGTTCCAGCCTTGCATTGGCCTCCAGGCTGGCTTGGCTTGAGAAGTATTACCCTCTTGCTTAGAGGATGTAGCACTTGGGGCTGGTCCGTTTCTGCGAAAGGGACGAAAATTTGGTTTATTTTTAGCCTTGAAAGACCTATCCTGAGGAAGGGCGTGGCCCTTACCCCCAGTGATATCAGAAATAATCTCTTTCAAGTCAGGGCCAAACAGCGTTTTCCCCTTGAAAGGAATGTTAAGCAATTTGTTCTTGGAAGACGCATCCGCTGACCAAGATTTTAGCCAAAGCGCTCTGCGCGCCACAATAGCAAACCCAGAATTTTTCGCCGCTAATCTAGCCAATTGCAAAGTGGCGTCTAAGGTGAAAGAGTTAGCCAATTTGAGAGCATGAATTCTGTCCAAAATCTCCTCATAAGAAGAATCTTTATTGAGCGCCTTTTCTAGTTCATCGAACCAGAAACACGCTGCTGTAGTGACAGGAACAATGCATGAAATTGGTTGTAGAAGGTAACCTTGCTGAACAAACATCTTTTTAAGCAAACCCTCTAATTTTTTATCCATAGGATCTTTGAAAGCACAACTATCTTCTATGGGTATAGTGGTGCGTTTGTTTAGAGTAGAAACCGCCCCCTCGACCTTGGGGACTGTCTGCCATAAGTCCTTTCTGGGGTCGACCATAGGAAACAATTTCTTAAATATAGGGGGAGGGACGAAAGGTATGCCGGGCCTTTCCCATTCTTTGTTTACAATATCCGCCACCCGCTTGGGTATAGGAAAAGCTTCGGGGGGCCCCGGGACCTCTAGGAACTTGTCCATCTTACATAATTTCTCTGGAATGACCAAATTCTCACAATCATCCAGAGTAGATAACACCTCCTTAAGCAGAGCGCGGAGATGTTCCAATTTAAATTTGAATGTAATCACATCAGGTTCAGCTTGTTGAGAAATTTTCCCTGAATCTGAAATTTCTCCCTCAGACAAAACCTCCCTGGCCCCCTCAGACTGGTGTAGGGGCACTTCAGAACCAATATCATCAGCGTCCTCATGCTCTTCCGTATTTTCTAAAACAGAGCAGTCGCGCTTTCGCTGATAAGTGGGCATTTTGGCTAAAATGTTTTTGATAGAATTATCCATTACAGCCGTTAATTGTTGCATAGTAAGGAGTATTGGCGCACTAGATGTACTAGGGGCCTCCTGTGTGGGCAAGACTGGCGTAGACGAAGGAGGGGATGATGCAGTACCATGCTTACTCCCCTCACTCGAGGAATCATCTTGGGCATCATTTTCTCTAAATTTTGTGTCACATAAATCACATCTATTTAAATGAGAAGGAACCTTGGCTTCCCCACATACAGAACACAGTCTATCTGGTAGTTCAGACATGTTAAACAGGCATAAACTTGATAACAAAGTACAAAAAACGTTTTAAAATAAAACCGTTACTGTCACTTTAAATTTTAAACTGAACACACTTTATTACTGCAAATGTGAAAAAGTATGAAGGAATTGTTCAAAATTCACCAAAATTTCACCACAGTGTCTTAAAGCCTTAAAAGTATTGCACACCAAATGTGAAAGCTTTAACTCTTAAAATAACGGAACCGGAGCCGTTTTTATGTTTAACCCCTATACAGTCCCTGGTATCTGCTTTGCTGAGACCCAACCAAGCCCAAAGGGGAATACGATACCAAATGACGCCTTCAGAAAGCCTTTTCTATGTATCTGAGCTCCTCACACATGCATCTGCATGTCATGCTTCTCAAAAACAACTGCGCAATAGAGGCGCGAAAATGAGGCTCTGCCTATGATTAGGGAAAGCCCCTAGAGAACAAGGTGTCCAATACAGTGCCTGCCGGTTATTTTACATAATTCCCAAGAATAAAATAATTCCTCAAAGCTATGAAGTATTAAAAATGCTTATATATCAATCGTTTTAGCCCAGAAAATGTCTACCAGTCTTAAAAGCCCTTGTGAAGCCCTTTATTCTTATGTAATAAAAATGGCTTACCGGATCCCATAGGGAAAATGACAGCTTCCAGCATTACATAGTCTTGTTAGAAATGTGTCATACCTCAAGCAGCAAAAGTCTGCTCACTGTTTCCCCCAACTGAAGTTAATTCCTCTCAACAGTCCTGTGTGGAAACAGCCATCGATTTTAGTAACGATTGCTAAAATCATTTTCCTCTTACAAACAGAAATCTTCATCACTTTTCTGTTTCAGAGTAAATAGTACATACCAGCACTATTTTAAAATAACAAACTCTTGATTGAAGAATAAAAACTACAGTTAAACACCAAAAAACTCTAAGCCATCTCCGTGGAGATGTTGCCTGTACAACGGCAAAGAGAATGACTGGGGAAGGCGGAGCCTAGGAGGGATCATGTGACCAGCTTTGCTGGGCTCTTTGCCATTTCCTGTTGGGGAAGAGAATATCCCACAAGTAAGGATGACGCCGTGGACCGGACACACCTATGTTGGAGAAAAAGACAATAATTGATAGCAAGTGATGTTAAATACAAAACAAATGGCAACAAACCAATTTGAAAAAAACAAAGCCGTGTTAGCAGCTATTAGTAGTACAAATCGTGCAGATACTTGTTTGTCCCAAAAGTCAAGTGAAGTATCCAATATTATGTTGTTTGTTGTTTCCCTTGTGTATATATTTAGTGTGTAATCCTCAGTGGGAACTGCTGTAGTCGGCATAGTTAGACACACTGAAGGATCCGTCTCTATATCAGCTGTATAATAAATCTCCAGAAGTATGTCAAGATAAAAGCCGTATTAGAAGGTGTAACAGCCATAATAGTGAGTGACTTGATGGCTGCAAGAAAACAACACTGACTGGTCTGGTCGTACTCAACAAACTAAGACCATCAGGATGCCGTAGCATAAGTTTAGAAGCGCCACTATTCCAAGTCCACTATACAAGTTACAAGTATCAGGTGTGCTCCCATGTGGAGTCACGTGAGCAACGCGTTTCAAATTATCTTTCTCAAGCTCTTAACGGAGCACTCTCCAAACTGACTTTTTAAGCCCATCCTTTAATCTTGATTGGGTACTGAATAGACCAATAGCATAATTAAAAACTTATACTTTTAACACAGTTTTATTTTGGCACAGGTTCTCTTTCTCTTTTATATAACTTATCAACCCATACACTTATTGATTAGGTCAGAATCAAACTATTCGTGGATCTTAATGGATTCACCAGAAAACTGGCCCTACAGATATTTAGAGATATTTTGCCTCTAAGAATTTAAAAGGGAAGCAAATTAAAGGTGACCCAATATTATTGGACCAAATGGCATCTAGAAATCCCAAAACTATATACAGCAATCCAGATGATCTTGTAAATACACTTTTTGAGAATTATATACCCACCTCTTTAACTCCGCCCTCTACTTTCAATCCACCAAAAGAAGCTGTATCTAGCGTAGAATTGTTCCAACAATTCAGTAAAATTCCCAAAAAAATCTTAGGTAAAAATAACATCTGGCCTAATGAGAAAAAAGCTTTAGATCAACTTGCCAATAACAAGGATATTAAAGAAACATGAAAAGTAACAGCGCTAATAAGCACGGATCATAAAAATATATATATATATATATATAACCACATTCATATAGGATAATAATAAATAAAGCAACCTCAATTGTAGAGACAGACATTTAAAAAACATATACTTCCATTATTCGTATAATAATATGTCACATATAGTAGTTAGTCGTTCTAAAATAAGGGACTTCTTCCTAATAAAATCAATCATCTTTTAAAACTTATGTCGTATAGATGAGCAACCTAAATTATTGCATAAGTATTCAGGTGATAATAAAACCACAAGTCCACACTGTTAGTGGTAATTAAAGCCAGTGGAATAGTCTAGGATAAGTAGATATAACAATAACATAAAGGAAACAAACAGAACCCACTATAATAATACAGAATTTAATGGTGAACATCGATACAATAGAGAAGAAAACTATGGATATAGGTATAATAGGGACTATAGGCCATACAATCACTACAAAGAAAATAGGGAATACCAAAATTGGGACCAAAGAACTAACACTAAAGACTATAGGCAATACCATAGATATAGATAACACAATAACTGGGAACAGGTAAATGGATATAGAAGGCATCATTACAGGACAGAATCTAGATATGAAGATTCCAATAATGACTAGAGAGTCAAAACTCATAACAAATTCCAGGTATTATATTAAGAAAAATGCCCCCCGCTAGAGTGAACTATTTTTTAGAATTAAGCCCACAGAGAACAGGACCATCCCTAGGTTCAGAACAACACGATCCACGTATCAAAAAATGAACAAGAGAGGGACAAGAGGAAGGAGAAAGGGAAACAAAAAGATTGAGATAAAACCCAATGGCATCTTTAACTGAAGTAGCAAGACACTAAATAAGGAAGAAGAGAAAGTACTTAATCTTGGCCTTAGTTTTGCACCCTCTGCGAGGCTAAATAAATTCAACACCCAGATTCACGTGAGTTAATTCATAAGAAAATTGACATTAAAGGACCAGTAACCACAGTAGATTTGCATAATCAACAAATGCAAGATAACAAGACAATACAATAACCTTTACTCTGAATTTCAAATGAGTAGTAGATTTTTTTCTAACACATTTCAAAGTTATGTCTATTTCCACTCCCCCTGTACCATGTGATAGCAATCAGCCAATCACAAATGCATATACATATAGTCTGAGTTCTTGCACATGCTCAGTAGGAGCTGGTGACTCAAAAAAGTGTAAATATAAAAGACTGTGCACATTTTTTTTAATGGAAGTAAATTGGAAAGTTGTTTAAAATTACATGCTGTATCTGAATCATGAAAATTTAATAAAACCTGAGTGTCCCTTTAAAACACTTTTTTATGAAAATTCCCATTGAAAGAAATTTAATTAGTAACAGTCAACAAATATCGAACAAAGCCACATTTAAACATTCAGATCTCAAATCCAAGTCAAAATTCTATCCTACAAACGATAAAGGTAGGAACCTAGAGTTATTTGAGAAACTCGTACTGAAATATATTAAGAAAGCATACATTAAGAGAAATATACAAAAAAAAACTAACCGGGAGAGATCAGTATTAAAGGATCTCCAAAAGAACAAAGATCTAGTTATAAAACCTGCAGCTAAAGGAGGGGGTAGTAATAATGGATATATTCAAATACGTAAATGAAGCACACTGGCTTCTTGGAGATAGGGAGACTTACAAAGAACTCAAAATGGACCCCACAAAGACATTTCTGTTAAGACTAACAAGTATGTTAGATGAGGCCAAATTAATAGGCATCTTAAACACCAAGGAATATCATTTCCTAAATCCTAAATTCACAAAAATCCCCATTTTTTGGTTTGTTACCTAAGATCCACAAGGATTTAGCCAACCCCCCGGGAAGACCTATAATATCAGGTATTGACTTAATTACATCAAATTTGTCTCAATATATTTACACAATCACAGGCTAGGTCTGAATCTTGTGCTGTATAAAAGATGTCTTTATGGTGTGGAAAGGATAAGTGCAAGATTTACAGGAACTAATACAAGACATGAACAACAATGAAATAGGTATACCATTCACTCACACACATAGTCAACATAAAATTACATTTCTGGATGTTGACATAGAAATTGTTGGGGAAGAGCTAGTTACCACCACACATTTAAAAAAAGTTGATGCCAACAATCTGATTCATTATAAAAGCTGTCACTTACAAATGTGTAAAGACAATATCCCTAAAGGGCAATACCTTAGGATCAAAAGAAACTGCTCAAGGTCTATAGACAATGATAACCAAATAACTCTCTTAGAACAGAAGTTTACAGAAAGAGGTTATGATCCTGAAATTATAAATAAAGCAAAGAAAGAGAGAGGAGGTAATTTAGAACATAAACTGCTCAAACTAAAAAAAAAAAAAAATTATAGAGTGTGCCTCGATGTATTAACAACTATCCAACAAGGGTCTAAAACTATAAATACCCATTCTTATAAATACAATGAGTATTTTTTCATAAAGTTCCAACTATGTTTCTTTTCTCAATGTTCTTGTATATCACCTTAAAAAACAAAATTTAAGCTTACCTGATAAATTTCTTTCTCTTGTGCTGTATCCAGTCCACGGGTTCATCCATTACTTGTGGGATATTCTCCTTCCCAACAGGAAGTTGCAAGAGGACACCCACAGCAGAGCTATCTATATAGCTCCTCCCCTAACTGCCACCTCCAGTCATTCGGCCGAAGACAAGCAAGAGAAAGGAGAAACTATAGGGTGCAGTGGTGACTGTAGTTTAAAAATAAAAAACACCTGCCTTAAAGTGACAGGGCGGGCCGTGGACTGGATACACCACAAGAGAAAGAAATTTATCAGGTAAGCATGAATTTTGTTTTCTCTTGTAAGGTGTATCCAGTCCACGGGTTCATCCATTACTTGTGGGATACCAATACCAAAGCTTTAGGACACGGATGAAGGGAGGGACAAGGCAGGAACTTAAACGGAAGGCACCACTGCCTGCAAGACCTTTCTCCCAAAAATAGCCTCCGAGGAAGCAAAAGTATCAAATTTGTAGAATTTAGAAAAAGTATGAAGCGAAGACCAAGTCGCCGTCTTACAAATCTGTTCAACAGAGGCCTCGTTTTTAAACTCTAAATTACAGCTCTAGTGGAATGAGCTGTAATTCTTTCAGCAGGCTGCTGGCCAGCAGTCTCATAAGCTAAACGGATTATGCTTCTCAGCCAAAAAGAAAGAGAAGATGCCGAAGCCTTTTGGCCTCCCCTCTGTCCAGAGTAGACAACAAACAATGCAGATGTTTGACGAAAATCCTTAGTAGCTTGTAAATAAAACTTTAAAGCGCGAACCACGTCAAGATTGTGTAATAGACGTTCCTTCTTTGAAGGATTAGGACACAGTGACGGAACAACAATCTCCTGATTGATATTCTTATTAGATACCACCTTAGGAAGAAACCTAGGTTTGGTACGCAAAACTACCTTATCTGCATGGAAGATCAGATAAGGGGAATCACACTGTAAGGCAGATAACTCGAACTCTTCGAGCCGAAGAGATAGCTACCAAAAACAGAACTTTCAAAGATAAAAGCTTGATATCTATGGAATGCAGAGGTTCAAACGGAACCCCTTGAAGAACTTTAAGAACTAAATTTAAACTCCATGGTGGAGCAACAGGTTTAAACACAGGCTTGATTCTAACTAAAGCCTGAAAAAACGCCTGAACGTCTGGAACATCTGCCAGACGCTTGTGCAGAAGAATAGACAGAGCAGAAATCTGTCCCTTTAAGGAACTAGCTGACAATCCCTTCTCCAATCCTTCTTGGAGAAAGGATAATATCCTAGGAATCCTGACTTTACTCCATGAGTAACCCTTGGATTCACACCAATGAAGATATCTACACCATATCTTATGATAGATTTTTCAGGTGACAGGCTGTCGAGCCTGAATTAAGGTATCAATGACCGACTCGGAGAAACCACGTTTTGATAAAATCAAGCGTTCAATCTCCAAGCAGTCAACCGCAGAGAAATTAGATTTGGATATTTGAATGGACCTTGGAGTAGAAGGTCCTGCCTCAGCGGCATAGTCCATGGTGGAAGGGATGACATGTCCACCAGATCTGCATACCAAGTCCTGCGTGGCCACGCAGGTGCTATCAAAATCAATGAAGCGCTCTCCTGCTTGATCTTGGCAATCAGACGAGGGAGGAGAGGAAATGGTGGGAACACATAAGCCAGGCTGAAGGACCAGGGCACTGCTAGAGCATCTGCCTGGGGATCCCTTGACCTGGACCCGTAACAAGGAAGCTTGGCGTTCTGACGAGACGCCATCAGCTCCAGTTCTGGTTTGCCCCATAGTTGAATCAGCTGGGCAAATACTTCCGGATGGAGCTCCCACTCCCCCAGATGAAAAGTCTGCCGACTTAGAAAATCTGCCTCCCAGTTCTCTACTCCTGGGATATGTATAGCTGAGAGATGGCAAGAGTGAACCTCTGCCCATAGAATTATCTTTGAAACCTTCAATATTGCCAGGGGGCTTCTTGTTCCCCCCTGATGGTTGATATAGGCTACAGTCGTGATATTGTCCGACTGAAATCTGATGTCCACGAACCCTGAGCCTTCAGGGAGTTCCAGACTGTGCCCCAGCCCAGAAGGCTGGCATCTGTCGTCACTATAGTCCACTCTGGCCTGCGGAAACTCATTCCCCTGGACAGATGGACCCGAGATAACCACCAGAGAAGAGAATCCCTGGTCACTTGATCCAGATTTAGCAGAGGGGACAAATCTGTGTAATCCCCATTCCACTGATTGAGCATGCAAAGTTGCAGTGGTCTGAGATGTAGGCGGGCAAACTGAACTATGTCCATTGCCGCTACCATTAGGCCGATTAATTCCATACACTGAGCCACTGACGGCCGAGAAGTGGAATGAAGAGCACGGCAGGAAGTTAGAAGTTTTGATAAACTGACCTCTGTCAGAAAAATTTTCATTTCTACTGAATCTATCAGTGTTCCTAGGAAGGAAACTCTTGTGAGAGGGGAGAGAGAACTCTTTTCTTCGGTCACCTTCCACCCGTGAGACCTCAGAAAGGCCAGAACAATGTCCGTATGGGACTTTGCGATTTGAAAAGTCGACGCCTGTATCAGAATGCCGTTTAAGTAAGGAGCCACCGCTATGCTCCGTGGCCTTAGAACCGCCATCCTTGTTGGGGTATCACCTGGACCCTAGCCCCAACGGACCAGACAGTGTGAAGGGCCGAATATCGCCCTAGTCCCTGGAAGGAACAAAAGTGCGCAACGAAGCGCAAACCGCGGGCGCCATCTTGGAGTGCGACCCATGCTATCACCGCACTAGAACCGGCTGCTACCCGGCTACCAGGGGACATTCTCCGCCGCTGCATATTACCGGAGGGAGTGAGTACAAGCCGCTTGGCTGCCCTACTGAATGTATTTTAGCCCCCACAAGCGGTATATACACACAACAGGTGCAGGACCGGAGGTATTGATACATGCAGGAGACCGTGTAAAACCTGTTACACGCACATTCAGAAGATCTTACCAGAGGTACACCCCTAAAGATTCACACTTGTGGGAGGTTGGGAACACTTCTTCTATCTGGACTATACAGCTCACAATAAAAGAAGTATCACACAATCAACGGGACATAGTTTCAAAGCACCTATTGTGAAACATTTGACCTGTTCACAGTAAAACTTCAACCTTTATTTGCACATATTATGCTGAACGTTCACTAACAACAGAATAAAAAAATGGTTGTCTCATGAAACATTTGTGTTAAGATCACTGAAGGGGAGTTTATTCCTTTTGGTTTGCTGATACAAGGGCTGATGCTGCCACCTAGAGGGCTCTCACACTCATAACAAGAGAACTTTGTTTATACTGTAAGCAAATTAGTGCAAGGTTTGCATGAAGCTAGACCATTACTTCAAGCCTGTATCAAGCACACTGGCTGACAAAATGACATCCAGGCATAAGCAAGCAGATAAGAAGAGGCCTGCACCAGAGTTACATACTGAATCCCCACCCTCTCCCAAATCCTCACATGTGATCACATCCGACTCCTCTGCTCTCCTCCAGGAACTCAAGTCTTTCTTTCTACCGAAGATGGAGTCCCTTCAGGCTGGGGTAGATACATTAACCAGCGAAATACGCCAATTCTCTACCAGAATGTCCCACGTGGAGCAGCGTGTGTCAGATGTAGAAGACAGACAAGATTCAACCACTACCTCAGTAAGGCAACTACAACGCCAAAACCAAATATTGCAAGACAAGGTGGATGACCTTGAAAATCGGGGTCGGAGGAATAATCTCCGAATTGGTGGGTGTACCTGAAACAGTGAAAAACAAAGATCTGCTTGAGTTTACCGCTTTAACCATCCATAAACTGCTGAAAATGAACCCAGATCACTTGCCCCTTGACATAGAGCGAGCCCATCGCATAGGCCCGGATAGAGGCCTTGAGACTTTAAATTCTCGCCCGCGCCAAGTGATTTATAAGTGCCTCAACTACCAGGAAAAACTCGCACTATTGCGAGCTTATAGGGCTCATGCGGGAGATTTGATCTTTGAAGGAAAGAAAATATTGATTTTTCAGGACTTTTCTGCAGAGGTTACCAAACTCCGGAAACAATTCGCTCCACTGTGCTCTCGACTTCATAAGGAGGGGAGACAGGCTTCCCTGCTATACCCTGCTAAATTAAGACTGCAAACACCAGCTGGTCCCAAGTTCTTCAGTTCCCCCAAAGATCTGCAAGTATACCTCGATAAAGATAAAGATGACCAACGAGATGTACACTGAACATAGAAGAATTCCTTTCTAGCCACAATTTTCTCCAAGCTCTCCGTTACATAATGGAGAGATGGAGTGTTGCAACATGCCCAATGGCAGGGAGAGTAACTGGGACTAAACTCAGGAATACTGAACTGCCTGAACAGCTCATATGTGATCTGCTGATACTCCCAGGAACTATGCTATGGGGGCATATACACTCTCCCACTTCTTGGTTCATGAAGACCAAACTTGCACATTTTGGGGAAATACTGGTTTGGTTCCTCAATGTTATCTTGTTTTGTGTTAAAAGTTTTGTTTTGCATGCATTTTCGAAGACGGTAATTTATGCTTTTTGTCTCCCAGGTTTGACACTAGCCCCCTCCCCGCATAAAGGTAGAGGGGTGGCACTTTTTCTCCTCCCAGGTTTTAAAACTAAGCCATACATGGGGTCCCTATCCTTTAACAGGGCTGGCAGGCTCCCCTCCCCTTGCTTTAAACCTTCTATACCCAATATTCAAACAGCCTGGGAAACGGTCCAAAGTGGCTTTAATTCCAGTTACACTGCTCCCAGCCAAGTAGAACCCCACTCCGCCTTAACCGTTATGGAGAGATATTTCAGGTTCCTAGACTATGTTTGCCTAACCATTTCTTTCTATCTATTTGTTACTATTTTGTGTGTCCTTGGGGATGTCTATGCTGAGATCGACATAATCTTTGTTAGGTACCAAGCCTGCTACCAGGATATTCTTATGATAAAGCAGGGTCTCCACCCTTTTTCTCAGGCTGATGAAATCTGCTGGTTTCTGGTTGGAACTTGTCTGTTATGTTTATGTGATTTGTCCACAGTGTCTGTATTATGTGATGCACTAATGCTTTTATGTCTCTGCCTCCAGCAACAGATGCTCCTCCACTCTGGGGGGTCCCCTCACCATGCAATCCTTGACATGTGGAAACCTTCCGGTCTGGCTTCCCGATTCTCTCCTATCTGGCTGATTTGTGAGTACAACTCCCTGGCACAAACTGATATCACGCCCTCCCCATACCACACTTTTCCCTATACCTCAAGGTACCCATATTTTATCCTACTGATCCGCCTGCTCCACAGACCGCACCTCAGAATAGCAGGGCTGGGGGAACATTTCACACTTTCATTAGATAATGGCGCAGCGTTATAATGTAGTATCTTGGAATGTTGGGGGTATCACCTCTCCAGCTAAAAGAAGCAAAATACTCCACTACCTCAATTCAATCCATGCAGACATTGCAATGTTGCAGGAAACCCACTTGACACAGGAAGAGCACGCTAAGCTGAAGGTTAGATGGGTGGGCCAAGTTATAAACACGCCGACAGGCAGAAAAAGGGGGGTGGCGATACTGGTCAGGAAAGGGTTACCAATAGTGTTTACAGATACACATATCGATATGCAGGGAAGGTATATCATCACTAACTTGCATATGTCTTCCAAAACCTATATACTTTGTAGTGTCTATGGGCCGAATAATCTCTCTCCCCACTTCTGGTCTCAGATTCAATCACTCCTAACTAAACGTAATAGCTCTCAAATCCTCATGGGAGGGGACTTCAACATGGCCCAACTATCCCCTCTCGATAGATTTTTAAATCCCTCACAATCCTCTAGCATAAAACAGGGCTCTCAGAGACAGAAAAATGAATCTAGAATTACTTTAAGACTTAAGGAGGGCTTGGGATTGGTTGATTTATGGAGATTGCGTAATCCGGAGGTTAGAGACTACACCTGTATGTCTAAATCACACCACACATTGTCCAGGATTGACTAATTCCTCACGTCTCCTGGCCTCACCCCTTTTATACCCTCAACTAGAATACAACCCATCACCATATCGGACCACGCCCCTATCACATTGGTGCTAGACTTTACCCCCTCTGACAATCTACACAAAACATGGAGGTTTCCTTCCCATCTTTACAACAATATAGATTTTCGCCAAAACTTACTTGCATACTGGATAGACTACGACGCAGATAACGCCCAACACCACGACAACCCAGATCTCTTTTGGCACGCCTCAAAGGCTGTGCTAAGGGGGAGAATTACAGCATACACTTCACACCATAAGAAACAGGCTAAGAGGCTCACTGATCAAATGCTAAGAAATCTCACAGACGCATATAATACATATCTGCAACATCCGACCAACCAGTCGAGGCAACACTATTACAACTTAAAGCAAGAAAGAGACACCCATATCCAAATGGTAGATAATATACACACACTGCATAGGCAGGGGAGATTTTACAGGTACGGGAATAAGGCGGGGAAAATAATGGCAAACATGGTCAAAGTGGTCACCCCTAGATCTAACATTCCAGCAATCATTACAGATAAGGGCCTTTGCAATGACACCCCTACGATTATGAAAGAGTTTGTGTCATACTACACTAAATTATACACTAAGCAGGATATATCAGAACATAATAAACAGTCATTCTGGCGCAATGTCACCATCCCCACCATGACCCAGGAACAATTGGCTACGGTTTAGAAGGAAGACACTGAGCTCCTAATGCTAAAGGGACCCTTAGCTTTAATAAATTGACCCGTAGCGGTCAGAGAAGTGGATAATCAGAGAGAGAGTTATTAAAGCGCCAAAAGGACAAAGGCCGGGTCTAGTATAAAAGTAATATATTTATTCAACACATTAAAAATATATAAAACAGAAATAAAAAATATACCTAGAACACACTAAAATATAATCATGGATCCAAGATTTTACAATATGTTAAAACCAAAATATAAAAATAGATAAACAATAATTGACTTGATCAGTCTTGTGGACTGTCTAGTATGTGATAAGTGTTATATTCAAAATAGAAGAATAATTAGGTACAAACAATGTGTCTGCTGAGGGGTATTGGACTGTAATTTAGCTGGGGTCGCTGTCTAAAATTAATTGACAGTGCCAAGAGATGAATGGAATAATGTCGAATGGATTGAAAACTAAGTCTCCAAATTAGGTGTGGCAAAATAAAAGTGAAAAAGTAGTGGAAACAAACGTTAACAAAAGAACAGTGTAAAACTAACAATTTTGTACACAATAAACAATCTTAAAAAAGTTGTGTGGTGCTTATCCAACATAAAAGGTGAATCAAGTGTATAACATGATGGCAAACTCTAAACCAACAACAAAAATGAAAAAAAAATAAAAAAAAAAGTGATGAAAAAAATCCTGAAAAATGTGAACAGTCATACAACCATGGAGAATGTCAGAATTGAAAAAATGTACTTGTATGTCCCAAATGAAATGCAGTCGTTTTTCTCCCAGTGTTATTTCTCCCAAGTGTGAGGTGCAAATAGAACTCTTAAGTGATGACCCAATCGGTCAGTTCAGAATTCTGCCATATTGATCCTTTCTGTTAAAAAACAAGAACAATAATAGTGCAGACGTTTAACAAAATAGATCCCTATCAGAGTATCACTTACCAGTCGACGCGTTTCGGTCATGCATTGACCTTTATCAAGACTAAACAATTGGCTACGCTTAATGCCCCTATCCAAATACAAGAAATCGTGAATACCATACGAAGCATCAAACTAGGGAAGGCGGCGGGACCTGCGATAGCGCCCACTTTGGCGAGGCTTTTTTCAGATTATTTAGCAGGGAAGTCTGTACCGGACTCTAGATTTACCGATGCTAACATATGCGTCATTCCCAAACCGGATAGAGATTCGACTCTGCCGTCCTCTTATAGGCCGATTTTTCTATTAAATGAGGACTATAAGTTGATGACCAAAATTCTCGCTAATCGGCTGGCAGATGTTCTGCCACTGCTGGTTCACCCAGACCAGACGGGTTTTGTCAAACACCGATCATCAGTTATCAATTTACGCAAAGCACTGGCAGTCATTGCACAATACCATCAAGCCCGACATAACCGGTCAGACGCCTCACTACAGGATGCCTGTTTCCTCTCTGTCGACGCCGAGAAGGCGTTCAATAGGGTGGAGTGGGATCATCTATACACTACGCTTATAAACTTTGGTATCACAGGCCACTTCTTGGATGCTGTACGTAGACTATATGATTCACCCTCGGCATCCATCATTATCAATGGTGGTCTCTCCCCCTCCTTTAAGCTAGAAAGGGGCACAAGGCAAGGTTGCCCACTGTCCCCACTCCTATTCGATCTTGCCATTGAGCCGCTGGCTTGCTATATCCGACAACATTGCGCTGGCCTTAAACTACACGCACAGTGTTTACATATCTCACTGTTCGCTGACGACCTCTTGCTATATATTAGTAACCCTGATCTTAATGTTCCTCAAATACTACAAGTAATGACAAAATTTGGTACCTTTACTGGATACAAAATAAATGAAGACAAATCTGAAGTCACTTGGCTTCAAAATCAGGGAGGCAACTCCCTACAGAACACGAGTCTCAGGGTCACGGATGGGTCCTTTAAGTACCTTGGGATTCACTTACATGTGGACCCCACAAAAATTTATCATCTTAATATCCCAAAAGTTATACTTAGTTCACAGGACACCATCCGAGGTTGGAGGGGTCTTCCCCTCTCCCTTCATGGTAGAATTCATCTATTGAACATGGTAATACTACCAAAAATCTTGTACCCCTTGCAAATGCTCCCTCTTCTGCTCCACAACAAGGACATACAGGTTATCTCTTCTACTTTTACCTCCTTTGTGTGGAACCAAAAAAAGCACAGGATCAACACAACCAGACTTTCTATGCCACTGGAGGTGGGGGGACTTCGGTTCCCGAACATACAGTGGTACAATTGGGCAACATTAACTAAGCTGGTGCTTGGCTGGTTGGCCGGATCTGAATACTTCAGCCATGCTGTAGAAGCGGACTGTGCATCACCGTTGAACTTGGCCTACCTCCCACACTCTACCTTGTCTGCCTTACCCCATCACATTTCTCAGAACATACTGTTTAGAGACCCGTTGAGAGCATGGCACAAGCTATGCCGATTCTGGGGTAGTGATCACAAAGTGACCAAATATCTGCCCATACAGGGAAACCCTACGTTCATACCTGGCTTCACCACCAGGGCCTTTCAGAAATGGAGGGCCTCTGGCCTGACCTCTATTGCGCAATTCATCAATCCTAACACGCTCCAGGTTCTCCCTTTCCAGGAACTAAGAGAAACCTTTGCTATCCCTGCTGATACCATGTTCGCATATTTTCAGTGTAGGCATTTTGTCAGGGCTCTCATCTCAGACAATCAGCTTACTAAAGTAAGTTCTGGCGTGGACAGACTAGTCCGCATGACGAAACAGGGATCATACTCCATAACCCGCATATATAACGAAATCACAAGTCACTTAGAACAACCTGTCCTTCAAACAATACACAACAAATGGCAGGGGACAAGAGACATACAGATTACGGCACAAGAGATCGAAGATAGCTTTCAGAGAGTAAGGGCAGCTACCCTTTCAGCTTATTCTAGAGAGGCACACAATAAACTAATACATAAGGCATATATCCTCCCTAAACTAAGACTAAGGTGGGTCCCTCAGGCAGTAGACAAGTGTAACAAGTGCTCCCTTGCATCACCTGATCTCATACACTTGATATGGGACTGCCCCAAATTAAAAAGACTGTGGGGCAAAATTCAGTTTTGGCTCCAGAGGGTACTCCAGCAAGAGATAGCTTTAACTCCCTCCACCATTATTTTTCTGACAGATCTGGGGATTACATCTCAACATCAGAAATTTCTGAACTCTGTGATTCTGCTCTCTAGGTGACTAATCATGCAGTATTGGGTAAGGGATAGGGCCCCGCCCTTCAAGAAACTGTTGGGGGCAATACACACTCAGGTTTTGGTGGAGCAGGCGGACGTACAGGGAGATCTTGATAAAATAATAAAATCTTATGTACATAAATGGGAACCTTATTTACTGTACATCTCTCCACAAGTAAGACATAGAATACTTTATCCCTTTCGCAATTCAACATTTATCATGGAGGAAAATTTGAGAGGGAACTGGTGTCTTTCTATGTCGCCCCCCCCCCCCTCTGCCAACCTGACCACATACGCATAGTTTCGTAGTAGCCTATAAATTCTCTTTGATATAAGTGCCAGGGAGCTCAGTCCCCCCCCTCCCGAAACCCTACCCATATTCCCCCCCCCCGAAACCCTACCCATATTCCGTCCCCCCCCCCGGAGTGGAAGGACCCGATTCGATTTGATTTGATTGTAGGATTGTTTATTGTTTTATGGTTTGTATTAGTTATTTGATGCTTTATAAAAAATGAAAAAGAACCAGATTAACATCTCAATATGGAGATATCTTACTTGGGGAAGGCTCTCTCCCCCAGATTGTGGGGGAGGAGGGTCGTAGAATTCCCTCTCTGTATCTTAAAATGTAAATTCTGATGTATTGCATACTGTGATTTCCATGTTGTGATGGATCTGGATTATAAATAAAGTTTAAAAAAAAAAAAAAAAAAAAAAAAGATTCTTGGTGCCGTGGCTAACCCAAAGGGAAGAGCCACAAACTGGTAATGCTTGTTTAAGAAGGCGAACCTGAGGAACTGATGATGATCTCTGTGTATCGGAATGTGGAGATGAGCATCCTTTAAGTCCACGATAGTCATATATTGACCCTCCTGGATCATAGGGAGGATGGTTCGGATAGTCTCCAACTTAAAGGATGGGACCCTGAGAAATTTGTTTAGGATCTTGAGATCCAAGATTGGTCTGAAAGTTCCCTCTTTTTTGGGAACTATAAACAGATTTGAATAGAAGCCCTGCCCCTGTTCCTCCCTTGGAACTGGGTGGATCACTCCCATAACCAGTAGGTCTTGAACAAAACTTAAGAATGCCTCTCTCTTTATCTGGTTTACAGATAATTGTGAGAGATGAAATCTCCCCTTTGGAGATGAAGCTTTGAAGTCCAGAAGATATCCCTGGGAAACAATCTCTAATACCCAGGGATCCTGGACGTCTCTTGCCCAAGCCTGGGCGAAGAGAGAAAGTCTGCCCCCCACTAGATCCGGTCCCAGATTGGGGGCTACTCCTTCATGCTGTCTTAGAGGCAGCCGCAGGTTTCTTAGCCTGCTTCCCCTTGTTCCAAGCCTGGTTAGGTCTCCAGACTGGTTTGGGCTGGGCGAAATTTCCCTCTTGTTTTGCATTAGAGGAAACTGAAGCTGCACCACTCTTGAAGTTTCGAAAGGAACGAAAGTTATTCTGTTTGGTCCTTAACTTATTGGACCTATCCGAATAGGGTCTGTCCCTTGAAGGGGATGTTAAGAAGCTTAGACTTTGAAGTAACGTCTGCTGACCAGGACTTAAGCCATAGCGCCCTACGCGCCAAAATGGCAAAACCTGAATTCTTAGCCATTAGCTTGGCTAAATGAAAAATGGCATCAGAAATAAAGGAGTTAGCTAACTTAGGAGCTTTAATCCTGTCAAGAATATCGTCTAACGGGGTCTCCACCTGTAGAGCCTCCTCAAGAGACTAAAACCAAAAGGCCGATGCAGCAGTAACTTGGGCAATGCATGCAAGAGTCTGGAGAATAAAACCTTGATGTATAACATTTTTCTTAAGGAGACCCTCCAATTTTTTATCCATAGGATCTAGGCAAGCACAACTGTCCTCGACAGGGATAGTTGTATGCTTAGCTAGCGTAGAGACTGCTCCCTCCACCTTAGGAACCGTCTGTCACGAGTCCCATATGGTGGCATCTATGGGAAACATCTTTTTGAAAGCAGGAGGGGGAGAGAATGGCACACCTGGTCTATCCCATTCCTTAGTAATAATTTCCAAAAACCTCTTAGGGACTGGAAAAACATCAGTGTAAACAGGCACTGCAAAGTATTTGTCCATTTTACACAATTTCTCTGGAACCACAATGGGGTCACAGTCATCCAGAGTCGCTAAAACCTCCCTAAGCAATAAGCGGAGGTGTTCAAGCTTAAATTTAAACGCTGTCATTTCAGAATCAGTCTGAAGTAACGCCTTCCCTGAGTCTGAAATGTCACCCACAGATAGAAGCTCACCTGCCTTGGCTTCTGAGTATTGTGAGGGTATATCGGACACAGGCAATAAAGCTTCAGAAAGCTCTGTATTAGTTCTAGCCCCAGAGCTGCCTCGTTTTCCTTGTAGCCCTGGCAGTTTGGAGAATACCTCTGTGAGGGTAGCATTCATAACTGCCGCCATGTCCTGTAAGGTAAAAGAATTAGACGCGCTAGATGTACTTGGCGTCACTTGAGCGGGAGTTATAGGTTCTGACACATGGGGAGAGTTAGATGGCATAATCTCCCTCTTTTCAGTCAGAGAATCCCCTGGAGATAAATCTTTAAGCGCCATAATATGGTCGTTTATAGTTTATAGAAATTTCAGTACATTTGGTACACATTCAAAGAGGGGGTTCCACAATGGCTTCCAAACATATTGAACAAGGAGTTTCCTCTATGTCAGACATGTTTAACAGACTAGTAATGAGACAAGCAAGCTTGGAAAACACTTTAATAAAGGTGAAACAGCAATTAAACAAAAATGTTACTGTGCCTTTAAGAGAAAAAAACTAGCACAAACTGCAAAACAGTGTAAAAATACAGTAAAGTCTTGTTACAGTGTGAGTAAGGGACTAAAGCAACATTGCACCCACTTGCAAATGGATGATTAACCCCTTAGGCCCCAAACCTGATTGAAAAACGTTAAAAAACATTAAAAGTCAATTGAGCACCGTGCCACAGCTCTGCTGAGGCTCCTACCTGCCCTCAAATACGATTTTGTGCAGAAATAACCCCTTTGAAATGGTTCTCAGATGCCAGAGAACTCTTCTAGGGAAGCTGGATGTCTCAGTCTGAATTAAAACTGCGCAGTTAGAGCTCTAAAATAGGCCCCTCACACCATGTACTGGATGTCAGATGGGCCTTAAGAAAATAATCCTAGTAGTATCTGACTAGCCATGTGGAAACTAGGCCCCAAATAAAGATTTATCTCCCTCAGAGAAAAAACGTCCTATTTATAAAATCATGTAAACGTTTTGTCAAGAAGCAATATGAATATTAACATGAGTATTACCCTGTTATGTAAGCATGATCCCAGTCGCTGTTAAATCACTGCATCAGGCTTACCTCAAATACACAAGGCTCTGTCAGCATTTTCTAGAACTTATTCATCTCTCTAGAAATAAAAATACTGAACATATCTCAAAGCAGGAAATCTGCAGACCGTTCCCCCAACTGAAGTTTTCCCATATTCTTCAGTTATGTGTGAGAACAGCAATGGACCTTAGTTACAAACCACTAAGATCATCAAACCTCCAGGCAGAATTCTTCTTCTAATTTCTGCCTGAGAGTAAAACAGTACAACGTCGGTACCGATTAAAAATAAACTCTTGATTGAAGGTAAAACTACACTAAGTCACCACATATCTCTTGATACTTCCTTCCTTGTCGAGAGTTGCAAGAGAATGACTGGGGGTGGCAGTTACGGGAGGAGCTATATAGACAGCTCTGCTGTGGGTGTACTCTTGCAACATCCTGTTGGGAAGGAGAATATCCCACAAGTAATGGATGAACCCGTGGACTGGATACACCTTACAAGAGAAATGTTAAATTACGATGCCTTAGATATATCTTCTTTATGTGCTTTTATTGAACAAAGTTGCTTTTAGACAAAAATAAAGCCACTCAGTTTCTAACTTTTGAAATACTTATTGCCTCTATATGTTACTAAATCGATACAAAATTTATGTAAACATTATTCTAGTTGCCAACAAAAATAACTTTGTGGAAAGTTTTGCTATTATATATTGTCTTTATATGAAATAATATTGAAGCTGAATTTATATATGTCACATCACCACCTATCATCTTGATAACATAATTTATGTAAGAATTTACCTGATAAATTCATTTATTTCATATTGGCAAGAGTCCATGAGCTAGTGTGACATATGGGATATACAATCCTACCAGGAGGGGCAAAGTTTCCCAAACCTCAAAATGCCTATAAATACACCCCTCACCACACCCACATTTCAGTTTTACAAACTTTGCCTCCTATGGAGGTGGTGAAGTAAGTTGTGCAATTCAGTTTAACGAATAGCCAAGCAGTGGGGTGATAAAGAAAGGAGTAGAAAGCATCAACAAAGGAAATTTGGAAATAATTGTGCTTTATACAAAAAATCATAACCACCATAAAAAGGGTGGGCCTCATGGACTCTTGCCAATATGAAAGAAATGAATTTATCAGGTAAATTCTTACAAAAATTATGTAATTGGCAAGAGTCCATGAGCTAGTGACATATGGGATATCAATACCCAAGATGTGGAGTCTTCCACTCAAGAGTCACTAGAGAGGGAGGGAATAAAACAAAAACAGCCATATTCCGCTGAGAAAATAATCCACAACCCAAAAATAAGTTTATTTTCACTTTTGAAAGAAAAAACTTAAATCAAAAAGCAGAAGAATCAAACTGAAACAGCTGCCTGAAGAACTTTTCTACCAAAAAACAGAATTTATGTTTACCTGATAAATTTCTTTCTCCAACGGTGTGTCCGGTCCACGGCGTCATCCTTACTTGTGGGATATTCTCTTCCCCAACAGGAAATGGCAAAGAGCCCAGCAAAGCTGGTCACATGATCCCTCCTAGGCTCCGCCTACCCCAGTCATTCGACCGACGTTAAGGAGGAATATTTGCATAGGAGAAACCATATGGTACCGTGGTGACTGTAGTTAAATAAAATAAAATATCAGACCTGATTAAAAAAACCAGGGCGGGCCGTGGACCGGACACACCGTTGGAGAAAGAAATTTATCAGGTAAACATAAATTCTGTTTTCTCCAACATAGGTGTGTCCGGTCCACGGCGTCATCCTTACTTGTGGGAACCAATACCAAAGCTTTAGGACACGGATGAAGGGAGGGAGCAAATCAGGTCACCTAAATGGAAGGCACCACGGCTTGCAAAACCTTTCTCCCAAAAATAGCCTCAGAAGAAGCAAAAGTATCAAACTTGTAAATTTTGGTAAAAGTGTGCAGTGAAGACCAAGTCGCTGCCCTACATATCTGATCAACAGAAGCCTCGTTCTTGAAGGCCCATGTGGAAGCCACAGCCCTAGTGGAATGAGCTGTGATTCTTTCGGGAGGCTGCCGTCCGGCAGTCTCGTAAGCCAATCTGATGATGCTTTTAATCCAAAAAGAGAGAGAGGTAGAAGTTGCTTTTTGACCTCTCCTTTTACCTGAATAAACAACAAACAAGGAAGATGTTTGTCTAAAATCCTTTGTAGCATCTAAATAGAATTTTAGAGCGCGAACAACATCCAAATTGTGCAACAAACGTTCCTTCTTTGAAACTGGTTTTGGACACAGAGAAGGTACGATAATCTCCTGGTTAATGTTTTTGTTAGAAACAACTTTTGGAAGAAAACCAGGTTTAGTACGTAAAACCACCTTATCTGCATGGAACACCAGATAAGGAGGAGAACACTGCAGAGCAGATAATTCTGAGACTCTTCTAGCAGAAGAAATCGCAACTAAAAACAAAACTTTCCAAGATAATAACTTAATATCAACGGAATGTAAGGGTTCAAACGGAACCCCCTGAAGAACTGAAAGAACTAAATTGAGACTCCAAGGAGGAGTCAAAGGTTTGTAAACAGGCTTGATTCTAACCAGAGCCTGAACAAAGGCTTGAACATCTGGCACAGCTGCCAGCTTTTTGTGAAGTAATACCGACAAGGCAGAAATCTGTCCCTTCAGGGAACTTGCAGATAATCCTTTTTCCAATCCTTCTTGAAGGAAGGATAGAATCCTAGGAATCTTAACCTTGTCCCAAGGGAATCCTTTAGATTCACACCAACAGATATATTTTTTCCAAATTTTGTGGTAAATCTTTCTAGTCACAGGCTTTCTGGCCTGAACAAGAGTATCGATCACAGAATCTGAGAATCCTCGCTTCGATAAAATCAAGCGTTCAATCTCCAAGCAGTCAGCTGGAGTGAAACCAGATTCGGATGTTCGAACGGACCCTGAACAAGAAGGTCTCGTCTCAAAGGTAGCTTCCAAGGTGGAGCCGATGACATATTCACCAGATCTGCATACCAAGTCCTGCGTGGCCACGCAGGAGCTATCAAGATCACCGACGCCCTCTCCTGCTTGATCCTGGCTATCAGCCTGGGGATGAGAGGAAATGGCGGGAACACATAAGCTAGTTTGAAGGTCCAAGGTGCTACTAGTGCATCCACTAGAGCCGCCTTGGGATCCCTGGATCTGGCCCCGTAGCAAGGAACTTTGAAGTTCTGACGAGAGGCCATCAGATCCATGTCTGGAATGCCCCACAGGTGAGTGACTTGGGCAAAGATTTCCGGATGGAGTTCCCACTCCCCCGGCTGCAATGTCTGACGACTCAGAAAATCCGCTTCCCAATTTTCCACTCCTGGGATGTGGATAGCAGACAGGTGGCAGGAGTGAGACTCCGCCCAAAGAATAATTTTGGTTACTTCTTCCATCGCTAGGGAACTCCTTGTTCCCCCCTGATGGTTGATGTACGCAACAGTCGTCATGTTGTCTGATTGAAACCGTATGAACCTGGTCCTCGCAAGCTGGGGCCAGGCCTGGAGCGCATTGAATATCGCTCTCAGTTCCAGAATATTTATCGGTAGAAGAGATTCTTCCCGAGACCAAAGACCCTGAGCTTTCAGGGATCCCCAGACCGCGCCCCAGCCTATCAGACTGGCGTCGGTCGTGACAATGACCCACTCTGGTCTGTGGAACATCATCCCTTGAGACAGATTGTCCAGGGACAGCCACCAACGGAGTGAGTCTCTGGTCCTCTGATTTACTTGTATCTTCGGAGACAAGTCTGTATAGTCCCCATTCCACTGACTGAGCATGCACAGTTGTAATGGTCTTAGATGAATGCGCGCAAAAGGAACTATGTCCATCGCCGCCACCATCAACCCGATCACTTCCATGCACTGAGCTATGGAAGGAAGAGGAACGGAATGAAGTATCCGACAAGAGTCCAGAAGCTTTGTTTTTCTGGCCTCTGTTAGAAAGATCCTCATTTCTAAGGAGTCTATAATTGTTCCCAAGAAGGGAACCCTTGTTGACGGGGATAGAGAACTCTTTTCCACGTTCACTTTCCAGCCGTGAGATCTGAGAAAGGCCAGGACAATGTCCGTGTGAGCCTTTGCTTGAGGAAGGGACGACGCTTGAATCAGAATGTCGTCCAGGTAAGGTACTACTGCAATGCCCCTTGGTCTTAGCACCGCTAGAAGGGACCCTAGTACCTTTGTGAAAATCCTTGGAGCAGTGGCTAATCCGAAAGGAAGCGCCACGAACTGGTAATGTTTGTCCAGGAATGCAAACCTTAGGAACCGATGATGTTCCTTGTGGATAGGAATATGTAGATACGCCTCCTTTAAATCCACCGTGGTCATAAATTGACCTTCCTGGATGGAAGGAAGGATAGTTCGAATGGTTTCCATCTTGAACGATGGGACCTTGAGAAATTTGTTTAAGATCTTGAGATCTAGGATTGGTCTGAACGTTCCCTCTTTTTTGGGAACTATGAACAGATTGGAGTAGAACCCCATCCCTTGTTCTCTTAATGGAACAGGATGAATCACTCCCATTTTTAACAGGTCTTCTACACAATGTAAGAACGCCTGTCTTTTTATGTGGTCTGAAGACAACTGCGACTTGTGGAACCTCCCCCTTGGGGGAAGTCCCTTGAATTCCAGAAGATAACCCTGGGAGACTATTTCTAGCGCCCAAGGATCCAGAACATCTCTTGCCCAAGCCTGAGCGAAGAGAGAGAGTCTGCCCCCCACCAGATCCGGTCCCGGATCGGGGGCCAATATTTCATGCTGTCTTGGTAACAGTGGCAGGTTTCTTGGCCTGCTTTCCCTTGTTCCAGCCTTGCATTGGTCTCCAAGCTGGCTTGGCCTGAGAAGTATTACCCTCTTGCTTAGAGGACGTAACACCTTGGGCTGGTCCGTTTTTACGAAAGGGACGAAAATTAGGTCTATTTTTTGCCTTGAAGGGCCGATCCTGAGGAAGGGCGTGGCCCTTACCCCCAGTGATATCAGAGATAATCTCTTTCAAGCCAGGACCAAACAGCGTTTTCCCCTTGAAAGGAATGTTTAGTAGCTTGTTCTTGGAAGACGCATCAGCCGACCAAGATTTCAACCAAAGCGCTCTGCGCGCCACAATAGCAAACCCAGAGTTCTTAGCCGCTAACTTAGCCAATTGCAAAGAGGCGTCTAGAGTGAAAGAATTAGCCAATTTGAGAGCATTGATTCTGTCCATAATCTCCTCATAAGGAGGAGAGTCACTATCGAGCACCTTAAGCAGTTCATCAAACCAGAAATATGCGGCTGTAGTGACAGGGACAATGCATGAAATGGGTTGTAGAAGGTAACCCTGCTGAACAAACATCTTTTTAAGCAAACCTTCTAATTTTTTATCCATAGGATCTTTGAAAGCACAACTATCCTCTATGGGAATAGTGGTGCGTTTGTTTAAAGTAGAAACCGCTCCCTCGACCTTGGGGACTGACTGCCATAAGTCCTTTCTGGGGTCGACCATAGGAAACAATTTTTTAAATATGGGGGGAGGGACGAAAGGAATACCGGGCCTTTCCCATTCTTTATTAACAATGTCCGCCACCCGCTTGGGTATAGGAAAAGCTTCTGGGAGCCCCGGCACCTCTAGGAACTTGTCCATTTTACATAGTTTCTCTGGGATGACTAAATTTTCACAATCATCCAGAGTGGATAATACCTCCTTAAGCAAAATGCGGAGATGTTCCAATTTAAATTTAAATGTAATCACATCAGATTCAGCCTGCTGAGAAATGTTCCCTAAATCAGTAATTTCTCCCTCAGACAAAACCTCCCTGGCCCCCTCAGATTGGGTTAGGGGCCCTTCAGAGATATTAATATCAGCGTCGTCATGCTCTTCAGTAACTAAAACAGAGCAGCCACGCTTACGCTGACAAGGGTTCATTTTGGCTAAAATGTTTTTGACAGAATTATCCATTACAGCCGTTAATTGTTGCATAGTAAGGAGAATTGGCGCGCTAGATGTACTAGGGGCCTCCTGAGTGGGCAAGACTCGTGTAGACGAAGGAGGGAATGATGCAGTACCATGCTTACTCCCCTCACTTGAGGAATCATCTTGGGCATCATTGTCATTATCACATAAATCACATTTATTTAAATGAATAGGAATTCTGGCTTCCCCACCTTCAGAACACAGTCTATCTGGTAGTTCAGACATGTTAAACAGGCATAAACTTGATCAGAAAGTACAAAAAACGTTTTAAAATAAAACCGTTACTGTCACTTTAAATTTTAAACTGAACACACTTTATTACTGCAATTGCGAAAAAACATGAAGGAATTGTTCAAAATTCACCAAATTTTCACCACAGCGTCTTAAAGCCTTGAAAATATTGCACACCAATTTTGGAAGCTTTAACCCTTAAAATAACGGAACCGGAGCCGTTTTAAGCTTTAAACCCCTTTACAGTCCCTGGTATCTGCTTTGCTGAGACCCAACCAAACCCAAAGGGGAATACGATACCAAATGACGCCTTCAGAAGTCTTTTATAAGTATCAGAGCTCCTCTCACATGCGACTGCATGCCATGCCTCTCAAAAACAAGTGCGCAACACCGGCGCGAAAATGAGACTCTGCCTATGCTTTGGGAAAGCCCCTAAAGAATAAGGTGTCTAAAACAGTGCCTGCCGATATTATTAAATCAAAATACCCAGAATAAATGATTCCTCAAGGCTAAATAAGTGTTAATATCAATCGATTTAGCCCAAAAAAAGTCTACAGTTTAAATAAGCCCTTGTGAAGCCCTTATTTACAATCGTAATAAACATGGCTTACCGGATCCCATAGGGAAAATGACAGCTTCCAGCATTACATCGTCTTGTTAGAATGTGTCATACCTCAAGCAGCAAGAGACTGCAAACTGTTCCCCCAACTGAAGTTAATTGCTCTCAACAGTCCTGTGTGGAACAGCCATGGATTTTAGTTACGGTTGCTAAAATCATTTTCCTCATACAAACAGAATTCTTCATCTCTTTTCTGTTTCTGAGTAAATAGTACGTACCAGCACTATTTGAAAATAACAAACTCTTGATTGAATAATGAAAAACTACAGTTAAACACTAAAAAACTCTAAGCCATCTCCGTGGAGATGTTGCCTGTACAACGGCAAAGAGAATGACTGGGGTAGGCGGAGCCTAGGAGGGATCATGTGACCAGCTTTGCTGGGCTCTTTGCCATTTCCTGTTGGGGAAGAGAATATCCCACAAGTAAGGATGACGCCGTGGACCGGACACACCTATGTTGGAGAAACTGCTTCCGAAGAAGCAAATACATCAAAATGGTAGAATTTAGTAAATGTATGCAAAGAGGACCAAGTGGCTGCTTTGCAAATCTGATCAACTGAAGCTTCATTCTTAAAAGCCCATGAAGTGGAGACTGATCTAGTAGAATGAGCTGTAATTCTCTGAGGCGGGGTTTGACCCGACTCCAAATAAGCTTGATGAATCAAAAGTTTCAACCAAGAAGCCAAGGAAATAGCAGAAGATTTCTGACCTTTCCTAGGAAAAAAAAATAAAACAAATAGACTAGAAGTCTTTCTGAAATTTTTAGTAGCTTCCACATAATATTTCAAAGCTCTTACCAAATCCAAAGAATGTAAGGATCTCTCCAAAGAATTCTTAGGATTAGGACATAAAGAAGGGACAACAATTTCTCTACTAATGTTGTTAGAATTCACAACCTTAGGTAAGAAAAGAAGTCTGCAAAACTGCCTTATCCTGATGAAAAATCAGAAAAGTAGCCTCACAAGAAAGAGCAGATAGCTCAAAAACTCTTCTAGCAGAGGAGATAGCCAAAAGGAACAACACTTTCCAAGAAAGTAGTTTAATGTCCAAAGAATGCATAGGTTCAAATGGAGGAGCCTGTAAAGCCCTCAGAACCAAATTAAGACTCCAAGGAGGAGAAATTGACTTAATGACAGGCTTAATACGAACTAAAGCCTGTACAAAACAGTGTATATCAGGAAGTATAGCAATCTTTCTGTGAAATAAAACAGAAAGAGCGGAGATTTGTCCTTTCAAAGAACTTGCAGACAAACCCTTATCCATACCACCCTGAAGAAACTGCAAAATTCTAGGAATTCTAAAAGAATGCCAGTAGAATTTATGAGAAGAACACCATGAAATGTAAGTCTTCCAAACTCTATAATAAATCTTTCTAGAGACAGATTTACGAGCTTGTAACATAGTATTAATCACTGAATCAGAGAAACCTCTATGACTTAGAACTAAGCGTTCAATTTCCATACCTTCAAATTTAATGATTTGAGATCCTGATGGAAAAAACATAATTTATGTAAGAACTTACCTGATAAATTAATTTCTTTCATATTAGCAAGAGTCCATGAGCTAGTGACGTATGGGATATACATTCCTACCAGGAGGGGCAAAGTTTCCCAAACCTCAAAATGCCTATAAATACACCCCTCACCACACCCACAAATCAGTTTAACGAATAGCCAAGAAGTGGGGTGATAAGAAAAAAGTGCGAAAGCATAAAAAATAAGGAATTGGAATAATTGTGCTTTATACAAAAAAATCATAACCACCACAAAAAAAGGGTGGGCCTCATGGACTCTTGCTAATATGAAAGAAATGAATTTATCAGGTATGTTCTTACATAAATTATGTTTTCTTTCATGTAATTAGCAAGAGTCCATGAGCTAGTGACGTATGGGATAATGACTACCCAAGATGTGGATCTTTCCACGCAAGAGTCACTAGAGAGGGAGGGATAAAATAATGACAGCCAATTCCGCTGAAAAATAATCCACACCCAAAATAAAGTTTAAATTATAAGCAGAAGATTCAAACTGAAACAGCTGCCTGAAGTACTTTTCTACCAAAAACAGCTTCAGAAGAAGAAAACACATCAAAATGGTAGAATTTAGTAAAAGTATGCAAAGAAGACCAAGTTGCTGCTTTGCAAATCTGATCAACCGAAGCTTCATTCCTAAACGCCCAGGAAGTAGAAACTGACCTAGTAGAATGAGCTGTAATCCTTTGAGGCGGAGTTTTACCCGACTCGACATAAGCATGATGAATTAAAGATTTCAACCAAGATGCCAAAGAAATGGCAGAGGCCTTCTGACCTTTCCTAGAACCAGAAAAGATAACAAATAGACTAGAAGTCTTTCGGAAATTCTTAGTAGCTTCAACATAATATTTCAAAGCTCTAACTACATCCAAAGAATGCAATGATCTCTCCTTAGAATTCTTAGGATTAGGACACAATGAAGGAACCACAATTTCTCTACTAATGTTGTTAGAATTCACAACCTTGGGTAAAAATTTAAAAGAAGTTTGCAACACCGCCTTATCCTGATGAAAAATCCGAAAAGGAGACTCACAAGAAAGAGCAGATAATTCAGAAACTCGTCTGGCAGAAGAGATAGCCAAAAGGAAAAAAACTTTCCAAGAAAGTAATTTGATGTCCAACGAATGCATAGGTTCAAACGGAGGAGCTTGAAAAGCCCCCAGAACCAAATTCAAACTCCAAGGAGGAGAAATTGACTTAATGACAGGTTTTATACGAACCAAAGCTTGTACAAAACAATGAATATCAGGAAGATTAGCAATCTTTCTGTGAAAAAGAACAGAAAGAGCAGAGATTTGTCCTTTCAAGGAACTTGCAGACAAACCTTTATCCAAACCATCCTGAAGAAATTGTAAAATTCTCGGAATTCTAAAGAATGCCAGGAAAAATGATGAGAAAGACACCAAGAAATATAAGTCTTCCAGACTCTATAATATATCTCCCTAGATACAGATTTACGAGCCTGTAACATAGTATTAATCACAGAGTCAGAGAAACCTCTTTGACTAAGAATCAAGCGTTCAATCTCCATACCTTTAAATTTAAGGATTTGAGATCTTGATGGAAAAAAGGACCTTGCGACAAAAGGTCTGGTCTTAACGGAAGAGTCCACGGTTGGCAAGAGGCCATCCGGACAAGATCCGCATACCAAAACCTGTGAGGCCATGCTGGAGCTACCAGCAGAACAAACGAGCATTCCTTCAGAATCTTGGAGATTACTCTTGGAAGAAGAACTAGAGGTGGAAAGATATAGGCAGGATGATACTTCCAAGGAAGTGACAATGCATCCACTGCTTCCGCTTGAGGATCCCTGGATCTGGACAGATACCTGGGAAGTTTCTTGTTTAGATGAGAGGCCATCAGATCTATTTCTGGAAGTCCCCACATTTGAACAATCTGAAGAAATACCTCTGGGTGAAGAGACCATTCGCCCGGATGTAACGTTTGGCGGCTGAGATAATCCGCTTCCCAATTGTCTATACCTGGGATATGAACCGCAGAAACTAGACAGGAGCTGGATTCCGCCCATACCAGAATTTGAGATACTTCCTTCATAGCCAGAGGACTGTGGGTCCCTCCTTGATTATTGATGTATGCCACAGTTGTGACATTGTCTGTCTGAAAACAAATGAACGATTCTCTCTTTAGAAGAGGCCATGACTGAAGAGCTCTGAAAATTGCACGGAGTTCCAAAATATTGATCGGTAATCTCACCTCCTGAGATTCCCAAACCCCTTGTGCTGTCAGAGACCCCCAAACAGCTCCCCAACCTGTCAGACTTGCATCTGTTGAAATTACAGTCCAGGTCGGAAGAACAAAAGAATCCCCCTGAACTAAACAATAGTGATCTGTCCACCACATCAGAGAGTGTCGTACAATCGGTGTTAAAGATATTAATTGAGATATCTTTGTGTAATCCCTGCACCACTGGTTCAGCATACAGAGCTGAAGAGGTCGCATGTGAAAACGAGCAAAGGGGATCGCGTCCGATGCTGCAGTCATAAGACCTAGAATTTCCATGCATAAAGCTACCGAAGGGAATGATTGTGACTGAAGGTTTCGACAAGCTGATATCAACTTTAGACGTCTCTTGTCTGTCAAAGACAGAGTCATGGACACTGAATCTATCTGAAAACCTAAAAAGGTAACCCTTGTCTGAGGAATCAATGAACTTTTTGGTAAATTGATCCTCCAACCATGATCTTGAAGAAACAACACAAGTCGATTCGTATGAGATTCTGCTAAATGTGAAGACTGAGCAAGTACCAAGATATCGTCCAAATAAGGAAATACCACAATACCCTGTTCTCTGATTACAGACAGAAGGGCACCGAGAACCTTTGTAAAAATTCTTGGGGCTGTAGCTAGGCCAAACGGTAGAGCCACAAACTGGTAATGCTTGTCTAGGAAAGAGAATCTCAGAAACTGATAGTGATCTGGATGAATCGGAATATGCAGATATGCATCCTGTAAATCTATTGTGGACATAAAATGCTCTTGCTGAACAAAAGGCAGGATAGTCCTTACAGTTACCGTTTTCAATGTTGGTATCCTTACATAACGATTCAATATTTTTAGATCCAGAACTGGTCTGAAGGAATTCTCCTTCTTTGGTACAATGAAGAGATTTGAATAAAACCCCAGCCCCTGTTCCAGAACTGGAACTGGTATAATTACTCCAGCCAACTCTAGATCTGAAACACATTTCAGAAATGCTTGAGCCTTCGCTGGGTTTAATGGGACACGGGAAAGAAAAAATCTCTTTGCAGGAGGCCTTATCTTGAAGCCAATTCTGTACCCTTTTGAAACAATGTTCTGAATCCAGAGATTTTGAACGGAATTGAACCAAATTTCTTTGAAAAAACGTAATCTGCCCCCTACCAGCTGAGCTGGAATGAGGGCCGCACCTTCATGTGGACTTGGGAGCTGGCTTTGGTTTTCTGAAAGGCTTGGATTTATTCCAGACTGGAGATGGTTTCCAAACTGATACCGCTCCTGAGGATGAAGGATCAGGCTTTTGTTCCTTGTTGTGACGAAAGGAACGAAAACGATTATTAGACCTAAATTTACCTTTAGATTTTTTATCCTGTGGTAAAAAAGTTCCTTTCCCTCCAGTAACAATTGAGATAATAGAATCCAACTGAGAACCAAATAATTTATTACCCTGGAAAGAAAGGGAAAGCAGAGTAGACTTAGAAGACATATCAGCATTCCAAGTTTTAAGCCATAAAGCTCTTCTAGCTAAAATAGCTAGAGACATATACCTGACATCAACTCTAATGATATCAAAGATGGCATCACAAATAAAATTATTAGCATGTTGTAGAAGAATAATAATGCTATGAGAATTATGATCTGTTACTTGTTGCGCTAAAGCTTCTAACCAAAAGGTTAAAGCTGCAGCAACATCCGCTAAAGATATATCAGGTCTAATTAGATTACCTGAACACAAGTAAGCTTTTCTTAGAAAGGATTCAATTTTCCTATCTAAAGGATCCTTAAAGGAAGTACCATCTGCCGTAGGAATAGTAGTACGCTTAGCAAGAGTAGAGACAGCCCCATCAACCTTAGGGATTTTGTCCCAACATTCTAATCTGTCAGATGGCACAGGATATAATTGCTTAAAACGTTTAGAAGGAGTAAAAGAATTACCCAAATTATTCCATTCCCTGGAAATTACTTCAGAAATAGCACCAGGGACAGGAAAAACTTCTGGAATAACTACAGGAGATTTAAAAACCTAGTATCAAGAGGACTAGAATCCTCAATTTCTAATGCAATTAGGACTTCTTTAAGTAAAGAACGAATAAATTCCATTTTAAATAAATATGAAGATTTATCAGCATCAACCTCTGAGACAGAATCCTCTGAATCAGAAGAACCAATATCAGTATCAGAATGATGATGTTCATTAAAAATTCATCTGAAAAATGAGAAGTTTTAAAAGACTTTTTACGTTTACTAGAAGGAGGAATAACAGACATAGCCTTCTTAATGGATTTAGAAACAAAATCTCTTATGTTATCAGGAACACTCTGAGTATTAGAAGTTGACGGAACAGCAACAGGTAATGTAACAGTACTAAAGGAAATATTATCTGCATTAGCAAGTTTGTCATGACAAACAGTACAAACAACAGCTGGAGGAACAGATACCAAAAGTTTACAGCAGATACACTTTGCTTTGGTAGCTCCAGCACCAGGCAGGGATTTTCCAGAAGTATCTTCTGACTCAGCTTCAACGTGGGACATCTTGCAATATGTAATAGAAAAAACAACATATAAAGCAAAATTGATCAAATTCCTTAAATGACAGTTTCAGGAATGGGAAAAAAATGCCATAGAACAAGCTTCTAGCAACCAGAAGCACAAAATAATGAGACTTAAATAATGTGGAGACAAAAGTGACGCCCATATTTTTTTTAGCGCCAAAAAAGACGCCCACATTATTTGGCGCCTAAATGCTTTTGGCGCCAAAATGACGCCACATCCGGAACGCCGACACCTTTGGCGCAAAAAAAAAAAAAACGTAAAAAATGACGCAACTTCCGGCGACACGTATGACGCCGGAAACAGAAAAAAATGTTGCGCCAAAAAAGTCAGCGCCAAGAATGACGCAATAAAATGAAGCATTTTCAGCCCCCGCGAGCCTAACAGCCCACAGGGAAAAAGACAAATTTTTAAGGTAAGAAAAAATGATTTATTCATATGCATTATCCCAAATATGAAACTGACTGTCTGAAATAAGGAACGTTGAACATCCTGAGTCAAGGCAAATAAATGTTTGAATACATATATTTAGAACTTTATATAAAAGTGCCCAACCATAGCTTAGAGTGTCACAGAAAATAAGACTTACTTACCCCAGGACACTCATCTACACGTAGTAGAAAGCCAAACCAGTACTGAAACGAGAATCAGTAGAGGAAATGGTATATATAAGAGTATATCGTCGATCTGAAAAGGGAGGTAAGAGATGAATCTCTACGACCGATAACAGAGAACCTATGAAATAGACCCCGTAGAAGGAGATCACTGCATTCAAATAGGCAATACTCTCCTCACATCCCTCTGACATTCACTGCACGCTGAGAGGAAAACCGGGCTCCAACCTGCTGCGGAGCGCATATCAACGTAGAATCTAACACAAACTTACTTCACCAGTTTGTAAAACTGATTTGTGGGTGTGGTGAGGGGTGTATTTATAGGCATTTTGAGGTTTGGGAAACTTTGCCCCTCCTGGTAGGAATGTATATCCCATACGTCACTAGCTCATGGACTCTTGCTAATTACATGAAAGAAACGGACCTTGAGATAGTAGGTCCGGCCGTAACGGAAGTGGCCAAGGCGGGCAACTGGACATCCGAACCAGATCCGCATACCAAAACCTGTGTGGCCATGCTGGAGCCACCAGCAACACAAAAGACTGTTCCATGATGAATTTGGAAATCACTCTTGGAAGGAGAACTAGAGGCGGGAAGATGTAAGCAGGTTGATAACACCAAGGAAGTGTCAGTGCATCCACTGCTTCCGCCTGAACATCCCTGGACAGGTATCTGGGAAGTTACTTGTTTAGATGAGAGGCCATGAGATCTATCTCTGTAATCCCCCATATCTGAACAATCTGAGAAAACACATCTGGATGGAGAGATAACTCCCCTGGATGTAAAGTCTGGTGGCTGAGATAATCCGCCTCCCAATTGTCTACACCTGGGATATGCACCGCAGAGATTAGACAGAAGCTGGATTCCGCCCAAGCAAGTATCCGAGATACTTCTTTCATAGCTTGGGGACTGTGAGTCCCACCCTGATGATTGACATAAGCCACAGTTGTGATATTGTCTGTCTGAAAACAAATGAACGGTTCTCTCTTTAGCAGAGGCCAGAACTGAAGAGCTCTGAGAATTGCACGGAGTTCTAAAATATTTATTGGGAATCTCGCCTCTTGAGATTTCCAAACCCCTTGTGCTGTCAGAGACCCCCAAACAGCTCCCCAACCTGAAAGACTCACATCTGTTGTGATCACAGTCCAGGTTGGGCGAACAAAAGAAGCCCCTTGAACCAAACGATGGTGATCTATCCACCATGTCAGAGAGTGTCGTACATTGGGATTCAAGGATATTAATTGTGATATCTTTGTATAATCCCTGCACCATTGATTCAGCATACAAAGCTGTAGAGGTCTCATGTGAAAACGAGCAAAGGGGATCTCGTCCGATGCTGCAGTCATGAGACCTAAAACTTCCATGCACATAGCTACTGAAGGGAATGACTGAGACCGAAGGAGCCGACATGCTTGTCTGTTAGAGACAGTCATGGACACTGAATCTATCTGGAAGCCTAAAAAGATGACCCTTGTCTGAGGAATCAAGAAACTTTTTGGCAAATTGATCCTCCAACCATGTTTCCGAAGAAACAACACTAGTTGATTCGTGTGAGATTCTGCAGTATGTAAAGACTGAGCTAGTACCAAGATATCATCCAAATAAGGAAACACCGCAATACCCTGTTCTCTTATTACAGATAGTAGGGCACCCAGAACCTTTGAAAAGATTCTTGGAGCTGTTGCTAGGCCAAATGGAAGAGCAACAAATTGGTAATGCTCGTCTAGAAAAGAGAATCTCAGAAACTGATAGTGTTCTGGATGAATCGTAATTAGAAGGCATGCATCCTGCAAGTCTATTGTGGACATATAATGTCCTTGCTGAACAAAGGCAGAATAGTTCTTATAGTCACCATCTTGAAAGTTGGTACTCTTACATAACGATTCAATATTTTCAGATCCAGAACTGGTCTGAACAAATTTTCTTTCTTTGGTACAATGAATAGGTTTGAATAAAAACCCAAACCTTGTTCCTGAGGAGAAACTGGCATGATTACCCCTGAAGACTCCAGGTCTGAAACACACTTCAGAAAAACCTGAGCTTTTACTGGATTTACAGGGATGCGTGAGAGAAAAAATCTTCTCACAGGAGGTCTTACTTTGAATCCTATTCGATACCCTTGAGAGACAATGCTCTGAATCCAATGATTTTGGACAGATTTTATCCAAAAATCCTTGAACAACCTTAATCTGCCCCTACCAGCTGAGCTGGAATGAGGGCCGCACCTTCATGCGGACTTAGGGGCAGACTTTGGTTTCCTAAATGGCTTGGATTTATTAAAATTTGAGGAAGGCTTCCAACTGGAAGCAAATTCCTTGGGAGGAGGATTGAGTTTTTGTTCCTTATTCTCACGAAAAGAACGAAAACGGTTAGAAGCCTTAGATTTACCATTAGGTTTTTTATCCTGAGGCAAAAAAACTCCTTTTCCCCCAGTGATAGTTGAAATAATAGAATCCAACTGAGAACCAAATAAATTATTACCTTGGAAAGAAAGAGATAGTAATCTAGATTTAGATGTCATATCAGCATTCCAAGATTTAAGCCACAAAGCTCTTCTAGCTAATACAGCTAAAGACATGGATCTAACATCAATTTTGATAATATCAAAAATGGCATCACAAATAAAATGATTAGCATGTTGCAGTAAGCGAACAATGCTAGATATGTCAGAATCCAATTCATGTTGCGCTAAATTTTCCAACCAAAAAGTTGATGCAGCCGCAACATCACTCAAAGAAATAGCAGGTCTGAGAAGATGACCTGAATATAAATAGGCCTTCCTTAGATAAGATTCAAGCTTCCTATCTAAAGGATCCTTAAAGGAAGTGCTATCTTCCATAGGAATAGTGGTACGTTTAGCAAGAGTAGAAATAGCCCCATCAACTTTGGGGATCTTTTCCCAAAACTCTATAGATTTTGCTGGTAAAGGATACAATCTCTTAAACCTTGAAGAAGGAATAAAGGAAGTACCTGGCTTATTCCATTCCCTAGAAATCATATCAGAAATAGCTTCAGGAATGGGATTAACACCTGGGAAAACCACAGGAAGTTTAAAAACAGCATTTAAACGTTTATTAGACTGAACGTCAATAGGACTGGTTACCTCAATATCCAAAGTAATTAACACTTATTTTAATAAAGAACGCATATACTCTATTTTAAATAAATAAGTAGATTTGTCAGTGTCAATATCTGAGGAAGGATCTTCTGTTTCAGATAGATCCTCATCAGAAGAGGATGAATTATTATGTTGTTGGTCATTTGAAATTTCATCAGCTAAATAAGAAGTTTTAAAAGACCTTTTACGTTTATTAGAAGGTGGAAATGCAGACAAAGCCTTCATAATAGATTCAGAAACAAATTCTTTAAAATTTACAGGTATATCATGCACATTAGAAGTTGAAGGAACTGCAACTGGCAATGTACTATTACTGATAGAAAGACTATCTGCATGTAAAAGTTTATCATGACAACTATTACAAATGACATTTGGTGGAATAATTTCTACAATTTTACAACAAATGCACTTAGCTTTGGTAGAACCCATGTCAGGCAGCAATGTTCTAGCAGAAACTTCAGAGGCAGGATCAGATTGGGATATCTTGCTCAATGTAAGAGAAAAAACAACACATAAAGCAAAATTATCTATTTCCTTAAATGACAGTTTCAGGAATGGGAAAAAATGCAAAAGCATAGGCCTCTTGATAGAAAGGAAAGCAGGAGGCAAACAACAATGGGGTATTGAAATAATGAAGAAAAAATTGGCGCCAAGTATGACGCACAACGTAGCGTAAACTTTTTTGGTGCCAAAAATGACCGGAAATGACACACTTGTGTCACTAATGACGCTGCCGTGTGAAAGGTCTCGACGTCACGTATGACGCCGGAAATTACAAAGTTGCGTCAAAAAACGTAATTTCCAGCGCCAAAAAAGTTTGCGCCAAAAATGACGTAATAAAGTCTAACATTTGACGCACCCGCGGGCCTAATACCCACAAATGCAAATTGAAAAAGACTAAACCCCAGGTAAGAAATACATTTCTTAAAGTGTTTATATTCCCAAATATGAAACCGACAGTCTGCAGAAGGAAATACATGAACCTGACTCATGGCAAATATAAGTACAATACATATATTTAGAACTTTATATAATTTGCATTAAGTGCCAAACCATAGCTGAGAGTGTCTTAAGTAAATGAAAACATACTTACCCAAAGACACCCATCCACATATAGCAGATAGCCAAACCAGTACTAAAACAGTTCTTAGTAGAGGTAATGGTAAATTTGAGAGTATATCGTCGATCTGAAAAGGGAGGTAGGAGATGAATCTCTACGACCGATAACAGAGAACCCATGAAAAAGACCCCCGTTAGAGAAATCATCGTATTCAATAGGTGATACTCCCTTCACGTCCCTCTGACATTCGCTGTACTCTGAGAGGAATCGGGCTTCAATAATGCTGAGAAGCGCATATCAAGGTAGAAATCTTAGCACAAACTTACTTCACCACCTCCATAGGAGGCAAAGTTTGCAAAACTGAATTGTGGGTGTGGTGAGGGGTGTATTTATAGGCATTTTGAGGTTTGGGAAACTTTGCCCCTCCTGGTAGGATTATATATCCCATATGTCACTAGCTCATGGACTCTTGCCAATTACATGAAAGAAATATAAATATTCCACCTTATGATGACATCTTGATTGAGGAATATAAAAATCCACCTTAAATCACCTTTGGAGAAATTTGACAGCCAATTAAAAAACGAGGCCTTTATAAGGAGCAAAGTAATCTAGGAATACGTTTAGATAAAGCCCATAAGTGGGCGAAACACGTTGACAAGGACCTTATTTTGCTTTGCTAAAATGGTCATTGTCACCTGTGTTTGGAAGTACACCAACCCTAAAGAGTTCCAAGGACGAAAGGAGGGAGGTGTATGTGAACATCGCCATCTTGGACTGCTATCCATATCAGCCAATTTGGGGAAATTTATCTATTTACCATTTTGAGATAGTTTCTTTTACCATTCAGGAATATATGTTTTTTTATCACATTTTTACTGTAATCATGGATCCATGAATATTTTTATGTATGTTTTGTGATTTTATTTATGTATGTGAATCTATGAGATTAGATATATCATTGTGTTGAGTAACTTTAACACTGTTTTTTAACCTTGTTCAATAAATATATCTGTTATATATCATCTACACCTGCCAAGTGTCATCCAATATCCCTGCCCACTGTGAGGCGCTCCCTAGATCCTTATTCAATACGTATTTTAGAATCTAAAGACAAACTAGGTGTCTTGCTTTTCTAGGGAGCTAGTAGGATATAGAGAAGGCACTGTGAGAAACCTAAAATATTTGTATATGGTTTTTAAATTTCTGTCTTTACAATTGAGGTTGCTTTATTTATTTATTATCAGAATGTGCTTATATATATTTTTATGATCCGTGCTTATTAGCGCTGTTACTTTTTATGTTTCTTTAGTATATATTTTGATTTATCTTGGAGGGGATACTCTTAGTGACAGCAGGGTCCATTTTTCTTGGGTGCTTTTTCATTAATTTATAACATTGTTAATAACAAGGATATTAAAATTAGACAGGCAAAGGGGGAGGAATTGTTGTGCAGGACTATAACAATTACATCAAAGAAGCAAATCGTATGATATATGATTTAAATAATTTAAAAAAAAAAAAAACTTTCAAAAGATCCAACAGAGGATTTAAAAAAATACTAATAAATCTTTTAGAATATGGCGAAAGAGAAGGCATTCTAAAGAAGAAAAACTTTACCTTACACCTCTACACCCTGCTATAATATTGTATTATCATCTACCCAAAATTTATAAAAACAGAACCAAACCACCGGGAGAGACCGATTATAGTGGGAATAAACAGTATTACAGATGGAGTGTCTGAATATATTGATATCTACCTACAAACTTATGTCAAAGGTTTAGAATCATATATTCAAGATACCACAGATCTGTTAAATAAATTAAATATGTCCTCTAGTAATAACAAAGAAATAAATATAGATTATTATCCTGCGAAATAAGCGCCCTTTATTAAAACATTCCCCACCATCTAGGAATTTTAGCAGTGAGGCATTATTTAAGTGAAGATTTATACCTACCAGAAATTTAAAAGGAATTTATTATAGATCTAATTTCCTATATCTTGGAACATAACTATTTCCAATACTTGGACCAATTGTTTTTGCAGATGAGAGGAACGGCCATGGGCACCAGATTTGCCCCTAGTTTCACCAATTTGTATGTGGGGTAGATTTGAGGATATTTATATATATATATCAATCACCCTGGCAGGCAAATCTGGTGTTCTGTGGCCGCTATATATATGACCTCTTGTTCATATGGAATGGCACTCCAGAGTCAGCAAATGGGTTCGTAGATTATTTTAACAGTAACCATATGGGATTATCTTTTACTTCAAACATTCAGCTACATGAAATTGAATTTCTTGATCTAGTACTTTTTTTTGAATTCTAATGGCACTTTAGATTCAAAAACACACTTCTAAATAGTATATAGTAACAACTTTTTAGAATTACAAAGCAACCATTTCAAGAGCTGGAAGGTAAATATACCCTTCAGCCAAGTTAGAAGAATACAGAGAAATTGTAGTAGCCTAGAAAATTATGATCAACAAAGCAAAAATGTAAAAGATAGATTTATGAACAAAGGGTATCCAGTTAAACGTATCGAATCCAGTTATATGAAGGCGAGAGAGCTATTACAACCCAAAACAGATGAGTAGGGTCGAAATTTGGGTTAAAAACCCCTCTATTACTTAAAATATAATTCAAACTATAAATACCTAAAAAAAACCATATCTAAACATTGGCCCATTCTTCTAAAAGATCCCATTTTTGAAAAATGTATTGGAGACTAAACCTAACGTGATTATTAAAAGAGCCCCTACTCTAAAACAAAAACTAGCTCGGAGTAAAATAGTTTTTTCCAAAAAGGGTATTTGGAAAATCAGCACAGGATAATATATTCAAAAACAAAGGGGCTTACAAATGTAGGCGAAAAAATTGTCTCATGTGTAAATCTATAACACATGGAGCACAAGCCATTGTATCTTATACTACAGGAGACAAGTATCTCATTAAAGATCATTTAATGTGCAATTCCAATTACGTTATTTATGTAATCACCTGCAATTGTGGCCTTCACTACTTGGGGCACACAACAAGAAAAATCAAAAGGAGATGGTGTGAACACCTTAGGAACCTCAAGAATGGATTCTTAAAACACGGGTTATCTCAACATTTCTGTTCTCACCATAAGGGGGAGATTGTCAAGTAAAAATTACACCTTTGGAACAAATAACTGCAGGTAGAGATAGATTCAGAAGGATCAGATAGAGGGAAACATACTGGATTTATAATTTCCAGTCACTGTTTCCTTCGTGTCTGAATGAAGAAATAGATTGTGCTGCTTTTTAATGACATTAATAGGATTTATCATTATAGGGTGTATCATTATATCATACACCCCTTTGTTCTCGGTATAATGTTATTTTCTTTCTTTTACCATTTAATTTTTTTCACAATTGCACTTAATCCACATTAATGTTGATTTATCACATATCTTCAGTTTTTTTTAGGGATATTAAGGCTTTTTCCTGTCACCCCTTCCACATTCCATTTCACTATTTTTCATCCCTTTTATTCCCACTGTACGGAAATTTTTATGATGACTAATTTCAGACTTACACATCACACTACATAGTATCATCACATTATCACTAAGCCATATAACTTAGGGTAAGAAAATATATCTGAATTCAATCCAGTTTCATTTATTTTTTTATGTATTGCTTATTATTTATAACACCATTTATTCTCAATTATACTAGTGCCATAACCCATATACACATTTTTATTTAGATTCTTCACCATAACCCCACCACTCCTACATAAAATGTATCTATGTGTTTAATTCCAGTTCTAATGTTCGACCAAAACTTAGATCCATTAATCCATTTAATATACAGGTTTCACCATACATATTAATCGTCTTGGTTAAGCTTCATATTTTTTGTTTAGATTTTTCAACATACCCTCACTACTCCTACATAAAATTTATCTGTGTGTTCTGAATTCCAACGAGTCTAAATTAATTAAGTCAGTTACTAACTTAATCCTAGAACACCAAAAGGGAGTTTTGATACTCTGCGGAGACCTGAACATGCCTCTAAACCCTCAACTAAACTGCTCGTCCTCACATTCTTCAATGCTAACCGCCCAGATTAATCACACTAATGCTTATTTTAGAAAACTAGTTGTCCCCGACCTTTGGAGGGTCTCAAACCTGGAGATAAGAGATTACACTTTCTATTCATACCCCCATAAACTCTATACAAGAATAGATTACATCTTTACTGATGTTACAGGACTAGCACTATTTCATGACACACAAATTCCCCCCCCTCACATGGTCTGAGCATGCTTCACACTTAGGCACACTCACTTGGCCTACCAAACCGATTCAAGATTATATATGGAGACTAGACAATCATTTACTGTCAGATCCTCTGGTAGCACAACACATATCAAAATCCATCACAGAATATTTTACCTTTAACACCACCCAAGGCCTAAGCCAAGATAATATATGGGAAGCCCATAAATGCGTGCTGCAAGGGGAATTCATAGGTATAAAAGCCTCCTTATTGGAAAAAAAAGCGAATATACTTAGCATCTCTGCTAGCCAATATAGAATCCCTAGAACAGAACCATAAGAAATCCCCTGCAGATCAGCAGTTACAGGTTGCTTTGCAATTGGATAGGGATAAATTAGCAGCCTATTACAACAAAGAACACAAAAGACAATCTCTAAAACTACAACAATCAAACTATGAAGGACGGAATTAATCAGGCAGTTCTATGGCACACTATTTAAAACAAAAAGCACATACATCATATATTCTACGCATAAAAGACGATCATAATAAGGAACATTTCTCCTCCAAATCTATAGCAAATACATTTAGGGACTAAAAACTCTACAACCTAAACAACTCACCCGTCTGTCTCCCCTAGAACAGGACACCAAATCTCAAGCAGTAGCTACATTCTTGGCCCACCTCTACCTCCCTCCCTCAAATTTCCTCTCATCACAAAATTCAACTAGATGAACCCATAACACTTGAGGAAATCAAAGCGGTTATCAAAGACCTTCCAAATGGCAAAACACCTGGTCCTGACGGATTTAGTAACAAATACTACAATTTCAGGAGGAACTACTACCCCATCTTACCCTTTTATTTAACTATGTAGACGAATCCAAGTCACTATCTTCTAGATCATTGGAGGCTCATATCATTTTACTACCAAAACCTAACAAACCCTTAGACCATCCTTCACATTACAGGCCAATATCTCTCCTAAATTCCGACTTAAAATTTTTTGCAAAGGTGCTGGCGAATCAAGTGAATCGCCTGCTACCAGATATAATCCACCAGGATCAGGTAGGGTTTATCCCAAAGAGAGAGGCTAAGGACAACACAGTCAGGGCCTTAAATTTTATCCAATTTCTACAAGACAGAGGTATCCAGGGGATCCTACGGTCTATAGATGCAGAAAAGGCCTTTGACCATGTTGACTGGTTATTTTTATGAGCTACACTGGAATCTATGGGCTTTGGCCCCAAAATAATAGACAGAATCTTTTCCCTTTACTCTCAACCCAACGCCAGGATATTAATAAATGGAACTGTGTCCGCCCCCTTTAAGATAACCAACGGAACCCGCCAGGGTTGCCCCCTATCTCCACTTTTATTTGCATGCTTTATTGAAACCCCTGCGTCTAAGATACGGCAAAACCCTAACATAAAAGGGATACAAATAGGGTCACAATTATACGTCCTCTCCCTTTTCGCAGACGATATTTTATTTTCACTCATTGATCCAGAACACTCTGTCCCCCCATTATTACGAGACTTTCAACAATTTCACATACTTTCCAATTTTAAGATCAATTTTACAAAATCTGAAGTGTTAAACATTAATCTAGATAATTCTTCTCTTCTTAGAGTTAAACAAACGACTCCTTTTTCGTGGTGCAAAAACACGCTACACTACCTAGGTATAGAACTAGCTGCTACATTAGAAGAAACCTTTACCAAAAACTACGAACCTATCAAAAAAACTATAGTTAGAGACCTCTCTTCTTGGTTATCAAAAAGACTTTCATGGTCAGGCAAAATAAACACCCTTAAAATGAATATTTTCCCAAGATTATTATATATTATGCAGGCACTGCCTATCCCTCTACCAGCATCCTACCTCGCAAGTATCCAAAAAGCGTTTAGTGACTTTGTATGGGCTAGAAAGCCTCCTAGAATCAACCAGAGCATTATGCAAAAACCTAAATCTCAGCGAGGATTGGATATTCCCATATAGTGTAATATAGACAAGCCATCTTTTTGAAAAGAATAGTAGATTGGCATATTCACTACGACCATAAAATATGGGTTCAATTAGAGCATTTAATCTCAGGTGTTCCCCACCTAGGCAGAGTGTGTTGGAGTTTAGAGAAAACACATCACAAAAGGATACAGGGCACCCCATTAATTAAAGAAACTTATGAAGTATGGGAACATGTCCTTTCCAAAACTACATACATTTCCTCCAAGCCGTCCCCTCTCACCTCACTTATAGAAAATGGTCAATTTACAATAAGACACAATGCCCTGACAAGCTTAGAAGACACAAACATCCGTGACTTTCCTATTTGCATGATAACGACAGGAGACAAGATCCTTTCTCAAAGCGAGTTGCTAAGCAAAGGGTATACCTACTTCCACAATTGGTTTAATTATCACAGGATAAACCATTTCATCTTATCACATGTACAGAGTAGAAACATGGTTAGACCTCTAACAAATTTCGAATCATTATGCACCCGTGCCCCCCAGATATCCCACACTCTCTCGTTGATTTACAAGATACTCACAACAAATACTCCTGGCTATGTCCCACCATATCTTGAGAAATGGGAAGATGATTTAGGAATCATAATTCTACCTCAAACTGGAGCAATAATTTTTCAAAACATCACAAAAACATCAATCTCGCTCTCCATAGTTGAAATAAACTTAAAAATCCTACACCGTTGGTACCTTACGCCGAAGAAAATTCATTGCCTATTTCATCATAGGTCAGACCGTTGTTGAAGATGCGGTCACGGAGGTAGCAACATGGCCCACATGTGGTGGTGGTGCAACACAATACAAATCTTCTGGAGATTAGCTATAACCGAAATAGAGTTGATATTGGAGACTCAGTTTCCTCTGGATCCACTGGTGTGGTTGCTATGCAGCCCCCCTAAGATTAAACATAAGCCCCATAAAAAGCTACTTTATGTGATTCCTAATAGCAAAAAATTGGAAGAGTAAGATAGCCCCAACAATGGTGATGTGGTCTCGTAGAGTGTCGGAACTCCTAGAACTGGAGGAATATTATTACTTGAAAAATGAAAAAATGGACGAGTACGCAGAAATGCTAGCTACTTGGGAATATTATCTCAAACACAACACCCATAACCTAGACATTCTGACATGTTAGTGTTCAACACTTACTACACTGGGACAGGGAGCTTTATCAAATAAGGGTATCTGCAACTCTTAATTTTTATATATGTGTGACACTCGAGATTTTTGGGTATGGTTCTTCGTGACAACGACACTAGACAGTACAATATCCATTGTGTAACTCTTATTTTGACGGGACGGATCAGCACTTCTTTCCTTTTCTTTCACTTCTTCTTCTTCTACTTCTTTACTCTCTTACTCTTCTCATTCCTTCTCATTTCTCGTATAAAGTTAATAATAACCTCTTGGGTTTATATAACAAAAGAAGGAATTTCAACTCTCTTCCTACTTTTTAGTACTTGTTCTTGGTAAAATGTAACTGACAATGTTAACCAGTCTGAAGGGAGCTGCACCTCCCAGAATGTAAATTGCAAGCTTTAAGTTTTGTTTTTTGTAATTTTCATAACTCACTCAATAAAATCAGTTTATTAAAAAAAAACATAATTTATGCTTACCTGATAAATTTATTTCTCTTGTGGTGTATCCAGTCCACGGATCATCCATTACTTGTGGGATATTCTACTTCCCAACAGGAAGTTGCAAGAGGATCACCCACAGCAGAGCTGCTATATAGCTCCTCCCGTAACTGCCATATCCAGTCATTCGACCGAAACTAGCCGAGAAAGGAGAAACCATAGGCTGCAGTGGTGACTGTAGTTTAAAATTTAGACCTGCCTTAAAAGGACAGGGCGGGCCGTGGACTGGATACACCACAAGAGAAATACATTTATCAGGTAAGCATAAATTATGTTTTCTCTTGTTAGGTGTATCCAGTCCACGGATCATCCATTACTTGTGGGATACCAATACCAAAGCTAAAGTACACGGATGAAGGGAGGGACAAGGCAGGTACTTAAACGGAAGGGACCACTGCCTGTAGAACCTGTCTCCCAAAAATAGCCTCCGAAGAAGCAAAAGTATCAAATTTGTAAAATTTTGAAAAGGTATGAAGCGAAGACCAAATCGCCGCTTTGCAAATCTGTTCAACAGAAGCCTCATTTTTAAAGGCCCAGGTGGAAGCCACAGCTCTAGTAGAATAAGCTGTAATCCTTTCAGGGGGCTGCTGTCCAGCAGTCTCATAGGCTAAGCGTATTACGCTCCGAAGCCAAAAAGAAAGAGAGGTTGCCGAAGCCCTTTGACCTCTCCTCTGTCCAGAGTAAACAACAAACAGGGAAGATGTTTGACGAAAATCTTTAGTCGCTTGTAAGTAAAACTTTAAAGCACGGACTACGTCCAAATTATGTAAAAGATGTTCCTTCTTTGAGGAAGGATTAGGACACAATGATGGAACAACAAACTCTTGATTGATATTCTTGTTGGAAACTACCTTAGGTAAAAACCCAGGTTTTGTACGCAGAACTACTTTATCTGTATGGAAAATCAGATAAGGAGAATCACATTGTAAAGCTGATAACTCAGAGACTTTACGAGCCGAGGAAATAGCCATCAAAAACAGAACTTTCCAAGATAAAAGTTTGATATCAATGGAATGAAGGGGTTCAAACGGAACTCCTTGAAGAACCTTAAGAACCAAGTTTAAGCTCCATGGAGGAGCAACAGGTTTAAACACAGGCTTAATTCTAACCAAAGCCTGACAAAATGCCTGGACATCTGGAACCTCTGCCAGATGCTTGTGCAAAAGGATAGACAGAGCAGACATCTGTCCCTTTAAAGAACTAGCTGATAATCCTTTATCCAAACCCTCTTGGAGAAAGGACAATATCCTAGGAATCCTAACCTTACTCCATGAGTAATTCTTGGATTCACACCAATGAAGATATTTGCGCCATATCTTATGGTAGATTTTCCTGGTTACAGGCTTTCGTGCCTGTATAAAGGTATCAATGACTGACTCGGAGAAGCCATGCCTTGATAAAATCAAGCGTTCAATCTCCAGGCAGTCAGTCTCAGAGAAATTAGATTTAGATGATTGAAAGGACCTTGTAGTAGAAGGTCTTGTCTCAGAGGCAGAAGCCAAGGTGGAAAGGATGACATGTCCACCAGGTCTGCATACCAGGTCCTGCGTGGCCACGCAGGCACGATCAAGATCACAGATGCTCTCTCCTGTTTGATTTGGGAAATCAATCGAGGGAGCAGAGGAAACGGTGGAAACACATAAGCCAGGTTGAAGAACCACGGTGCTGCTAGAGCATCTATCAGCGTCGCTTCTGGGTCCCTGGACCTGGATCCGTAACAAGGAAGCTTGGCGTTCTGGCGAGACGCCATGAGATCCAATTCTGGTGTGCCTCAACGATGAACCAATTGAGCAAACACCTACGGATGGAGTTCCCACTCCCCCGGATGAAAAGTCTGACGACTTAGAAAATCCGCCTCTCAGTTCCCTAAACCTGGGATATGGATCGCTGATAGATGGCAAGAGTGAGCCTCTGACCAGCGAATTATCTTGGAGACTTCTAACATCGCTAGGGAGCTCCTGGCCCCCCCCATGATGGTTGATGTAAGCCACAGTCGTGATGTTGTCCGACTAAAATCTGATGAACCTCAGGGTTGCTAACTGAGGCCAAGCTAGAAGAACATTGAATATTGCTCTTAACTCCAGAATATTTATTGGGAGGAGTTTCTCCTCCTGAGTCCACAATCCCTGAGCCTTCAGGGAATTCCAGACTGCACCCCAACCTAGAAGGCTGGCATCTGTTGTTACAATTGTCCAATCTGGCCTGCGAAAGGTCATACCTTTGGACAAATGGACCCGAGATAGCCACCAGAGAAGAGAATCTCTGGTCTCTTGATCCAGATTTAGCAAAGGGGACAAATCTGTGTAATCCCCATTCCACTGACTGAGCATGCATAATTGCAGCGGTCTGAGATGTAGGTGCGCAAATGGCACTATGTCCATCGCCGCTACCATTAAGCCGATCACTTCCATGCACTGAGCCACCGAAGGGCGTGGAATGTAGTGAAGAAAACGGCAGGAATTTAGAAGCTTTGATAACCTGGACTCCGTCAGGTAAATTTTCATTTCTACAGAATCTATCAGAGTTCCTAGGAAGGAAACCCTTGTGAGGGGTGATAGAGAACTCTTTCCCTTGTTCACTTTCCACCCATGCGACCTCAGAAATGCCAACACTATGTCCGTATGAGATTTGGCAATTTGGAAGTTTGACGCCTGTATCAGGATGTCGTCTAGATAAGGGGCCACTGCTATGCCCCGTGGTCTTAGGACCGCCAGAAGAGACCCCAGAACCTTTGTAAAAATTCTTGGGGCTGTAGCTAACCCGAAGGGAAGAGCCACAAACTGGTAATGCCTGTCTAGAAAGGCAAACCTCAGGAACCGATGATGATCTTTGTGAATCGGTATGTGAAGGTAAGCATCCTTCAAATCCACTGTGGTCATGTACTGACCCTCCTGGATCATAGGTAGGATTGTCCGAATAGTTTCCATTTTGAATGATGGAACTCTGAGGAATTTGTTTAAGATCTTTAGATCCAAAATTGGTCTGAAGGATCGCTCTTTTTTGGGAACCACAAACAGATTTGAATAAAATCCCTGTCCTTGTTCCATCTGTGGAACTGGATGGATCACTCCCATTATTAGGAGGTCTTGCACACAGCGTAAGAATGCCTCTTTCATTATCTGGTTTACAGATAATCTCGAAAGGTGAAATCTCCCTTGTGGGGTGGAAGCTTTGAAGTCCAGAAGATATCCCTGAGATATGATCTCCAACGCCCAGGGATCCTGAACATCTCTTGCCCACGCCTGGGCGAAGAGAGAAAGTCTGCCCCCTACTAGATCCGTTGCCGGATAGGGGGCTGTTCCTTCATGCTGTCTTAGAGGCAGCAGCAGGCTTTCTGGCTCCAGGCCTGGTTAGATTTCCAGGCCGGCTTGGATTGCGCAAAAGTTCCCTCTTGTTTTGTAGCAGAGGAAGTTGATGCTGCACCTGCCTTGAAGTTTCGAAAGGCACGAAAATTAGACTGTTTGGCCCTTGATTTGGCCCTGTCCTGAGGAAGGGTATGACCCTTACCTCCAGTAATGTCAGCAATAATTTCCTTCAAACCAGGCCCGAATAGGGTCTGCCCCTTGAAGTGAATGTTAAGTAATTTAGACTTTGAATTCACGTCAGCTGACCAAGATTTAAGCCATAGTGCCCTACGCGCCTGGATGGCGAATCCAGAATTCTTAGCCGTTAGTTTAGTCAAATGAACAATGGCATCAGAAACAAAAGAATTAGCTAGCTTAAGTGTTCTAAACTTGTCAAGTATTTCAGTCAATGGAGTAGCTGTCTGAAAGGCCTCTTCCAGAGACTCAAACCAGAACACGGCAGCAGCAGTGACAGGAGCAATGCATGCAAGTGGCTGCAGGATAAAACCTTGTTGAATAAACATTTTCTTAAGGTAACCTTCTAATTTTTTATCCATTGGATCTGAAAAAGCACAACTGTCCTCGACAGGGATAGTGGTACGCTTTGCTAAAGTAGAAACTGCTCCCTCCACCTTAGGGACCGTCTGCCATAAGTCCCGTGTGGTGGCGTCTATTGGAAACATTTTTCTAAAAATAGGAGGGGGGGAAAACGGCACACCGGGTCTGTCCCACTCCTTAGTAATAATTTCTGTAAACCTTTTAGGTATTGGAAAAACGTCAGTACACACCGGCTCCGCGTAGTATTTATCCAGTCTACACAATTTCTCTGGCACTGCAATTGTGTCACAGTCATTCAGAGCAGCTAAAACCTCTCCAAGCAACACCCGGAGGTTCTCAAGCTTAAATTTAAAAGTAGACATATCGGAATTAGGTTTCCCAGAGTCAGAGATGTCACCCACAGACTGAAGCTCTTCCTCAGCTTCTGCATATTGTGACGCAGTATCAGACATGGGCCTTAAAACATCTGCGCTCTCTGTATTACGTCTAACCCCAGAGCTATCACGCTTTCCTCTGAATTCAGGTAGTCTGGCTAATACCGCTGACAGGGTATTATCCATGATTGCCGCCATGTCCTGCAAAGTAATCCCTATGGGCGTCTTTGATGTACTTGGCGCCATTTTAGTGTGAGTCCCTTGAGCGGGAGTCAAATGGTTCGACACGTGGGGAGAGTAAGTCAGCATAACTTCCCCCTCGTCAGAATCCTCTGGTGATAATTCTTTTAAAGATAACAGCTGCAAAAATAACGAGTGATTTTACCTACTGCGAAATCACTCCCTAATAATCACATCAGGTTGTGTCGTCACTCCCCTCCCCCCCCATCCCCCCTTCCCCTTTTTTTTTTTTCTCTTTATATCCTATTTATATAATTTTACCTCCTAAGGAGGTTATACCTCTTTAAAGTTAATTTATGTAGAGTTAATTCAGGTGACCTCAGATACTGTGAAATTGCTATCGTAACTCAACAACAGGTTAATATGGAAGTTAAATTAGATATTTGCTCTATCCCTTAAGAGAGGGTCCCTAACACCACGGAAGATACTCAAATCATCATGCGAAAAAGATGACCTACGAATATTACCACCTATCTTTCATTTCAGAAACCAAAAGGACATTCAAATTTCATTGGGAATGAGTAGAGCACTGTAAACCTTACCACATTAGCTATATTGTTTGCTATATAAATGATGTTATACTGAATGTCTTCTTCCTAACCTTCATGTAGAGGGAATTACATGGAGGGGAAGGTATGTCTGTAATTGTTTTCAAAGTTTCAAAATAATGACAATAAAAAATATTTAAACATAAAGATAACAGCTGATCTTTATTGTTTAAAGTAAAATCAATACATTTAGTACACATTCTCCTATGGGGTTCCACCATGGCTTTTAAACATAATGGACAAGGAGTTTCCTCTATGTCAGACGTGTTTATACAGACTAGCAATGAGACTAGCAAGCTTGGAAAACACTTTAAATCAAGTTAACAAGCAATATAAAAAAACGTTACTGTGCCTTTAAGAGAAACAAATTTTGCCAAAATTGAAATAACAGTGAAAAAAGGCAGTTAAACTAACGAAATTTTTACAGTGTATGTAACAAGTTAGCAGAGCATTGCACCCACTTACAAATGGATGATTAACCCCTTAATACAAAAAACAGATTAACAAAACGAAAAATGTTTTTTAAACAGTCATAACAACTGCCACAGCTCCTACTTTTGAAGCCTTTTGAGCCCTTCAGAGATGTCCTATAGCATGCAGGGGACTGCTGAGGGAAGCTGAATGTCACAGTTTGTAATTTTAACTGCACCAACTGTAACTTTTATACTATAACAGTGGAAAGCCTCAGGAAACTGTTTCTAGGCAAAAATAAAGCCAGCCATGTGGAAAAAACTAGGCCCCAATAAGTTTTATCACCAAAGCATATATAAAAACGATTAAATATACCTCTGATAGCAAGCCTGATACTAGTCGCTATTAAATAACTGTATTTAGGCTTTAACTTACATTAATCCGGTATCAGCAGCATTTTCTAGCAAATTCCATCCCTAGAAAAACTTAACTGCACATACCTTATTGCAGGATACCCTGCACGCCATTCTCCCTCTGAAGTTACCTCACTCCTCAGAAATATGTGAGAATAGCAGTGGATCTTAGTTACTTCTGCTAAGATCATAGAAAAACGCAGGCAGATTCTTCTTCAAAATGCTGCCAGAGAAAATAGTACACTCCGGTACCATTTAAAAAAATAAACTTTTGATTGAAGAAAAAAATAACTATATTTTACCACTTTCCTCTTACTACATCCAGCTATGTTGAGAGCTTGCAAGAGAATAACTGGATATGGCAGTTAGAGGAGGAGCTATATAGCAGCTCTGCTGTGGGTGATCCTCTTGCAACGTCCTGTTGGGAAGGAGAATATCCCACAAGTAATGGATGATCCGTGGACTGGATACACCTAACAAGAGAAAAAAAAATGATTTGTGTGTTTAATTCCAGTTCTAATCTCCCACCAAAACTTTAATTCATTAATCCATTTAATATAAAGGTTTCACCATTTATATTAATTGTTATGGCTAAGCTTCTCATTTTTTGTTTGGATGACACATACTTTCAAATGTCCAATACGATGTGATGAGCTCATTTAAACAAATCAGAGTTAAGATTTACTCTATATCAGCAGTTTTCACATAAATTTAGACATTTGATAAAAAGGGTACTTTTTTTGCCAGCAATTTAAACATTTGATAAAAAGAAACTCTTGAGTACTTTTTCACTATTTTATTAAACACAAGTTTTGTACATCAAAACCATTGTAGACCAATTAGAGATAGGATCTGTTATCATGGAGCTGCAGCAGGTAACTGCTGGGTTTTCCAAAACAGGTGTGTTCTGAGCAATTAAGATAATTGGTTATTTTTTGTTTAAAAGGTGAGCATGCCTGCTATGTGATATACCATTATTTTCTTATGCCTGCGGAAACCGCTGTACTAGCGCAGAAACGAGTTGCATTTTATTGGGGCTCTGAATGAATGTTTCAACCCTCAAATTTTAAAACCATTGTTTTATCCTTAAAACAGTTTTATATTAAAAATGATTTTGATGTTTTAACACACGAGACAGAGTGCTGCTGCATATTGTGAGTACCCTGTATGCACATTATACTACACAATTTATTTGAAAACGTATATGCACATGAAGCACCCACTGCTTTGTTCGTCTAGGATTTTGATTACTTTGCTGTGAAGTAAGAGAAAAGCTGCATCAGAATTGTGAATTTCAAAGGGAGCATAAAAAGGAGGAAAAAAAAAAGAGTCCAAGGACTTTCCTAGTATAACAAGTATATATTACCTAGCTCCTTTCTCTCCTATGTGTATACAGGAATTTTTTTATCACACTCTTACATTTGACATAACCTGATATTTGGTCTTTAGAGTGTTTGATTTCATTAGCATCTTTTTAGTATTTTGTATTAGAAATATTGTGTTAATAATATCTGTATAATATCACTTGCATTTGTATGCTACATTTATCCGTAGATCTTAGATACATATTATAGATTTTAGATACATACCATATCTGTATGCTTATTTTGATACATACATATTGTCACTTTATATGATACAGCGCCCCCTAGAGAGACTTAGTGCTCTCATTGTTTTTTTTTTTCTCTAGGTAAATAAGGTCGCCACCTGTTCTTTTGAACCGGACTGTCACGGTTTAAAACTTTGTCAGGGTTTCCCGTTTACTCAGACCTGTGGTGACATTTTATCACTGGAATATTAAAATATAGCTCACAGATTTTATCCCTGGCAATTCACATAGCTGGTTTTAAAATTGAATATTCAAGTAGATCATTCTTATTATTAATTATTTGGCCTAGTCTTGGTCTAAGAAGGACACTCACAATAGACTTTGAATGGCATTTGATAAACCACTCCCTATTGAATTGGGGTATAAAAAAACATAATTTATGCTTACCTGATAAATGTATTTCTCTTGTAGTGTATCCAGTCCACGGATCATCCATTACTTGTGGGATATATTCCCTTCCCAACAGGAAGTTGCAAGAGGATCACCCACAGCAGAGCTGCTATATAGCTCCTCCCCTACATGTCATATCCAGTCATTCGACCGAAACAAAACAAGAAAGGAGAAACCATAGGGTGCAGTGGTGACTGGAGTTTTTAATAAAAATTTAGATCTGCCTTAAAAAGACAGGGCGGGCCGTGGACTGGATACACTACAAGATAAATAAATTTATCAGGTAAGCATAAATTATGTTTTCTCTTGTTAAGTGTATCCAGTCCACGGATCATCCATTACTTGTGGGATACCAATACCAAAGCTAAAGTACACGGATGATGGGAGGGACAAGGCAGGAACTTAAACGGAAGGAACCACTGCCTGTAGAACCTTTCTCCCAAAAACAGCCTCCGAAGAAGCAAAAGTGTCAAATTTGTAAAATTTTGAAAAGGTGTGAAGCGAAGACCAAGTCGCAGCCTTGCAAATCTGTTCAACAGAGGCCTCATTTTTAAAGGCCCAGGTGGAAGCCACAGTTCTAGTAGAATGAGCTGTAATCCTTTCAGGGGGCTGCTGTCCAGCAGTCTCATAGGCTAAACGTATTATGCTACGAAGCCAAAAGGAGAGAGAGGTTGCCGAAGCTTTTTGACCTCTCCTCTGACCAGAGTAAACGACAAAAAGGGAAGAAGTTTGACGAAAATCTTTAATTTGCCTGCAAATAGAACTTCAGGGCACGGACTACGTCCAGATTATGCAAAAGACGTTCCTTCTTTGAAGAAGGATTAGGGCACAATGATGGAACAACAATCTCTTGATTGATATTCCTGTTAGAAACTACCTTAGGTAAAAACCCAGGTTTAGTACGCAGCACTACCTTGTCTGAATGGAAAATCAGATAAGGAGAATCACAATGTAAGGCGGATAACTCAGAGACTCTTCGAGCCGAGGAAATAGCCATCAAAAACAGAACTTTCCAAGATAAAAGCTTAATATCAATGGAATGAAGGGGTTCAAACGGAACTCCTTGGAGAACTTTAAGAACCAAGTTTAAGCTCCACGGAGGAGCAACAGTTTTAAACACAGGCTTAATCCTAACCAAAGCCTGACAAAATGCCTGGACGTCTGGAACTTCTGCCAGACGCTTGTGCAAAAGAATAGACAAAGCAGAAATCTGTCCCTTTAACAAACTAGCAGATAAGCCCTTTTCCAAACCCTCTTGTAGAAAGGACAATATCCTAGGAATCCTAACCTTACTCCATGAGTAACTCTTGGATTCGCACCAATATAAGTATTTACGCCATATCTTATGGTAGATTTTTCTGGTAACAGGCTTCCATGCCTGTTTTAAGGTATCAATAACTGACTCTGAGAAGCCACGCTTTGATAGGATCAAGCGTTCAATCTCCATGCAGTCAGCCTCAGAGAAATTAGATTTGGATGGTTGAAAGGACCTTGTATTAGAAGGTCCTGCCTCAGGGGCAGAGACCATGGTGGACAGGACGACATGTCCACTAGGTCTGCATACCAGGTCCTGCGTGGCCACGCAGGCACTATCAGAATCACCAATGCTCTCTCCTGTTTGATCTTGGCAATCAGTCGAGGCAGCAGCGGAAACGGTGGAAACACATAAGCCATGTTGAAAACCCAAAGGGCTGCTAGAGCATCTATCAGCACCGCTCCTGGGTCCCTGGACCTGGATCCGTAATGAGGAAGCTTGGCATTCTGACGAGACGCCATGAGATCCAGTTCTGGTTTGCCCCAACGATGAATCAGTTGAGCGAACACCTCCGGATGAAGTTCCCACTCCCCCGGATGAAAAGTCTGGCGACTTAGAAAGTCCGCCTCCCAGTTCTCCACGCCTGGGATGTGGATCTCTGACAGGTGGCAAGAGTGAGACTCTGCCCAGCGAATTATCTTTGAGACTTCTAACATCGCTAGGGAACTCCTGGTTCCCCCTTGATGATTGATGTAAGCCACAGTCGTGATGTTGTCCGACTGAAATCTGATAAACCTCAGTGTTGCTAACTGAGGCCAAGCTAGAAGAGCATTGAATATTGCTCTTAACTCCAGAATATTTATTGGGAGGAGTTTCTCCTCCTGGGTCCACAATCCCTGAGCCTTCAGGGAGTTCCAGACTGCGCCCCAACCTAGAAGGCTGGCATCTGTTGTTACAATCGTCCAATCTGGCCTGCGAAAGGTCATGCCCTTGGACAGATGGACCCGAGAAAGCCACCAGAGAAGAGAATCTCTGGTTTCCTGATCCAGATTTAGTAGAGGGGACAAATCTGAGTAATCCCCATTCCACTGACTTAGCATGCATAATTGCAGCGGTCTGAGATGCAGGCGCGCAAATGGCACTATGTCCATTGCCGCTACCATTAAGCCGATTACTTCCATGCACTGAGCCACTGACGGGCGTGGAATGGAATGAAGCACACGGCAAGCATTTAGAAGTTTTGATAACCTGGACTCCGTCAGGTAAATTTTCATCTCTACAGAATCTATAAGAGTCCCTAGGAAGGAGACTCTTGTGAGTGGTGATAGAGAACTCTTTTCCACGTTCACTTTCCATCCATGCGACCTCAGAAATGCCAGAACTATCTCTGTATGAGACTTGGCCATTTAAAAGCTTGACGCCTGTATCAGGATGTCGTCTAGATACGGAGCCACCGCTATGCCTCGCGGTCTTAGAACCGCCAGAAGTGAGCCCAGAACCTTTGTAAAGATTCTCGGGGCCGTAGCCAACCCGAAGGGAAGAGCTACAAACTGGTAATGCCTGTCTAGAAAGGCAAATCTCAGGTACCGATAATGATCTTTGTGAATCGGTATGTGAAGGTAGGCATCCTTTAAGTCCACTGTGGTCATGTACTGACCCTCTTGGATCATGGGTAGGATGGTTCGAATAGTTTCCATTTTGAATGATGGAACTCTTAGGAATTTGTTTAAGATCTTTAGGTCCAAGATTTGTCTGAAGGTTCCCTCTTTCTTGGGAACCACAAACAGATTTGAGTAAAATCCCTGTCCTCGTTCCGTCCGCGGAACCGGGTGGATTACCCCCATTACTAGGAGGTCTTGTACACAGCGTAGGAATGCCTCTTTCTTTATCTGGTTTTCTGATAACCTTGATAGATGGAATCTCCCTCGAGGAGGAGAAGCTTTGAAGTCCAGAAGATATCCCTGAGATATGATCTCCAGCGCCCAGGGATCCTGGACATCTCTTGCCCACGCCTGGGCGAAGAGAGAAAGTATGCCCCCCACTAGATCCGTTTCCGGATAGGGGGCCGTTCCTTCATGCTGTCTTGGGGGCAGTAGTAGGTTTTCTGGCCTGCTTGCCCTTGTTCCAGGACTGGTTAGTTTTCCAGGCCTGTCTGTAAATTTCGAAAGGCACGAAAATTAGACTGTTTGGCCTTTGATTTGGCCCTGTCTTGAGGAAGGGTATGACCCTTACCTCCAGTAATGTCAGCAATAATTTCTTTCAAGCCGAGCCCGAATAAGGTCTGCCCCTTCAAAGGAATATTAAGCAATTTAGATTTAGAAGTCACGTCAGCTGACCAGGATTTAAGCCATAATGCTCTTGGCGCCTGGATGGCGAATCCGGAGTTCTTAGCCGTTAGTTTAGTCAAATGTACAATGGCATCAGAAACAAATGCATTAGCTAGCTTAAGTGATTTAAGCTTGTCCATAATTTCATCCAATGGAGCTGTGTGAATGGCCTCTTCCAGAGACTCAAACCAGAATGCCGCAGCAGCAGTGACAGGCGCAATGCATGCAAGGGGCTGCAAGATAAAACCTTGTTGAACAAACATTTTCTTAAGGTAACCTTCTAATTTTTTATCCATTGGATCCGAAAAAGCTTAACTATCCTCCACCGGGATAGTGGTACGCTTAGCTAAAGTAGAAACTGCTCCCTCCACCTTAGGGACCGTCTGCCATAAGTCCCGTGTAGTGGCGTCTATTGGAAACATCTTCCTAAATATAGGAGGTGTGGAAAATGGCACACCGGGTCTATCCCACTCCTTGCTAATAATTTCTGTAAGCCTTTTAGGTATAGGAAACACGTCAGTACACACCAGTACCGCATAGTATCTATCCAGCCTACACAATTTCTCTGGAATTGCAACTGTGTTACAGTCATTCAGAGCAGCTAAAACCTCCCCAAGCAATACACAGAGGTTCTCCAGCTTAAATTTAAAATTAGAGATCTCTGAATCAGGTTTCCCCGGATCAGATCCGTCACCCACAGAATGAAGCTCTCCGTCCTCATGTTCTGCAAACTGTGACGCAGTATCAGACATGGCTCTTACAGCACCAGCGCGCTCTGCATCTCTCCTAACCCCAGAGCTATCGCGCTTGCCTCTCAATTCTGGCAATCTAGATAATACTTCTGACAGGGTATTATTCATGATTGTAGCCATGTCCTGTAAAGTAATTGCTATGGGCGTCCCTGATGTACTTGGCGCCATATTAGCACGCGCCCCCTGAGCGGGAGGTGAAGGTACTGACACGCGAGGAGAGTTAGTCGGCATAACTTCCCCCCTCGTCGTCTGGTGATAATTCTTTTATAGATAAAGACTGACCTTTATTATTTAAAGTGAAATCAATACATTTAGTACACATATTTCTATGGGGCTCCACACTGGCCTTCAAACAAAATGAACAAACAGATTCATCTGTGTCAGACATGTTTAAACAGACTAGCAATGAGACTAGCAAGCTTGGAAAAACACTTTAAAATCAGTTTACAAGCAAAATAAAAAACGCTACTGCGCCTTTAAGAAGCACACAACCTGTCTCAAGTTGAAATAACAATGAACCAAATCAGTTATACCAACCAAAATTTCACAGTAAATGTATTAAATTAGCAGAGCATTGCACCCACTTGCAAATGGATGATTAACTCCTTAATACCCAAACCGGATAATCAATAGAGAAAAAAACGTTTTTAAACACAGTCAAGCACACTGTCACAGGTCTGCTGTGACTGATTACCTCCCTCAAAATGACTTTTGAAGTCCCTTGAGCTCTCTAGAGACGTCCTGGATCATGCAGGAAGAAGCAGGAAGACTGAGTCTGAATTTTTACTGCGCAAAAAAGCGCTAAAATAGGCCCCTCCCACTTATTATTACAACAGTGGGAAACCTTAGTTAACTGATTCTATGTAGAAATTAAGTTACCCATGTGGAAAAAATATGCCCCAATAAATTTTATCACCAATGTACCTCAAAAAAACGATTAAACATGCCAGCAAACTTTTTAAAAACATCTTTTTTTTAAAGAGTATGTATCTCTAATGATAAGCCTGATACCAGTCGCTTCTACTGCATTTAAGGCTTTACTACGTTACTTCAGTATTAGCAGCATTTTCTTAGTCAAATTCCATTACCTAGAAAATTATTTTACTGCACATACATTAATAAGCCTGATACCAGTCGCTTTCGCTGCATTTAAGGCTTTACTTACATTACTTCGGTATCAGCAGCATTTTCTTAGTCAATTCCATTCCTTAGAAAAATATTTTACTGCACATACCTTAGTTGCAGGAAAACCTGCACGCCATTCCCAGTCTGAAGTTACCTCACTCCTCAGAATGTGTGAGAACAGCAAGTGGATCTTAGTTACTTCTGCTAAGATCATAGAAAACGCAGGCAGATTCTTCTTCCAAATACTGCCTGAGAAAAAAAACAGCACAGTCCGATGCCATTTAAAAATAACAAACTTTTGATTGAAGAAATAATTAAGTATAAAACACCACAGTCCTCTCACGACCTCCATCTATGTTGAGGGTTGCAAGAGAATGACTGGATATGACATGTAGGGGAGGAGCTATATAGCAGCTCTGCTGTGGGTGATCCTCTTGCAACTTCCTGTTGGGAAGGGAATATATCCCACAAGTAATGGATGATCCGTGGACTGGATACACTTAACAAGAGAAACTGGAACACCAAAAACATCTCTCTCTCCCTCTTCCATCTCCTGATGAAAATGATGGCTGATGTTGGATACATTGGTGAATTTGGCTAAGTATAGTCCTAGGATTATTTTGGCAGTATTGCAAAAATTGGGGTTGTAGTAGAGTTGCCCTGTATTAATTATTTGGACTGTTTTGCTGTAAAATCGATGTGTATATATACCTGTAAATATTTCTATTATTATAAACACATATTGATTCCTAATAAACTCTTTGGAAACAATGGAGACCCTCCCATAGAGTTTATTTCACAACTAACAACTAATTAATAACCACAAGACCCAGGCATGCAAATGTCCGGGTTTAGCTGGTGCTCACATTTCACTGCTTACTCAAATATGTAAAATGATTAGCTAGTTCCCAACCAGTGAAAAGACCCACTGTTACAGGTCATTTATCTGGAATTAGCTTATTCTGTGTAAGCCATGGAGTTGGCCCCTTCAACAGTGCAGGAAGCCTTGTAGAGTGGCAGAATGGCACACGGGTGTGAATATTCCTTTGCGGTGCAAATCTGAGTGAAAGGACAACTTGTTGCAGGAAGGCTGTGAGCTTTCAGGAGACAGAACTTGCACTCTCTGTAGATACTAAAATTTACTGGCAGTTTACACTGGACTGCTGAATATTAACACCATCATGCAATTTATTTGGCTTTTGAAAATTAAATATCAACATAGGAACATGTTGTAGCTCAATAATTATTATTTAATAATTTTCAGCCATATTAATGAAATGATATGGTAATATTGTTCAGTGTATTTAGACACTATGTATCAAAAAGAAAAAAGTTGCAGACTAATCCTTTGTTGCAAAATAAAAACTTAAATTATGCTTACCTGATAATTTTCTTTTCTTCAGATGGAAAGAGTCCACAGCTGCATTCATTACTTTTGGGAAATTCAGAACCTGGCCACCAGGAGGAGGCAGACACCCCAGCCAAAGGCTTAAATACTCCTCCCACTTCCCTCATCCCCCAGTCATTCTGCCGAGGAACAAGGAACAGTAGAAGAAATACCAGAGTGAAAAGGTGCCAGAAGAACAAATATAACAGACGCCCCACAAAAAAAATACAGGCAGGGAGCTGTGGACTCTTTCCATCTGAAGAAAAGAAAATTATCAGGTAAGCATAATTTAAGTTTTTCTTCATAAATGGAAAGAGTCCACAGCTGCATTCATTACTTTAGGGAAAACAATACCCAAACTATAGAGGACACTGAATGCAAAAACGGGAGGGTACAAGAGGCGGCCCATTCTGAGGGCACCAGGCCTTAAAACCCCTACCCAACAAAATCTGCTTCGTCCAAAGCCGAGAACAACTTTGAAAAAAAAAGAAAAAGCCCAAGGACACTGACCCGCAGATAGTCCACAGCCTTGCTAGAGATTGCAGGAACTAGACTCAACTGAGTAAACAGCCTTCAAGAGACACCGTCCCCAGCAGTCGGTCTCCAAACAACACACCCCTTACTAAAGAAGGGGAACAAACTACTGTATTCTTCCACAAAGAAGAAAAGGCACGGAGAAAACATGATTGTACTTGTAAAGCACGGCTAATCCCCCTTAAGGGACTCAAGGCTCTGCTCATTTTATCAACCTCGAAAGGAGGAAAGGCTGAGTAGACTTTGCCGGGGATCGAAATTGCAACCCTCGGTTTGCTACAGTGCAGAGTAGCCACAGTGCATTAGTATGCTGAGCTAGCTTCCAGCTAGCATAAGGAACTCCAGAAAAAAACCCTAAAAAGAGCACAACGAGTCCTAAATAAAAACACAGAGAAAAAACCTGAGAAAACGGGTCAGGCTAACAGAGACCCAACCAGTCTCAAAAAGACAAGGGGAGGCAACGCCCAGACCCCAGAAATACAGAAACCACGGATAAGGCTGGGAATCTGAAACAGAGGGAGGATCTTCCCCTAACACAGTGCAACCGCACTCTAGAAAGCAACTGAAGACGAAGGTTCCCAAGTCACAAAAAGGTATCTCAGAATACCGAAATATTCAGAACGAAACCTTGTGCAGCAAGCTCAGGATAGGTCTGACTGACAACACCTGAAGCAAAAACACTGCACGCTGCAGTCATCTAAAAATGACTGAAACTTTAATACTTGCAGGGCAAGTAGAAAGCAGCTGAAGAAAGGATCCTTCAGATTGCTAAGTATCCACTAAACAGCGGATAACGTCACAGGCTATCTAAGAGCCGCCAGCCCTTCCCACAAATCTTGAATGTGGAGAAAGAAGAAGCATCAAAAAGGCTTACTGTACCTCGAATGCTCCGAGGGCAAAATAGCAGAGCAACAGATCTCAGATCCTGCTCCAACACCATACCAGCCCAAGTGACAGACATGTCTGATAGACAGGGGGACAGAAAGACCCCAACCACAAGCCCCCAGGGAATGGAAAGAAAAAGGGGGGACTCACCCACCCCAACAAAGCTCGGTTGCCAACCCAATCCGCTCCTCCAAAATAAGGCACTCCCAAGGAGAACCCCCTAGGACCTGGAAGAGAGAAAAATGCAATAGATCCATAGGAAGACCTGTCACAACTGTCTTAGACATTCTCTACGTAGAGAGATCAATTTCCAAGGTGGAACAGAGCCCACAGAGCAGCAGATACTGCCCCTTACAGAAATAAGCCACCTGATCGAACCTCCTACCCACATGGCAGGACAAAGACCCTCCAGAGAGAGGAAACCCCAACTCATAAGGAAGCTAAACTATCCCCTCCAAAGGGAAGGGCACAGATAAGAAAAGCGTACATGTCCACAAGACATGAAGCCAAAATATGATCAAAACACGGACAAAATAAAAATCATCCAGACACCACTGTTGACCCAACAGAGAAAAAAAACTCCCCATATAAGAGCACACTCCGTCCGAAGGACAAGTCAGGCCTTAAAATTTATAACCAGTATCCGAATGTGGATGTGAACTCTGGCCTACCTGCTTGCAAGCCCAATGTCGCAACATAGGGTCCCTGAAAAAAACTGGGTCGTCCCGAACTAGTCCACCGGATCATAGTCTCCAGACATCCAAGAAGGATCCTAGACAAGAACTCCGGACCCGGGACCCAGAGTCCTACGAGAATGAACAACACCCTCAGGGAACACAAGATACCCCGTCTGAAGCAATCAGACCTCACAGGGGATGAGAATCGGGAAACCCAAAGAACAGATACAGAACTGACTCGTAATTCCCAGCCCAAAGGAAAGAGAACACCCTTAGCTGGAGGTCAACACCCTCCCAGCAAGGTACTAGGCCGTGACAAAGTCAAGCAATTTCTCTAGAGCCCAAAGGCCCCAAGAGCAGCACTAAGGGAAATGAAAACGAGAACAGTCACCCGAAAGAGAGTAGAAAGAAAGGCTAGTCTCCATAATCCTTTCAGATTAACGTTCCAAAGGACCACACCCAAGGGAGAATGCAAAGCACCCCGAACCCAGGCAGAAAAACATCCCCTAAGCAAAAAGCTTGTAAAAAGAGACCACACCTCTTATCGCCCCTGATATGGAGACGACTAACTCCCGAAGGAAGACAGAGCCCCCCACACGGCCTTCACTTCCTAATTAAGCGGCCAATGCCGCCAGAAAAAACATTCTAGTTCCCGAAAAATTCGGAAACGACTGAGCATGTCGCCACGGATCTCAACGGAGTCCCAGCCCACTAGATTGAAAGGCAAATGAGGACTGAACCAATCCCCCATGCCCCTAAGCAACCACAGACCCTCAAGTCCACTCAGGATGCTAGTTAAAGCTTGTAAAATAAAACAAGACAACCAAACAAATTATATTGTGATTACTAGGCGCCCTCACCGGACCAACCGGACATAAAAAGGTGCCACGTGTCTGAACAAGGCCTCAAAGACAGAAGGATTTGTACTCAAGTCAGGACCAGCCTGAAACCAAGGGCCCCAGCACTGTCAAGGCCACATAGGGTCTCCCCCGATGTTGGAGGGATAAAGAACAGTCAAACAGACTTTTGTAAACAGTGCGACCACAAAATCGTGAGTATCAATTCCAGAGAGGAAAATTCCCGAAGGAAACATCACACCACAACATGAGCTTTAATACCAAATTACCAAATAAAAATCATCTTCACTGGATGAAAATAAAATATAAGACAACTCGTATGTATCGCCCAGGAAGAATGGACAGACCCGCAGAACTAGCCCAACAGGGGTTCGAGACTTCCAAGCTCAGAACTGGAAAAGGATACACAAATAACAAAGACTATAAGAAAATTAGTTCATCCCCTTATGTCTATGTATGCAAGCCAGTCGAAGAGTAAGACTGAGAATCCCCAGACAAATTAAGAGTGGGATCCTCCAGCAAAGCCAAAAACGTGCCTTAGTAGGACACAAAGGCGCGCCAGTCTATAATGAAAGGCGCAACATACCTCAGCCGGGACAAAGGGAAACACCGGTCCCGACAGTTGACCCTCTGAGGTCTTAGGGGCAGTCGCTCCCCTGGAAGGCTGAACTGGATCAGGCGATCCAACGCCTGACAAGCCCCGGTAAATGAAACACGGACAAGCACACTCCCAGGAGGTGCAGATGCGCCAGCGCCAAAGATATGTCCATGCGGAACCATGTCGTAACCTCCGGTGAGAACAGGCCACACTCCCTAGAAAGGATAAGTAGCGTTTGGGTTACCTGCATGCGTAGTAAGAGTTGATGGTAGGGAACTCGTCTTGTGAGAAATAGAATCCCCAGAGATGGATGGCTCAGTGGGCACCCGATTTCCCGATCCTGAGGAACAGAGCACTCTAAAACGGCATACGGAACATAACTTATGGGCATGTATCACCCGGGCCAATTCATATTCTTCTCAATGAATAAGAGTCTGAATCAGAGACATCAGTCTTCAAGAATCCTCCATAACTGGGACACTGTCGCCTCCAGAGAACCAGACACCAGCGGACCAGGATTTCTCCGTTGCCACGCGGTTAGGAAAATGGAGTCACAAGGTAAACCGTGCAGTCCATGCAAAAGCGCGCCAGACCGAAAAGGCTGCATCACTAGACATAGGCCGTTATGTTCCAAAATAGCCATGAGCCAAAGCAACACTACACAGTAGCAGACAGAATCACATAAACATGATTATAAATCCCCCTGCTCAATAATCCCCCTCAGGAGATATTAACCCTTGATTCCTAGATACAAAAAGGAGCCTCACTGAGACCCTATGTTAAAGTTATCCCTGAAAGGTTGTAGCACCTTTCGGATAAACAGTTGAAATTACAATACATCCATGATGAAAGTAAAATGAACGATCTTATGAGAATCTACGCCGTGGAATAGGTGCGACAGATAGTAGTGTTGCTTCTGCCATGGACTTGAGAGAAAAAAGCAGGCAGCAAAACTCGTCAACGCCGATTGCTTGTGGAGCTGTTAATATGAATCGGGATGGTTTCGCAGAAAGACTCTCCCTGCATCTCTGAACTCTAACTTTTATCCATGCTCTCACTGAGAGGCTGACAGGACTAATTAAAACTCCAGTTCCATGCCGAAGAGTACTACCCTCCATAAGAGACTATCGAAAACTTCTGACATTTCGCTGTCAACCTCCTGGGATGAAAGGCAAAGAATGACTGGTTGATGAGGGAAGTGGTTGGAGTATTTAAGCCTTTGGCTGGAGTGTCTTTGCCTCCTCCTGGTGGCCAGGTTCTGAATTTCCCAAAAGTAATGAATGCAGCTGTGGACTCTTTACATTTATGAAGAAAAGCCTATTTACAAAGTATAATACATTGTGTCCAAAAAGTAGGTCATACCAATAAGATCTGACACGTTTCCTGTGCCACCAGGCACACTTCCTCAGAAATCATGACTAATGGTATCTGCTAGCTTAAATAGGGGAGAGCTGGGTCATTTAGCCAATAAAGAACAGGTAGAACTTATTGTGTCAACTGCATTGCTTAAAGGGACAGTATACACTAATTTTCACATAACTGCATGTAATAGACACTATAAAGAATAAGATGCCCAGATACCGATATAAAAATCCATTATAAAACTGTTTAAAAACTTACTTAGAAGCTCTCAGTTTAGTTCTGTTGAAAAGGTAGCTGGAAAGCCCACTGCAAGTGGGAAATAAGACACCCCCCCTCCCCCTTCTTTTGCATATGAAAAGACCCTTTACACAAACAGGAGCAAGCTGGAGTAGGTAGCTGACGGTATTCTCATAAAACTTTGGAGCTTGGTTAGGAGTCTGAAAATCAGAGCAATGTTTTTTAAAAATAAGCAAAACTATACATTTTAAGACTTTATGGGCTATATAAATAGATAATCTACAAAACATTTATGCAAAGAAAAAATGAGTGTATAATATCCTTTTAACCCCTGGTGGTTGTATTTAAATTGACTGAATAGGTCCAGCTTCTCCTATGGTTACAATACCATACATATGTATACAGAGTATACATGACAAAGCTGCAGATAAATATTAGTAATTATGTACAATTATACATTCACATTAGATGTTGGCAAAATACATAAGTTTTTATTCATATTTCATTATCACTGTTCATAATTGTTAGTGATGACCATGTATTTTCACTATTATCATTGTCTTGTCTTATTGTATCCCTTGTTATCCCAGCTAATGTATATATGATTGAATATGGAACAGTATAATACAATAAAAATGAATGTCCAAATTAGTATATACATATCATGTGACTGCAACATAGGACATCATAGACCTTTTTGATTAATAGGATGTGAGTTTTCTCATTGCAATAACCTTGGCTTCTTTGGTATTTCCCTGAACCAGATATTAAGGTTTTTTTGTATGGTACAAGTGCTACTATGCTTGCAGTAAAGTTAGAACTTGAAAAGCTTTCAATGACAGGGAAAAACAACTTTAGTATACAAAGGGAATAATATGGGACTGTTTAGATTTACTTGTCTTTGAATAGGGCCAAAAGCATATTGACACGCGATGAATCAAAGACATATGTTGAAGACATATGTCAAAGTATATATAATGGAAATATAGAGCCACATCATATCTTCGATTAATTCATTCTGGGTGTCTAGTTTTCAAATTGAATATCCAGTAAACTTCTCTGCAAAACATTTGTTTTACTCTATCCCCCTAATGGATTCTTTTCTATATGTTCTATCCCCATGAAGGAGAAATAGTTTAAACCATGTTCATGAAAATATCTTGCTACAGGGGTTGTGGAATTAGGGTCTACTATTGTGAGCAGGTGTTCCCTAATCCTGTCTTTCAGGGTCCAAGTAGTGAACCCATACATACTGGAAAAAGCTTTCATTACTCTTTCGCCAATCGTGGGAGCCCTCTTTGCTACGCATTGTATGCCATTTTATATTACCATATTGTATGCTGGATCTGAATATAAGATGGGAAGATGTTTTCTAACTATCTTACAGATACTACTATATTGTTTGCTATATCTTGTAACAAAATAGCATTTAGAGGAAGAACTATCAAACTTCTTTTTGACTCTATATTGTATTAGCTCTACCCTAAGCATTTTTTTGTTTTGTATAGACAGACACTATTGTATATTAGACACTATATTTAGACACTATTGTTTGAACTTTAATTAATGAAATTATTAATTAGGGTTTATTTACCAGAAACTATTATTTGTGTATTTTGAAATAGAAATAGCTGCTGATATGAAATTTCCCCCCATAGTTTTACTTTTCTTTCTATAAAGATTTTCCAACTTAAACATTTATTCTCAAAAAACAGAATTTATGCTTACCTGATAAATTACTTTCTCCAACGGTGTGTCCGGTCCACGGCGTTATCCTTACTTGTGGGAATATCTCTTCCCCAACAGGAAATGGCAAAGAGTCCCAGCAAAGCTGTCCATATAGTCCCTCCTAGGCTCTGCCCACCCCAGTCATTCGACCGACGGACAGGAGGAAAAAAACAGGAGAAACCATAGGGTGCCGTGGTGACTGTAGTTAGAGAAAATAATTCATCAAACCTGATTAAAAAACCAGGGCGGGCCATGGACCGGACACACCGTTGGAGAAAGTAATTTATCAGGTAAGCATAAATTCTGTTTTCTCCAACATTGGTGTGTCCGGTCCACGGCGTCATCCTTACTTGTGGGAACCAATACCAAAGCTTTAGGACACGGATGAAGGGAGGGAGCAAATCAGGTTACCTAAACAGAAGGCACCACGGCTTGCAAAACCTTTCTCCCAAAAATAGCCTCTGAAGAAGCAAAAGTATCAAATTTGTAAAATTTGGCAAAAGTGTGCAGTGAAGACCAAGTCACTGCCTTAGATATCTGATCAACAGAAGCCTCGTTCTTGAAGGCCCATGTGGAAGCCACAGCCCTAGTGGAGTGAGCTGTGATTCTTTCCGGAGGTTGCCGTCCGGCAGTCTCGTAAGCCAATCGGATGATGCTTTTAAGCCAAAAAGAAAGAGAGGTAGAAGTCGCTTTTTGACCTCTCCTTTTACCAGAATAGACGACAAACAGAGAAGAAGTTTGTCTGAACTCTTTTGTAGCTTCTAAATAGAATTTTAGAGCACGGACTACGTCTAAATTGTGTAACAAACGTTCCTTCTTTGAAACTGGATTCGGACACAAAGAAGGAACAACTATCTCCTGGTTAATATTTTTGTTAGAAACAACCTTTGGAAGAAAACCAGGCTTAGTAAGCAAAACAACCTTATCTGCATGGAACACCAGATAGGGCGGAGAACACTGCAGAGCAGATAACTCAGAAACTCTTCTAGCAGAAGAAATAGCAACCAAAAACAAAACTTTCCAAGATAACAACTTAATATCTATGGAATGTAGAGGTTCAAACGGAACCCCTTGAAGAACTGAAAGAACTAGATTTAAACTCCAGGGAGGAGTCAAAGGTCTGTAAACAGGCTTGATCCTAACCAGAGCCTGAACAAATGCTTGAACATCTGGCACAGCTGCCAGTCGTTTGTGTAATAAGACAGATAAAGCAGAAATCTGTCCCTTTAGAGAACTCGCTGATAATCCTTTATCCAAACCCTCTTGTAGAAAGGAAAGGATCTTAGGGATTTTGATCTTTTTCCATAAGAATCCCTTGGATTCACACCTGCAGATATATCTTTTCCATATTATATGGTAAATTTTTCTAGTTACCTGTTTTCTGGCTTGAACTAGACTATCTATCACAGAATCTGAAAACCCACGCTTTGATAGAATCAAGCGTTCAATTTCCAAGCCGTCAGCTGGAGGGAGACCAGATTTGGATGTTCGAATGGACCCTGTACAAGAAGATCCTGTCTCAAAGGTAGCTTCCAAGGTGGCACCGATGACATATTCACCAGGTCTGCATACCAAGTCCTGCGTGGCCACGCAGGAGCTATCAAGATCACCGAGGCCCTCTCCTGCTTGATCCTGGCTACCAGCCTGGGAATGAGAGGAAACGGTGGAAACACATAGGCTAGGTTGAAGGTCCAAGGCGCTACTAGTGCATCCACTAGAGTCGCCTTGGGATCCCTGGATCTGGACCCGTAGCAAGGAACCTTGAAGTTCTGACTAGACGCCATCAGATCCATATCTGGAATGCCCCATAATTGAGTCAACTGGGCAAAGATCTCCGGGTGGAGTTCCCACTCCCCCGGATGGAATGTCTGACGACTCAGATAATCCGCCTCCCAGTTTTCCACACCTGGGATGTGGATCGCAGATAGGTGGCAGGAGTGATCCTCGGCCCATTTTATTATTTTGGTCACTTCTTTCATCGCCAGGGAACTCCTTGTTCCCCCCTGATGATTGATATAAGCAACCGTCGTCATGTTGTCTGATTGGAATCTTATGAATCTGGCCTTTGCTAGTTGAGGCCAAGCCCTGAGAGCATTGAATATCGCTCTCAGTTCCAGAATGTTTATCGGGAGAAGAGACTCTTCCCGAGACCATAGTCCCTGAGCTTTCAGGGATTTCCAGACCGCGCCCCAGCCCACTAGACTGGCGTCGGTCGTGACAATGACCCACTCTGGTCTGTGGAAGCTCATTCCCTGGGACAGGTGGTCCAGGGTTAGCCACCAACGGAGTGAGTGTCTGGTCTTCTGATCTACTTGAATCACTGGAGACAAGTCTGTATAGTCCCCATTCCACTGTTTCAGCATGCACAGTTGTAATGGTCTTAGATGAATTCGCGCAAAAGGAACTATGTCCATTGCTGCAACCATCAATCCTACTACTTCCATGCACTGAGCTACGGAAGGACGAGGAATAGAATGAAGAACTTGACAAGTTTTGACTTTCTGACTTCTGTCAGGAAAATCCTCATTTCTAAGGAATCTATTATTGTTCCCAAGAAGGGAACTCTTGTCGACGGAGACAGGGAACTTTTTTCTATGTTCCCCTTCCATCCGTGAGATCTGAGAAAGGCCAGAACGATGTCTGTGTGAGCCTTTGCCTTTGAAAGAGACGACGCTTGTATTAGAATGTCGTCCAAGTACGGTACTACTGCAATGCCCCTTGGTCTTAGAACCGCTAGAAGGGATCCGATTACCTTTGTCAAAATCCTTGGAGCAGTGGCTAACCCGAATGAAAGGGCCACAAACTGGTAATGTTTGTCCAGAAAGGCGAACCTTAGGAACTGATGATGTTCTTTGTGGATAGGAATATGTAGATACGCATCCTTTAGATCCACGGTAGTCATAAATTGACCTTCCTGGATTGTGGGTAGAATCGTTCGAATGGTTTCCATCTTGAACGATGGTACTCTGAGAAATTTGTTTTAGGATCTTTAAATCCAGAATTGGTCTGAACGTTCCCTCTTTTTTGGGAACTACGAACAGATTGGAATAAAATCCCATTCCTTGTTCCTTTATTGGAACTGGGTGTATCACTCCCATCTTTAACAGGTCTTCTACACAATGTAAGAATGCCTGTCTCTTTATTTGGTTTGAGGATAAGTGAGACATGTGGAACCTTCCCCTTGGGGGTAGTTCCTTGAATTCCAGAAGATAACCCTGAGAAACTATTTCTAGTGTCCAGGGATCCTGAACATCTCTTGCCCAAGCCTGAGCAAAGAGAGAGAGTCTGCCCCCTACTAGATCCGGTCCCGGATCGGGGGCTACACCTTCATGCTGTTTTATAAGCAGCAGCAGGCTTCTTGGCCTGCTTACCCTTGTTCCAGCCTTGCGCCGGTTTCCAGGCTGGTTTGGTTTGAGAGGCATTACCATCTTGTTTAGAGGATGCAGAGTTAGAGGTCCGTTCCTGAAATTGCGAAAGGAACGAAAATTAGACTTATTCTTGGCTTTGAAAGGCCTATCTTGTGGGAGGGCATGGCCCTTTCCCCCAGTGATGTCTGAAATAATCTCTTTCAATTCTGGCCCAAAGAGAGTCTTACCCTTGAAGGGGATATTAAGCAATTTTGTCTTGGAAGATACATATGCTGACCAAGACTTTAGCCAAAGCGCTCTGCGCGCCACAATTGCAAACCCTGAATTTTCCGCCGCTAATCTAGCTAGTTGCAAAGTGGCATCTAAAATAAAAGAATTAGCCAACTTGAGTGTGTGAACTCTGTCCATAACCTCCTCATACAGAGTCTCTCTACTGAGCGACTTTTCTAGTTCCTCGAACCAGAACCACGCTGCTGTAGTGACAGGGACAATGCACGAAATGGGTTGCAGGAGGTAACCTTGCTGTACAAAAATCTTTTTAAGCAAACCCTCCAATTTTTTATCCATAGGATCTTTGAAAGCACAATTATCCTCGATAGGAATAGTAGTGCGCTTGTTTAAAGTAGAAACTGCCCCCTCGACCTTAGGGACTGTCTGCCATAAGTCCTTTCTGGGGTCGACCATAGGAAATAATTTCTTAAATATAGGAGGGGGGACAAAAGGTATGCCGGGCTTCTCCCACTCCTTATTCACTATATCCGCCACCCGCTTGGGTATAGGAAAAGCGTCAGGGTGCACCGGAACCTCTAGGAACTTGTCCATCTTGCATAATTTTTCTGGAATGACCAGGTTGTCACAATCATCCAGAGTAGATAACACCTCCTTAAGCCGTGCGCGGAGATGCTCTAATTTAAATTTAAATGTCACAACATCAGGTTCTGCTTGTTGAGAAATTTTACCTGAATCTGAAATTTCCCCATCCGACAAAACCTCCCTCATGACCCCTTCAGATTGGTGTGAGGGTATGACAGAGCAATTATCATCAGCGCCCTCCTGCTCTACAGTGTTTAAAACAGAGCAATCACGCTTTCTCTGATATGCAGGCATTTTGGATAAAATATTTGCTATGGAGTTATCCATTACTGCCGTTAATTGTTGCATAGTAATAAGCATTGCTGCGCTAGAGGTACTAGGGGCCTCCTGCGTGGGCAAAACTGGAGTAGACACAGAAGGAGATGATGTAGAACTATGTCTACTTCCTTCATCTGATGAATCATCTTGGGCAACTTTACTATCTGTGGCAATACTTTCCTTACTTTGTTTGGACGCTATGGCACAATTATCACACAATTTTGAAGGGGGACACACATTGATCTTCAAACATATAGAACATAGCTTATCTGAAGGTGCAGACATGTTAAACAGGCTTAAACTTGTCAAAAAAGTACAAAAACCGTTTTAAAACAAAACCGTTACTGTCTCTTTAAATTTTAAACAGTGCACACTTTATTACTGAATATGTGAAAAAGTATGAAGGAATTGTTCAAAATTTACCAAATTTTCACCACAGTGTCTTAAAGCATTCAAAGTATTGCACACCAATTTTCAGAGCTTTAACCCTTAAAATAAACCCTCTACAGTCCCAGCTACAGCCTTTGCTGCGACTTTACCAAACCCAGGGGGGACTACGATACCAGATGAAGCCTTCTAGGAACTTTTCCAACTACTTTCAGATCCTCACACATGCATCTGCATGTCTTGCTCTCAAAAGTAACTGCGCATTAATGGCGCGAAAATGAGGCTCAGCCTACAACTGGGAAGGCCCTTCCTGACTGGAAAGGTGTCTAACACAGTGCCTGACGTTAAAAAACGTTCCCCAAGCTTATAAGTGTGAATTACAAGCATAAACATGTATAAAATACCCAAATAAAGCAATCGATTTTGCCCATAAAAGTGTCTACCAGTTTTATAGCCCATATTAAGCCCTTTATTCTGTTTGAGACTAAGAAAATGGCTTACCGGTCCCCATGAGGGGAAATGACAGCCTTCCAGCATTACACAGTCTTGTTAGAAATATGGCTAGTCATACCTTAAGCAGAAAAATCTGCTGTTTCCCCCAACTGAAGTTACTTCATCTCAACAGTCCTATGTGGAAACAGCAAACGATTTTAGTTACTGTCTGCTAAAATCATCTTCCTCTCACAAACAGAACTCTTCATCTTTTTCTGTTTCAGAGTAAATAGTACATACCAGCACTATTTTAAAATAACAAACTCTTGATAGTAGAATTAAAAAACTACAACTAAACACCACATACTCTTAACCATCTCCGTGGAGATGTTGCCTGTGCAACGGCAAAGAGAATGACTGGGGTGGGCGGAGCCTAGGAGGGACTATATGGACAGCTTTGCTGGGACTCTTTGCCATTTCCTGTTGGGGAAGAGATATTCCCACAAGTAAGGATGACGCCGTGGACCGGACACACCAATGTTGGAAAAAGTACAGTATTTTTACTTAATTTTGCTATACAATAAATGCATTCTACAAAGTGGATGCTTAGATCCTACAAAAGCCTTTAAATATTATTTTATACCTATCTACAGAGGTGTTAAAATGTAAAATATTTCATTTTAGTCCATGTTAATGACAAAATGTGCAAATGATGTTTAGTGTGATCACTGTTTAACTTTTGATTTGGTTGCATGAGTGAAGCTTCTACTGAAATTATTTATTAATTAGGGTTTCTTGAGGGGAAAACATTATTTGTACATTATGACGTTAATATGGCTGCTGAAATGAAAAATTCAGCACTGGAATATTTTTTTGTTTGTTTTTCTTGCTTGCTGGTTGCTTTAAAATATCTCAAAACAAATTGTTTGCATTTGCTGCAGTATTCGCAGTGCTTGTTTAGATCCTAACAAAGCCTATAAAAATAGTATCTAGGGGGCTGTGTCCACGTAGCTTCTCTGGAAATATGCATTTCCATGAGCTCTGGAAGAAAAGCTGATAATCCGCCGATTTTTGGTTTTAAATTTACAGTATTTGCATCATTCCCAAACGATTTAATTATACCTCATTTTGAGAGGACCTGGAGAATATAACGCAAACGTATTAAGGGACAAACTGGGCCTTCTGTGATGACTACAAGCAAGCCAGCAACTCCACCCCCCGGATCTCCGGGGTATCTTGCCACTTTAGAACTGAGGAAGTCTAAATCTCTAGACCGTAACCCCATACAATGCCAAAGGAGGACATATTAGAACATCTCAACAAACAGTATTCTAAATTAGAGAATAGGCTCCTATCAATACTGGACATGTATTGGAGCAATAAGAGGCAAAAAGAGCAGACGTATGCTCAGGAGTGTGCATGTGACTGGAGCACTGTATGGCAGCAGTTTTGCAAGACTGTTATCCATTTGCAAGAGCGCTAGGTGGCGGAACTATTTCCTACCATGTAGTGCTCCAGACACCTATCTTCATATCTCTTCAACAAAGAATAACATGTGAATGACGCAAATTTGATAAAAGTAAATTTGAAACTTTTTTTTTAAAATTGTATCACTTTAAACTGCTAATGCACACTTCTAAAGGCTAACCCTGCTACATATATTTCCCTAATTGGCTTTAACAGATAAGAATAGTGTGACGATTAAGCCTATCCACCCAGCCATCACTATGGGGAGAGTGTGGGCATGAAGGGGTTAATAGCACGCATCAACTGGTTCCCTTAAACTTTTAGCTCTACAAAGGACCTAAAGGGACACAAAATTAACCTCCAAATCCTGCCTACACCACCCCAGATTACTAATGATGCCACCACCAAGAGTTTTGAATAAGGGTGTCTTGGAAACCCAATAACTCACACAATTAACAATTAGGTAACGTGCCTTTAACCTTGTCTCAACAACAGAGTGTGAATTCAGATATTAGAGCCTAAAGACAGAATTGTATTATTTATATGTTTAATAACAAAAACAGAATTTATGTTTACCTGATAAATTACTTTCTCCAACGGTGTGTCCGGTCCACGGCGTCATCCTTACTTGTGGGATATTCTCTTCCCCAACAGGAAATGGCAAAGAGCCCAGCAAAGCTGGTCACATGATCCCTCCTAGGCTCCGCCTTCCCCAGTCATTCGACCGACGTAAAGGAGGAATATTTGCATAGGAGAAATCATATGATACCGTGGTGACTGTAGTTAGAGAAAATAAATCATCAGACCTGATTAAAAAACCAGGGCGGGCCGTGGACCGGACACACCGTTGGAGAAAGTAATTTATCAGGTAAACATAAATTCTGTTTTCTCCAACATAGGTGTGTCCGGTCCACGGCGTCATCCTTACTTGTGGGAACCAATACCAAAGCTTTAGGACACGGATGATGGGAGGGAGCAAATCAGGTCACCTAGATGGAAGGCACCACGGCTTGCAAAACCTTTCTCCCAAAAATAGCCTCAGAAGAAGCAAAAGTATAAAATTTGTAAAATTTGGTAAAAGTGTGCAGTGAAGACCAAGTCGCTGCCTTACATATCTGATCAACAGAAGCCTCGTTCTTGAAGGCCCATGTGGAAGCCACAGCCCTAGTGGAATGAGCTGTGATTCTTTCAGGAGGCTGCCGTCCGGCAGTCTCATAAGCCAATCTGATGATGCTTTTAAGCCAAAAAGAGAGAGAGGTAGAAGTTGCTTTTTGACCTCTCCTTTTACCAGAATAAACAACAAACAAGGAAGATGTTTGTCTGAAATCCTTTGTAGCCTCTAAATAGAACTTTAGAGCACGAACTACATCCAAATTGTGCAACAAACGTTCCTTCTTTGAAACTGGATTCGGACACAAAGAAGGCACAACTATCTCCTGGTTAATATTTTTGTTAGAAACAACTTTCGGAAGAAAACCAGGTTTAGTACGCAAAACCACCTTATCTGCATGGAACACCAGATAAGGAGGAGAACACTGCAGAGCAGATAACTCTGAAACTCTTCTAGCAGAAGAAATTGCAACCAAAAACAAAACTTTCCAAGATAATAACTTGATATCTACGGAATGTAAGGGTTCAAACGGAACCCCTTGAAGAACTGAAAGAACTAAATTGAGACTCCAAGGAGGAGTCAAAGGTTTGTAGACAGGCTTGATTCTAACCAGAGCCTGAACAAAAGCCTGAACATCTGGCACAGCCGCCAGCTTCTTGTGAAGTAAAACAGATAAAGCAGAAATCTGTCCCTTCAAAGAACTTGCAGATAATCCTTTCTCCAAACCCTCTTGTAGAAAGGACAGAATCTTAGGAATTTTTACCCTGTTCCATGGGAATCCTTTTGATTCGCACCAACAGATATATTTTTTCCATATTTTATGGTAAATTTTTCTAGTTACAGGCTTTCTAGCCTGAATAAGAGTATCAATGACAGAATCTGAGAACCCACGCTTTGATAAAATCAAGCGTTCAATCTCCAAGCAGTCAGTTGGAGTGATGCCAGATTCGGATGTTCGAACGGACCTTGAACAAGAAGGTCCCGTCTCAACGGTAGCTTCCATGGTGGAGCCGATGACATATTCACCAGGTCAGCATACCAAGTTCTGCGTGGCCACGCAGGAGCTATCAAGATCACCGAAGCCCTCTCCTGATTGATCCTGGCTACCAGCCTGGGAATGAGAGGAAACAGTGGGAACACATAAGCTAGGTTGAAGGTCCAGGGCGCTACTAGTGCATCTACTAGAGTCGCCTTGGGATCCCTGGATCTGGACCCGTAGCAAGGAACCTTGAAGTTCTGACGAGACGCCATCAGATCCATGTCTGGAAAACCCCATAATTGAGTTATTTGGGCAAAGATTTCCGGATGGAGTTCCCACTCCCCCGGATGAAATGTCTGACGACTCAGAAAATCCGCTTCCCAATTTTCCACTCCTGGGATGTGGATTGCAGACAAGTGGCAGGAGTGAAGCTCCGCCCATTGAATTACTTTGGTCACTTCTTCCATCGCCAGGGAACTCCTTGTTCCCCCCTGATGGTTGATATATGCAACAGTCGTCATGTTGTCTGATTGAAACCTTATGAATTTGGCCTTTGCTAGTTGAGGCCATGCCTTGAGAGCATTGAATATCGCTCTCAGTTCCAGAATGTTTATCGGGAGAAGAGATTCTTCCCGAGACCATAGACCCTGAGCTTTCAGGTGTTTCCAGACCGCGCCCCAGCCCACCAGGCTGGCGTCGGTCGTTACAATGACCCACTCTGGTCTTCTGAAGCTCATCCCTTGGGACAGGTTGTCCAGGGTCAGCCACCAACGGAGTGAATCTCTGGTCCTCTGATCTACTTGGATCGTCGGGGACAAATCTGTATAATCCCCATTCCACTGTCTGAGCATGCACAGTTGTAATGGTCTTAGATGAATTCGCGCAAAAGGAACTATGTCCATTGCCGCAACCATCAAACCTATTACTTCCATGCACTGCGCTATGGAAGGAAGAAGAACAGAATGAAGTACTTGACAAGATCTTAGAAGTTTTGATTTTCTGGCTTCTGTCAGAAAAATCTTCATTTCCAAGGAGTCTATTATTGTTCCCAAGAAGGGAACTCTTGTTGACGGGAATAGAGAACTTTTTTCTACGTTCACTTTCCACCCGTGAGATCTGAGAAAGGCTAGGACATTGTCCGTATGAGCCTTTGCTTGAGGTAGAGACGACGCTTGAATCAGTATGTCGTCCAAGTAGGGTACTACTGCAATGCCCCTTGGCCTTAGCACCGCTAGAAGGGACCCTAGTACCTTTGTGAAAATTCTTGGAGCAGTGGCTAGTCCGAATGGAAGTGCCACAAACTGGTAATGCTTGTCCAGAAAGGCGAATCTTAGGAACCGATGATGTTCCTTGTGGATAGGAATATGTAGATACGCATCCTTTAAATCCACCGTGGTCATGAATTGACCTTCCTGGATGGTAGGAAGAATTGTCCGAATGGTTTCCATCTTGAACGATGGGACCTTGAGAAATTTGTTTAGGATCTTGAGATCCAAAATTGGCCTGAATGTTCCCTCTTTTTTGGGAACTATGAACAGATTGGAGTAAAACCCCATCCCTTGTTCTCCTAATGGAACAGGATGAATCACTCCCATCTTTAACAGGTCTTCTACACAATGTAAGAATGCCTGTCTTTTTTATTTGGTCTGAAGACAATTGAGACCTGTGGAACCTTCCCCTTGGGGGTAGTTCCTTGAATTCCAGGAGATAACCTTGAGAAACTATTTCTAGCGCCCAAGGATCCTGAACATCTCTTGCCCAAGCCTGAGCGAAGAGAGAGAGTCTGCCCCCCACCAGATCCGGTCCCGGATCGGGGGCCAGCATCTCATGCTGTCTTGGTAGCGGTAGCGGGCTTCTTGGCCTGCTTACCTTTGTTCCAGCCTTGCATCGGTCTCCAGGCTGGCTTGGTTTGAGAAGAATTACCCTCTTGCTTAGAGGATGTAGAATTTGAGGCTGGTCCGTTTCTGCGAAAGGGACGAAAATTTGTTTTATTTTTAGCCTTAAAAGACCTATCCTGAGGAAGGGCGTGGCCCTTTCCCCCAGTGATGTCTGAAATAATCTCTTTCAAGTCAGGGCCAAACAGCGTTTTCCCCTTGAAAGGGATGTTAAGCAATCTGTTCTTGGAGGACACATCCGCTGACCAAGACTTCAGCCAAAGCGCTCTGCGCGCCACAATAGCAAAACCTGAATTTTTCGCCGCTAATCTAGCTAATTGCAAAGTGGCGTCTAAGGTAAAAGAGTTAGCCAACTTAAGTGCTTGAACTCTGTCCATAACCTCCTCATAAGAGGATGCTTGATTGAGCGACTTTTCTAGTTCCTCGAACCAGAAACACGCTGCTGTAGTGACAGGAACAATGCATGAAATTGGTTGTAGAAGGTAACCTTGCTGAACAAACATCTTTTTAAGCAAACCCTCTAATTTTTTATCCATAGGATCTTTAAAAGCACAACTATCTTCTATAGGGATAGTGGTGCGTTTGTTTAGAGTAGAAACCGCCCCCTCGACCTTGGGGACTGTCTGCCATAAGTCCTTCCTGGGGTCGACCATAGGAAATAATTTCTTAAATATAGGGGGAGGGACAAAAGGTATGCCGGGCCTTTCCCATTCTTTATTTACAATGTCCGCCACCCGCTTGGGTATAGGAAAAGCTTCGGGGGGCACCGGGACCTCTAGGAACCTGTCCATCTTACATAATTTCTCTGGAATGACCAAATTGTCACAATCATCCAGAGTAGATAACACCTCCTTAAGCAGAGCGCGGAGATGTTCCAATTTAAATTTAAATGTAATAACGTCAGGTTCAGCTTGTTGAGAAATTTATCCTGAATCTGAAATTTCTCCCTCAGACAAAACCTCCCTAGCCCCTTCAGACTGGTGTAAGGGCATGTCAGAACCATTATCATCAGCGTCCTCATGCTCTTCAGTATCTAAAACAGAGCAGTCGCGCTTTCGCTGATAAGTGGGCATTTTGGCTAAAATGTTTTTAATAGAATTATCCATTACAGCCGTTAATTGTTGCATAGTAAGGAGGATTGGCGCACTAGATGCACTAGGGGCCTCCTGAGTGGGCAAGACTGGTGTAGACATAGAAGGGGATGATGCAGTACCATGCTTACTCCCCTCACTTAAGGAATCATTTTGGGCAACATTATTATCAGTGGCATCATTGTCCCTACTTTGTTTGTCACATTCATCACATATATTTAAATGGATAGGAACCTTGGCTTTCGAACATACAGAACATCGTCTATCTGATAGTTCAGACATGTTAATAGGCATAAACTTGATAACAAAGCACAAAAAACGTTTTAAAATAAAACCGTTGGGGGCGGAGCCTGGCCAAGCAGGGAAATGGCCGCACACTAACTAGGCTCCGTAGCCAAGTTTCTCCTAAGGGGGTCTAAACACCAAGTTCCCGGTAACTTAAATTGCTCCCACACTATCTAGAGCATCCCTGAGTACCTGGGATAGATCTGATTCAGATATAAGACAACAGCGTGCGAGACGTGAGCAAAGAGGCATTTGTAGCGGCCCAGATCACCTACTCTACATGCAGCTGCCTTAGATCACATAACCCTCATGTGATCCAACCATCGCTGGTGATAAAGAATGTTACCCGACTGAGCTGTCAGCCGACATACCAACTTAACTCCACTACATAAAAGCTCACCGCAAAAAGACCCGGAATCAGCAGACGCCATTGCGACGCAGGCCCAGATCTAGGCAGCAAGACACACTACGCAGTTACTGCGTAGCTCCGGTTGCGGACTTTCACCCGACCGGACAAACATCGAAGCACTGATTTGGCCTGCAGCATACGACTTCAAAGCGGCAGCCTCTCGACACACTGGGCCCTTGATTTAGAAAGTGAGTACTACTCCGATGAGGGCCAGCAATCTAATAAATTAAAGGCAAGACAAGAACACAAGGAGACCGGAGGTAAAGTACATACAGCTCCCATCTTCCATTAACACCCACAGCCCTACAAAAACAAAATAAGGCGCAAAGATAGGCTTTATGAACATTAAACCAAACTTTGCCTCACATCAGACACAGCCTATATTTGGTGCGGTACGTACAATTTAAGCTGAAGCACCCTAGGCCTGCTTTGACTCTTCAAACAGGGGCTCTCCGGTCAAAACAGGGGTGATTTGGAATGCCCGGTAAACGGGCACCTAGAATGGAAAAACCACTGAAAAATACCACCCTCAATCAATATTTAAAAACAGTGGAATCCCAAACTGAAAAAGGCCCTGATCCCTCTGAGACACAAGCTCAGGCCTCAATGCAGGACACATCACACAACAATAGCCCCTTTATAACAAGAGAAGATCTTAAAAACCTATCATCCAAGGATGATATTAAAGAAGTGCTGAACGAGGTCAGGGGCTTGTTTGGTGAACTACGAAAAGATATCTCTCAAATAAAACAAAAAGTCGCCAAATTGGAAAACATACAGACTTTGTTGTGTGATGATGTACAACAATCTACAAAACAAATACACAACCATGAAGAAAATATTAACTTTTTATTAGACAAAATCGAAGATCTCGACAACAGAAACAGACGAAACAATTTGAGAGTCAGGGGGATCCCTGAATCCATCATCCCATCTGCCATATCTGGCTGTCTGCAAGATTTGTTTCGCACCATCAAAGGCACTCCATCTGCACCAGATATGATCCTAGAAAGGGCGCATAGGGCCCTTAGGCCTAAACCAGCGGGGAAAGCTCCACCAAGAGACATCATAGTTCGCTTCTTGAATTTCCTTGACAAAGAAGAAGTACTGAAGAGCGCAAGAGTTAAATCCCCTGTCACATATGCAGGCATCAAGATTCAAATATTCTCTGACATTAGCCCTGCCACCCTCCAGAAACGCCGAGACCTGAGATTTATTACAGATACTCTCCGGGCAGAAGGTATTCAATACCGCTGGGGGTTCCCAGTAAGTTTAATTACCACAAAAAATGGGGAAACGACAATTTACCGTGGACCAGATGACCTTCATAGGCTTAATGAAAAATTTGGCCTAAAGATCTCTTTCCCAGATACAGTAGCAGACGACTCTAGAAACACTTTCTCCTCTCAACCAGATGATAACCAACCTTCTGCTCCCCCGCCTAGATGAGGTATCGTATATAGTTTAGATAACCACTTTAACAACCATTACCTCCTTTGGAAAAGACTTAACAGTTCATGCCTTAGGTGGCTGTATAAAAGATAGAGACTAGAATGTGAAACTTTGTGTTTTCTTTAAAGGACATTGGGGTTTACATGTATCACCCCAAACTGGACTTTTCCTTTTAATCACTGTTACAAAATAGTAAATGTCAGTTTACATGCAATGTGTAAGCCTTAGATCACTTTAACTCATTCCAGATTAAAAGCAGTCTACCAAAATAACTATGTTTATGTTACTAACTTAATCTGTTTTAGATAGCAATGTTAACTTACTCATGATATACAGGTATTCTTTACAGCCACATTATAATGTTAACTCTTATTAGATTCATGAGTTGTTGGTTCTCTAGATTGTAATATTTTATTTGTAACCATTGATGACTTGATGTGTTCACCAGTTTGAATTGACATTTTATCCTATCTTCAAAGACAGCTGGGTTTATGTTGGTAATGGAATAATAAGATATGCACATAATACATAACTAGCTAATGGAACAGCATATACGCACTGTGCATACAAAATGTACTAGCCTTATAACTAATCCTGAGCATACCAGAGTTGTTTAATAATTTACCTTTCCATCTTCTGTCGATGATAGCATATGAGTCTATATAATATATTATCATATTTACTGTTTGTTTACTTATGACAAGTTCATCGACTTAATTAGGTTTGCCATCTTTTTCACTCTGTAATATATCTTCATCTCCATCCTGCTAACCCCTAGAACATTACTAGACACCGATTTAAACATTTCTGATAACACACAACCAACAATTTATGCTTCCACACAACGCCAGAAATACCATGACACTTAGAAAACCACACTCCTAGACTAACATGCTAAACAACTGTCTGGCTCTCCATGCCACAAACCAAAAAGAACCATTTCAAATCAGATTAACTTTTTCTATATGGACCCCCTAGACCGGGAACTACACTGTTTATAACACAAGACGTATACCCTTCAACGACCCCTAGGAGACAAGGCTCTTTCCTCTCTCTTTTCACAAGTAACCGTACTCACCTCTCAGTAGGAAGGTTACGAGAAACACTCTTTACTACTAAACCTATAGAAACTTTTCCCCTCTTACTCTCTCTCTCAGACACTCCTTTTATCACCTTTTCATTTTTCCACTACACTAACTCACACTTAACCCTTCCTACCCCCCACACCCACCTCTCCTCAACCACTTCTCCCTCCCTCTTCCCCCTTTTTTTTTTTTTTTTTTTTTTTTTCTCCCCAATAATGGCATGTAAAACCATTAAATTCATAACCATTAATGCTAAGGGTTTAAATAGCCCCACGAAACGTAACATTGTATTGAAAGACCTCAACAGATTAGGTGGGGATATTGTCCTACTGCAAGAATCTCATTTTAGGAAAGGCCACGAACCAAAGTGGCACAACAAAGACTACCCCACTGCCTTCTTCGCCTCTGGCCCTAATAAAAAGAACGGTGTAGGTATTTTAATTAAAGGATCTATACCATTTCAATTGATACATACAGACAAAGACCAGGAGGGCAGATTTATTATTATCCATGGGCTACTATACGGACGCCCTATCACAATTGTAAACACCTATTTTCCTAACAAAGACCAAAAGACATTCATGAGACACCTGACTAATCACATAATGGATCAGAAGAAAGGCCCACTCATTATGGGTGGGGACTTTAACACCCCTATGGACCCTAAACTAGATACATCAGGAGGTAGTTCTACTATACCTAAAAGAGACCTCAAGTGCATTAACCATCTCCTCAGAGAATTGGCTGTCCATGACGTATGGAGGCTATCTAACCCGACTAGAAAAGACTACACCTTTTTTTCTCACCCCCATGGGGTGTACTCCCGATTAGATTATTTCTTTGCGGACCCACTAATATTATCCACAATAAAAATGTCTAAAATTCTACCTATCACCTGGTCAGACCACGCACCAGTCTTGTGCGTGGTAGAATGGCCAGAAACACCTCTTGCCCCGTTCCAATGGCGACTAGATGATCATTTATTGGACGACCCTCTGGTCAGAATAGACCTAGAAAAAGCCATCCCAGAATATTTCCAAATTAACAAAGCTAATGTGACCTCCGAAGTGAACAGGTGGGAAGCACACAAATGTGTGATCAGGGGGATTCTGATTAAACACAAAGCCAGAATACGCAAATTACACAGAGAAAAATATAATGATTTGCTACATAGTCTATCAGAGGCAGAAAGAGCTCATAAACAGAAACCTGAGGATACAACCCTTCTAGACCTACTATCACAAGCCCGCACAAAGGTTAGGGACTTTCTACACCTAGACCAACAAAAGCAATCCCTAGCACTTAAACAGCACTTTTACACATATGGGAATAAGGCAGGCCGCTTACTCGCTAGATCCCTCAAGCGCAAACACTTAAAATCATATATCCTCACTTTAACAGACAAAAAAGGACACACTAAGACTGACAGCTTCAGTATAGCAGAAACTTTTAGAAAATATTATGAAACTTTATACAACATTGCCAGACCTTCAGATATTAAGAATCAAGACCATAGGTATCAGGGATCTCCTGACGTACATAAATATGTCTCTGACTTGGAACTTCCCCACTTAGACTCCACAGATTCAACATCACTTGACCGCCCTATCACATGCGAGGAAGTCTTACTAGCAATAAAACACACCCCAACAGGAAAGAGTCCCGGACCTGATGGTTTCGGCAGTAAATATTACAGAATGTACTCTACTGACCTATCACCCCATCTCACACAATTATTTAATATCATTGATGAAGTGGGCAGCTTCTCCAAGCATATGCTTGAAGCATACATCACGGTCTTACCCAAACCGGGTAAACCACCCACAAAACCCGAAAATTTTAGACCAATCTCCCTACTTAACACAGACGTAAAAATTTATGCTAAAATACTGGCGGACAGACTCAATAGGATACTCCCCAAACTTGTGAACCCTGATCAAGTAGGCTTTGTACCAGGTCGCGAAGCAAAAGACAACACGTTAAGGATACTCCAACTAATCTCATATGCCCGAAATAAACAGATCCCTATGATTTTGGTTTCTACAGATGCCGAGAGGGCCTTCGACAGGGTCAATTGGGGCTTTCTCGGCTCTGTTCTACAACATATGAACATTAGCAGCAAATTTATTTCCAAGATATTCGCACTGTACTCTAATCCTACAGCTAAGGTGAGAGTTAACGACATCCTGTCAGATCCCTTCCAGATCACCAACGGCACGAGGCAGGGGTGCCCATTGTCCCCAATCCTATTCGCCCTTTCCGTGGAAGCATTAGCTCATAAAGTTAGGCAAAACCCCCAGATTAGTGGCATCAAAATTAATGACTCAGAACATAAAATGGCGCTATATGCCGACGATATCTTGTTTATGCTAACCAACGCAGAGACCTCTTTGACAACACTACTTGACGAATTTGGCGTATATGGTAGATTCTCTAATTTCCATCTAAATGCTTCCAAATCGGAAATTTTAAACATTAATGCACCCTTGGAAACTATACTCAAAATAAAATCTAACAGCCCCCTGGTCGTCCAACCTCACAAAATGAAATACCTCGGCATACATCTGACGGCAGATCCAAAAGACCTATTCACACACAACTACAAGCCACTACAAGAACAAATCACAGCTGATTTATCCAGCTGGAGCAACAAACAGATATCATGGTTGGGTAGAGTCCAAGTAGTAAAAATGACCATCTTACCTCGCATTCTGTATGTATTACAAACACTACCTTCTCCATTACCCAGACACTACATACCAAACCTTCAAGAGATCATAGGACAATATATTTGGCAAAAACTTAGGCCTCGCATCCCAAAAGCTACTATGTTCCTCCCTAGACACAGAGGAGGACTAGGGGTACCAAACATAGAAACCTACAGACACGCAACAATTCTGCAACGCCTGGTGGAGTGGTGTTATAACTCAACAGATAAACGGTGGATCCAACTTGATAGAACAATTCTAAACTCAGAAAATATGGGAATATGGGCTTGGATTACTCCAAAACTAAGACCCATAGAAATCTCAAAATACCCACTGTGGAGCGAGCTGTTCCTACTATGGGACAAACTCCTTAAAACGTCCAATCATCTCTCCACCATGCTTTCCCCAATGACGCCATACAGGAACAACCCTGACTTACCGACCATAGGCTTTCCCCCCCCGAACAACCCCTCCCCACACATACAAGAACTCACCCTAAAAAGTATACTAGAAGGTGGCAAACTGATACAAAGGGAAAATCTGGCGAGCTCTGGGGGGGGTCCTCCCCCACCATGGTTCGCCTATACACAATTAGCACACTTTGTTCAAACACATAAGAAAAGAGAAGAATTCAATCGCCCCCTAACCAGATTCGAAAATTTATGTTCCCAACAAATCCAACCCAGACACACTATATCTAAATTGTACAACATGCTTCTGACCAACAGCGGCAAAGCATATCCTTCCTTCACCCACAAATGGGCTAAAGACCTAGAAAGAGATATCAGCCAGGAGGCATGGGATCAGGCCCTACAATGCAATAAAGAAGCCACAATTTCCTCTAACATAATGGAAATGAATTTTAAATTACTGGCGAGGTGGTACCTTACACCAGCCAGAATACGTCATATATACAAAAAGAGTAGTGGCAGATGTTGGAGGGGTTGTGGGGAAGAGGCAGACTTAGTACACATTTGGTGGACATGTAGGGATATGGAGAGTTTCTGGTCTGGGATATTCTCCGAAATAGACACCAAACTCAATATCCAATTACAAAAAGACCCAGGCATCCTTATCTATCTCGACATCCCTAAAATCCGTAGTAAACCTAAAAAACTCCTACTATATATTATGTTAAACAGTGCTAAACTCCTTATACCACAAAGATGGAAATCAAGTGCAGTTCCTTCTCTTGAACACTGGAAAGAGCAGGTCTCTTCCATGCTTCAGATAGAAAGATATCAACATATGAAAAACGGTACAATGGAAATACATGAGGCAATGATGGAACTATGGATTCCATCTATGGCTACCTGCCATGGTTAAACAACTATACCCCCTTAGACGGAATAATTTTTTACCCCAATCTCCCCTTTTTTTTTTTTTTTTTTTTTTTTTTTTCTTCCCCTCCCCCTTCTCTCCTCCTCCTCCCCCTTGACCTCCTACTCCATTCCTTCCCTCCTCTTTCCCCCCCCACCCCCTTCTTCTTCCTCTCTATCTCCCTTCTCCCACATATACACCTTTACTGATACTTTTTTCTTGATATTAACATTCTGTACCTACAGAAGACTTATCAAAATAGTTATCTAAGAATTGTTATATGAATACTAATGAATAGTTAACTTGTTAAGCTATAACTTATTACTATGTTAATGTTCACAATAAAAAATTGAAAAATGAGCTTTGGAAACACCAGAAAGGACAAAAAGACACAGACCACCAACTCAATATAACATCGCTGATTGTAATGTATAATATGTGTAAACATGAAACAGTCTGTGCCTCTGTATTACCCTTTATTGTATGTTATAATTTTCCTTTATGCTCAATAAAAACTATTGAAATAAAATAAAACCGTTACTGTCTCTTTAAATTTTAAACTGAACACACTTTTTTACTGAATATACGCTAAAGTATGAAGGAAATGTTCAAAATTCACCAAAAGTTCACCACAGTGTCATAAAGCCTTAAAAGTATTGCACACCAAATTTGAAAGCTTTAACTCTTAAAATAACGGAACCGAAGCCGTTTTTACATTTAACCCCTATACAGTCCCTGGTATCTGCTTTGCTGAGACCCAACCAAGCCCAGAGGGGAATATGATACCAAATGACGCCTTCAATAAGCTTTTTCAGTGGATCTGAGCTCCTCACACATGCATCTGCATGCCTTGCTTCTCAAAAACAACTGCGCATTAGTGGCGCGAAAATGAGGCTCTGCCTATGACTAGAAAAGGCCCCCAGTGAAAAAGGTGTCCAATACAATGCCTGTCCGTTTTTTTAACAAAATTGCCAAGATTAAAATAACTCTCCAAAGTTATAAACCATTAAAAATGCTTATATAGTAATCGTTTTGGCCCAGAAAAATGTCTACCAGTCTTTAAAGCCCTTGTGAAGCCCTTTTATTCTTATATTGAAAATTAAGAAAATGGCTTACCGGATCCCATAGGGAAAATGACAGCTTCCAGCATTACCAAGTCTTGTTAGAAATGTGTCATACCTCAAGCAGCCAAAGTCTGCTCACTGTTTCCCCCAACTGAAGTTAATTCCTCTCAACAGTCCTGTGTGGAAACAGCCATCGATTTTAGTAACGGTTGCTAAAATCATTTTCCTCTTACAAACAGAAATCTTCATCTCTTTTCTGTTTCAGAGTAAATAGTACATACCAGCACTATTTTAAAATAACAAACTCTTGATTGAAGAATAAAAACTACATTTAAACACCAAAAAAACTCTGAGCCATCTCCGTGGAGATGTTGCCTGTGCAACGGCAAAGAGAATGACTGGGGAAGGCGGAGCCTAGGAGGGATCATGTGACCAGCTTTGCTGGGCTCTTTGCCATTTCCTGTTGGGGAAGAGAATATCCCACAAGTAAGGATGACGCCGTGGACCGGACACACCTATGTTGGAGAAAGACAAATACAAGTTACACAGTGCCAAATTAAAATAAATAATACATGCAGAGATACAGTTCTTTAAAATAATTTGGGACACAAACACAAAACCTATACTTATCATCAAGCTTTCAGTAGGTCTGAAAGAACCTGCTTCAGGTGTTACTTCTTCTGTCCCAAGCAAGTTCTGAAAGTCTCCCCTTGTCTTGTGAAGACCATCGCCCCTGTGTTAATTTACGACTAGTTAACTACTCCCGCAAGTACTTAAAAGGACATGAAACCCCAAAATTCTCTTTCATGATTCAGATAGAGAATATAATATTAAACAAGTTTCTAATTTACTTCTATTATCTAATGTGTTTCCTTCTCTTAGTATCATTTGTTAAAGGACAGCAATGCACTAGTGGTTTCTATTTGAACACATGGGTGAGCCAATGACAATCGTTATATTTCTGCAGCCACCAATCAGCAGCTAGAACCTAGATTCTTTGCTGCACCTGAGTTTACCAAATGAACCTTTCAGCAAAGAATAACAAGAGAAGGAAGAAAATTAAATAATAGAAGTAAATTGGAAAGTTGTTTAATATTGTATTTTCTATCTGAATCATGAAATATTTTTTTTGGGTTTCATGTCCCTTTAACTCACAGTACTAAGAGATGGCAGGCACCAGAAAGAGGGGGTCTTTAGAACACTGCATTGCTTAACAAACACAGATATTACACAAAGAAAGAACTTTTTAAATTAACAATGGCAATGCTGAGACCACAATACCACCTCTGCTGGGTAGATAATCTAGGTATTAACTACACATCATAAGTGTATCATGACAAATAGCAAAACAATTAACTTTATGCTAACATTACCCCCGGGCCAGCCTTGTAAGCTGCAGACTCAAGCCCAGATTGGCTCCTCCAAATGAGGCAGGTGGTGGGTGGAGTTTGGCTATTGTAAAACAATTGCAGAAATGTTTCGAGTTGGCTGATATGGTATTCTATAGCAAGACAACAGAAGTGTCTTGTAATTACAAGGTGGTTACTGTCCCTTTAAGTCTGCACTTCTAATAGGAACTGAAGATGAAAGTCGACAATTTTCAGACTTACATTTTAGATTATACTACATCTATCTATATATCTATCTCTTTTCCTGGCAGGTGTGTGCAAAAGACTTTACAATTTGTTTGGTCAAATTTTAAATGTGTCACTGCCATAAACCATTGAATCTATAATCTAATTTTCTGTAGCAGAAACCAATGAAAGCATTTAGAAAATATGTTACAAATTAAAGGAAAATTCATTAAAAATATCAGACTAAATTGATATTAATGGGTTATGAAATCCAAAATGTTTCTTTCATGATTCAGATACAGGATACAAGTTTATTCAACTTCTAATTTACTAATGATCTTAAATCTGCTTCTTTCTCTCGACTTCCTTTGTTAAAGTAGGTGTAATGCACTACTGGGAGCTAGCTGAACACATCTGGTGAGCCAATGACACACAGCATGTATATGCAGCCACCATTGCTGCTTATGAGCCTACCAAGGTATGCTTTTCTACAAAGGGTATTGAAAGAACAAAGCAAATTATATAATAGAAGTAAACTGGAAAGGTGTTTAAAATTATAATGAAACTTTAATTTTGACTACAGTTAGCCACCAATAAGCAAGTGTAACACAGATTCTGAACCAAAAATGGGCCAGCTCCTAAGCTTTACATTCCTGATTTTGAAATAAAGATAGCAAGAGAACAAAAAAAAATGTATAATAGGAGTAAGTTGCTTAAAATTGAATGTTCTATCTGAATCATGAAAGAAAAAAAATTGGGAAAATATATGAAACAAAATAGGTGAACATTATGGTGAAGTTTTTTTTTTTAAAAAAAGGTACATAAAATAATAATAAAGGTACAGTATATAAAATAAAAAGAAAATTTATGTTTACCTGATAAATTTATTTATTTCTTGACATGATGGGGCCCATTTATCAAGCTCCGTAGAGAGCTTGTGGGCCCGTGTTTCTGGCGAGTCTTCAGACTCGCCAGAAACAGCAGTTATGAAGCAGCGGTGTAAAGACCGCTGCTCCATAACTCTGTCAAATTGTGATGGTCCATGTGGATGGGAACATGTAAGTAAGCGTCCTTCGTGATCATATTAACTGACCCTCTTGAACCCTAAGGAAGAATGGAACGAATAGTTTCCATCTTAAAGGACAGCGCTCTGAGAAACTTGATTAGACTCACGAGATCTAAAATTGGTCTGAAGGTTCCCTCCTTCTTGGAAACCACGAACAGATTGGAATAGAATCCCAGACCTCGTTTCTGCTTTGGAACAGAAACTATCACTCCCAGGTCTGAGATGTTCCCTACAAGTGTAAGAACGCCTCTCTTTTTGTCTGGTCTGCAGTCTTGAAAGCAGAAACCTGCCCCTGGGAGGAAAAATTCTTAAACTCCAGTTTGTATCCCTGGGACACAACGTCCACTGCCCAGGGATCTTGAACATCTCGACCCAAACTTAAACAAAGAAGGAAAGTCTGCCCCCCACAAGATCCGGTCCCGGATCGGAGGCAGGCCCTTCATGCTGTCTTTGAATCAACAGCAGGCTTTTGGATTGCTTTCCCCTATTCCAAGACTGATTGGGTCTCCATGAAGGCTTGGACTGCTCACGCTTGACGTCCTTTTTGTTTATTTCTGTTATCCTGAGAGAGGGAATGTCCCTTACCTCCCGTACTATCAGAGTTTTATCCGTCAAACCAGGTCTAAAGGTCTTTCCCTTTAAAGGAATCGCCAAAGGTTTAGACTTAGATGAGACATCTGCAGACCAAGATTTTACCATAACGTTCTGTGGGACAATATAGCAAAGCCTGAAATCTTAGCCCCCAGCTTAATAACCTGAAGGGAAGCATCTGTAATAAAGGAGTTGGTTAACTTAAAGGCCTTTATCCAATCCTGAATTTCTTCGAGGGGAATGTCTGTCCACATAGAAACAGACAACGCATCAAACCAGTATGCTGTCGCACTAGTGACGATAACACTTTAGGTTATACCTGTAAACCCTGGTGTAAATACATTCTTTTGAGCAACCCCTCTAACTTCTTATCCATAGGATCTTTAAAGAAACAAACATCTATCCTCTATGGGAATAGTAGTCCTCTGGCTAGCGTGGAAATTGCCCCTTTCACCTTGGGTATCGTCAGCCAAGACTCCTTAAAAGAGTCTGCTATAGGAAACATCCTTTTAAAAATAGGAGATGGAGAAAGAGGGATACCCGCTTTCTCCCATTCCTTAGCAATAGTCTCTGTAGCCCTTTCTGGTACAGGAATACTTCCACCATGTAGGGCACCTTGTTTAGTTTACTGGACTTTATAGGACTGACTACGCCGATAGAGATGTAAACATCCAAGGTAGCTAAAACCTCCTTAAGTAACAAACGGAGGTGTACAAGCTTAAACCTGAAGGAAACAACTTTCAGTATCAGATAAAGGCATTACTCTGTCTGAGTCTGAGATTTCCCCCTCCGATACTACCGAAGTATCTTCCTCTTCAGGGAAGAAACATTCGGAATAGCCACTACTGTATTAACAACTTTTATTTCCAGATTAAATACATTTCCTCTTGCGCTTTCCCTGCAGCATGGAAAAAGCAGACAATGCATCAGATATCGCTTATGACATTAGAGAAGCGATGTCTTGTAAGGTAACTTCTGGTGGAGTTTGAGAGGAAGCGCACTGCATGTGTGGGCGATAAAATTTGGGACACTTGAGGAGAAAGTTGTGGCATATATTGAACATTGTCATTAGACTCCTGAACAGCATCCGCCTTAGAAGGATTTGGTTCAGAAAAAAAATTAAAATCTATCCCTATAATTTAAAATTCTCTCAACACATGAGGAACAGAAAGGGATTGGTGGTTCCACATTGGCATCAAAAACATAAGGAACAAGTGACACTTTGCAGGGCCTCTTGGTCCATTCTGACTCACAATAGATGAATTAATCAAATAAAAGTCTTACATTTTTTAATAAAAATTAAAACAGAAAGTACACAAATACTGCAGAACCCCTCTACACCTCAGCTTAACCTTGCTGAAGGTGCCTACCTGCCCTTCTGACATTGGCTACAATCCTATTAAAAGATCCGAAACACAGCTGTAGCGCTGTCCGGTCCTAACACATGAGAAAAAACACTCTGAGGACTGTTATTATAACCCCTCCGTTCCTTCCGATAACAGGAAGTGTAGAGAAGTGGTGCGAAACCAAAATTGGCGCTACACATAGCTCTGCCCATCGTGGGCGTTTCAAAAAGCATTCTTCCGGTCGCCATCTTTACTGTTAAATTTAAGCCACTGGGAGATAATTAACATTCTGCCAAAGCTTCTTTATAACCTTCCTTAGCTTGCAAGACGGCTGCTTAGTCCGTGTGCCATATGCAGCAGTGAAACCACCTCATAGTGAGCCTGTCCCCAGCCCCAGTGATTTAAGCCACCATGTAGTAGTGAAAAACCACCTCATCCTGTCTATCTCCTCAGCCCCAGCCTAAAAAGTGCTGTCGATAATTCCCCTCCTTTTATCTATAGGAGGCTCTATATTCCAGGTAAATAAGTGCTCCACTTCCTCACCTTGCAAATCTGCCAGACAGCAGGGCAGCTCACCAGGTTTGAGAGGTCCTCTCCCTCACATAGTCCTGTGGAGAAAAGATAAAGCCTGAGTAATCTTACTTAGGCTATCAGTATTAGGGCAGCATAAATATATGGGAGGTGCAGTGAGAATTATGTCCCACAAGTTTCCATTGCTCTAAAGCCACCACTGCTCTACTGAAGAGACTGATATGGACTACGGCTACACCCTAGAACAAAGCAGCACAATCTTGTACTACTTAAAAAATAATAAACTCTTGATTGAAAAATCTTTTACTAACACCCAACTTTACCACTTCCTTGCTCTAACGTAGGAAAAGAGAATGACTGGGGTGGGAGGAAAGGGAGCTGATATTTAACAGCTTTGCTGTGGTGCTCTTTACCGCCTCCTGCTGGGCAGGAGTGATATTCCCAACAGTAATTATTGATGATCCGTGGACTCATCGTGTCATTAGAAAGAAAAATAGACTACAGTGATATTAAGCAGTAGTTTAGAAAAACAAAAAATAAGGTTTCAAAGAACCATTGTGACTAAGTGCATTCACGCTTACTGCCTCGTGTTTTTGAAATTTAAACACTGTTACAAATTTTTAAAACATGCAAAAAAAGGTTTAGTACCAGTTATGTGAGAAGAAACAGCAGCTGTTGCTATAAGAAGAACAAATATAAAAAAGAGTCAGGTGTGCACGGTAACAATCCAGCGTTGTGATTGTGACTCATCTTGTTTACTTTTAATTCTCTTTCCAGCTCATTTCTCAACTTCTTGAGAATAACCAGGATTCAGACCTTTTAAATATCATCTTCCTCTCATGATTTACATTCATTTGTGATAGTGAATAATTCATATTAGCAAAATTAGGTTGGAGAAGAAAAAAATTCTTTCCTATGTAATTACTATCTTTATTCACCTCTGTTGTCATTTTTATTACTTTATTTTACACCACTATACTGTATATTAGGTTTTGTATATTAGGTTTTAAACATATTTTGAAAAACAAAAGTGCAGTGGAAGAAAACGATGTTATTAACAAATTTTGGCTCTACTAATAGTAAAATATTATATGCATTGCCCATCTAAACTGACAATATTAACCCCTTAAGCCACAGGACGTACGTACTACATCACACAGGACTTTGCCCAGCGTACTGTTTTGACGTAGTACCTACATTTAAACACTCTGACGCATGCTGCAGTCCCCACTGATCGTTCTCTCTTTACCATATGAAGACAGATGGCCTTCAGACACATACAGGGAGTGCAGAATTATTAGGCAAGTTGTATTTTTGAGGATTAATTTTATTATTGAACAACAACCATGTTCTCAATGAACCCAAAAAACTCATTAATATCAAAGCTGAATAGTTTTGGAAGTAGTTTTTAGTTTGTTTTTAGTTATAGCTATTTTAGGGGGATATCTGTGTGTGCAGGTGACTATTACTGTGCATAATTATTAGGCAACTTAACAAAAAACAAATATATACCCATTTCAATTATTTATTTTTACCAGTGAAACCAATATAACATCTCAACATTCACAAATATACATTTCTGACATTCAAAAACAAAACAAAAACAAATCAGTGACCAATATAGCCACCTTTCTTTGCAAGGACACTCAAAAGCCTGCCATCCATGGATTCTGTCAGTGTTTTGATCTGTTCACCATCAACATTGCGTGCAGCAGCAACCACAGCCTCCCAGACACTGTTCAGAGAGGTGTACTGTTTTCCCTCCTTGTAAATCTCACATTTGATGATGGACCACAGGTTCTCAATGGGGTTCAGATCAGGTGAACAAGGAGGCCATGTCATTAGATTTTCTTCTTTTATACCCTTTCTTGCCAGCCACGCTGTGGAGTACTTGGACGCGTGTGATGGAGCATTGTCCTGCATGAAAATCATGTTTTTCTTGAAGGATGCAGACTTCTTCCTGTACCACTGCTTGAAGAAGGTGTCTTCCAGAAACTGGCAGTAGGACTGGGAGTTGAGCTTGACTCCATCCTCAACCCGAAAAGGCCCCACAAGCTCATCTTTGATGATACCAGCCCAAACCAGTACTCCACCTCCACCTTGCTGGCGTCTGAGTCGGACTGGAGCTCTCTGCCCTTCCAGCCACAGGCCCATCCATCTGGCCCATCAAGACTCACTCTCATTTCATCAGTCCATAAAACCTTAGAAAAATCAGTCTTGAGATATTTCTTGGCCCAGTCTTGACGTTTCAGCTTGTGTGTCTTGTTCAGTGGTGGTCATCTTTCAGCCTTTCTTACCTTGGCCATGTCTCCGAGTATTGCACACCTTGTGCTTTTGGGCACTCCAGTGATGTTGCAGCTCGGAAATATGGCCAAACTGGTGGCAAGTGGCATCTTGGCAGCTGCACGCTTGACTTTTCTCAGTTCATGGGCAGTTATTTTGCGCCTTCGTTTTTCCACACGCTTCTTGCGACCCTGTTGACTATTTTGAATGAAACGCTTGATTGTTCGATGATCACGCTTCAGAAGCTTTGCAATTTTAAGAGTGCTGCATCCCTCTGCAAGATATCTCACTATTTTTGACTTTTCTGAGCCTGTCAAGTCCTTCTTTTGACCCATTTTGCCAAAGGAAAGGAAGTTGCCTAATAATTATGCACACCTGATATAGGGTGTTGATGTCATTAGACCACACCCCTTCTCATTACAGAGCTGCACATCACCTAATATGCTTAATTGGTAGTAGGCTTTCGAGCCTATACAGCTTGGAGTAAGACAACATGCATAAAGAGGATGATGTGGTCATAATACTAATTTGCCTAATAATTCTGCACTACCTGTAGTGTCCCTGTCTATATTGGCTTACGGTGATGCCGTAAGTGGTGTGGGAGGGAAGGAGGGAGGTGGTTGGGCGGCACATCACGGAAGGGGAATAAGGGTGTGGTATCCAATACTACGGCAAAAAAATTTAGTGAGGGAGTGGGAGGGATGGGCCCCTACGCTACAGAACAGGGAGGAGAGGGGTACCTATGAACGATCGCTTGGAAGGGGAACCATACAATACAGAAAACATCTATATCAATAAATACATTTAAAAAATAATAAAATTACTATAAACTGGGTACTGGAAAAAAGATGCCAGTACCTAATAAGGCTATTAGTGAGAAGATGGAAGGGTTAGAGAGCTAGGAATCAGCTAGTTGGGAGAGTTGAGGAGGGATCCCAACACTGCAAAATAAAATAAAAATAAATGTTTGTAATAAATAAATTTAAAAAAGCCCCAAACCGCATAATGACAGACTGTGCCAGTGAGTGTGTGTGTGGGGGGGGGGGGCAGAGGGACGAGAGCTGTTTTTGAGGGATCAGTTTGGTGGGAGGTGTCAGGTGTAAGGTGTATACTTACACTATGATAATATTATCTTTGCTAGCTAACTAATTAACCCCTTCAATGATGGGAAAATTAGAAGTGTGGTGCACAGCTGCAATTAGTGGCCTTCTAATTACCAAAAAGCAATAACGAAATGGGCATGATCAATACATTGGGTTGTCTACTAAATATATATGTCCAAAGGACATTCCTTTGGACAGATGAACCCGTGATAACCACCAGAGAAGAGAATCTCTGGTCTCCTGGTCCAGATTTAGCAAAGGGGACAGATCTGAGTAATCCCCGTTCCATTGACTTAGCATGCATAGTTGCAGCGGTCTGAGATGTAGGCGCGCAAATGGCACTATGTCCATTGCCGCAACCATTAAGCCGATCACTTCCATGCACTGAGCTACCGATGGGCTTGGAATGGAGTGAAGGACACGGCAAGCATTGAGAAGTTTTGATAGCCTGGACTCCGTCAGGTAAAACTTCATCTCTACAGAATCTATAAGAGTCCCTAGAAAAGGGACCCTTGTGAGTGGTAACAGAGAACTCTTTTCCACGTTCACTTTCCACCCATGCGACCTCAGAATGCTAGAACTATCTCTGTATGAGACTTTGCATTTTGAAAACTTGACGCTTGAATCAGAATGTCGTCTAGGTATGGAGCCACCGCTATGCCACGTGGTCTTAGTACCGCCAGAAGAGAGCCCAGAACCTTTGTAAAAATTCTCGGGACCGTAGCCAACCCGAAGGGAAGCGCTACAAACTGGTAATGCCTGTCTAGAAAAGCAAACCTTAGGTACCGATAATGATCTTTGTGAATCGGTATGTGAAGGTAGGCATCCTTTAAATCCACTGTGGTCATATATTGACCCTCTTGGATCATGGGTAGGATGGTTCGAATGGTTTCCATCTTGAACGATGGAACCCTTAGGAATTTGTTTAAGATTTTTAAATCTAAGATTGGTCTGAAGGTACCCTCTTTCTTGGGAACCACAAACAGATTTGAATAAAACCCTTGCCCCTGTTCCGTCCGCGGAACCGGGTGGATCACTCCCATCACTAAGAGGTCTTGTACACATTGTAGAAATGCCTCTTTCTTTACTAGGTTTGTTGATAACCTTGACAGATGAAACCTCCCTTGTGGAGGAGAAGTCTTGAAATCCAGAAGGTATCCCTGAGATATAATCTCCAGCGTCCAGGGATCCTGTACATCTCTTGCCCAAGCCTGGGAGAAGAGAGAGAGTCTGCCCCCCACTAGATCCGTCTCCGGAAAGGGGGCCCTGACTTCATGCTGTCTTAGGGGCGGAAGTAGGCTTTCTGGCCTGCTTGCCCTTGTTCCATGACTGGTTGCTTTTCCAACCCTGTCTGTAACGAGCAGTAGTTCCTTCCTGTTTTGGAGCGGAGGAAGTTGATGCTGCTCCTGCCTTGAAATTACGAAAGGCACGAAAATTAGACTGTTTGGCCTTCGATTTGGCCCTGTCCTGAGGAAGGGTGTGGCCCTTACCTCCAGTAATGTCAGCAATAATTTCCTTCAAGCCGGGCCCGAATAAGGTCTGCCCTTTGAAAGGAATGTTTAGCAATTTAGACTTAGAAGTTACATCTGCTGACCAGGATTTAAGCCAAAGCGCTCTGCGCGCCTGTATGGCGAATCCGGAATTTTTAGCCGTAAGTTTGGTTAAATGCACTACGGCATCCAAAACAAACGCATTAGCCAGCTTAAGGGTTCTAATCTTGCTCAGAGACTCATCCAATGGTGCTGTGCGAATCGCGTCTTCCAGAGACTCAAACCAGAATGCCGCTGCAGCAGTGACTGCCGCAATGCATGCAAGAGGCTGTAATATAAAACCTTGTTGAATAAACATTTTCTTAAGATAACCCTCTAATTTTTTATCCATTGGATCTGAGAAAGCACAGCTATCCTCTACCGGGATAGTGGTACGCTTGGCTAAAGTAGAAACTGCCCCCTCCACCTTAGGGACCGTCTGCCATAAGTCTCGTGTGGTGGCGTCTATAGGGAACATTTTTCTAAATATCGGAGGAGGGGAAAAAGGCACACCAGGTCTATCCCACTCCTTACTAATAATCTCTGTAAGCCTCTTTGGTATAGGAAAAACGTCAGTACACACCGGCACCGCGTAGTATTTATCCAGCCTACATAATTTCTCTGGGATTGCCACCGTGTCACAATCATTCAGAGCCGCTAACACCTCCCCTAGCAACACGCGGAGGTTCTCAAGTTTAAATTTAAAATTTAAAAATTTCTGAATGAAGCTCTCCGTCCTCATGTTCTGCAAATTGTGACGCAGTATCAGACATGGCTCTCGTGTCATCGGCGCGCTCTGTCCTTAACCCAGAACTGTCGCGCTTGCCTCTTAACTCTGGCATATTGTATAACACTTCTTTCATAACATTAGCCATATCATGTAAAGTGATTTGTAAGGGCCTTGATGTACTTGGCACCTCAATCTCACGCACCTCCCGAGCGGGAGACGAAGGTACTGACACGTGAGGAGAGTTAGACGGCATAACTGTCCCCTCGTTGTCTGGTGATAATTTTTTAAGCGGTACAGATTGATTTTTCAAAGTAACATCAATACAATTGGTACACATATTTCTATTGGGCTCCACAACAGCTTTTAAACATAATGAACAAACAGATTCCTCTGTATCAGACATGTTCAAACAGACTAGCAATGAAACTAGCAAGCTTGGAAAATACTTTCAATAAGTTTGCAAGCAATATAAAAAACGCTGCAGCGCTTTTTTTAAAAAACACAGTTGAGTAACTAAAGAATAATTCAGTTATAGTCAACAATTCTTTAAATGTATTAATTAGCAGAGGAGATTGCACCCATTAGCAACCGGATGATTAACCCCTCAGTACCCAAAAAAACGGATATCAAATTAATATAAAACGTTTTTATCACAGTCTAACACACTGTCACAGGTCTGCTGTGACTGATTACCTCCCTCAAAAAACGAATTTTGAAGACCCCTGAGCTCTCTAGAGACGTCCTGGATCAAGGAGGAAGAAGCAGGAAGACTGTGCTAGAATTTTAACTGCGCAACAAGGCGCTAAAAAGAGGCCCCTCCCGCTCATTTACAACAGTGGGAGACCTGATATAACGGTTTCTATGTAGAAATATACGTTAGCCATGTGGAAAAAAATTCATGCCCAAAGGATTTATCACCAAGTACCTCACAAAACGAATAACATGCCAGTAAACGTTTTGAAAATAAACTTCTTTAAATGTCATGCAAAGTTATTACTAAGCCTGCAACCAGTCGCTACCACTGCAGATAAGGCTTAGCATTATGTCAGTATTCACAGTATTTTCACAGTCAAATTCTAGTCCCTAGAAAATAACTCTATTGTGCATACATTTATCAGCCTGATACCAGTCACTACTACTGCATTTAAGGCTGTACTTACATCATACGGGTAACAGCAGTATTTTCTTAGTCAATTCCATTCCCAGAAAATATTATACTGCACATACCTCATTTGCGGTGGACCCCGCATGCTATTCCCATGTTCTGAAGTTACCCCACTCCCCAGAATGTCGAGAACAGCCAGTGGATCTTAGTTACGCCTGCTAAGATCATCGAAAACGCAGACAGTTTCTTCTTCCAAATACTGCCTGAGATAGAAAAAAAAAGCACACTCTGGTGCCATTTAAAATAACAAACTTTTGATTTAAGAATAATTAAGTAAAAAACTCCAACTCCTCCAGCGACCTCCTTCTTTGTTGAGGGTTGCAAGAGAATGACTGGATATGACATGTGAGGGGAGGAGCTATATAGCAGCTCTGCTTGGGTGATCCTCTTGCAACTTCCTGTTGGGGAGGAGAATATATCCCATAAGTAATGGATGACCCGTGGACTGAACACACTTAACAAGAGAAACAGACAATATTCTAGTCGCCTGCAAAGTAGTTTATTAGCCCGCACAACTTGTAAGTTGTGCAACAAACGTTCCTCTTGAAAAGGAGGAATAGGAAAGAGAAAACAACAAACATATCCTGAATAATTCTTCTGTCTGAACAACCTTAGGCAGAAAACCAAACTTGGTACTAAAAATAAAAATTCCTTAACTGCATGAAAACATGAGATAAGGAGAATCACACTGCAAGCTGAGAGTTCAGAAACCCTCCGAGCAGAGAAATAGCCATAAGAATAACATCTAAGGGAAGCGAAGGCTCAACGGAGCTTGCAGAAAAGACCTTAAGAACACTATTTTAATAGAGGCCTGATCCTGACTAAAATCTGGCCACGGATTGAACATCCGGCACGTCTGCCAGGCGTATGAGTAGCATAGTGGATAACGCAGAATCTGACCATTGAGGGTACCGATAGATAACCCCTCTCAAGGCCTTCCAGGAGAAAAGAAAAGATCCTCAGGATCCCGACCTTACTCCAAAAATCCTTTAGACTCACATCAATAAGGATATAAACATCTTATCTTATGGAATATCTTTCAAGGGACCGGCAATGAGCCTGAACCATGGCCTTAATGACCAATTAGAAACTTCACGCTTAACTAAATCAGGCGCTCAATCTCCAAACAGAAGCTTTGGAGAAAAATCTGTGGACAAAGGAAGAGCCCAGAGGTAGAAGGAACCTCCTCAGAGGCAATCTCCAAGTAGAAAGAGATGATCTCTACTAAGTCTGCACCCCAGGACCTGCTGAGTCACGCAGGAGCTGAGAATCACCTATGCTCTCTCCTACCTGATACAAGCAATAACTTGTGGAAGGAGAAAAACGTAGAAAAAACAGGTAAGAAAACCTGAAGACTCAAAACAATCGTCAGAGCCTCTAATCGATCCGCTTGTGGATCCCTGGCCCTGAACCGCACCTCAGAGCTTGAAACCCGCCGAGACGCTCTCAAGTCCAGCTCCGCACCCCCTCCTTTGAGAGTCAGGCTGGAATATACCTTTGGATGGAGCACCCAATCCCGGAAGTAAGTCTGTCTGCTAATGGGCATCCAGCACAGCATCTGGATTTGAACCCATTACACCTTACAATCCATAACTAACAACCAGGCTACATTGGCTGCTTCCGATCCTGATTCACGGTTGTCCCACCTGGAAGGAGGATGGCCTATGATAACCACTGTGGGCTTCCGCCCACTGAACCATCCAAGTCACCTCCTCTATGGCTTAGGGAACTCAGAGCTCCTCTCTGATGGTTGATGCAACCATTAAGGTGACATTGGCTACTGGAAACAAGATAAAGACTACTCAAGACAGGTTTCCAACCCTGAGATGTCTAAAGGTCAGGGAGACAATCTGCTTGTAAACGCTAAGTGGAGATCTGAGCCTGTGGCTCTGTCTTAGCCCTACCATGTAGAGACTCAAAAATTATTTAAAACTCATAGTTGTTCCCCTCCACGTGAATCTTTAGAAAATGCGAAAGATTTATACAATCTGAAGAGAAAACAGAGAGCTACACTGTGTTTATGTTAAGCCACAATCAGTTCTAAAACAAGTCCCAGCCCAGCAGTATGACATCCGCCCTACGCACTTGCCCTAGGATGGATACTCCCACTACGGGAGAGATTAATCTCTTTCTATCCTTTGCGACAGATCGCAAGTCCTCCATCTTATGGAGAATAACTAGGGAATGATGTCCATGGTCTCATAAGACCAATTCCCTTCATAGTCTTCTTTAAATAGGCTTTCCCTGTAGTCAGAGCATTCACTAACAGATCTCTCACTATCCTAACTAGAGCCATTGGAAAGATAAGGTTAACACAACTGCAGCTAAATCCAAAACTTCCAACCTTCTGGTTGCAAAGTGGAAGCTATCTACCGGACCACAAGAACTCCCTGTTGACCGGGCAGAAGAATTAAAACTAGAGTGTTAACTACTCTCTCAAATCCTCTTGTAGAGACAGGAAGGAATAAGTCCTTGATTATCTGACCTCAGATAGAAAGTTCTCCTAATAGAGAATCTATCAAGGTCCTCAATAATTATCATAGACAGGACAAGATAAACCCATCTCCAGAATTAATTCCCAATCATGGGAAAGTATGTTGGGCAAGATCTCCGGAACAGAGAATATGCTCAAATAAAGGAAGACACATGAACCAAATAAGTTCAAGGATGATGAAACTCAGACACTTGACAGAGTTTCAAGAGAGCAATAAAGCCCATCCTTCAGGTCTATGTATGTTATAAACAGACCATCTTGAACTAAAGGAGAAAAGTTAGAAGGGCAATACGTGACTTTAGGTAACCTAGATCCCTTTTCCAGACGGGGACTGGGAATATCACTCCTACACTGCAGATACTCCAAAAGGAGAAACTAAAGTTGGTCGGATCGCCTAAAGAGGAAGGAAAAACTTCCCTTGGTGAAAGAAAGAACAACCTCTCTTCGCAAGGCCGACACCAAACCTTGAAGGAAAAAAACGCCAGAGGCGTGGATCTGGAGGAACATAGGATTGAATCTGCCACTGCAGAAACTATAAGGCCTAAGTGGTATCTACTGACCAAGATCTCAGTCACAGTTCCCATGGCCTATCACAGCAAATCTGGGAGAAGATGCATTGCTCCAAATAATCCTCCAGCTGTTTATTGCGCCTGGCAGCCCATGGATCTGGAAGGAGCAGATATCTCCCATAGAGATCGAAGTATTCTGTGCCATAGCAGCACAGTCCAGTAGGGCATACGGGAAACAGGGAGACAAGTATCCCTAGATATTCCTGTGAAAATATCCGCAGTCCGTCTATAGACACTTTCTCATAAGAAGGAACATAATAGTGGACCTATCCAAGGTTGACAACGACAAGCTTATCAATGCCATTCAAGTAGCTAAAACCTCCTTTAACAGTACACGAGGTGAATAAGCATACATCTGAAGGATAACACTTCAGTATCTGACAAAGGAATTATACCGTCCGCATCCGAGATTCTACCCTTTCTTCTTATCCAACATAGGGGAGAAAGCAGTCTGAAAACCTTACTTGTGGTTTCCCTGTAGGTAAGGGGAAAAAAACAGGTAAAACCACAGATACAGCAGAGGATACCTGAGCTGCAGAATCTGTAGGCAAATATACTCCCCCAGGAGATTGAGAGGAACCACAGGGCACTACATGTGACGCCAGTGAAACTTGGGATGCTAAAGTAGAAGTTGTTCTGAACAGCATCATCCAAGGAGACATTGGGCTCAGAAGTTAAATATATCAACATTTTTGCCACTGATTAGACCATTGCTTAGAAAAAGACAGCAACACCCCTGTCCTGTTAATATATTATAACTGACAGGAAAGGTATGAGTGACAGATGTACGTTGTAATTCAAGTCACCCTAATTACATAGGAACAGTATTTTGTTGGATTAAAAAAAGAAGAAGAAATATGCCCATCAAACAGACTGATGCCCACATAGGCTGAAAGAGCACAACAGACTAAACCCCTTATAGGATGGAACTATATGCTTGAGTTTAATTAAAATAAATTAAAACAGTGGGATCATAAATATAAAATATATTATAGGATAAGGCTAGCTGACTGTGTGTTATTAGCAAATGAAAACGGCAGGAATAAAGCCCTTATTGACTGTACTCTTGTGTTTTCCCTTTTTACATGAACGGATGATGAATGAATCACTAATAAAAAGCATGCAGCAACCCCTGCATTGCATGAGCCTTCCAGAGGAATCACACTATCCGCCCCTCGCTCCATTCTTAAGAAGACAAGGGGGTGTGGCCAACGACCGGCTCAGAAGGAGAGCCAAAAATGGCGATTCCCCACTACAACTAAAGGAAGGAGGCGGAACTCATCAGCACTAACTATGCGAAAAGACAGAGATGAAGTGCGCAGCATAATTATCTTGCGCCTCATCCTGTCATAGCCACCATTGAAGGAAACTGCTCCGGCAGTTCAATAAAGAGAGCGCATGCTCGGTTTAAAAAAAAAAAAAAAACACACAGTGAGGGAAAAAAAACACATAACCCAAAAGGAAGCCCAACACTGCTTCGCTCAGCAAATAAAGAGCGCACCCTTACTTTGTAGGTTGGAAAACCCTCCTAGAATTAGCATTCTCTGTGTAGCAGTATTAAAAACCCTTTTAATCTAGTTATAGGAGCTTAGTCCAAAAAACTTGAGTAACATTGCACTCGGTTTGAAATATCCTACCCCAGGATATATATGTGTCCCAACAATTGCAGTCTATTTTCTGAAGTGCATGTCCCCCATAATTATAGAAGACTGATGCACCTGCATCTCGCTGTCCGGCAGGGGGACAGCCTACCCAGCGTGAGAGGATGTCGCTCCTCACAGAGGCCTGAAGAAAAAAGAAAGACAGAGTAAACATACTCAGGCTTTCTATACCAGGGCAGCATAATGTTAGGAAAACGCAGTGAGGCCCCCCTCAAAAGTTCCCAACTGCTTAAAAGCTACCACAGCCCTCCTGAAGAGACTAACGTGGAGTACAGCTATACCCAATGTGATGGAAGATAAGAGCAATCCTGCCCTGACTTCAAAACAAAAAAATCTTGATAGAAGAAATCTTTAACAGACACCTAATTACTTCACCTCCTCCTTGCACTAGAGGCAAAGAGAATGACTAGGGTTTGTTGGAAGGGAAGTGATACTTAACAGCTTTGCTGTGGTGCTCTTTGCCTCCTCCTGCTGGCCAGGAGTGATATTCTCAACATTAATTGATGATGATCTGTGGACTCACCGTGTCATTAGAAAGAAAAAGACATTTTTCGGTTTTGGTTTTCGGGTTTAGTTTCGGTCCAGTATTTCCATTTTGGTGCATCACTAGTAGGAATTACTGCAGCTGTCCACAGACTATGTGTGCCTACTTTATACTGCACTTTCTTAAATCAAAACTTCAAAATAAACTCACATCATAGCTATTAGTTTTCTTATAGAGAAAAGTCTAGTGCAGTGCTTTCCAAACTGTGTGTCGTTACATATTAGTGTGTCGGCAGCAGTGTGTAGGTGTATCCCTGCTTCAGCACAATTTTTTTTTTTATTTAAATTTTTTAGATTTTTTTGGGGGGGTTTCTGACTCTCCACCTGCCTTCTACGCATATCACATGATTGATACCTAGTGGGTCACAGATTATCTTAACCTATTGGCGCAGCATAGCGGGAACTGAAACTATTCCCATTGGCGGCTTTGATGGCACATTGGCTTCTGACTGCACGTGTAGTCTCCTCAATCGTCTCGTGACTGCATGTGTAGTCAGTGAGTCGGATAGCTGCTTGATGATGAAATGCGAGTGTCTTTATCTTATATTCCACCATATAATGTATTTAGAAACTGTGTGCATCCCATCATCATACATCCCATTAAACTAGTACGTAGCTATTGGTGTTTAACATTTTTTTTTAATTCTTGCACATACATACTGTTACTTGTAAATACATTTTGTTATTATATAATTTATGTATGTGTCCGTATCTCTTAAAACAAGTTAGTTTAACCTCCTGTTTGCTAGTACAACTGAATTACTGTGTCGTGAAATGATGTACAGTAGGTCTAAAACGTGTGTCACCAACATGATAAGTTTGGAAAGCTCTGGTCTAGTGTGATTTCATTGTACCCAGAATCTATAACTGCAGAATAATGAGTGACTACAGAGTAATTAATTACCAATCATAATGAAAATAAATTGTTTTGTAAGCTCAAGTCGTTTCAATCTACGGAAAGGGACAAATTCACACACAGTATATATCATCATTTGATCTGTGCACACAATAAATCATTTGTGAGCATTTAAAGCTGTCATTTTGTTAGCAACATTTTCAATTTCAGAGCACTCTTATGGATTCTGTTTGGGCCATTTAGAGACATTTAAAGAATTGCCTGTACTTGTCTAAGCAATCACTGTGTTGCCTGTGGAGGTGTATCATACTTAAAGGGCCACTGTAAGTAAATATTTTCTATGCCTGTTACTAACTAACTACCCCAAATACGCTTTTTATCAATAGCATTTCATTAACATATCTCTACCGTATATCAGAAATCTTGTCTGCAAATTTAATTGTTTTCCAAACCCACTCTGTGGGTATCCTTTGCTCTGTACCAATCCGTTTACAATACCTAGGTTTCAAAATGGCGCTATAAACACAAAGTTATTGGTTTAAGTATTTTGAACATGCAGTGCTGAAAATAGTGGGCAGGATAACGTGACATCATCGGCGAATAAAAGATATAACTTTTAGAACGTTATGAAACTTCGTTTTGGAGAAAATATAGGTCAGTAGGTTTTAATTAATGTTTATTAACTTTAATATGTTAGTTGTTTAACTTAAAAATTATAACAGAAAGTAATCCTTAATGGGACATGAAACTCAATATTTTTCTCTTTCATGATTCAGACATAACATACAATTTTTTTTTTAAATACAGGTAGCCCTCAATTTACGCCGGGGGTTAGGTTCCAGAAGGAATGGTTGTAAATCGAAACCGTTGTAAATTGAAACCCAGTTTATAATGTAAGTCAATGGGAAGTGAGGGAGATAGGTTCCAGGCCCCTCTCAAAATTGTCATAAGTAACACCTAATACATTTTTTTAAAGCTTTGAAATTAAGACTTTAAATGCTAAACAGCATTATAAACCTAATAAAATAATCACACAACACAGAATATATAATTAAACTAAGTTAAATGAACAAAAACATTTGCTAAACAGCATTATAAACCTAATAAAACAATCACACAACACAGACTTCACTTGCATTTTTCTGCAAACAGTTCTTTCTATGCATTCCAATCTGGACTGATTTATAGACAGGAAGATCTTGTTCCTTTAAAATCTGCTCGATAGCTCAGGTCTGGTTAAACTGATTAATTTCAGCTTGCTTGGCTTTGCTGCAACACAAGCGGACAGCTACACCTACTGGCTATTTTAATAAATGCACTGCTTCTCAATGCTTTTCAATAGCAGTCACATGACTGGAAAAAAAGGTTGTTCTGAAACGGTGTAAATTGAACCGTTGTAAAATGAGGGCCACCTGTATTACAATTTACTTCTACTACCAAATATACTTCGTGTTCATGGTATTCTTTGTTGACGAAAGTGTGTACACGTCTATGGAACTATAGCAGCAGTTTTCGAGCACTAGACTGTAGCAGTATCTGCACAAAATATAACATTGTTTATAGCATTTTTGCAAAACCGCTGCTCTATAATGTTCCAGACACACACTCCTGAGCCGCCTACCTACCTGCTTTTCAACTAAGGATACCAACAAAACAAAGATAATATAATTTATCATTGATACAGTTAATTGTATAGTAGCACACTATCTGAATGATAAAAGAAAAGATGTGTTTCATGTATCTTTACGTTCTGAATATATGTACTTCAGACTCTAAGGGGGAGGAGAAGGGTAGGAAAAGCACAATTATCAGATGTAAATTACAGGAAAAGAGGGCAATAGAAAGAATGAATAAACAATGCATTTTTATTCTGTTTACTTAAACATTTAATAGAGCATTTGATTCTGATTTTGTTTCTTTAGCCCCACACGACACACACAAACTGGTCTTTAAAGACCAGTGACATACCCTGTACGATGTTAGGGGTTTCAAGAGGCTGGAGGTTGGGGGGGATCCTACACATTTGAATATTTTTTTTTCTTTAGTAAAGACAAAACAAAAAAACCTCCCTATTTTAATACTGGCAGACTTTCTGTCAGTACTTAAGATGGCGGGGACAATTGTGGGTTGGGGGAGGGAAGAGAGCCGTTTGGGAGGGATCAGGGGGTGGCATGCATCAGGTGGGAGGCTGATCTCTACACTAAAGCTAAAATTAACCCTTCAAGCTCCCTACAAGCTACCTAATTAACCCCGTCACTGCTGGGCATAATACAAGTGTGGTGAACAGCGGAATTTAGCAGCCTCCTAATTACCAAAAAGCAACGCCAAAGCCACATATGTCTGCTATTTCTGAACAAAGGGGATCCCAGAGAAGCATTTACAACCATTTGTGCCATAATTGCACAAGCTGTTTGAAAATAAATCAGTGAAAAACCCAAAGTTAGTGAAAAAGTGAACTATTTTTTTATTTGATCGTATTTGGCGGTGAAATGGTGGCATGAAATATATCAAAATGGGCCTAGATCAATACTTTGGGCTGTCTACTACACTACCCTAAAGCTAAAATTAACCCTACAAGCTACACAATTAACCCCTTAACTGGTAAGCTTAATACAAATGTGGTGCACAGCGGGATTTAGCGGCCTTCTAATTACCAAAAAGTAATGCCACAGCCATAAATATCTGCTATTTCTGAACAAAGGGGATCCCAGAGAAGCATTTACAACCATTTGTGCCATAATTGCACAAGCTGTTTGTAAATAATTTCAGCAAGAAACCTAAAGTTTGTGAACGATTTTTTTTAATTGATCGCATTTGGCGGTGAAATGGTGGCATGAAATATACCAAAATGGGCCTAGATCAATACTTTAGGTTGTCTACTAAAAAAAAAATATATATATACATCTCAAGGGATATTCAGGGATTCCTGACAGATATCAGTGTTCCAATGTAACTATATCTAATTTTGAAAAAAAACAAAACATGGTTTGGAAATAGCAAAGTGATACTTGTATTTATTGCCCTATAACTTGCAAAAAATGCAAAGATTATGTAAACATTGGGTATTTCTAAACTCAGGACAAAATTTAGAAACTATTTAGCATGGGTGTTTTTTTTTTGTGGTTGTAGATGTGCAACAGATTTTGAGGGTCAAAGTTAGAAAAACTGTTTTTTTCCCATTTTTTCATCATATTTTATAAATTTTTTTATGGTAAATTATAAGATATGATGTCTTTAGCAATTCCATTTAATGGCGAGAAAAACTATATATAGGTAGCCCTCAGTTTACGCTGGGGTTAGGTTCCAGAAGGAACGGTTGTAAATCGAAACAGTTGTAAATTGAAACCCAGTTTAAAATGTAAGTCGATGGGAAGTGAGGGAGTTTGGTTCCAGGCCCCTCTCAAAATTGTTTGTCATAAGTAACACCTAATACATTATTTTTAAAGCTTTGAAATGAAGACTTTAAATGCTAAACAGCATTATAAACCTAATAAAATAATCACACCACATAATATATAATTAAACTAAGTTAAATGAACAAAAACATTTGCTAAACAGAATTATAAACCTAATAAAATAATCACACAACACAGCCTTCACTTGCATTTTTCTGCAAACAGTTCTTACTAGGTATTCCAATCTGGACTGATTTATAGACAGGAAGATATTGTTAATTTGAAATCTGCTCGATAGCTCAGGACTGGTTAAACTGATTAATTTCAACTTGCTTGGCTTTGCTGCAACACAAGCGGACAGCTCCACCTACTGGCTATTTTAATAAATGCACTGCTTCTCAATGCTTTTCAATAGCAGTCACATGACTGGAAAAAAAGGTTGTTATTCTGAAACGGTGTAAATTGAACCGTTGTAAACCGAGGGCCACCTGTAAAATATGTGTGGGTACAGTAAATGAGTAAGAGGAAAATTACAGCTAAACACAATCACCGCAGAAATGTAAAAATAGCCCTGGTCCTTAAGGTAAAGAAATTGAAAAACATAATTTATGCTTACCTGATACATTTATTTCTCTTGTGATGTATCGAGTCCACGGATTCATCCATACTTGTGGGATATTCTCCTTCCCTACAGGAAGTGGCAGAGAGAGCACCCACAGCAGAGCTGTCTATATAGCTCCTCCCTTAGCTCCACCCCCCAGTCATTCGACCAAAGGCTAGGAAGAAAAAGGAGAAACTATAGGATGCAGTGGTGACTGAAGTTTTTTAAAGAAAAATATACTACCCGTCTTAAACAGACAAGGCGGGCCGTGGACTCGATACATCACAAGAGAAAGAAATTTATCAGGTAAGCATAAATTATGTTTTCTCTTGTAAGATGTATCGAGTCCACGGATTCATCCATACTTGTGGGATACCATTACCAAAGCTTTAGGACACGGATGAAGGGAGGGACAAGACAGGTAACTTAAACGGAAGGCACCACTGCTTGTAGAACCTTTCTCCGAAAAATAGCCTCCGAAGAAGCAAAAGTATCGAATTTGTAAAATTTGGAAAAAGTATGAAGCGAAGACCAAGTCGCCGCCTTACAAATCTGTTCAACAGAAGCCTCATTTTTAAAAGATCATGTGGAAGCCACTGCTCTAGTAGAATGAGCAGTAATTCTTTCAGGAAGCTGCTGGCCAGCAGTCTCATAAGCCAAACGGATGATGCTTTTCAACCAAAAGGAAAGTGGTAGCCATAGCCTTTTGACCTTTTCCGTTTACCAGAATAAACAACAAACAATGAAGATGTTTGACAAAAATCTTTAGTTGCTTGTAAGTAGAACTTTAAAACACGAACCACATCAAGATTGTGCAACAGACGTTCCTTCTTTGATGAAGGATTAGGACACAGTGAAGGAACAACAATCTCCTGATTGAAATTCCTATTAGAAACAACCTTAGGAAGAAACCCAGGTTTGGTACGCAAAACCAACTTATCTGAATGGAAAACAAGGTAAGGTGAATCACACTGTAAAGCAGATAACTCAGAAACTCTTCGAGCCAAAGAGATAGCTACTAAAAACAAAACTTTCCAAGATAGAAGCTTAATATCTATGGAATGCATAGGTTCAAACGGAACCCCATGAAGAACTTTAAGAACTAAGTTTAGGCTCCATGGCGGAGCAACAGGTTTAAATACAGGCTTGATCCTAACCAAGGCCTGACTAAAGGCTTGAACGTCTGGGACATCTGCCAGTCGTTTGTCTAAAAGAATAGACAAAGCCGATATTTGTCCTTTTAAGGAACTAGCTGATAATCCCTTCTCCAATCCTTCTTGGAGAAAGGACAATATTCTAGGAATCCTAATCTTACTCCATGAGTAACCTTTGGATTCACACCAATAAAAAACATAATTTATGTAAGAACTTACCTGATAAATTCATTTCTTTCATATTAGCAAGAGTCCATGAGCTAGTGACGTATGGGATATACATTCCTACCAGGAGGGGCAAAGTTTCCCAAACCTCAAAATGTCTATAAATACACCCCTCACCACACCCACAATTCACTTTAACGAATAGCCAAGAAGTGGGGTGATAAGAAAGCAGCGAAAGCATCAAAATAAGGAATTGGAATAATTGTGCTTTATACAAAAAATCATAACCACCACAAAAAAGGGTGGGCCTCATGGACTCTTGCTAATATGAAAGAAATGAATTTATCAGGTAAGTTCTTACATAAAACATAATTTATGTAAGAACTTACCTGATAAATTCATTTCTTTCATATTAGCAAGAGTCCATGAGCTAGTGACGTATGGGATATACATTCCTACCAGGAGGGGCAAAGTTTCCCAAACCTCAAAATGCCTATAAATACACCCCTCACCACACCCACAATTCAGTTTAACGAATAGCCAAGAAGTGGGGTGATAAGAAAAAAAGTGCGAAAGCATATAAAATAAGGAATTGGAATAATTGTGCTTTATACAAAATCATAACCACCACAAAAAAAGGGCGGGCCTCATGGACTCTTGCTAATATGAAAGAAATGAATTTATCAGGTAAGTTCTTACATAAATTATGTTTTCTTTCATGTAATTAGCAAGAGTCCATGAGCTAGTGACGTATGGGATAATGACTACCCAAGAAGTGGATCTTTCCACACAAGAGTCACTAGAGAGGGAGGGATAAAATAAAGACAGCCAATTCCTGCTGAAAAATCCACACCCAAAATAAAGTTTAACGAAAAACATAAGCAGAAGATTCAAACTGAAACCGCTGCCTGAAGTACTTTTCTACCAAAGACTGCTTCAGAAGAAGAAAATACATCAAAATGGTAGAATTTAGTAAAAGTATGCAAAGAGGACCAAGTAGCTGCTTTGCAGATCTGGTCAACCGAAGCTTCATTCCTAAACGCCCAGGAAGTAGAAACTGACCTAGTAGAATGAGCTGTAATTCTCTGAGGCGGAGTTTTACCCGACTCAACATAGGCAAGATGAATTAAAGATTTCAACCAAGATGCCAAAGAAATGGCAGAAGCTTTCTGGCCTTTTCTAGAACCGGAAAAGATAACAAATAGACTAGAAGTCTTACGAAAAGATTTCGTAGCTTCAACATAATATTTCAAAGCTCTAACAACATCTAAAGAATGCAACGATTTCTCCTTAGAATTCTTAGGATTAGGACATAATGAAGGAACCACAATTTCTCTACTAATGTTGTTGGAATTCACAACTTTAGGTAAAAATTCAAAAGAAGTTCGCAACACCGCCTTATCCTGATGAAAAATCAGAAAAGGAGACTCACAAGAAAGAGCAGATAATTCAGAAACTCTTCTGGCAGAAGAGATGGCCAAAAGGAACAAAACTTTCCAAGAAAGTAATTTAATGTCCAATGAATGCATAGGTTCAAACGGAGGAGCTTGAAGAGCTCCCAGAACCAAATTCAAACTCCAAGGAGGAGAAATTGACTTAATGACCGGTTTTATACGAACCAAAGCTTGTACAAAACAATGAATATCAGGAAGAATAGCAATCTTTCTGTGAAAAAGAACAGAAAGAGCAGAGATTTGTCCTTTCAAAGAACTTGCGGACAAACCCTTATCTAAACCATCCTGAAGGAACTGTAAAATTCTCGGTATTCTAAAAGAATGCCAGGAAAAATGATGAGAAAGACACCAAGAAATATAAGTCTTCCAGACTCTATAATATATCTCTCGAGATACAGATTTACGAGCCTGTAACATAGTATTAATCACAGAGTCAGAGAAACCTCTTTGACCAAGAATCAAGCGTTCAATCTCCATACCTTTAAATTTAAGGATTTCAGATCCTGATGGAAAAAAGGACCTTGTGACAGAAGGTCTGGTCTTAACGGAAGAGTCCACGGTTGGCAAGAGGCCATCCGGACAAGATCCGCATACCAAAACCTGTGAGGCCATGCCGGAGCTACCAGCAGAACAAACAAGCATTCCTTCAGAATCTTGGAGATTACTCTTGGAAGAAGAACTAGAGGCGGAAAGATATAGGCAGGATGATACTTCCAGGGAAGTGATAATGCATCCACTGCCTCCGCCTGAGGATCTGGACAGATACCTGGGAAGTTTCTTGTTTAGATGGGACGCCATCAGATCTATTTCTGGAAGTTCCCACATTTGAACAATCTGAAGAAATACCTCTGGGTGAAGAGACCATTCGCCCGGATGCAACGTTTGGCGACTGAGATAATCCGCTTCCCAATTGTCTACACCTGGAATATGAACCGCAGAGATTAGACAGGAGCTGGATTCCGCCCAAACCAAAATTCGAGATACTTCTTTCATAGCCAGAGGACTGTGAGTCCCTCCTTGATGATTGATGTATGCCACAGTTGTGACATTGTCTGAAAACAAATGAACGATTCTCTCTTCAGAAGAGGCCAAAACTGAAGAGCTCTGAAAATTGCACGGAGTTCCAAAATATTGATCGGTAATCTCACCTCCTGAGATTCCCAAACTCCTTGTGCCGTCAGAGATCCCCACACAGCTCCCCAACCTGTGAGACTTGCATCTGTTGAAATTACAGTCCAGGTCGGAAGCACAAAAGAAGCCCCCTGAATTAAATGATGGTGATCTGTCCACCATGTTAGAGAGTGTCGAACAATCGGTTTTAAAGATATTAATTGAGATATCTTCGTGTAATCCTTGCACCATTGCTTCAGCATACAGAGCTGAAGAGGTCGCATGTGAAAACGAGCAAAGGGGATCGCGTCCGATGCAGCAGTCATAAGACCTAGAATTTCCATGCATAAGGCTACCGAAGGGAATGATTGTGACTGAAGGTTTCGACAAGCTGTAATCAATTTTAAACGTCTCTTGTCTGTTAAAGACAGAGTCATGGACACTGAATCCATCTGGAAACCCAGAAAGGTTACCTTTGTCTGAGGAATCAAAGAACTTTTTGGTAAATTGATCCTCCAACCATGATCTTGAAGAAACAACACAAGTCGATTCTAATGAGATTCTGCTAAATGTAAAGACTGAGCAAGTACCAAGATATCGTCCAAATAAGGAAATACCACAATACCCTGTTCTCTGATTACAGACAGCAGGGCACCGAGAACCTTTGTAAAAATTCTTGGAGCTGTAGCTAGGCCAAACGGCAGAGCCACAAACTGGTAATGCTTGTCTAGGAAAGAGAATCTCAGAAACTGATAGTGATCTGGATGAATCGGAATATGCAGATATGCATCCTGTAAATCTATTGTGGACATATAATTCCCTTGCTGAACAAAAGGTAAGATAGTCCTTACAGTTACCATCTTGAACGTTGGTATCCTTACATAACGATTCAATATTTTTAGATCCAGAACTGGTCTGAAGGAATTCTCCTTCTTTGGTACAATGAAGAGATTTGAATAAAACCCCATCCCCTGTTCCGAAACTGGAACTGGCATAATTACTCCAGTCAACTCTAGATCTGAAACACATTTCAGAAATGCTTGAGCTTTTACTGGATTTACTGGGACACGGGAAAGAAAAAATCTCTTTGCAGGAGGTCTCAACTTGAAACAAATTCTGTACCCTTCTGAAACAATGCTCTGAATCCAAAGATTGTGAACAGATTTGACCCAAATTTCTTTGAAAAAACGTAACCTGCCCCCTACCAGCTGAGCTGGAATGAGGGCCGCACCTTCATGTGGACTTAGAAGCAGGCTTTGCCTTTCTAGCTGGCTTGGATTTATTCCAGACTGGAGATGGTCTCCAAACTGAAACTGCTCCTGAGGATGAAGGATCAGGCTTTTGTTCTTTGTTGAAACGAAAGGAACGAAAACGATTATTAGCCCTGTTTTTACCTTTAGATTTTTTATCCTGTGGTAAAAAAGTTCCTTTCCCACCAGTAACAGTTGAAATAATGGAATCCAACTGAGAACCAAATAATTTGTTACCCTGGAAAGAAATGGAAAGTAAAGTTGATTTAGAAGCCATATCAGCATTCCAAGTTTTAAGCCATAAAGCTCTTCTAGCTAAAATAGCTAGAGACATAAACCTGACATCAACTCTGATAATATCAAAAATGGCATCACAGATAAAATTATTAGCATGTTGAAGAAGAATAATAATATCATGAGAATCACGATGTGTTACTTGTTGCGCTAAAGTTTCCAACCAAAAAGTTGAAGCTGCAGCAACATCAGCCAAAGATATAGCAGGTCTAAGAAGATTACCTGAACACAGATAAGCTTTTCTTAGAAAGGACTCCATTTTCCTATCTAGAGGATCCTTAAACGAAGTACCATCTGACGTAGGAATAGTAGTACGTTTAGCAAGGGTAGAAATAGCCCCATCAACTTTAGGGATCTTGTCCCAAAATTCTAATCTGTCAGGCGGCACAGGATATAATTGCTTAAAACGTTTAGAAGGAGTAAATGAATTACCCAAATTATCCCATTCTTTGGAAATTACTGCAGAAATAGCATCAGGGACAGGAAAAACTTCTGGAATAACTACAGGAGTTTTAAAAACCTTATTTAAACGTTTAGATTTAGTATCAAGAGGACCAGAATCCTCTATTTCTAAAGCAATTAGGACTTCTTTAAGTAAAGAACGAATAAATTCCATTTTAAATAAATATGAAGATTTATCAGCATCAACCTCTGAGACAGAATCCTCTGAACCAGAGGAATCATCAGAATCAGAATGATGATGTTCAGTTAAAAATTCATCTGTAGGGAGAGAAGTTTTAAAAGATTGTTTATGTTTACTAGAAGGAGAAATAACAGACATAGCCTTCTTTATGGATTCAGAAACAAAATCTCTTATATTATCAGGAACATTCTGCACCTTAGATGTTGAAGGAACTGCAACAGGCAATGGTACTTTACTAAAGGAAATATTATCTGCTTTAACAAGTTTGTCATGACAATCAATACAAACAACAGCTGGAGGAATAGCTACCAAAAGTTTACAGCAGATACACTTAGCTTTGGTAGATTCAGCACTTGACAGCGATTTTCCTGTAGTATCTTCTGACTCAGATGCAACGTGAGACATCTTGCAATATGTAAGAGAAAAAACAACATATATATAAAGCAAAATTGATCAAATTCCTTAAATGACAGTTTCAGGAATGGGAAAAAATGCCAAAGAACAAGCTTCTAGCAACCAGAAGCAATAAAAAATGAGACTTAAATAATGTGGAGACAAGAGTGACGCCCATATTTTTTCGCGCCAAATAAGACGCCCACATTATTTGGCGCCTAAATGCTTTTAAATAAACGTCAAAAAGTGACGCAACTTCCGGCGACACGTATGACGCCGGAAACGGAAATAGAATTTTTGCGCCAAAAAAGTCTGCGCCAAGAATGACGCAATAAAATGAAGCATTTTCAGCCCCCGCGAGCCTAACAGCCCACAGGGAAAAAGTCAAATTTTAAGGTAAGAAAAATGTTAAATTAAAATGCATTATCCCAAATATGAAACTGACTGTCTGAAAAATAAGGAAAGTTGAACATTCTGAGTCAAGGCAAATAAATGTTTGAATACATATATTTAGAACTTTATAAACAAAGTGCCCAACCATAGCTAGGAGTGTCACAAAAAATAAGACTTACTTACCCCAGGACACTCATCTACATATAGTAGATAGCCAAACCAGTACTGAAACGAGAATCAGTAGAGGTAATGGTATATATAAGAGTATATCGTCGATCTGAAAAGGGAGGTAAGAGATGAATCTCTACAACCGATAACAGAGAACCTATGAAATAGACCCCTTAGAAGGAGATCACTGCATTCAAATAGGCAATACTCCTCACATCCCTCTGACATTCACTGCACGCTGAGAGGAAAACCGGGCCCCAACTTGCTGCGGAGCGCATATCAACGTAGAATCTAGCACAAACTTACTTCACCACCTCCATCGGAGGCAAAGTTTGTAAAACTGAATTGTGGGTGTGGTGAGGGGTGTATTTATAGGCATTTTGAGGTTTGGGAAACTTTGCCCCTCCTGGTAGGAATGTATATCCCATACGTCACTAGCTCATGGACTCTTGCTAATTACATGAAAGAAATTATGTTTTCTGAGCTAGTGACGTATGGGATAATAAATACCCAAGATGTGGAACTTCCACGCAAGAGTCACTAGAGAGGGAGGGATAAAATAAAGACAGCCAATTCCGCTGAAAAATAATAATCCACAACTCAAAACAAAAGTTTTAATCTCAATAATGAAAAAAAAACTGAAATTATAAGCAGAAGAATCAAACTGAAACAGCTGCCTGAAGTACTTTTCTACCAAAAACTGCTTCAGAAGAAGAAAACACATCAAAATGGTAGAATTTAGTAAAAGTATGCAAAGAAGACCAAGTTGCTGCTTTGCAAATCTGATAAACAGAAGCTTCATTCCTAAACGCCCAGGAAGTAGAAACTGACCTAGTAGAATGAGCCGTAATTCTTTGAGGCGGGGATTTACCCGACTCTACATAAGCATGATGAATCAAAGACTTTAACCAAGACGCCAAAGAAATGGCGGAAGCCTTCTGACCTTTTCTGGACTAAGAAAAGATAACAAATAGACTAGAAGTCTTTCTAAAATCTTTAGTAGCTTCAACATAATATTTCAAAGCTCTTACTAGATCCAAAGAATGTAAAGATCTCTCCTTTGAATTCTTAGGACACAATGAAGGAACAACAATTTCTCTACTAATGTTGTTAGAATTCACAACCTTAGGTAAAAATTTAAATGAAGTCCGCAACACTGCCTTATCCTGATGAAAAATCAGAAAAGGAGATTCACAAAAAAGAGCAGATAACTCAGAAACTCTTCTAGCAGAAGAGATGGCCAAAAGGAACAGAACTTTCCAAGAAAGTAATTTAATGTCCAGAGAATGCATAGGTTCAAACGGAGGAGCTTGTAAAGCCCTCAGAACCAAATTAAGACTCCAAGGAGGAGAGATTGACTTAATGACAGGTTTGATACGAACCAAAGCCTGTACAAAACAATGAATATCAGAAAGATTAGCAATCTTTCTGTGAAAAAGAACAGAAAGAGCAGAGATTTGTCCTTTCAAGGAACTTGCAGACAAACCTTTATCCAAACCATCCTGAAGAAACTGTAAAATTCTAGGAATTCTAAAAGAATGCCAGGAAATGTAAGTCTTCCAGACTCGATAATAAATCCTCCTAGACACAGATTTACGAGCCTGTAACATAGTATTAATTACTGAGTCAGAGAAACCTCTATGACTAAGAATCAAGCGTTCAATTTCCATACCTTCAAATTTAAGGATTTGAGATCCTGATGGAAAAAAGGGCCTTGAGATAGAAGGTCTGGTCTTAACGGAAGAGTCCAAGGTTGGCAACTGGCCATCCGAATGAGCCACCAGCAGTACAAACAAACGTTCCATTAGAATTTTGGAAATCACTTTTGGAAGAAGAACTAGAGGCGGAAAGATATAGGCAGGATGATAATTCCAAGGAAGCGACAACGCGTCCACTGCCTCCGCCTGAGGATCCCTGGATCTGGACAGATACCTGGGAAGTTTCTTACCCCAGGACACTCATCTACATATAGTAGATAGACAAACCAGTACTGAAACGAGAATCAGTAGAGGTAATGGTATATATGAGTATATAGTTGATCTGAAAAGGGAGGTAAGAGATGAATCTCTACGACCGATAACAGAGAACCTATGAAATAGATCCCGTAGAAGGAGACCATTGAATTCAAATAGGCAATACTCTCTTCACATCCCTCTGACATTCACTGCACTCTGAGAGGAAAACCGGGCTCCAGCCTGCTGCGAAGCTCATATCAACGTAGAATCTAGCACAAACTTACTTCACCACCTCCACGGGAGGCAATGTTTGTAAAACTGAATTGTGGGTGTGGTGAGGGGTGTATTTATAGGCATTTTGAGGTTTGGGAAACTTTGCCCCTCCTGGTAGGAATGTATATCCCATACGTCACTAGCTCATGGACTCTTGCTAATTACATGAAAGAAATATTTGCGCCAAATCTTATGATAGATCTTCCTGGTGACAGGCTTTCTAGCCTGAATCAGGGTATTAATGACCGACTCAGAGAAACCACGCTTTGATAGAATCAGGCGTTCAATCTCCAAGCAGTCAGACGCAAAGAAATTATATTTGGATGCGGGAATGGACCTTGGATTAGAAGGTCCTGCCTCATTGGCAGAGTCCACAGTGGAACAGATGACATGTCCACTAGGTCTGTATACCAAGCCCTGCGTGGCCACGCAGGTGCTATTAGAATCACCAAAGTTCTCTCCTGCTTGATTCTGGCAACCAGACGTGGGAGGAGAGGAAACGGTGGAAATACATAGGCCAGATTGAAGGACCAGGGCACTGCTAGAGCATCTATCAGTACCGCCTGGGGATCCCGGGACCTGGACCCGTAACGAGGAAGTTTGGCATTCTGACGGGACGCCATCAGATCCAATTCTGGTGTGCCCCATAGCTGAGTCAGCTGGACAAATACCTCCGGATGGAGCTCCCACTCCCCCGAATGAAAAGTCTGACGACTTCGGAAATCCGCCTCCTAGTTCTCTTCTCCTGATATGGATTGCTGAGAGATGGCAAGAGTGATCCTCCGCCCATCGGATTATTTTGGTTACCTCCATCATCGCTAGAGAACTCTGTGTTCATCGTTGATGTTTGATATAAGCTACAGTCGTGATGTTGTCCGACTGAAATCTGATGAATTTGGCCGCAGCAAGCTGGGGCCACGCCTGAAGCGCATTGAATATCACTCTCAGTTCTAGAATGTTTATCGGGAGGAGAGTTTCCTCCTGAGACCATAAGCCCTGTGCTTTCAGGGAGTTCCAGACTGCACCCCAGTCTAACAGGCTGGCATCTGTCGTTACTATGAGCCACTCTGGCCTGCGGAAACACATTCCCTGAGACAGGTGGTCCTGAGACAACCACCAGATAAGAGAATCTCTGGTCTCCTGGTCCAGATGCATTTGAGGAGATAAATCTGCATAATCCCCATTCCACTGTTGCAGTGGTCTGAGGTAAAAAGGTCCATTGCCGCTACCATGAGTCCGATTACCCCCACGCACTGAGCCACTGATGGCCGAGGAATGGAATGAAGAGCTCGGCAAGTGGTTAAGAGTTTTGATTTTCTGACCTCCGTCAGAAATATTTTAATTTCTACCGAGTCTATCAGAGTCCCTAGGAAGGAAACTCTTGTGAGAGGGAAGAGAGAACTCTTTTTTATGTTCACCTTCCACCCGTGAGATCTCCGAAAAGCCAACACGATGTCCGTGTGAGACTTGGCTAGTTGGAAAGACGACGCCTGAATTAAGATGTCGTCTAAATAAGGCGCCACTGCTATGCTCCGCGGCCTTAGAACCGCCAAAAGGGACCCTAGCACCTTTGTGAAAATTCTGGCAGCCGTGGCCAACCCGAAGGGAAGGTCCACAAACTGGTAATGCCTGTCCAGAAAGGCGAATCTGAGGAATTGATGATGATCTCTGTGAATAGGGATGTGTAGCTACACATCCTTTAAGTCCACGGTAGTCATATATTGACCCTCCTGGATCAGAGGTAGAATAGTCCGAATAGTCTCCATCTTGAATGATGGTACTCTGAGGAAAGTTGTTTAGAATTTTGAGATCCAAGATTGGTCTGAAAGTTCCCTCTTATTTGGGAACCACAAACAGGTTTTAGTAAAACCCTAGCCCTTGTTCCACTTTTGGAACTGGGCGGATCACTTCCATGGTATGTAGGTCTTTTACACAGAGTAAGAACGCCTCTCTCTTTGTCTGGTTTGCAGACAATTAAGAAGTGTGAAACCTCCCCCTTGGGGGAGAGTCTTTGAAGTCCAGAAGATATCCCTGGGACACAATTTCTAAAGCCCAGGAATCGTGGACATCTCTTGCCCAAGCCTGAGCGAAGAAAGAGAGTCTGCCCCCTACTAGATCCGGTCCCGGATCGGGGGCTTCCCCTTCATGCTGTCTTAGAGGCAGCTGCAGGCTTCTTGGCCTGTTTGCCCTTGTCCCAAGCCTGGTTAGGTCTCCAGACTGACTTGGATTGGGCAAAATTCCCCTCCTGCTTTGCAGCAGGGGAAGCTGAAGCGGGACCACCCTTGAAATTCCGAAAGGAACGAAAATTATTTTGTTTGGTCCTCAATTTATTTGTCTTATCCTGAGGGAGAGCATGGCCTTTCCCTCCAGTGATGTCTGAAATAATCTTTTTCAGTTCAGGCCTGAATAGGGTCTTTCCTTTGAAAGGGATGTTCAAAAGTTTAGATTTTGATGATACATCAGCAGACCAGGACTTAAGCCATAACACCCTGCGTGCTAAAATGGCAAAACCTGAATTCTTTGCCGCTAACTTAGCCAGTTGGAAAGCGGCATCTGTAATGAAAGAATTAGCCAACTTAAGAGCCTTAATTCTATCCATAATATCCTCTAATGGAGTCTCCATCTGAAGAGCCTCTTCTAGAGCCTCGAACCAGAAAGCAGCTGCAGTAGTTACAGGAACAATGCACGCAATAGGTTGGAGAAGAAAACCTTGATGAACAAAAAACAGAATTTATGTTTACCTGATAAATTACTTTCTCCAACGGTGTGTCCGGTCCACGGCGTCATCCTTACTTGTGGGATATTCTCTTCCCCAACAGGAAATGGCAAAGAGCCCAGCAAAGCTGGTCACATGATCCCTCCTAGGCTCCGCCTACCCCAGTCATTCGACCGACGTTAAGGAGGAATATTTGCATAGGAGAAACCATATGTTACCGTGGTGACTGTAGTTAAAGAAAATAAATTATCAGACCTGATTAAAAAAACCAGGGCGGGCCGTGGACCGGACACACCGTTGGAGAAATTAATTTATCAGGTAAACATAAATTCTGTTTTCTCCAACATAGGTGTGTCCGGTCCACGGCGTCATCCTTACTTGTGGGAACCAATACCAAAGCTTTAGGACACGGATGAAGGGAGGGAGCAAATCAGGTCACCTAAATGGAAGGCACCACGGCTTGCAAAACCTTTCTCCCAAAAACAGCCTCAGAAGAAGCAAAAGTATCAAACTTGTAAAATTTGGTAAAAGTGTGCAGTGAAGACCAAGTCGCTGCCCTACATATCTGATCAACAGAAGCCTCGTTCTTGAAGGCCCATGTGGAAGCCACAGCCCTAGTGGAGTGAGCTGTGATTCTTTCAGGAGGCTGCCGTCCGGCAGTCTCATAAGCCAATCGGATAATGCTTTTAATCCAGAAGGAGAGAGAGGTAGAAGTTGCTTTTTGACCTCTCCGTTTACCAGAATAAACAACAAACAAAGACAAAGTTTGTCTGAAATCCTTAGTAGCTGCTAAGTAAAATTTGAGAGCACGAACTACATCCAAGTTGTGCAACAAACGTTCCTTCTTTGAAACTGGATTAGGACACAAAGAAGGCACAACTATCTCCTGGTTAATGTTTTTGTTAGAAACAACTTTTGGAAGAAAACCAGGTTTAGTACGCAAAACCACCTTATCTGCATGGAACACCAGATAAGGAGAAGAACACTGCAGAGCAGATAATTCTGAAACTCTTCTAGCAGAAGAAATTGCAACCAAAAACAAAACTTTCCAAGATAATAACTTAATATCAACGGAATGTAAGGGTTCAAACGGAACCCCCTGAAGAACTGAAAGAACTAGGTTGAGACTCCAAGGAGGAGTCAAAATTTTGTAAACAGGCTTGATTCTAACCAGAGCCTGAACAAAGGCTAGAACATCTGGCACAGCTGCCAGCTTTTTGTGAAGTAACACAGACAAGGCAGAAATCTGTCCCATCAAGGAACTTGCAGATAATCCTTTTTCCAATCCTTCTCGAAGGAAGGATAGACTCTTAGGAATCTTAACCTTGTCCCAAGGGAATCCTGCAGATTCACACCAACAGATATACCAAATTATGTGGTAATTTTTCTGGTTACAGGCTTTCAGGCCTGAACAAGAGTATTAATAACAGAATCTGAGAACCCTCGCTTTGATAAGATCAAGCGTTCAATCTCCAAGCAGTCAGCTGGAGTGGGTCGAACGGACCTAGAACAAGAAGGTCTCGTCTCAAAGGTAGCTTTCATGGTTGAGCCGATGACATATTCACCAGATCTGCATACCAAGTCCTGCGTGGCCACGCAGGAGCTATCAAAATCACCGACGCCCTCTCCTGATTGATCCTGGCTACCAGCCTGGGGATGAGAGGAAACGGCGGGAACACATAAGCTAGTTTGAAGGTCCAAGGTGCTACTAGTGCATCCACTAGAGCCGCCTTGGGATCCCTGGATCTGTACCCGTAGTAAGGAACTCTGAAGTTCTGACGAGAGGCCATCAGATCCATGTCTGGAATGCCCCACGGTTGAGTGACTTGGGCAAAGATTTCCGGATGGAGTTCCCACTCCCCCGGATGCAATGTCTGACGACTCAGAAAATCCGCTTCCCAATTTTCCACTCCTGGGAAGTGGATAGCAGACAGGTGGCAGGAGTGAGACTCCGCCCATAGAATGATTTTGGTCACTTCTTCCATCGCTAGGGAACTCCTTGTTCCCCCCTGATGGTTGATGTATGAACTTGGCCCTCGCTAGCTGAGGCCAAGCTTTGAGAGCATTGAATATCGCTCTCAGTTCCAGAATATTTATCGGTAGAAGAGATTCTACCCGAGACCAAAGACCCTGAGCTTTCAGGGATCCCCAGACCGCGCCCCAGCCCATCAGACTGGCGTCGGTCGTGACAATGACCCACTCTGGTCTGCGGAAGGTCATCCCTTGTGACAGGTTGTCCAGGGACAGCCACCAACGGAATGAGTCTCTGGTCCTCTGACTTACTTGTATCTTCGGAGACAAGTCTGAATAGTCCCCATTCCACTGACTGAGCATGAACAGTTGTAATGGTCTTAGATGAATGCGCACAAAAGGAACTATGTCCATTGCCGCTACCATCAAACCTATCACTTCCATGCACTGCGCTATGGAAGGAAGAGGAACGGAATGAAGTATCCGACAAGAGTCTAGAAGTTTTGTTTTTCTGGCTTCTGTCAGAAAAAACCTCATTTCTAAGGAGTCTATTATAGTTCCCAAGAAGGGAACCCTCGTTGACGGAGATAGAGAACTCTTTTCCACGTTCACTTTCCATCCGTGAGATCTGAGAAAGGCCAGGACAATGTCCGTGTGAGCCTTTACTTGAGGAAGGGACGACGCTCGAATCAGAATGTCGTCCAAGTAAGGTACTACAGCAATGCCCCTTGGTCTTAGCACCGCCAGAAGGGACCCTAGTACCTATGAGAAAATCCTAGGAGCAGTGGCTAATCCGAAAGAAAACGCCACGAACTGGAAATGCTTGTCCAGGAATGCAAACCTTAGGAACCGATGATGTTCCTTGTGGATAGGAATATGTAGATACGCATCCTTGAAATCCACCTTGGTCATGAATTGACCTTCCTGGATGGAAGGAAGAAGTGTTCGAATGGTTTCCATCTTGAACGATGGAACCTTGAGAAACTTGTTCAAGATCTTGAGATCTAAGATTGGTCTGAACGTTCCCTCTTTTTTGGGAACTATGAACAGATTGGAGTAGAACCCCATCCCTTGTTCTCCTAATGGAACAGGATGAATCACTCCCATTTTTAGCAGGTCTTCTACCCAATGTAAGAATGCCTGTCTTCTTATGTGGTCTGAAGACAACTGAGACCTGTGGAACCTCCCCCTTGGAGGAAGCCCCTTGAACTCCAGAGAATAACCTTGGGAGACTATTTCTAGCGCCCAAGGATCCAGAACATCTCTTGCCCCAGCCTGAGCGAAGAGAGAGAGTCTGCCCCCCACCAGATCCGGTCCCGGATCGGGGGCCCGCATTTCATGCTGTCTTGGTAGCAGTGGCAGGTTTCCTGGCCTGCTTTCCTTTGTTCCAGCCTTGCATAGGTCTCCAGGCTGGATTGGCTTGAGAAGTATTACCTTCCTGCTTAGAGGACGTAGCCCTTGGGGCTGATCCGTTTCTGCGAAAGGGACGAAACTTAGGTTTATTTTTGGTCTTGAAAAGACCTATCCTGAGGAAGGGCGTGGCCCTTGCCCCCAGTGATATCAGAGATAATCTCTTTCAAGTCAGGGCCAAAGAGTGTTTTCCCCTTGAAAGGAATGTCAAGCAATTTGTTCTTGGAAGACGCATCCGCTGCCCAAGATTTTAACCAAAGCGCTCTGCGCCACAATAGCAAACCCAGAATTTTTTCGCCGCTAACCTAGCCAATTGCAAGGTGGCGTCTAGGGTGAAAGAATTAGCCAATTTAAGAGCACGAATTCTGTCCATAATCTCCTCATAAGAAGAAGAATTACTAATAATCGCCTTTCCTAGCTCATCAAACTAGAAACACGCGGCTGCAGTGACAGGGACAATGCATGCAATTGGTTGTAGAAGGGAACCTTGCTGAACAAACATCTTTAGCAGACCTTCTAATTTTTTATCCATAGGATCTTGGAAAGCACAACTATCTTCTATGGGTATAGTGGCGCGCTTGTGTAGAGTAGAAACCGCCCCCTCGACCTTGGGGACTGTCTGCCATCAGTCCTTTCTGGGGTCGACTATAGGAAAACAATTTTATAAATATGGGGGGAGGTACTAAAGGTATACCGGGCCTGTCCCATTCTTTACTAACAATGTACGCCACCCGCTTGGATATAGGAAAAGCTTCGGGGGGCCCCGGGGCCTCTAAGAACTTTTCCATTTTACATAGTGGTTCTGGAATGACCAGATAATCACAATCATCCAAATTGGATAACACCTCCTTAAGCAGAGCGCGGAGATGTTCCAACTTAAATTTAAAATTAATCACATCAGGTTCAGCTTGTTGAGAAATGTTTCCTGAATCTGAAATTTCTCCCTCAGACAAAACCTCCCTGGCCCCCTCAGACTGGTGTAGCGGCCCTTCAGAAACCATATCATCAGCGTTCTCATGCTCTACAGAATTTTCTAAAACAGAGCAGTCGCGCTTTCGCTGATAAGTGGGCATATTGGCTAAAATGTTTTTGATAGAATTATCCATTACAGCCGTTAAATGTTGCATAGTAAGGAGTATTGGCGCACTAGATGTACTAGGGGCCTCCTGTATGGGCAAGACTGGTGTAGACGAAGTAGGGGATGATGCAGTACCATGCTTACTCCCCTCACTTGAGGAATCATCTTGGGCATCATTTTTACTAAATTTTTTTATGACATAAAATACATATAGTTAAATGAGAAGGAACCTTGGTTTCCCCACAGTCAGAACACAATCTATCTGGTAGTTCCGACATGTTAAACAGGCATAAACTTGATAACAAAGCACAAAAAACGTTTTAAAATAAAACCGTTACTGTCACTTTAAATTTTAAACTAAACACACTTTATTACTGCAATTGCGAAAAAGTATGAAGGAATTGTTCAAAATTCACCAAAATTTCACCACAGTGTCTTAAAGCCTTAAAAGTATTGCACACCAAATTTGGAAGCTTTAACCCTTAAAATAACGGAACCGGAGCCGTTTTTATATTTAACCCCTTTACAGTCCCTGGAATCTGCTTTGCTGAGACCCAACCAAGCCCAAAGGGGAATACGATACCAAATGATGCCTTCAGAAAGACTTTTCTATGTATCAGAGCTCCACACACATGCAGCTGCATGCCATGCTGTCCTCAAAAACAAGTGCGCCATACCGGCGCGAAAATGAGGCTCTGACTATGATTAGGGAAAGCCCCTAAAGAATAAGGTGTCAAAAACAGTGCCTGCCGATATAATCATATCAAAATACCCAGAATAAATGATTCCTCAAGGCTAAATATGTGTTAATAATGAATCGATTTAGCCCAGAAAAAGTCTACAGTCTTAATAAGCCCTTGTGAAGCCCTTATTTACTATCTTAATAAACATGGCTTACCGGATCCCATAGGGAAAATGACAGCTTCCAGCATTACATCGTCTTGTTAGAATGTGTCATACCTCAAGCAGTAAGAGACTGCACACTGTTCCCCCAACTGAAGTTAATTGCTCTCAACAGTCCTGTGTGGAACAGCCATGGATTTTAGTTACGGTGCTAAAATCATTTTCCTCATACAAACAGAAATCTTCATCTCTTTTCTGTTTCTGAGTAAATAGTACATACCAGCACTATTTTAAAATAACAAACTCTTGATTGAATAATAAAAACTACAGTTAAACACTAAAAAACTCTAAGCCATCTCCGTGGAGATGTTGCCTGTACAACGGCAAAGAGAATGACTGGGGTAGGCGGAGCCTAGGAGGGATCATGTGACCAGCTTTGCTGGGCTCTTTGCCATTTCCTGTTGGGGAAGAGAATATCCCACAAGTAAGGATGACGCCGTGGACCGGACACACCTATGTTGGAGAAATTTTCTTCAGGAGACCCTCTAATTTTTTATCCATAGGATCTTTGAAAGCACAATGTCTTCGATAGGTATAGTTGTACGTTTAGATAGAGTAGAAATAGCTCCCTCCACCTTAGGAACCGTCTGCCACGAGTCCCGCATTGTGTCAGCTATGGGAAACATTTTCTTAAAAACAGGAGGGGGAGCAAACAGAATACCTGGTTTATCCCACTCCTTAGTAACAATATTCACAATCCTCTTAGGGACTGGAAAAACATCAGTGTAAACAGGAACCTCTAAGTATTTGTCCATTTTACACAATTTCTCTGGAACTACTATGGGGTCACAATCATCTAGAGTCGCTAATACCTCCCTGAGCAATAAGTGGAGGTGTTCAAGCTTAAATTTAAAGGCCGACATGTCAGAATCTGAATCAGAAAACAAATCCCTTACCCCTACTTCAGAACATTGTGAGGGTATATCATATACGGCTACTAAAGCATCAGACTGCTCAGCTTTACTTAAAGTGATGGTAAACTCTCCCCTTTATAAAATCAGATCTGGAATGTAAGCTCTATTTTAGAAGGAGTTTTATTCATCATGTGCAATGAAGATGCGCTATAACTTAGTTTTTAATATAGATATGAAATTCAAATACTGCATTGTCCTCCGCCCACTTTAAAAGTAAACTTTTCTGTGAGCTAACAGATTGAATTGTTGTCCAATCAGCGCTCTCCCCATATGGCACTTTTGTTGTAGCTAGAGCATTGATTGGAGAGTAATTCAATCATTTAGCTGACAGGAAAATTGACTTTTGAAGTGGGTGGTGAAACGTGGGGTATTTGAATTTCATATCTATATTAATAACTAAGTTATAGCGCATCTTCATTGCACATGATGAATAAAACCCCATCTAAAATAGCGCTTACATTCCAGATCTGATTTTATAAAGGGGAGAGTTTACCATCACTTTAACCCAGAGCTGTCACGCTTTCCTTGTAAACTAGGCAGTTTAGTAAAAACCTCTGTGAGGGTTTTTATTCATAACTGTGGCCATGTCTTGTAAAGTAAATGAATTTGACGCATTAGAGGACTTTGGCATCACTTGTGTGGGGGCGTTACTGGTTGTGACACTTGGGGAGAGCTAGATGTCAAAAACTCATTTTCTTCTGTCTGAGAATCATCTATTGCTATATTTTTCATTGCTAAAATATGCTCTTTGTAATTTATAGACATATCAGTGCAATTGGGACACATTCTAAGAGGGGGTTCCACAATGGCTTCCAAACACATTAAACAAGGATTTTCCTTAGTGTCAGACATGTTAAACAGGCTAGTAATGAAACAAGCAAGCTTGGAAAACACTTTATTCAAAGTTAATAATACTTAGAAAAAAACGGTACTGTGCCTTTAAGTGAAAAAAATGTGCACAAACTCTACAAAACAGTGTAAAAAAGCAGTAAACTCAACAAAATTTTTACAGTAGCATCATAAAGCCTTAGTAACTTTGCACAGCTATGCAAATAAACAATTAACCCCTTAATGTAAAAACCGGATTGACAAAACGTCAAAAACCGGTAAAAAAAAACGTTCAGCACCTTGCCACAGCTCTGCTGTGGCGCCTACCTGCCCTTTATGAACGATTTATGGGGAAAAAAACTTCTTTACAGCCCTCAAACACAGCAGGACCCTCTGGAGAAGCAGTTGGATGTCTCTGAGGAAAAAAAACTGCGCAACTGAGGCAGGAAAATAGGCCCCTCCCACCTTTCACTCTATGTCATGGGGCCTAAAGGAAATACAACAGAGTGTTTCCTAAACTAGCCATGTGGGTTAATAACCCTTAAACAAGCCACAAAGACCCCTTAAAGTCCCTCAAAAAACGTTATTGCAATAATAATAAAAACGTTTTTCCTTAGCAGTGTCACCAGTAACTAATGAGCCCTTTGTGTAAGCTGGGATTCTTACTAAGTCTCTGAATACAGCTTACCCTTCCCTCATGGGGATATTGTCAGCCTTTTCTAGAATTAACATAGTCTGTCTAGAAAAAATTAGACTGGAATTAGTCGGAATGCAACACGTAATCTGAGGAGACTCCAACTGATTTTAAATAAAAAAATTTCAGAGAAGAACGGCCCATCAAAATCATCTGACGCCGCAATAATATCAATTGACGCCGAGAGGCCTTCAACTCCATATCCTGGGATCATTTGTTTTCCACTCTTCCCAGGTATGGAGTCGAGAGTACCTTCTTAAGCTTCATCAAATTAATCTACAAATCCTCTTACACCTCTATTAACAATTCCCCCACTATTAACTTCCCACTTCTTAAAGGCTTGAGACAGGGTTGTCCACTCTCCCCCTCTTTTTAATTTGGCGCTCGAACCTTTAGTAATATGTATAAGAAAAGAAATAGAGGGGATTAAAATGGAGAAGAGGAGAATTACTACATTACTGTATGCTGATGACCTATTAGTCTTGACAGCCAATACAGCTAGAAACATTCCATTATTAACACAGATTCTTCAAGAATTTAGCGGCTTCTCAGGGTAAGTTAATATGTTAAAATCAGAGATCTTTTGGCTAAAAAAACAGACTCGGCGCAGTCATATTATTTTAAGGAAGCAAAAACAGAATTTATGTTTACCTGATAAATTTCTTTCTCCAACGGTGTGTCCGGTCCACGGCGTCATCCTTACTTGTGGGATATTCTCTTCCCCAACAGGAAATGGCAAAGAGCCCAGCAAAGCTGGTCACATGATCCCTCCTAGGCTCCGCCTACCCCAGTCATTCGACCGACGTTAAGGAGGAATATTTGCATAGGAGAAACCATATGGTACCGTGGTGACTGTAGTTAAAGAAAATAAAATATCAGACCTGATTAAAAAAAAACCAGGGCGGGCCGTGGACCGGACACACCGTTGGAGAAAGAAATTTATCAGGTAAACATAAATTCTGTTTTCTCCAACATAGGTGTGTCCGGTCCACGGCGTCATCCTTACTTGTGGGAACCAATACCAAAGCTTTAGGACACGGATGAAGGGAGGGAGCAAATCAGGTCACCTAAATGGAAGGCACCACGGCTTGCAAAACCTTTCTCCCAAAAATAGCCTCAGAAGAAGCAAAAGTATCAAACTTGTAAAATTTGGTAAAAGTGTGCAGTGAAGACCAAGTCGCTGCCCTACATATCTGATCAACAGAAGCCTCGTTCTTGAAGGCCCATGTGGAAGCCACAGCCCTAGTGGAATGAGCTGTGATTCTTTCGGGAGGCTGCCGTCCGGCAGTCTCGTAAGCCAATCTGATGATGCTTTTAATCCAAAAAGAGAGAGAGGTAGAAGTTGCTTTTTGACCTCTCCTTTTACCTGAATAAACAACAAACAAGGAAGATGTTTGTCTAAAATCCTTTGTAGCATCTAAATAGAATTTTAGAGCGCGAACAACATCCAAATTGTGCAACAAACGTTCCTTCTTTGAAACTGGTTTTGGACACAGAGAAGGTACGATAATCTCCTGGTTAATGTTTTTGTTAGAAACAACTTTTGGAAGAAAACCAGGTTTAGTACGTAAAACCACCTTATCTGCATGGAACACCAGATAAGGAGGAGAACACTGCAGAGCAGATAATTCTGAGACTCTTCTAGCAGAAGAAATCGCAACTAAAAACAAAACTTTCCAAGATAATAACTTAATATCAACGGAATGTAAGGGTTCAAACGGAACCCCCTGAAGAACTGAAAGAACTAAATTGAGACTCCAAGGAGGAGTCAAAGGTTTGTAAACAGGCTTGATTCTAACCAGAGCCTGAACAAAGGCTTGAACATCTGGCACAGCTGCCAGCTTTTTGTGAAGTAATACCGACAAGGCAGAAATCTGTCCCTTCAGGGAACTTGCAGATAATCCTTTTTCCAATCCTTCTTGAAGGAAGGATAGAATCCTAGGAATCTTAACCTTGTCCCAAGGGAATCCTTTAGATTCACACCAACAGATATATTTTTTCCAAATTTTGTGGTAAATCTTTCTAGTCACAGGCTTTCTGGCCTGAACAAGAGTATCGATCACAGAATCTGAGAATCCTCGCTTCGATAAAATCAAGCGTTCAATCTCCAAGCAGTCAGCTGGAGTGAAACCAGATTCGGATGTTCGAACGGACCCTGAACAAGAAGGTCTCGTCTCAAAGGTAGCTTCCAAGGTGGAGCCGATGACATATTCACCAGATCTGCATACCAAGTCCTGCGTGGCCACGCAGGAGCTATCAAGATCACCGACGCCCTCTCCTGCTTGATCCTGGCTATCAGCCTGGGGATGAGAGGAAATGGCGGGAACACATAAGCTAGTTTGAAGGTCCAAGGTGCTACTAGTGCATCCACTAGAGCCGCCTTGGGATCCCTGGATCTGGCCCCGTAGCAAGGAACTTTGAAGTTCTGACGAGAGGCCATCAGATCCATGTCTGGAATGCCCCACAGGTGAGTGACTTGGGCAAAGATTTCCGGATGGAGTTCCCACTCCCCCGGATGCAATGTCTGACGACTCAGAAAATCCGCTTCCCAATTTTCCACTCCTGGGATGTGGATAGCAGACAGGTGGCAGGAGTGAGACTCCGCCCAAAGAATAATTTTGGTTACTTCTTCCATCGCTAGGGAACTCCTTGTTCCCCCCTGATGGTTGATGTACGCAACAGTCGTCATGTTGTCTGATTGAAACCGTATGAACCTGGTCCTCGCAAGCTGGGGCCAGGCCTGGAGCGCATTGAATATCGCTCTCAGTTCCAGAATATTTATCGGTAGAAGAGATTCTTCCCGAGACCAAAGACCCTGAGCTTTCAGGGATCCCCAGACCGCGCCCCAGCCTATCAGACTGGCGTCGGTCGTGACAATGACCCACTCTGGTCTGTGGAACATCATCCCTTGAGACAGATTGTCCAGGGACAGCCACCAACGGAGTGAGTCTCTGGTCCTCTGATTTACTTGTATCTTCGGAGACAAGTCTGTATAGTCCCCATTCCACTGACTGAGCATGCACAGTTGTAATGGTCTTAGATGAATGCGCGCAAAAGGAACTATGTCCATCGCCGCCACCATCAACCCGATCACTTCCATGCACTGAGCTATGGAAGGAAGAGGAACGGAATGAAGTATCCGACAAGAGTCCAGAAGCTTTGAAAATATTGCACACCAATTTTGGAAGCTTTAACCCTTAAAATAACGGAACCGGAGCCGTTTTAAGCTTTAAACCCCTTTACAGTCCCTGGTATCTGCTTTGCTGAGACCCAACCAAACCCAAAGGGGAATACGATACCAAATGACGCCTTCAGAAGTCTTTTATAAGTATCAGAGCTCCTCTCACATGCGACTGCATGCCATGCCTCTCAAAAACAAGTGCGCAACACCGGCGCGAAAATGAGACTCTGCCTATGCTTTGGGAAAGCCCCTAAAGAATAAGGTGTCTAAAACAGTGCCTGCCGATATTATTAAATCAAAATACCCAGAATAAATGATTCCTCAAGGCTAAATAAGTGTTAATATCAATCGATTTAGCCCAAAAAAAGTCTACAGTTTAAATAAGCCCTTGTGAAGCCCTTATTTACAATCGTAATAAACATGGCTTACCGGATCCCATAGGGAAAATGACAGCTTCCAGCATTACATCGTCTTGTTAGAATGTGTCATACCTCAAGCAGCAAGAGACTGCAAACTGTTCCCCCAACTGAAGTTAATTGCTCTCAACAGTCCTGTGTGGAACAGCCATGGATTTTAGTTACGGTTGCTAAAATCATTTTCCTCATACAAACAGAATTCTTCATCTCTTTTCTGTTTCTGAGTAAATAGTACGTACCAGCACTATTTGAAAATAACAAACTCTTGATTGAATAATGAAAAACTACAGTTAAACACTAAAAAACTCTAAGCCATCTCCGTGGAGATGTTGCCTGTACAACGGCAAAGAGAATGACTGGGGTAGGCGGAGCCTAGGAGGGATCATGTGACCAGCTTTGCTGGGCTCTTTGCCATTTCCTGTTGGGGAAGAGAATATCCCACAAGTAAGGATGACGCCGTGGACCGGACACACCTATGTTGGAGAAATCTACTTTTTTATACTTGGGGATAACATTGTCTATGGATAGTAAGGAGTGGTACGACTTACATTTTAAGCCAATTCTCATCAAAATTAAACACGACTTAGGAAACTGGGCTAAATTCCATCTTACGTTATCTTGCAAAATTAATTTGTTTAAAATGGTGACTTTCCCCAAACTTTTACACTTGATGCAAAATCTCCCAATCATAATGAAACAATCAGCTAATTACACAATTTATATGGGGGGGGGAAGAAAAGCTATTGCGTATAATAAATTAGTATTAACCAGACGTGACGGGGGGCTAGCATTGCCAGATATAGAATCTTATAATTTAGTTTGTATCTCTAAAATAGCGCTGGACTGGCTAACAGGGCCAGATTATTATACAGATTTAGTAACAGAAGAATCGTTTGTTCAGCCATATTGTCTGAAGGCCCTGCTACACTGTAACCCTGATAAATGCCCAACGAAAATTAAGATGACGCCTGTTATCTATAATGTAATTCAGGCCTGGTATAAATTATCAAAAAAATTCAATAGTTCTCACTGCTACTCAAAATTCCTGACTATAGCAGCCAACCCAAATTTTGTGTGGGCAAAAAAGGGTTTAAGATATATAGACCAGTTAAGAGACCCGGCTACTGGAGACTGCTGATCAATGCAAGATTTAATTCAAGAATATGGAATTTCTAATAAAGATTTTTTTCCCTTCTTCCAGATACGACATTTCCTACAGGTCCTTTCACAGGACCTTCGGGAGATCACAATTTTTGAAATGTTAGATCCTGTATTTATGCTTTTTAAAGCAGGGAAATATAATATAACCACACTATACAAATTAGTAATGAACCGGAAAGGCTTGGATAATGTTAAAAAAATAGCAGATTGGTGGAAGGTCTCGGTTGATACTATATATAAAAGCTATAGGCACGCAGATGCATCAACACTTGCCACTGCCTGGAGAGAATCACACACGAAAATTATTAACCAGATCTATATCACACCGCGTATGAAAGCATTGTGGGATAACTTAGGCACTTCTTGTCCTAAATGCAGACAATTTAAAGCAGACATAAAACACTATTTTTGGGGCTGCTCAAAGGTTAGGAAATTCTGGGATAAGATTAATCTTTGGATGAATAAAGTTAATAATATCCAGTTTCAATTAGAAGAAGACCATATGTTTTTTTTTATAGATATCCATAAGGAAGGATTAAACAAAAACACACTACACTTAAATACGGTAATAATGACAGCTAGGTTATTGATTCTTAAATACTGGAAATCGTCTAAAGCCCCTAACCTTTCAGAATTTATACAAAAACTTAAAAAACAATTTATAATGGAACAGATGGATACCTCAATAAACTCTGAGGCACAAATCAAACACTTTTTTATTAAATGGAGGAACGTAATTAACAGCCTTCCTAAAGAAATTCAATTGTTATTAATCTTGCCTTTTCGAGGTACAGAAACTTTAGAACTGGCCCTAATGAATAACGAATTTCCGGAACTACATCTGGATTAATACTATTAAAATGGAAGTTTATTTTTCCCCCCCACCTTCTTGGGAATTTAAAAAGGTAAAATAACCAATACATTGTTTGGGTATAAGTAATTAAGAGAATTATAGAAATTCATGAACCAAGTGTGAATTAACACATTATTATTTAAATGACTAAAAGTAACTTTGTAATTTTGTAAAAGAGCGACTCTAACTTATCTATTGTCTTTTCTTTCTTGGTTATGTTTCTTTTTTTTCTTCTTTTTTTTGTGTGCTTCTTGTGTATTCGTTTTCTTTTTTCCTTTTTCATTTTACATTATTATTGTATTGTGATAAAAAAAAAAAAGAAAAAAAAAGAAAAAATTAGACTGAACATACCTCAAAGCAGTTTAGCCTGGAAACTGTTCCCCCAACTGAAGTTTTCCTGTACTCTTCAGGCCTTGTGAGAACAGCAGTGGATTTTAGTTACAAAGTGCTAAAATCATCATCCTCCCTGCAGAAATCTTCATCCCTTTTCTGCCAGAGAGTAAATAGTACATACCGGTACCATTTAAAATAACAAACTTTTGCTTGAGAAAATAAAAACTAAACATTTTTGTCACCACACTCACTTTGCCGTTCCTAGCAGTTAAGCAGGCACAGAGAATGACTGGGGGTGGACCTAAGGGAGGAGCTATATAGACAGCTCTGCTGTGGGTGCTCTCTCTGCCACTTCCTGTTGGGAAGGAGAATATCCCACAAGTATGGATGAATCCGTGGACTCAATGCATCTTACAAGAGAAAACGGCCTTGTCTTTAAGGGGTTAAAAGGGTTTTACTAAAATCACTGTTCAACTCTCTTCCATTTCAAGAGATCTTTATTTTGGAGGGAATGATCAAGATATCTAGGAGATATATGCTCCCATGTGGCATACACACCAAATTTGATTTCAGCAAAGCTGAACTAAATATAATTTCTAGGCCCAATTATAGGCAAAGCATTGTAAAATTGACAACTATGTCTGAGAGGCTAATTGTGAACACTTTATATTTAGTAATTAACACCTTGTATGATAAGCTAGAAGATGCCAGACTAGTGTTATAAAACTGTGCCATTTGTACACATATTATAGCCATTGATATGACTAAAAAGCCTGCAAGAATACTTTTGGCTAACAGGTGAGCTATAACCAAGTCCAGCAGAAGGAATAATATATTTCTCTGAGGTGCAACTTAGGTGAAATATTTTAACCAGATGTTCAGATTTCTTTGTATTGCTACTAGGACTTAACGATTAAACGCATATACGTTTTTAAATTGCGATTAACCGCCGTGATTTAAAAACCGTGAGAGTATTTGTACGCCCCATATGATGTACAAATGCCACTAAAGGCGCGTAGTAGCTTTCACATGTCATACAAAGAGGCGCACATTAAAGACGTCACTATCAGGGTACGTCTAACACTGTTCCTTGACTACGGTACTGGATGTGCGTCACGGAATTGCGCAGGAAAGGTCAGGAAGCGACTAAACATTACAGGTTGCAGCAGCTGGTGGGTTCATATGTGACCATTAGTGTGACGTCATGTTGGGTATAAAGTGGGTTATGCCTGATGGTTGGGGTGACGTGACATACGGTGTGTATTTTTAATTTGGTATAGGTTGTGACAGGATATAAGCTAAAATGTGTTACGCAACGTGACAAGGTATATAGCATTATGTGTGACAGGGTATACAGAAGTATGTGTGACAGGGGATATGGCATTATATGTGACAGGGTATATAGTATGTGTGACAGGGTATACAGTATTATGTGTGACAAGGTATACAGTATTATGTGTGACAGGGTATACAATATTATGTGTGACAGGGTATACAATATTATGTGTGACAGGGTATACAATATTATGTGTGACAGGGTATATAGTAGTGTGTGACAGGGTATCTAACCCTTTAGAATTGAAGGGTCGCTAATGCTATTGTTAAATTTTCCACTATAATTGACTTTTAATAAAGTAATAATTATACAAATTATTTAAGACTTAAAGGGATACTAAACCCATTTTTTTTTTTCTTACATGATTCAGATAGAGCATGATATTTTAAAGCACCTTTCTAATTTACTCCTATTATCAATTTCTCTTTGTTCTCAAGCTATCTTGATTTGAAAAAGCAGTACTGTAAGCTTTAGAGCCGGACCATTTTTTTGTTCAGCACCTGGGTAGCACTTGCTGATTTGTGGCTAAATGTAGCAAACCAATCAGCAAGCTCTACCAAAGTGCTGAACTAAAAATGGGCTAGCTCCTAACCTTTTATTACTGCTTTTTCAAATCAAGATAACATGAGATCAAAGAAAATTGATAAGAGTAGTAAATCAGAAAGTAGCTTAAAATTGCATGCTCTATCTGAATCGTGAAAGAAAAAAATGTGGGGTTAGTATCCCTTTAATGAATAATAAAACCAAACCATTATCATTTAAAAGTTATGTATGTAAAGAACAGAATAAATATTGACAAATTAAATTAAAGGACAGTAAACTCTAAATAATGTGTATATAGGGTTCTGAACCAAAATTTGTCTGTCTCCTTAGCTTAGATGACTTCTTTTTCAAATAAAGATAGCAAGAGAATGAAGAAAAACTGATAATAGGAGTAAATTAAAAAGTTGCTTAAAATTGCATGCTCTATCTGAATCACGAAAGAAAACATTTGGGTTCAGTGTCCCTTTAATCCCTCTTCACAATATAGTCTGTATAAATCAAAGTAAAAACAATCATTACTTAAAGGGACCAACAAGTGCTAAAAGAAAATGATCCAATATATTACAGCGCTGTGGAATTCATTGGTGCTTTATAATTAAAGTATAATAATAATAATAATAATATATTAGAGCATTTTATTATTGCACCAGGGGTGTAACTACAGGGGTCTCAGTGGTCTAGACCAGGCCTACACCACTAGAGGGACAATCTGGTCATCATAAGAAGTGGTGTTAATACATGGGGACCTGGTGAGGCCAGGGTTCTACATACAAAATCGGTCATCATATTTATACAGGAAGGCTGCAGAATTGCATATTTTCTGGTGCATAACCACCAAAGGGTAGGGATGACTTACATGCACAGAGAAGCAGCATCTCTTTCTCCTATGTGGCTCCTTATAGGCAAACATCCACAAAGGGTGCTGTTGAAATGGGGGGAGCCATTGACACTCTTTGCCCTAGGGGGCAGTAAGGTTTAGTTACACCCCTGTATTGCACTATTGCTTACATACCCTGTATATCGCCTGTCTCAAGGGCTTTAAAGGGCATGGGTCTTGCCAACAACGGTGAGACTGCACCTCTTGTGCATGCCTCACTGCCTGTAGGAAATAGCACCATCTCACTGCTGTCAGCAAGACCTGTGCTATTACAACCCTAAATGCAAAAACAGGGTTAAACCATGGAAAAGGATTAAAAGGACACTTGAGTCAAAATTAAACTTTCATTATTCAGATAGAGCACACAATTTTAAACAACTTTCTAAATCCCTAATTCTACCTTCACATGTTGGGCTTACAATGTACTGTGAAAGGATGTTTCTTTAAAAATAGACTTGCAGAATTCTTTTTCTTTGTAAGAATGATATAAACAATGTAAACTACCCATAAATAAAGATGGCTTGTTATCAGCAGAGACTCTGTTATCATTCAGACTGGCATTAGTGCAGCGGGTGAATTGCCTTCTTCCATCGTGCAGTGAATCCTAACTGATCCTTCTATATTCGTACGTCTTTATCAGGCATTACCAGAAAAGAATTCTTAGATGTACAAAAACCAACTAACCACTGCAAAATACTTTGTGTATAAAAAAAAAAGTAAGCTAGCTAAACTGTGGGGTATTCGTTGTCTCTGGAAATATTTAATTATTAACTACTTAAACAATGTATGTGTTCTATATATGTATGCACAATACATTTTTGAATATTTTATTACAACTATACAACAAACTGTAATGGTCTTTTAAAGGGTGAATTGTGTTTTAGTGGGAAAGGTATCTATTACTATATACAAAATATTCAAATAAACATCTTACATTAGTCTGAAGTGGAAAGGCAACTGGCCATCATCAGAGATTCACAACCTTTACTCTGCAGTGGAAAAAAATATCCTGATCCTTGATTTTAGCCTACAGAATACTTTTACCCATTCCTCTATCATCTACTTTGGTCAACTTGCTCACTAGAGCTATATACTTTAGCTATAGAACCAGAATTAGTAGAGGGAAGCCTGAAAAATAAGAGGTTATGCTAAAGGTTTATGCATCTTCTAAATCAGGGGTCGAAAACTACATCCCCTGGGCCAAATCTGGCTCACCAGACACAAGGCCTTCATTGGTGGATAGTCCTAGTCATAGCATCAAAATATCTGGAAATGTGCTGTGCTTTACTAATGAGGGTGAGTGGGGTTTAGCCTGGGCATGCTTTGTTTCAAAGCTCCAGATTGTGCGATTGCATGGAGCTCTGATTTGCACAGTGAAAGTTGTGTGTCACAAGGAGGGATAAAACTTAGGAGACTGTTGTCCAGGATAGAATCTTGAGAGTATTAATATCTACAGCTCCAAAATGCTACCACACAAGCTCCTCCCAAAGGCAAGATCTCTCAACCAGATCTCAAAGGACAAAACAGAAAATTTAGCAATGGAGGAGCGCTAAGATAACCCCTAAAAGGGGATAAGTAGCTAAAGGTGGGTTCTATAAGGTGTCACAGAATATGCATAAAAATAGTTTAATTTGAAATCTAAAAGACGATATATACAATGATCAAATATACAATGATCAAATATACATTGAGATACAGTGATCAAATATACATTGGAATACAGTAGAATACAGTTATGTCTCTGAGGTGCCTATATATAGTATTACTTCAAATACCTATATAAATATGGCTAAAAATCCTTGAATAATCTTAGATAAGGATCAAAATAGATCATATAAGATGCAGTACTACAATATATATCCAAAGCAAATGTCCAAGTAATGTGACATAAGTGAAAAAATGATGGTGGTAAAAGATATGATGGTGGTTGAAAATTATATAAACAAGTGTATCCGTGAAAAATGTAAAAAACTATAAAAATAAGAGTACAATTAAAAAATGCAAAGTTATGTGATCAAAAAATGTGTTCTTTGCGATATTCGGGAGCAAAAATAAGGTGTACACCTAAAAAAGGCCAATAATAAAAAATGCCAATAATAACACTAAAACATGTGTCACTAAAAAATGTGTATATGTTCCTTATTTGTATATAGGTTTTCTTTTATAATCCAAAGATAGTTGATATCCTGAAAGAGGTTTTCTTCATGAATCTTTGTGGGTATTGATCCTCAAAATGTGTGGTGTATGTCGATTTCCTATAGAGAAATAACATATATAGTGAAATAACGCTACTATCTCCAAAAAAATAAGTATTCTGCTTACCTATATGGAATGAACCTGAGCCGTGGTATCAGTTAGTGTCTACGCCTTTCGGCCCTAAACAGGACCTTTCTCAAGACTGATAACGGCTATAATTAAATTGTTACCTTAAATAGGGTCCTTCGGCCAATTACAGCGTCTTAAAAATTACGGCAAAAAACTTTTTTGGGGACCCCGGATGTGATACTCCATCTTTCTACATCCATTTACTTTGATCGTATACCTAACCGGAAGACGTTCTTTAAGTTACGTCATATCCGGTTTGGCGTCATATCCGGTTTTGACTTTATATCCGGATTTTGTATTTCCGGACTTTCATACCTATTTCATACCTATAGGTGTTCACTTTTGATCCTACTTGTACACAATATAGAAAGCTAAAAATTAAAAAGACTTCTGGAACTTATGTCATAAGTTCAGCAAGACTTTTTAATTTTTAGCTTTATATATTGTGTACAAGTAGGATCAAGAGTAAACAGCTATAGGTATGAACCTGAGTCCGCAATATTACTATTGTTGTTCTATTCATTTACATACAATTTTTTTGACATGCCCCTAATTAACTATATACAGATTTCATGGTTTGACACTTACAAAACCAGATACAAGGTATAACCGGACATAATTTTCTACATCTTGATAATGAAAGTCCGGAAATACAAAATCCAGATATAAAGTCAAAACCGGATATGACGTAACTTAAAGAACAACTGATACCACGGCTCAGGTTCATTCCATATAGGCAAGCAGAATACTTATTTTTTTGGAGATAGTAGCGTTATTGCACTATATATGTTATTTCTCTATAGGAAATCGACATACACCACACATTTTGAGGATCAATACCCACAAAGATTGATGAAGAAAACCTCTTTCAGGATATCAACTATCTTTGGATTATAAAAGAAAACCTATATACAAACAAGGAACGTATACACATTTTTTAGTGTTATTTTTGACATTTTTATTTTTGCTCACAAATATCGCAAAGAACATTTTTTGATCACATAATTTTGCATTTTTTAATTGTACTCTTATTTTTATCATTTTTTACGTTTTTCACGGATACACTTGTATTTATAATTTTCAACCACCATCATATCTTTTACCATCATCATTTTTTTCACGTATGTCACATTACTTGGACATTTGCTTTGGACATATATTGTAATACCGCATCTTAAATGATTTATTTTTATCCTTATCTAAGATTATTCAAGGATTTTTAGCCATATTTATATAGGTATTTGAAGCAATATATATAGGCACTTCAGAGACATAACTGTATTCTACTGTATTCCAATGTATATTTGATCACTGTATCTCAATGTATATTTGATCATTGTATATTTGATCATTGTATATATCGTCTTTTATATTTCAAATTAAACTATTTTTATGCATATTCTGTAACACCTTATAGATCCCACCTTTAGCTACTTATCCCCTTTTAGGGGTTATTTTAGCGCTCCTCCATTGCTAAATTTTCAGGATAGATTCTTGGCAAGATTATTATTGCCCATGAGATGTGGTCCCTAGAAGGCCTCCTATTTTGGAAACATACTGCACCAAGAACTGGACAGGAAAACCATTTTTTTTTACAGCCCTGAGCAGTTGACAGTGAATTTTGCATTGCTGGGCTTTGTGTACCATTGTTGATTTACTGATGCTCTTACTTGACCACCTGCAAAAGATACAATTTCCACTCATATCTTCAGATCAGAGTTACTTCACTAGTATCACTAGTGTTGAGTTAGTTAAACTCACCTGGCCACATTTTGCAACTGCATCTTAGTGTTGTTAAAAAAAACATAATTTATGCTTACCTGATAAATTTATTTCTCTTGTAGTGTGTTCAGTCCACGGGTCATCCATTACTTATGGGATATATTCTCCTTCCCAACAGGAAGTTGCAAGAGGATCACCCAAGCAGAGCTGCTATATAGCTCCACCGCTCACATGTCATATCCAGTCATTCGACCGAAACAAGACGAGAAAGGAGAAACTATAGGATGCAGTGGTGACTGGAGTTTTAATTAAAATTTAGAACTGCCTCAAAAAAAGACAGGGCGGGCCGTGGACTGAACACACTACAAGAGAAATAAATTTATCAGGTAAGCATAAATTATGTTTTCTCTTGTTAAGTGTGTTCAGTCCACGGGTCATCCATTACTTATGGGATACCAATACCAAAGCTAAAGTACACGGATGATGGGAGGGACAAGGCAGGAACATTAAACAGAAGGAACCACTGCCTGTAGAACCTTTCTCCCAAAACCAGCCTCCGAAGAAGCAAAAGTGTCAAATTTGTAAAATTTTGAAAAGGTATGAAGTGAAGACCAAGTTGCAGCCTTGCAAATCTGTTTAACAGAGGCCTCATTCTTAAAGGCCCAGGTGGAAGCCACAGCTCTAGTGGAATGAGCTGTAATTCTTTCAGGGGGCTGCTGTCCAGCAGTCTCATAGGCTAAACGTATTATGCTACGAAGCCAAAAAGAGAGAGAGGCGGCCGAAGCCTTTTGACCTCTCCTCTGTCCAGAATAAACGACAAACAGAGAAGAAGTTTGCCGAAAATCCTTAGTTGCCTGTAAGTAGAACTTCAGAGCACGGACTACGTCCAGATTATGCAAAAGACGTTCCTTCTTTGAAGAAGGGTTAGGACATAATGATGGAACAACAATCTCCTGATTGATATTCCTATTAGAAACAACCTTAGGTAAAAATCCAGGTTTAGTACGCAAAACTACCTTGTCTGAATGAAAAATCAGATAAGGAAAATCGCAATGTAAGGCAGATAACTCAGAGACTCTTCGAGCCGAGGAAATAGCCATCAAAAACAGAACTTTCCAAGATAAAAGCTTAATATCAATGGAATGAAGGGGTTCAAACGGAACACCCTGAAGAACTTTAAGAACCAAGTTTAAGCTCCACAGAGGAGCAACAGTTTTAAACACAGGCTTAATCCTAGCCAAAGCCTGACAAAAAGCCTGAACGTCTGGATTCTCTGCCAAACGTTTGTGTAAAAGAATAGACAGAGCAGAAATCTGTCCCTTTAACGAACTAGCGGATAAACCCTTTTCTAAACCCTCTTGTAGAAAAGACAATATCCTAGGAATCCTAACCTTACTCCATGAGTAACTCTTGGATTCACACCAATGTAAATATTTACGCCATATCTTATGGTAAATTTTTCTGGTAACCGGTTTCTGAGCCTGTATCAATGTATCAATAACCGACTCCGAGAAACCACGCTTTGAGAGAATCAAGCGTTCAATCTCCATGCAGTCAGCCTCAGAGAAATTAGGCTTGGATGGTTGAAAGGACCCTGAAGTAGAAGGTCCTGCCTCAGAGGCAGAGACCATGGTGGACAGGACGACATGTCCACTAGGTCTGCATACCAGGTCCTGCGTGGCCACGCAGGCGCTATCAGAATCACTGATGCTCTCTCCTGTTTGATCCTGGCAATCAGACGAGGCAGCAACGGAAACGGTGGGAACACATAAGCCATGTTGAAAATCCAAGGGGCTGCTAGTGCATCTACCAGCACCGCTCCCGGGTCCCTGGACCTGGATCCGTAACAAGGAAGCTTGGCGTTCTGGCGAGAAGCCATGAGATCCAGTTCCGGTTTGCCCCAACGAAGAATCAGTTGAGCAAATACCTCCGGGTGAAGTTCCCACTCCCCCGGGTGAAAGGTCTGGCGGCTTAGAAAGTCCGCCTCCCAGTTCTCCACGCCTGGGATGTAGATCGCTGACAGATGGCAAGAGTGAGACTCTGCCCAGCGAATTATCTTTGAGACTTCTAACATCGCTAGGGAACTCCTGGTTCCCCCTTGATGATTGATGTAAGCCACAGTCGTGATGTTGTCCGACTGAAATCTGATGAACCTCAGTGTTGCTAACTGAGGCCAAGCTAGAAGAGCATTGAATATCGCTCTTAATTCCAGAATGTTTATTGGAAGGAGTTTCTCCTCCTGAGTCCATGATCCCTGAGCCTTCAGGGAATTCCAGACTGCGCCCCAGCCTAGCAGGCTGGCATCTGTTGTTACAATCGTCCAATCTGGTCTGCGAAAAGTCATTCCCTTGGACAGATGAATCCGAGACAACCACCAGAGAAGAGAAACTCTGGTCTCCTGGTCCAGATTTAGTAAAGGGGACAGATCTGAGTAATCCCCATTCCACTGACTCAGCATGCATAATTGCAGCGGTCTGAGATGCAGGCGCGCAAATGGCACTATGTCCATTGCCGCGACCATTAAGCCGATTACTTCCATGCACTGAGCTACTGATGGGCTTGGAATGGAATGAAGGACACGGCAAGCATTTAGGATTTTTGATAACCTGGACTCCGTCAGGTAAATCTTCATCTCTACAGAATCTATAAGAGTCCCTAGAAAGAGAACCCTTGTGAGTGGTAACAGAGAACTCTTTTCCATGTTCACTTTCCACCCATGCGACCTCAGAAATGCTAGAACTATCTCTGTATGAGACTTTGCATATTGAAAACTTGACGCTTGTATCAGAATGTCGTCTAAGTACGGAGCCACCGCTATGCCTCGCGGTCTTAGTACCGCCAGAAGCGAGCCCAGAACCTTTGTAAAAATTCTCGGGGCCGTAGCTAACCCGAAGGGAAGAGCTACAAACTGGTATTGCCTGTCTAGAAAGGCAAACCTTAGGTACCGATAATGATCTTTGTGAATCGGTATGTGAAGGTAGGCATCCTTTAAGTCCACTGTGGTCATATACTGACCCTCTTGGATCATGGGTAGGATGGTTCGAATAGTCTCCATTTTGAATGATGGAACTCTTAGGAACTTGTTTAAGATCTTTAGGTCCAAGATTGGTCTGAAGGTTCCCTCTTTCTTGGGAACCACAAACATATTTGAGTAAAATCCTTGCCCTTGTTCCGTCCGCGGAACTGGGTGGATCACCCCCATTACTAGGAGGTCTTGTACACAGTGAAGAAAAGCCTCTTTCTTTATTTGGTTTGCTGATAACCTTGAAAGATGAAATCTCCCTTGTGGAGGAGAAGCTTTGAAGTCCAGAAGGTATCCCTGAGATATAATCTCCAACGCCCAGGGATCCTGGACATCTCTTGCCCAAGCCTAGGCGAAGAGAGAAAGTCTGCCCCCCACTAGATCCGTTTCCGGATAGGGGGCCCTCTCTTCATGCTGTCTTAGGGGCAGAAGTAGGCTTTCTGGCCTGCTTGCCCTTGTTCCAGGACTGGTTGCTTTTTCAACCCTGTCTGTAACGAGCAGCAGTTCCTTCCTGTTTTGGAGCGGAGGAAGTTGATGCTGCTCCTGCCTTGAAATTACGAAAGGCACGAAAACTAGACTGTTTGGCCTTTGATTTGGCCCTGTCCTGAGGAAGGGTGTGACCCTTACCTCCAGTAATGTCAGCAATAATCTCCTTCAAGCCGGGCCCGAATAAGGTTTGCCCTTTGAAAGGAATATTAAGCAATTTAGATTTAGAGGTTACATCTGCTGACCAGGATTTAAGCCATAGCGCTCTGCGCGCCTGAATGGCGAATCCAGAGTTCTTAGCCGTTAGTTTGGTTAAATGCACAACGGCATCCGAAACAAATGCATTAGCTAGCTTAAGGGCTTTAAGCTTGTTCAAAGTCTCATCCAATGGTGCTGTGCGAATAGCCTCTTCCAGAGACTCAAACCAGAAAGCCGCTGCAGCAGTGACGGGCGCAATGCATGCAAGGGGCTGTAATATAAAACCTTGTTGAACAAACATTTTCTTAAGGTAACCTTCTAATTTTTTATCCATTGGATCTGAGAAAGCACAACTATCCTCCACCGGAATAGTGGTACGCTTGGCTAAAGTAGAAACTGCTCCCTCCACCTTAGGGACCGTCTGCCATAAGTCTCGTGTGGTGGCGTCTATTGGGAACATTTTTCTAAATATCGGAGGAGGGGAAAAGGGCACACCGGGTTTATCCCACTCCTTGTTAATAATCTCTGTAAGCCTTTTAGGTATAGGAAAAACGTCAGTACACACCGGTACCGCATAGTATTTATCCAGCCTACATAATTTCTCTGGGATTGCAACCGTGTCGCAATCATTCAGAGCCGCTAATACCTCCCCTAGTAATACACGGAGGTTCTCAAGCTTAAATTTAAAATTTGAAATGTCTGAATCCGGTCTCCCTGGATCAGATCCGTCACCCACAGAATGAAGCTCTCCGTCCTCATGTTCTGCAAATTGTGACGCAGTGTCAGACATGGCCCTCATATCATCAGCGCGCTCTGTCCTTAACCCAGAGCTATCGCGCTTGCCTCTTAACTCAGGCAAATTAGATAATACTTCTTTCATAACATTAGCCATATCTTGTAAAGTGATTTGTAAGTGCCTTGATGTGCTTGGCGCCACAATCTCACGCACCTCCTGAGAGGGAGGCAAAGGTACTGACACGTGAGGAGAGTTAGGCGGCATAACTTCCCCCTCGTTGTCTGGTGATAATCTCTTTACCGGTAAAGACAGACTTTTATTTAAAGTAACATCAATACAATTGGTACACATATTTCTATTGGGCTCCACATTGGCCTTTAAACATAATGAGCAAGCAGATTCATCTGTGTCAGACATGTTTAAACAGACTAGCAATGAAGCTATCAAGCTTGGAAATTTCTTTCAATAAGTTTATAAGCAATATAAAAAACGCTGCAGCGCTTTTAAAAACACAAAAAAACTGTCACAGTTGAAATAACAACGAACTAATACGGTTATAGCAACCAATTTTAAACAGTAAATGTATGAAATTAGCAGTGGATTGCACCCATTAGCAAAAGGATGATTAACCCCTCAATACCCAAAACGGATAATCAATTTAAGATTTAACGCTTTTCTCACAGTCAAACACACTGTCACAGGTCTGCTGTGACTGATTACCTCCCTCAAAAAAGAATTTTGAAGACCCCTGAGCTCTCTGGAGACGTCCTGGATCAAAGAGGAAGAAGCAGGAAGACTGTGCTAGAATTTTAACTGCGCAACAAGGCGCTAAAAAAAGGTCCCTCCCACTCATATCACAACAGTGGGAGACCTGATATAACGGTGTCTATGCAATACGTTAGCCATGTGGAAAAAAATCATGCCCAAAAAGATTTATCACCAAAGTACCTCACAAAACGAATAACATGCCAGTAAACGTTTTAAAAAACAACTTTCCAGTGTTATGCAAAGTTATCACTAAGCCTGCTACCAGTCACTTCTACTGCAGTTAAGGCTCATACATTTATTTCAGTACTAACAGTATTTAAAGTTAAATTCTAGTCCCTAGAAAATAACTCAACTGCGCATACATTTATCAGCCTGATACCAGTCGCTACTACTGCATTAAAGGCTGCACTTACGTCATATGGGTAACAGCAGTGTTTTCATAGTCAATTCCATTCCTAGAAAATATTTTACTGCAAATACCTCATTTGCGGGGGACCCTGCATGCTATTCCCTTCTCTGAAAGTACCCCACTCCTCAGAATGTGCGAGAACAGCCAGTGGATCTTAGTTACGTCTGCTAAGATCATAGAAAAAACGCAGGCAGATTCTTCTTCTAAATACTGCCTGAGAGAACAAACAGCACACTCCGGTGCTATTTTAAAATAATAAACTTTTGATTGAAGAATGTTACTCCTGTCTCCTCTCACAACCTCCTTTGTTGAGACTTGCAAGAGAATGACTGGATATGACATGTGAGGGGTGGAGCTATATAGCAGCTCTGCTTGGGTGATCCTCTTGCAACTTCCTGTTGGGAAGGAGAATATATCCCATAAGTAATGGATGACCCGTGGACTGAACACACTTAACAAGAGAAACAAAATTTATGCTTACCTGATAAATTTCTCTCTCTTGTGGTATATCCAGTCCACGGGTTCATCCATTACTTGTGGGATATTCTCCTTCCCAACAGGAAGTTGCAAGAGGACACCAACAGCAGAGCTGTCTATATAGCTCCTCCCCTAACTGCCACCCCCTCATTCGACCGAAGACAAGCAAGAAAAAAGGAGAAACTATAGGGTGCAGTGGTGACTGTAGTTTAAAAATAAAAAACACCTGCCTTAAAGTGACAGGGCGGGCCGTGGACTGGATACACCACAAGAGAATGAAATTTATTAGGTAAGCATACATTTTGTTTTCTCTTGTAAGGTGTATCCAGTCCACGGGTTCATCCATTACTTGTGGGATACCAATACCAAAGCTTTAGGACACTGATGAAGGGAGGGACAAGGCAGGAACTTAAACGGAAGGCACCACTGCCTGCAAGAACTTTCTCACAAAAATAGCCTCCGAGGAAGCAAAAGTATCAAATTTGTAGAATTTAGAAAAAGTATGAAGCAAAGACCAAGTCACCGCCTTACAAATCTGTTCAACAGAGGCCTCATTTTTAAAAGCCCATGTGAAAGCTACTGCTCTAGTGGAATGAGCTGTAATTCTTTCAGGAGGCTGCTGGCTAACAGTCTCATAAGCTAAACGGATTATGCTTCTCAGCCAAAAAGAAAGAGAAGATGCCAAAGCCTTTTGGCCTCTCTTCTGTCCAGAGTAGACAACAAACAATGCAGATGTTTGACGAAAATCCTTAGTAGCTTGTAAATAAAACTTTAAAGCACGAACCACGTCAATATTGTGTAATAGACGTTCCTTCTTTGAAGAAGGATTGGGACACAGTGACGGAACAACAATCTCCTGATTGATATTCTTATTAGATACCACCTTAGGAAGAAACCCAGGTTTGGTACGCAAAACTACCTTATCTGCATGGAAGATCAGATAAGGGGAATCACACTGTAAGGCAGATAACTCTGAAACTCTTCGAGCCGAAGATAGCTACCAAAAACAGAACTTTCCAAGATAAAAGCTTGATATCTATGGAATGCAGAGGTTCAAACGGAACCCCTTGAAGAACTTTAAGAACTAAATTTAAACTCCATGGCGGAGCAACAGGTTTAAACACAGGCTTGATTCTAACTAAAGCCTGACAAAACGCCTGAACGTCTGCCAGACGCTTGTGCAGAAGAATAGACAGAGCAGAAATCTGTCCCTTTAAGGAACTAGTTGACAATCCCTTCTCCAATCCTTCTTGGAGAAAGGATTATATCCTAGGAATCCTGGCTTTACTCCATGAGAAACCCTTGGATTCACACCAATGAAGATATTTACACCATATCTTATGATAGATTTTCCTGGTGACAGGCTTTCGAGCCTGAATTAAGGTATCAATGACTGACTCGGAGAAACCACGTTTTGATAAAATCAAGCGTTCAATCTCCAAGCAGTCAGCCGCAGAGAAATTAGATTTGTATGTTTGAATGGACCTTGGAGTAGAAGGTCCTGCCTCAGAGGCAGAGTCTATGGTGGAAAGGATGACATGTCCACCAGATCTGCATACCAAGTCCTGCATGGCCACGCAGGTGCTATCAAAATCACTGAAGCTCTCTCCTGCTTGATCTTGGCAATCAGATGAGAGAGGAGAGGAAATGGTGGAAACACATAAGCCAGGCTGAAGGACCAGGGCACTGCTAGAGCATCTATCAGCGCTGCCTGGGGATCCCTTGACCTGGACCCGTAACAAGAAAGCTTGGCGTTCTGACGAGACGCCATCAGATCCAGTTCTGGTTTGCCCCATAGTTGAATCAGCTGGGCAAATACCTCCGGATGGAGCTCCCACTCCCCCGGATGAAAAGTCTGCCGACTTAGAAAATCCGCCTCCCAGTTCTCTACTCCTGGGATATGGATAGCTGAGAGATGGCAAGAGTGAACCTCTGCCCATAGAATTATCTTTGAAACCTCCAACATTGCCAGGGGGCTTCTTGTTCCCCCCTGATGGTTGATATAGGCTACAGTTGTGATATTGTCCGACTGAAATCTGATGAACCTGACCTATATAGACAGCTTTACTGAGGGTGTCCTCTTGCAACTTCCTGTTGGGAAGGAGAATATCTCACAAGTAATGGATGAACCCGTGGACTCGATACACCTTACAAGAGAAACACACTATAAATAACAAGAGCAAGAGAGACATTTTGCATCCATATCTGGCTGTGATCATTTTGTTGAGTCTTTAGTTACCTCTTAAAAATATCATTGACACAGTTATAACTCAGCAGCGTTTATTACCAGTGCGTGTCTATCTCGTCAGAAAATAATTACTTATATAAAATCTTGGGTGACTTCCGGTGGGCGGGCTGACTGAGAGGATGTGGAGCTAGACGCTCGCTCTCACTACGCAGCTAAACCTCCAGCAATAGGAGCCCTTTTAAGTCGGGCATTTGAGGAGCTGTACCGCATACAGGGTGAGCAGAGGTGGCGGTAAGGATTCCATCTAGCGCTCCGATTTTTGGCAAGTACGGAGAACTACTTCACCTAAAGTCCACAGATAAATTGATTAACGCTTCAGAGACAGAGTTGAGAAAGCGTGAATTCCGGTAACGATATATATCCAAGATCTCCCTCACGCATCAAACAGATAAGTGCCTTAAACTCTCGGTTTACCGTGTAATTATTTTAAGGACAGCTCCAGGTCTGGGTAGAAAGGGCCGATGGTAATCTATACAGGTCTTAGAGTAAACCCAGTGAAGAAGATGGCGTGAGTTAAGGGAAGCATAATCTTTACATGGGGGTCTGACTATACCTCGCATGTCTAAGTATAGACAACGGAGTACAATTTACAGTATATGAAAGATATGGAGGATGTTGCTTGAGCGGTTCTTATACGGGGACTAGTAATAAGTCTGGCGGTTGTGTCCAAAGTATACCTTTAAAATAAACCCAGTGAAGATATTGAATGTTGGTGGGTTTTTTTGTGTTGATATACTGAGCCTGTAAGTCTGGGGTAGCACGGCTGAAGATCTAACAGATGACAGTATTGCAAGCCTTGTTGATGCTTTGAAAAAGTTGATTTATAGGTTTGAGGTAAATTAGGGAGAGAGTGTTAAGAACAGGTATTATCTAGTACATATCTTACCACAGAGAGTCTGGTAATCTAATCTACGGTCAGCAGTTAAAATAGCTAGTGTTTAATGATTCCCTCCTTGGGCATAGGTTATAACAGTTGGTTGTTTGTAAAATTGTTCTAGCTGGTATCTTCACTTTAGAGTGTTTTTTTTTTTTTGAGTCAAGAACTCATATAAAGCACATCACTAGACGCTGCTGCGTCCTGTACACACACTCACACTTTTCACTTTTTGTCCTTGCCTTTGGGTTAAGGGTCACTTTTTTTTTTTCTTTTTTTTTTGATAAAGTGTTTTTTATATGGAGAAATTTGTTCACAATTTTAAAGATAAATCACCAAATATGGCAGCCAAAAACAGAGAAAGAAATAAGAATAAAATTATCTCCGATTCTAGTTTGGAGAATACAGAGACACAACACAATGGGAACGAATATTGACACTCAAACACTAATTACACAGACATCGGCTATTATGATGCCACAATTTCATAATCTTAGGAAAGATATAGGTATTTTAGCCAATTATTTAAAACGGTGTAACGCCAGATTGTTATTAGCTGAGAAAAGAATCTCGGATATGGAAGATCAAATGGATGTGAAAGGAAGCCTAATCGATAGCTTAACCCATAAAATTGTTAAGTTACAGGAAAGAGTAGAATTGGCAGAGGATAGATCTAGGAGGAATAATGTTAAAATATTAGGAATATCAGAAAGGATCCAAAAGTCAGAACTAGAGAGCCTAGCTACAATAGAATTGCCTAAATGGTTAGGTATGCAAACTAGAGATAATATTATCATAGGAAGGATTCATAGACTTGGTTATAGAACTGATGACGTTCAAACTAAGCAATTAAGCAACCAATATCCTAGACCTGTGATAGTCAAGTTTTTAAATTATAAGGATAAGCTAGAAATTCTGAGTCACTACAAAAAACTGACCGAGCCCTTGATAAAAGATGGTAACAGAGTTATGATATTTCAAGATTATTCAATGGAAACGGCTCATAAAAGGAAGACTATGTCGCAATTGTGTGCACAGCTTATCCAGCAAGGTTTAAAGGCCTATGTAGTCTACCCGGCAATATTAAAGGTAGAATTTAGGAAAGGTATTAAGATCTTTCAAAATAGTGAGGATGCTACTGGTTTCCTTAAACAAGGGAATAAGCATTAAAATGCAGAGAGGTAATTGGAGTTTGAAGATTATGCTGGAGTGGTATTTTAACGTTTTGTGTGTGTGTGTGTGGGGGGTTGTTTGTTTTTATTTCCCCCCAAATTTCCCCGCCCTTTCCCTCTCTTTTCCACTTTTTGCAGCAGGTAGACAAAACAAATGTATTTACAATTTAATATATGGATAATGCACTAAACATTGTTTCATGGAATGTTGGGGGAATTTCATCTCCAATTAAAAGGAAAACAATACTTAAGCTTTTGAAAAAGATGAATACGGATATTGCTTGTTTACAAGAAATTAGACTCTCAGGGGTCGAATAAAATAAAGTTAAATGTCAATGGGTTGGTAAGGTTTGTGCAACTCCCTGTATGACTAGGAAAAAAGGGGTGGCATTATTATTTAGTAAGAATCTGAATGATAGAATAACAAACTATTCTGGATGTAAATGCCCAGTATGCCATAGTTAAAATAGAAATCCATCACAAAATATGGACAATATGTAATGTTTATGGTCCTAATAAATTAGATCAGTAATTTTGGGCACAATTGCAAGCAATTTTGATGGACTTTAAAGATACTCAACTAGTGGTCACTGGAGATTTTAAATTGACCTCCAAATTTCCGATTGATAGGAAGTGTACATCGGGAAGGAGAATGGATTATAGATTAAAGTAAGTAAAATTATACAGGTTTAAAAAAAAACAAAAAAAAACCTTACATTGAATGATATATGGAGATCACAGAAAAGAGGTATACTTGTGTGTCAAAGTCACATAATTTGTTATCCAGGATAGATTTAATATTAGTGTCTGATATACTTCTCAATCAGTGACGTCACTAGGGTTGGTGTCACCCGGTGCGGTAAATTATGGTGTCACCCCCCCTCCCCCCAGAAAGCAGACACACACAAACACAAAAACACAGTCACACACACATACAAACACTGACTCAGACACACTAAGACAGACTTAAAAACACACTCAGATGCACACACAAACACTCGGAAACACACTCAGACACACACACACAAAAACACTCAGACACACACACATACAAAATATGTAAACTGCACTACATTAAATTTTAAAGCTGATGTCTAGAGCAGCTCCCTGGCTCAGCAGAGCATCAAATGAAAGATAAACAGAGCACTCTAAAAATAAATCACTAAAGAAAAGGTTTAGGCGTGCAAACTATTAAAATTCTGCTCTGTTCCAAGTCTGTCAGTGCACAGCCCCGGGCTGTGTGCCTACCGCTTCTTATGGCCAATCACCTCTGCACTCTGCCCACCCCCAGACCCCCTCCCGCCCTCCCCTAATACCTCTTCAGTGTGCACTTAGTGTACCGTAACCATACCGGTCTGGTGGGCATCAAACGTGGCTCCTTCACTTTAGAGACAGTGTCAGACAGTCGTGCAGTCAGGTGCCAGGCATCCCCCTCCCGATTTCCCGGTTACCGTTTAGAGAGATAGCACAGCAGTGAGTGACTCCACTGCTCCACACGTCACTGAGCAGTGAGCACAGAGAGCACAGATAGGAACAGCAGGTTTAGGCTAGCAGCGCAACTTTGCAAGCCCCACGGCATTCACAGTGAAATTGGGCATGGGAGGAGCAAAGTACAAACAAGCAAAAGCAGCCGAGGAACTTCCCAAGTCCCACTAATGTTCAGAAATGCTGGCCCTCTAATAAAAAAAAATCTATGCATCTCTACATTGTATTTCTTTGAATTTCAATAAAATTTAAAAAAAAAAAAAATCCTGGAGGTGTCACCCCTTGGAGGGTGTCACCCGGTTGCGGACCGCACCCCCTAGATTTTACTATCTCAGATCATGCCCCTATCACTTTAAAAATTATTAACACAACTAATGGGGAGAGTAGGAAAGGGGTCATTTCTATTTTCCAAAATATTTGTATCAGAACCAGGGTTTTGTGACATGGATAAGAGGAAAATGGAAGGAGTTTTGTGGTTTTAATCAGGAGTATCAAAGTAAAAACATAATTTATGTAAGAACTTACCTGACAAATTCATTTCTTTCACATTAGCAAGAGTCCATGAGCTAGTGACGTATGGGATATACATTCCTACCAGGAGGGGCAAAGTTTCCCAAACCTCAAAATGCCTATAAATACACCCCTCACCACACCCACAAATCAGTTTAACGCATAGCCAAGAAGTGGGGTGATAAGAAAAAAGTGTGAAGCATAAATATAAGGAATTGGAATAATTGTGCTTTATACAAAAAAATCATAACCACCACAAAAAAGGGTGGGCCTCATGGACTCTTGCTAATATGAAAGAAATGAATTTACCAGGTAAGTTCTTAAATAAATTATGTTTTCTTTCATGTAATTAGCAAGAGTCCATGAGCTAGTGACGTATGGGATAATGACTACCCAAGATGTGGATCTTCCACGCAAGAGTCACTAGAGAGGGAGGGATAAAATAAAGACAGCCAATTCCGCTGAAAATAATCCACACCCAAACAAAGTTTTAAAACTTATAATGAAAAAAACTGAAATTATAAGCAGAAGAATCAAACTGAAACAGCTGCCTTAAGTACTTTTCTACCAAAAACTGCTTCAGAAGCAGAAAACACATCAAAATGGTAGAATTTAGTAAAAGTATGCAAAGAAGACCAAGTTGCTGCTTTGCAAATCTGAACAACCGAAGAAGCTTCATTCCTAAACGCCCAGGAAGTAGAAACTGATCTAGTAGAATGAGCTGTAATCCTTTGAGGCGGAGTTTTACCCGACTCGACATAAGCATGATGAATTAAAGATTTCAACCAAGATG